>NC_132881.1:33582472-34237472 GCF_030463535.1 Salminus brasiliensis | reverse complement strand
GGTGGAGAAGGGAGCGAGTGCCTGGCTGGCTGTTGACACTAGTCTGGTGGGAATTTTGTCAAGTTTGGAAAATGAGCATATGAAACGCTTTTCTCGAGCTATCGCGGGCCATAGCTGAGCTGACTGCCTCACAAACAGTTTCTCTGAAGTGCAGATCTTTGATAAGTGACCATATGTGGAGCATCATGGGCATGGGGCGCTGAAACACAAACAATAACCCCAGAGCAGACTTCTGAAGAGCTGGACTTAGAGCTCCAGCACTAACAAGCACAACAGGCCGAGCCTTTCATTGTTTTGATGTGCTCCCTTTTAAAAATGCAACAGTCATGTCTTGACACTTGACTAAGATTTATGGACTTAAGGCACATTGAAAGCAGAGAGTGTTTGGAGTGTGAAGACAGGGTCAGTGTGTTCTCCTCAACAGTGTGCTGCTGGGAAGTGGTAGAGAAAGCCATCTTCTAAAAGGATTTGGACCGACCCAAAAGGAACAGGCATGGCTCTTAGCATGGCCAACCCTGATGCAACCTGACGCAATTTACGTCCACATAAACAGAAAAATACTCACAAATCATCTCCTTGTCAGCTGAGCTGGGGTGAATACACTGCACTGTGATTTCAAATGCCTTAATCAGCCCAGATACTAACGACCATTCTGAATAATATATACTTCAGATCCATCTGGAGCACATTCATTATTTCATGGCATTATGGCTATGTGCTACCAGCAAGCTAAATTACATGAGGCATCACTGGTACCACAAAATAACTGGTCTCAGCAAACTGACCAGTCTAGAAGACAAGATAAAAGGAAACTTGAGGGTCAGGAAGAAAAAAGAAGAGAATAAAAGAGAAGAGAAGAGAAGAGAATAGAAGAAAAGAGAAAAGGAGAGGGAGAAAGAGAAGAGAAGAGAAGAGAAGAGAAGAGGAGAGAAGAGAAGAGAAGAGAAGGGAAGAGAAGAGAAGAGAAGAGAAGAGAAGAGAAGAGAAGAGAAGAGAAGAGGAGAGGAGAGGAGAGAAGAAGAACATACAGAAGAGAAAAAAGAGAGGAGAAAAGAAGAGAAGAATATACAAAATAGAAGAGAAAAGAAGAGAAGAGAAGAAAAGAAAAGAAAAGAAAAGAGAAGAGAAGAGAAGAGAAGAGAAGAGAAGAGGAGAGAAGAGGAAGAGAAGAAAAGAGAAGAAAAGAGAAGAGAAGAAAAGAGAAAAGGAGAGGAGAGAAGAGGGGAGAAGAGAAGAGAAGAGACAGGCCGTCTGTAGGCCTCTGTGCTAAAGCACTGTTTTCTGCTCAGCTAAGCAGCATTGAATTGATATGTTCACAATGAAGTGCAATGACAATTAAATTGTAACTGACCTGCATGTAACCATCATTATGTCTTCTATCTTTACTGCCATCCCTGTTATTTAATCACACAGCATGTGGGCTTTTTTATTAGGCAGTAATGCTGAAGACTACATCCGCCTGCCTATAAACACTTGACTGGGATATTTATCAGCTCTGCCAGGAAAGAGAAAACCTCCACTTCAAACGTAACATTTCCGACACTTTTACTCGGAGGGAGCTGCTACAGCTATAAGCAGTGATATAACTGATCTGAACACACATTCAACTGGAATACTAAACAGCAAAGCAATGTTTATACACGGTTTCCATTCTATGTACAATTAGGCTTACCAGAAATTATAGTTTTAATAATGGGGGGCGGGGGGTGGGGGGGGGGTGGAATGGGGGTGGAAGGGCTATTTGACACAGAGATCCAGAATCAAAGGCTTCCAGGAATTCATATTAGGATATACATACAGAGATGCACTGCGTATGGCTCATAGCTATCAAAGGAGGTGAAAAGAAAAGCCTCCTGAAAATTAATCAGGTACTGCTATGTGTTTCTCTCTCTCACTCACTCTCTCTGAATCACAAACACATACACATACACACACACACAGACACACACACACACACACACACACACACACACACACACACTTACAAACATCACAACCTTTCCGGACTGACCGCCGCATATTCATTTGCATAACAATTTCCACTTGTTTTTCTGGTTAGATGGAATTCTCAGCATGGTGCCTGCATCGTGAGTGCCGGGTCATTGCTATGTATATGTGGCAGAGGGAGGGGGAAAAAAGGGAAACCTCTCACTCTCTGCTCTCTCTCCTGATGTACAGTAGGTACAATACCTCTCACATCTCCCACACACAGAGAACGACAGCTTCTAACAGTTTATCTGTAAAGGCAAAATATTAATCCAGAAGTAAAGTAAATGCCTATTATTAGTAGGGGTCCAACTGTCTTCTATGATTAGGGTGCTGGAACCCCACTGCTCTTGTTATTGTAACTGTTGTTGTTGTTGCTGCTTCTGCGGCTGCTGCTGTTGTTGGGTTTCTCTGTCTGTCTCACTTTGACGACTTACTATAAGGATTAAAGTGTGCATTGCGCTCGCTTATAAGCATGATGAATAATATGACGAGTGCTATAAAATAATAATAAGAAATTCTCTAGTAACACTCCTGCAAACACATTAACACAGACATATGCATATACAGACACAAACATCTCTTCATAGACACATTCTCAGAAAAGAGGAATAATAAAGAAATAAATATATAAATAAATAAAATTAAACCAGATGCACATAAAAAGTGAATAATAATAATAATAAAATTAGTATGAAAATCTTGGTTCCCAAAGAGTAGGGGACAGCTTATTTATGAGACACTATTTGAATACAATAATTCGCTGTAGCACTCTGTCATCACTCTGGGCAGCAGCACTGGGGCTGATCTGAGGAGGTCATGAGTCAGAAACAGAAAGTCTGAGGGAGTTGAGTTGCTCCACTGTTGCTTTACACACATCTGCAACACATTTTGTATGAAACTGGTGCAGTTCACACATACAGCCACTTACTTCACACACTTGTATGATGTGTAGCCCAACTGTCAGCGCATAGAAAGACTCTAACATCCCTAGAACCCAGCCTGAGAGGTCAGAATTCCAGTGTGCAAACAGCTAAAATGGGCCTAAAAAGCATTTCAGTGGATGATTTGGTGCAAATAATGTCCCATAAACATTACAGTGCTGTCATAAGAAACCTTATGTTTCAGATTATTGGATAATACAAGGCAAACAAACGTTCTTAGAATCTGAAAATGAGCAGAGGTAGATGCCGAACACTAAAGGAAATACACTGAAGAATATGACTGCAGAAACGTTTGTAGCAATGGCCACCCAGGAATCACCCGGGATTTTAAAAATAATTTAAAAATAAAATTAGACATCCTGGCTGCTCCTCACATTGTATTAAAATGCAACAACAAATAGACTAATTAAAAAGTTCCAAAGCAGCTTAAAATAAAATTGTGTCACATTTACTTCCACTTAAAGTTAAGTCAGAAGCTTCTGTCCACCAGAACATGATGAGTCTTTGATAAGTTTTAATGTTGTTAATAAACACTGAGAAATCATCAACAAATGATGGTATTTCAGAGGAGAAAATCTTATTATTGTGAAATATATGGTGCAAATCTTCATCTAGGGTCAAAAAAAGCATTTGGAATCCGAGGCTGTGTATAAGAATGGTATTAGTTAATAATTAGGGAACATACATTTTCCAATGTGTAACTTAGCAGAACTGACATTACTAAGAATCTGTATGACAAAAACAATTAACAACAATTAAAGAGGCAAGTTTAGTGATGACAGGGCTTCATTCATATCAAATGCAGCTAATTAGTTTCCATTTGTTATGATTGGTAGCAATTAGTTCCATAAGCAATTAACCAGTATGTTATGATTGTGATTAATTGTGTAAGGAAAAGTATATTTATAGCTTTTCAACTGATATTAAATAATTTATTGCTACAACTCTTATATAAAACAATATATCTTTGTTGCATCATTAGATTCATTTGTATGTAATGTAATAATCACTAACAAATCTTTATTCTAAAGAAGTTAAAACTTCAAATGTGAAAGCTGTATTAGAGGCCCAGGAGCTGTTGTAACAGTGTATAACACAGTAAAACAATTCACTCTATCCGAACCATTCACACACTTTCAGACCTTCTAATGGCCAAAATCAATATTAGGGATCAGAAGCTCGTCAGAAGCAGACGCATTTTTAGCAGAGGCCGGGCTTCTCGCACAGAATTCTGTGTTGAGCAGACAGATGAGACATAAGAGAAAGAAGCAAATTAATTCGACTGTATGTAGGAGCACTGAATGAATTAAAAGGAGCAGGAGGAAGCTGGCTTAGCGCTGGCAGTAGAGGCCTCACATCTGCCTTCTGAGACTTTCTTTCACTCTCTCCATTCCTATACACACCTTTCTTCTGCTACCTCCCTACAGGGACATATAAAAGACAAAAAAAGTCCCTGGTGACTGCACAACTCGCCTATTCCCTCTTATTTTTCTTTTTTATCATGTTTTTGTGTTGTAGCCTGTCAAACACTCAATGAGAAGTCTTGATCAGTTTGGAGAATTAAACATTAGAAATATGGAAAATTAGACATGTGGGATTTAATTTGCTAATGTGTTGTGAAACATACTAATGAAAGAGCAGAAACATCCAGACTTAAAAGCAAAAATACAAGAAAATAAGTTCACTTAGTAGACTTTATTAAGACAAAGTTCTGGTATGCATAAATAAATACATAATTAAATAAATAATAATAAAAAAGAATCATTCAAAATTCATTCAATTAAAAAAAAAAAAAAAAAAAAAAAATATATATATATATATATATATATATATATATATATATATATATATAAATATATAATATATAAATAATATATATAAATATATATATATATATATATATTTGCAGAACTTGCCCTTGTTAGCCCAAAAAACAAGCAGCAATCTCACATATGCATACCCCTTGAATGCACACAGGCCCAGCTTGTTACTAGAGGAAATGGCAGCAAATGGTATATGTTTTTTTTGTTTGTTTGTTTTTTTTAGACAGACTTAGACAGTTCTGACTTCAGTTGCTGATGAATATATTTATAGTCCAGGTTAGTCAAGCTCAGACAAGACTAAGAAATCACTGTGGGGTGAATAAAGAAAACATCTCATTTGTATTTCAGTGGTTTTTCAACTCCAAACTGTATTAACTCCATTCTATTAAACATACACTACACTGTGTTTCTAAAGTTTGGATAAATTTAAAATAGTTCTTAGCATTTTTATTTTTGGAATCAAATCTAGAACTACAGTGACATGCACAAGTTTTGTCACCTCAAAATTTCTGGTACTATGAATAGTTCAGTAGAAGAAAAACTGATTCATTTGTGCAATTTTAGAGTAAAAAAAACTAAGAAAAATTTAAAGGTTTGGGCAACCCAAGAGATTTGAGCTCTCTGATCATTTTTACCAAGAGCTTAATTAGCTTGTTCGGGCTATGTCTTGTTCACAATCCAGGCCACATGCTACAAATTTCTAAGCTTTATAAATACTCTTTCCCAAAATTCAGCAGCCCTGGGCTTCTCTAAGCTTCTCAGTACTCTGAAAATTAAAAGAAAATTAAGCCCACAAAGCAGGAGGTGACTAGAAAAAACATAGCAAAGCATTTCAAGGTAGCCGTTTCCTCAGTTAACAGGAACTGTGGAGGTCAAGTTGAGAAAACACAGCCATAGGATTGCCAAAAAATACAAAGTGAAGCCCTGTTTGACTGCAAAAGATGTTCTGCAAGATTTAGCAGAATCTGGAGGGATGGTGCACTATTCCACTGTGGATTGACACCTGCTCAAATATGACCTTCATAGAAGAGTCATTACAAGAAAACGTCTCCTGCATTCTCACCATAAAAGTCAGCATCAAAAGGTTCAAAAGAACATATCAACTTGATGCATTCTGGGGACAAGGGTGTGAATTAATAAATAAAAATATAGAACACATTGGCTGCAATGGAGGAAAAAAGGGAAGGATTTCATGAAAAGAACACTTCTTCAACTGTTGTCTTGGTATGGTTCAATCATGTTTTGGGCCTGTGTTGCAGCCAGTGTTACAAGGAACATTTCACTGGTAGCAGCAAATACCAGCAAACACTGTCTGTAAAAAGCTGAAGATGAAAAGAGGACGGCTTCTACAGCAGGATAAATTCTCAATGTTCATCATACCTACCAACTATTTCAAGAGGCACAAGTTTTGCCATGACCCCCACAGTCCCATCAACTAAACATCAAGACTGACCTAATCATAGTATTTTTGTATAGCTCTTTTTTTACAATTTGTGTTTCTGCAAAGCGACTTTATAAAAAAGATAAAGGATACAACATAAAGACCCCCGGTGAGCAGCTAAAGGAGGCAGCGGCTGGAGGAAGAAACCTTGGAAGGAACCAAGACTGACAATGGGGGACCTTTACTCCTCTGATCAAAACTACTTATAAATGATTGATATAAAGGCACAGTACCATCAATTATGACTGTTTAATTGTAATAATAATAACATTAATAACAGTAAAGATTAATAGTTAGAGTCCATGTAAACTTCAAAGTAGTCGGAGGGTGGGCAGCTAAACCGAGGCAGACAGCAGCAGCTGGAGGGTGAGCAGCTGGTCTGTGGCGGGTAAAAGGAGAGCCTGACGGTCGAACTTCCATCAGTGTCAGGCCAGACAGGTGGGTAGACCTCAAAAGAGCAGTGCATGCAACATGGCCCAAGAATCTCATTCAACTAGAAGCCTTTTGCAAGAAACAATGGGTGAAAATCCCCTAAACAAGAACTGAAAAGCTGGCTATAAAAAGTGTCTACAAGCAGTGCTACTTAAAAATAAGCAAGAATTGGAACTAAATACTGACCATGTGGGGTGCACAAACTTTTGCTTCAGGTTGCTTTTGTATTGTTTTGAAACTGTAAAATGTGGAAATAAAAAAGCAATGCTGCTGAAAATATATATAAAAAAATGTGCCACCTTTTTGAAATCGGGTCATCTTTTACACACTGAGCTATTCATAGTAAAATATATTTTGACCAGCAGTGTCCAAAACTCTGCAGGGGAATGTAAAAGAATAACCTTGGGAATAACAAAACAAACCACAGTCTTTGTGTGATATCAGCACTCATCAGCACTGAAACTTAATATAAATAATAGTATTACTATTAATTCAATATAACATAATATTAAATATAATAACAATATCAATAAATAGATGTTAACAAAGTGTAAAGTGACAGAGATAACAACACTCAAAACTGCTCAAAAGGTGGGGTCCCAAACGTTTTGCTGGGCATCGGTAATTCAAATCACCGCTACTGAAGTTTTATACCATTATGTCAAAATATTTTAAGGGGCCACAAAACCATCCAACAATCATTCGGTAAAGAAGTTATTAAAAAAAGAAAAGTGCTGATCTTACCTTGAAAAATGTGCGATAAACACACTGCTTTATTTATGTGCAGGTAAAACTCTGAAGCTTCTCTAAACCCCATTTAATAAAGCACAATGTTGAGAGGACCGCTCCAGAAATACCGCTATTCCTCTATAGATAGTCAAAGGCTGTGACCTCCTACATCTTTATTCTTCTACATGTACTCTTTCTCAACACTGCAGACAAAATGTGTGACTTCTGATGCTGTATTTATTTATTTATTTATTTCTGTCTTATTTAGTAATATTGCTCCCTTAACTGTGAGAGTAAGGATGACTGAAGCACGCTGGCATCTTTCATGGAAAGTGACATTTTTTCCTTCCGTATTTACAATAGAATCTGAAAGGATCCTATAAGGACTGCTAGAGCTATTGTAGGAGGAAAGCTAAAAGTCATCTACAGTTTAAAAAGTTCCTAAAAGCAATTATCCATTCACAAAGCATGCTGGGGAAATAAAGAACTGTGATTGGTCCCCTTCACGCATGGCAGCGGCAGAACAATGGACTAGTAAGTTTCTACACACTGAGGACTATGGCTGACTCTCCGCACATCCTGATGGGCTTACTGACATAGACACAAACACACATACACACACACACACACTTAGAAAACAGAGAGAGTTGCCACTGGAGACCACTGTAATGACAAAAACTATAAGCTCATACTTGAACGGCAATGCCACAGAATGAGCTCCCAACTCGCATTCTCCAAGCAAGACGTTTCTTTCTCCTTTACTTGCTCCCCTGATCTCCCCTTCTCTCTGTCTCACCACCTCTCTCTGTAGTCCTGGACGGGGGGGCTTGTTATATATCTATAGATCCATAATAAGCAGAGAAGAGACTACCTCCCATGTGTTTTAATTTGACTTTAAAAGCATCCTCAGTGCTGCCAGGGCTTTTAATAGTTATTCACTTACAAATGATTGCAGGTCATTACACAGTCATTGGGAGGGCAGTAATGAGATGGGCTTAATGGCTCTTGTAGAACATTGCTGTAAACGATAGGGAAAAGTTCCCCTCAGTAAGTTTTTATGATTATTCCATATGAACTGCGTTTGTTTAAACCCCTATTAGTGTAAAGAAGGGTAGCAATCTTCTTAATCAAATCTGATTTATTAGGACAATGGTTCACTCTCCTCTCCGAAGCAATCGTCCCATCACACGAAGAGAAAGAGCGAGAGAGAGAGAGAGTGAGAGCGAGAGAGAGAGAGAAATCTCATCGTCCTTCTAGACAAATATTGTGTTAATCTTTGGTCATGTTAATTCTGCTCTCAGCCCCTCTTTTCATCATAATTTAACTGTGGCCAGTGACAGCAGGCATAATCAGTTGAAGATGTGAACGAGCTGCTATTTATTAGGAACCGGCGCGGACGCTAGCGGAGACAGTTAAGTACCCGACCGTCCTTATCCCTATTGATGTACAAGGCTGACAAGTAAATTAAATTTACCTTTGGAAATGGTTCTATTAGTATTTTTATTAGGTTAATTAAGCAAGCTCTGGGGACTCATTGAATCAGCGAGATTGGAGATTAATTCACTGTTCTCCTTGTGCTGGAGGACTGGGACAGTAATCCCCTGTACAGCCATCCTCCTCCAGAGCCGCACATCACCAGCGAGCCGCACCACTTCATTAGCAGGCACTGTAAAGTCGCTCGGCAAACCGCACCGCCACAATGCCAATTACCCCCGCGTTCCCTGCGCCAACCATAGAGCTCATCGGCCACTGCTCGGGGATCGTAACTCACCGCTGTATGAATTGAGGCCTTAAAGCAGTAAGGAAAATGCTTCGATGATGGAATTAAAGAGCATAGCATTTATAGCGGTATGGAAAGCATGTGAGCACTGGTTTTATAGCTGCTATTGATTTAGCCACGATTTCAAAGCCTGATCAATAATAACACCACCCTCTATTCTTAAGTGAAGTCTTAGCAGGCACGAGCACGGCTGAGTACTCTCTGCTCTGCGCTGGGTACCATTCCAATAGACAGAACTGGCAACCACTCCACCTATATTTATATCTTTGTAAGTGTGTGTGTGTGTGTGTGGGAGAGGGAGAGAGAGAGAGAGAGAGAGATAAATGCTATCAGTGCCGAGGGTCTGGTGGCCAGGATCCCTCCAGCTGGGCAGCCATTAGCCTGTCCGGCATGCGGTCCCTGCCCAAGGGGGAAGCAGATACAGTGGTCTGGGGCAGCAGCAGCTTGGCCTCCCCTGATGAAAGCACTATTGATTGAGAAAAAGGCCTTTTGATAAAGCAGATTGCTCATTGGAGTGGAACGTCATGCGCCTCTGATGTAACGCCTCTCAATCAGCCGGCAGCCGATCGACCAGGCTGGCTAAAGCCGCCAGCACCGGTCAGGAACGTCCTCGCCTCTCATCCGCTCTGATCACACTTATGGCCAGCCCATCGATCGCTCACTCTACCCCTTCTCTTCTTCTTCTTCCTCTCCAAAAGTAAAGCTCGCTGTAGAGTGTTGCTACTGAACTTCGCTCCTGGCTCTGGCGATCACACCTGGCTCCAGCAGCTCCGCTCGTGCTCCATCAGGACGGGCTCTCATTTGGCTACAGTCAAAAAACAAATCAAGGCCATCCCTTGCCACGCCTGCCTGCTTTTGGGGCCTGGAGGAAATCAAATTTGTACTTTTAGACGGATGAAAACAAATCACCTTGAACAACCGAACTTATTTGGCATCACCGATAAGCTCCAAAGAGCTGCAGGATTGGAAGGCACGTGTTTGGTTTTCATTTGGCCCCACGTAGCGTGAATAGCCATGTGCGCCAGTGCTATTTGTTCACTGAGTGTAATTGCATGCGTGTGGAGAGCACGGAGCAGAGGACAAAGTGAGGAGAGAGTTGCAGAGGATAGTTGTTGAATTGTTCTGCCACTACGGTGGGCCTCTTCATGTTTGCGCTAATGAGAGGAAGGACCGCTGGGTGCGAACACACCCCGCCTCAAAATGGACAGCAGGACCCAGTCTCTCTCTCCCGCTCTCTCTCTCTCTCGCCATGCTGTGCTGGGTTTTGTATTTTTAATTAAATCATTTAAATGTACTCACTGAAGTGCTTTAGTAAAACTAGAAAACAATTTATCCTTTGGGCTTATGAAGTGTCAGTGCTTAATCTGATTGCTTTAGAAGCTTTGGAGTGAGGAATATGCTCGAACATAATCAGATATAGAAATTTAATGTCCACTAGACTGACGAAAACTGCTCTGAATCTCTCGAGGTTTCACTTTGTTTTGCTCCACAGATTTAGTCTGGCGTTATTTCATTTGGGAGTCATTTCTCTGGCCATTTTAGGCTGACCAATAAGTGTGTTCTAAGGAGGGCGGGGGGGGGGGGCAGTTTAGTAGATGACGACAACTAAATGTGCAAATAGTGTGTGGAAATCAGAGAGGGAGCCATAACAACGAAGCTTTTGAGATCAATGTTGATTCTCTTAGGGTTTAGCACTACACTACGTCCAGAGGAAATACACTGGAACTTTATCACATGAACACTGTAGAAGCTAACAGCACTTCATTCTGAATTAATAAACTTAACGTAACCTAAATACTACAGAAAACCGGGAATATTTAAGCTGATTAATTCAAACTAACCCAAAAACAAATAGATGACATGTACATATTTTAAATCCAGGTGAATTAATTCAGTGGAGTTTCAGAGTTTCAATACCTACTGTAGTGAACTGTAGAGTTGTTGGTGCATGGCGATATAGATTACAGCTGACTACATAGGGGAGATAGCCTGGTGGGAATGACTACACGCTGGTAGTGACGCATGGTACCATCTATTTGTATATTGGACGTGTCCTTCCACCCTGCACTCACCACCAGCGTGTAGTCATCCCCATCAGGCTAATCCCCCCAATGTGGTCAGCTGTAATCTATATTGTGGTGTAGCTGTCTGGTCTCAGTGTTAAAGGCTGTAAGCCTTGCAAGGTTTTGTGCTTTTCCTGCTCAAGCACACCTGATTCACCTCAACTGTTAATTGACAGTTTGCAATGTGCAGACAACACTAGCCTGGTTAAGGCAAGTAAGGGAAATTTGGGCTGGACTTCTGGGGGGCTTCAAGCTGATGGGATTCGAAGCCAGACTCCCCCTTACCAGGCAGAGGTTGAGCGTAATTTAGACTATCAGGAGGAGCAAGGGGGGTGGTAGGGTGCAAATTGTTATCACAAGAAGGAGAGGGAAGAGGAGAGGAGGATTTTATAGTTGAAAGTAATGTAGAGGAGAAGTTTGGGTATGGTCCTTCTCACAAACATTTAGTTATTACATAACTCCATGTTTAGTAGGCCTGTAAAAGCAGGGAAGTTAGTAAACTGTGCTGAATTATGGGCCCTGTTGCCCTTCTCAAACCATCTGGGTTCAGGTAACTCACCCAATAAAGAAACACTTTTTCTTAGTTGCAAATCAACCAAGTCAAACTTAGTTAGTTTAACTTTGTTCAGCAAAAGTTTGTGGAATGCAGAGGCTACATTCTGAATAAAAAACATTCAGACAGGCAATGAAATCACAGCTGTTTTGATGTGTTGTGTCTATTGAGAGAAATGTTTCCCTCAAAGTTTTCTCAGGATTAACTATGCTATCTTGATCAAGATAAAGAGTAATGAAATAAATAACGCTGGACCTCTATCTCGGTCAGGCCAAGTCTCCTCCAAGCTGCTCCTTTCCTCTGCCCCCACCCGATACACACAACTCTTAATAATTGATTACAATTGATTTTAACCCAGCCCTGACCTGGGCAGAGAGGCTCAGCCAATAGCATCCATGCGTCAGGGAAATGGGAAAAACAGGACAGCACACATCTTTAAAAGCTCCAGACGTGTAGTACAGATAAAATATTTAGGCTGGAGAAGCCTTGACCTCCCCACACTAGCCAGCTACGAAACTCGAATTGATTTCTGACAAGGCAACTGGGACGTGATTACAACAAAATGCACTAAAGCTGGCCAGCTGCGTCTAACCAACGTTCTTACCAGGCTAACCTCTTCAGAGTGGCTGGAGGCCCATGTAGGGCCAGGCTCTGGAAGGACAGACCAGACTAGACCAGACTGGGTCCAGTGCCAAGGACAGGCTCTCCACAGTGAAGGACAAGCAAGCTATGGGGCTCCCCACACTTACATTGCATCAGATCCAGTGACCAACACAGCCAAGGAGCTGCAGTCACCCTGGACAGAATTGCTGTGGAAACAGAACTTTTTTTTTTTGCCTCTTCTCATGTTTTAAGGTAATCAGGGGAGATTTCCTGACCTCTCCTGACACTCAAGGCAGATCTGATGATGTTGTGTAATGTTCTTTCCTCACAGCTAGCCTCTGAGGCCTTGGGAAGGAAAGGGTCTCTTTGGGAAGAGGTTTGAAAAGACAGAAGAATAGCATGCGCTGTCATTTCTCATCCATGCTTTTGGGAATAGAGTACAGGCCTGTTGGAAAGTCCACTAGAGATGACCTGATAATGAAGACTCTGGTAGGCTCTGTGCGTTTGGAAGAAACAGAGATGTAACATGGCAGCCTGAACACAGCTTCAACACAACAGAACTGCAAAAAAATTCAAGATAGTGCCCTGTCCAAATATTAAAAATGCATAACTATTCTCTATAGTGAAAACCTGGAGGACTTTGTTGAAGGATATATCTAATTATGGGGAAAACACACATAGTCTTTTTATTGATCAGATATATAAAGTGTAGGCCTTTTAAAAATGTGTTTTTCATTTTTCAAATTTCATAATCATAAAAATGCTACACTCGAGCTCCGAGTGGTCCAGCGGACTTAGGTACTAAGGCACTATGAACCAGGAATTGCTGGTTTAAATCCTGGGTCAAGCCAGAGCCCGAAAGAGTACAATCAACCTTACTCTCTCCGGAAAGGTAGATTTCTTTCTCTCCCCACATCACTTCAGCATTAGTCCTTACCCTCCCAGTGTGAGAGGGGGAGAGTACTAACAGGTGGCTTGGGTAATTGACTAAAACTGGTGAAGAAAAAAAATAAAATAAAAAAGAGTTAAAGAGTTATACGCATACCCTGTACTTTATGTTTAGAGCGTATGCATGTTTTGTTATTGTTCAGCCAGCTGTTAACCCTCTGGTTAACAACCAGTCTTGTCTTCCATTCCTCACCATTAACATAAAAATAAGTAAACTAGTTTGCATTGTTTTCCATGTATTTACTCAATAATAAATTGTAAGATATAATAAACCTGGGGTTTTAAGTGGTTTCTTGTTTGGTCTTGTTTCAATTCTGTGTAAATATAAACCGAGGTAAAATATGTACTACATGTGTAATTATTATATGTGATTATCTTTTCTACTAGTTTCAGCACATCTAAAGAGATTGGGCAGCTCAGTTGATAACAACTGCAAGAACATGCAAAAAGGGTGAAGCCATCACAAAGAAGCTCCTCAGATCAATGTTGAATCTCTTAGGATTTTATAGTCAACTAGGAGGAATGGCATACAAAATATTACAAAACAGAGTGAAAACTACTAAATACTTTTTTCATTCTGTACACACACACACACACACGCACATATGTATATGCAAACACACACTCTCGTATTCAGAGCTCATTTGTTTACTGACCAGGCTCACTCTTTAGGGAAATCAATCCACTTCAGATGGGTATCTCACCCTTTTCCTCACGGTGTCCACACACAGAAGCAGGGGCAGCATAAGCAGCTAGGCCACTGTAGTGGCTTGTGTGTGTGTGTGTGTGTGTGTGTGTGTGCATGTGTGTGTGTTACGCAGCACGCCAGACGCAGCAAAGCCAGGCCATTAATCACAGGCCCACGATGGAGGCTGTGTGTGTGGCGAGGTGGGGTCAAACTGGGGCTATTAAAGGAAGCCACGGGACTGGGGCCTCTGTTGTGTTAACCCCCGCGTCCCCGAGGGCCGTGGCTGGGCTGGGGCCACAGCTGTCCCCTTCCTGCCTGATCCCAGCTGGATGAGGAGGAGAGAGCTGGGCAGAGGCATCGCTCTGAGCTCATCACTGCTCCAGCTCATGCTTAAAGTAATGGAAGTAGTTGCAGCCTCATGCTATCCCGTAACTTCTCTAACTACACGGCCAGACTTGGGTCTCAGCCCACAGAGACTCCACGCAAACATCTCGACTGCTCCAGTCATGCTGACACACAGCCACACACACACACACACACACACACACAGACACACACACAAACACTCAAGACCACAAGCTATCGTCCTGCTGGCACAGTCACGAGTCCGGCCTTCGCTCTAAGGCTTTTGAATGCCTTAGTGTTTTGACATTTTACGGTTGGTCAGCTCCAGCTCAGAAAATATCCATCTAAACTGTAATTTACAGTATGCAATCATATTATTCATTACCACATGAATGCTATGGGCTAACCAATAATTACAATTTTACTTACATAAATGCATGCATGAGTGGGTTACTGGTTGGTGGACATGACGTTATGCTCAGTGGTCAGCAGCACTGCCTTAACTCCGCTGTGTGCTGTGATCTCTCTCCGTTCTCTTGGTGTAAATACTTCTTTTTTTTTTCCCCTCTTTCCTTCACCCTCCCACACCCCCTTCCCGTCCTCCGTGCCATCCCTCCCTCAACTAATCTCACATGGTTCAATGTTGTTCAATTAGATTCCAGTTGACATGCATTCGGAGCAGGCGCTACTATCAGTAATTCAGCCCTCTTTATAGCCAATCTATTTTTTAATATAGGGTCTGAAGAAAACATTAAAGTATTGATCTTTATTTATTGATCTGTCAGAAAGCATAGTTAAGGCCAACACAAATCAATCAAAATAAATTTAAAACGATGATAGCGTATAGGAGGACCTGAGGTTGCACTCCAGGCTTAATTAGTGAAATGGTGAAGAGGGAACCCAAAGCAATATCAGACAGTAATACATTGCCTCGGCTGTGTTAGTGGGCCAGATTAAGCATTTGTATTGTATTAAAGCTAGCATTCTGGAGCCAAGGTTAATGAAAAGGGCAGCATACTTTAGGACAGTTTAATCCGCAGAAAAACCACTCTGCACATCAAGCGCTAATGCGGCCGGCTCCAAATGTGCTCAAATACATACACGGAAAACAGGCATACACAGTCCCCACTCAAACACAGCAAACAAACCATATCGTCATATTACTTTAATATGCATAGAGAGAGAGGCAGAGAGAGTGAGTGACAGAGAGAGAGAGAAATACTATTAGAACTGTTATTTTAATCAGAAATGTGAGCAGGTACCACTGGCCTTAATCCCCCCACAGTGCTCAGGCCAGTGCAATCCCTCTGGGTTAAACACACACCGGTGTCCACATCCTCTCATTTACTCAGATGGACAGATGACAGCCTGTGTACCAGGTCATGGCTTAAAGGATGCCAGCATTATTCGAAATAAAATCAGTGAACGACTTCTGACCTGTGATTATTATCAGTATAATCTTTTGTCGCTATTCTCATATAATAATCTCCATATATTCAAGCCATCAACTTCTCATTAAAGGAAATCTTCTAGCATTTTTATTTCACTAATGCTGTGAGTATTTGTTCACAAGTACAAGTGACCATAACTTGGGGACAATAACACCACATATTTTAATTTAAACTAAATTAATAACAGACTTTAAGAGATGGAATTTCGTGGAAAGAGAGATGGAAACATTACAGTAACAGGAAACAGTAACCATTCGTATTGTTACTGGGGCTATTCTGCATGCTTTTCTTCACATTGAGCTTTGGATTTTCTATTGTATTGTTACAAATCTGTGTGGCCTGAGGTCTACATTTAATATGATATAATAGGTGATAAAATCTTCTCTTTCAGCCAATATCAATATAATTATCACACAAATATTAATGATCTTAGCAGCATGTCTGGCTTATTTTTGAATTTTAAGACATACCTTTCAGCAATTATTAATTATTACTAACTACTGTAAATTATTGAGTAAATTGTACAAAACTAAAACTTAACTTTTGTTGTTTGAGGGCAAGGAACTTAATATGGGTCCACATATAGGTCTATGGGATTTGAGGGGTTCATTCTTTTCAATGTCATGATCTACATGGTTTACAATGTTTATAGTGACACTATCACATGAATAGGAATACAATACAACTTTATTCAAACTGTAATCTGAATGTTTGCATGAACTAAAAAACGCAGTGCATCCAACACTAAAGGCAGCATCATTTATCTTTTATTTCAGGATGAAGAACATGGCATCAGAGTGAGATGAAATTCCACACTCTTATTACATTTTCCATGCCCTAAGTACCTTGGAGCCAGAATGAAATAAGTTAAAAGGAACAGCAACAAAGTCTCTGAGTCTCTTGCTGAGGAATATATCACTATTAAACTGTTAGATTGTAACTGCTGTTGCTGTAATCTTATTATTAACATCCTATATGCATTTGAGTAGAGTGTATTCGAGCCAACTCCAAAGAAAAGGAGACTTTTGAACTTTTATTTTGAAATTTGATGTGGGTTTATGCTGTGAGTGATTTTTTATCTTTTAAAAGACAGGTGAACAATTTCCAGGAAAATAAAAGTGTGTCAGTCACACAGCGGCGAGGGGGGAATCTACATGTCGAAATGCAAACCGTTTTAAACTCACACAAATATTAATGAGCTTACAAGGACCTTCTCATTATAATTATGTAGAGCAACGGCAGCATCTTAGTGGGCCAGCGATCCCTGTGGGATACATAAATCTACCAGAGCAGCAAAACTCGCCTCCTTTTGACAAAACACTTTACATGCAGATACAAATAATGCCAAGCATCCTTCATTATTAACAGCCAATGGCTTAGTGTGCCATCTGTAGTTTAACCTGGAACTCTGTACACAACTTCCACACACAGCTGACTGCCTATTTTTCACACCAAACCTGAAAAAAAAAAACAGCTAAAGATAAACACCCAAGATATTCTTAAAACCCACGCCTCTTAAACTACGTAGGAAGTCACATTCAGCCGAAAGTCGTTTCAAAGTTTATCAACAATGCCTAATTAAGAGCAGTGTTCAACTGGCAAATTACAACTATTCAAATACTAAATTGTCATAAGAATCATATCTGACAACGTCTGGATAAAAAAATGACATGCTTAAGGTTTGAAAGGCTGTCCCAGTCCGAAGTTGTGCGTTGTCCGCTGCCAATGAGAAGGCAGGCCAGAGGGGGGACTTTGCACTCCCTCCTCTTTTCTGCTTTGGGAGAATAATTACAGGAAGGCCTGTTGTAATTAGCCAGCCTCTCACTGAGTTTGAGTCTGTTTGCGATGCTGTAAGGATGAGGAAGAAAAAAAAAAACACGCCACAACCTGGAATGTGACAAAGCCTCTCTCCACCTCGCCATATGGGAGCGGCTGGTGAGTGTGTCACACACCGCGCGAGGTTACATGGAACTTAGTCAAACTTATGAGCTTAACAACAGGGAGTTCGAAAACAAAGACAACCTGCCCGATAATGCCACTCGCAAAAACACAACCGCTGCTCTAAAAGCAGCCTCGCGTCTGCTTCCACCAGCTTTTAAGCACTTCTGTCTTGGTTAGAATGAGCTTGCTTCTGTGTTGCTGACAAAAAAAGGGGAGAAAAGCTGCAGAGATCAACATAAAAAAGCTGATCATAGGTTTGAGAGTAATCGTTTTTAAAAAGCTTGTGGAGAGTTTGAGAGAAGACGAAGATAGCTAGCTTTCTGTAGTAGTCTTTAAAAAAAAAAGCTCAGAAAAGGGCAGCAGAACACATATGCTGCAAACTTTAGACAGCATAAAGGTTACACAGTAGAGGTGCTTTGTTGAAGTGAAAGATTATAGCAGCTAGCTGTTCCCGTGTGCGGGTGTATGTGTGTGTGTCTCTGTTGGCTAAGCAGCAGGGTGACTGCTCCCCCTGTCTTCCCACCATCTGCCCATGAGGGAGGCTCTCCAGCACAGCCCCTCTGTTCCCCCTCTCTATCCCCCCTCTCCTCTCAGCACTCGTTCTCTCTCTCTGGAGCTGTGAAGAGGAGGAGGGAAACCCAGCTAACTCTGCAGGAGCACAGCACGCCTCACCCACAGCCTGGCCCACTCCCTGCTCAGAACACATCAGAGGTGGAAAATAGGGAATTACAGCTACTCTCATTACAGTCCTTAAGCAACAGTACCTTTCTACTTTATTTCAGGTTATTTTAATGAAGTACTCAACTTAATTTCATTGTTACATATATATACACACATACACACATATATGTTTATATTATGGGTTAGGGCTGCATAATACATTGCTTCAGAATATCAGCAGCAGCAGCAATGTGCACAAGCATATTAGTCACATCACAGGGTGTTCAATGTCATATGAGCAAAATAAAATTAAGCACTTCATGCTACAACTTTTTACCCATTTCCTATGACACATCTATCAGAGGTAGATCTGGTATCTGCCCAATATCATTTACTCATCTTAAACACACAGAGTGCATGATTAATATTATGGCCTGCTGGATCACTGACTTCTGGTGAAATCTGGTGAAACATTCCTGAATTGTTCAATTTCACAATATACATTACAGAAAATTGCAATGCCAGTTTGTTTAATATCGTGCAGCCCTGCATGTGTGTTTCATGCTCCATATGTCTGTATTTGTACCTGTATTAGGATTTGAACCTGGGAATGGACGTCCTATAAGTATTATTACAGTATGAACGTATGGTTTTCTGGTAAAATTGTAAAAAAAAAAAAAAAAAAAGACAAAACATCCAAAAAAAATATTACATAGTCATCTGCTGAAAAATGAGGGAACCAAATCAAATTTTGTGAATTTATTAGGTCTAGAAATATGCTATTTATTTTAGAGCTAGGCCAGCTGTCCGAAACAAACTATCTCTGAAACATCCATTCTTAGAGTTTGCTTGATCTGTTAGTCATGTGACAGCTACACACGCACCTGAGCAAGCAGAGTTTATAGCGAATCTTGAGATCTTACGCAGCACAGACTGAATTTAAAACACAAGTTCTGAGTTTTAACTGGAACCTATGCAAAGAGAAATAGAAATGAAAAGTGTGGCTCCTGTGCGTATCTGTTAAAAATCTGTTTACTCTGAGAGAATGCACATTCGATGGTGAAATGGAGAAGGAGAAGGCAAAAAACAGTGATTAACGGAAAATGTTTAGACTAAGTAATTTCAGAGCCTTTCTATGGGTCTATTCATTGTAAGTAAAGCAAAGATATGCAGTAAGTTTTTCTGCTAATTTAAAGGTGCTATCTTTGTTGGGCTATCTTTGTTAATTATTGGGCCTTCTTTGCATTTACATTTACAATTAAGGCATTTAGCAGACACTCTTATTCAGAGCGATTTACAAAAGTGCTTCGCTATTTACTCAAGAATAACCCCAGTTAGTTTGAATAGGCTAAAAATTCAAAGATACATCTAAGTTTACACACTACTAAACACAAGTCAATATGGACTCCATTGTACTCTACTATTCGTCCAAGTACTCTCGGAAGAGGTGGGTTTTCAGTATGTGTCTGTATAAGGGATGGCGGGTCAAGCCATACTTGAAGCTCGAAGGGCTCTTGGTGCAGATCGGCTTTTGACCACTGCCATCAAGTACAGAGAGGCTAGTCCGTTCTTGGCTTTGTAGGCCAGTGTCAGGGTTTTGAATCTGATGGGGGCAGCAGCTACAGGAAACCAGTGAAGAGAACACAGCAGTGGAGTGACATGGCTGAATTTAGGGACATTGAAGACGACCTGTGCCGCTGCATTCTGGATAAGTTGCAGGGGCCTGATGGTGCGTAAAGGGAGATCAGCCAGAGGAGAGTTGCAGTAGTCAAGTCTGGAAGTGATAAGAGACTGAACAAGCACCTTCCTAGAGAGGAAGGGTCGAATTCTCTGGATGGTGTACAGGAGAAATCTGCATGACCGAGTTACGTTGGCAACATGGCTTGAGAACGATAACTGATCGTCCACGACTACACCAAGGCTTCGAGCTTCTGTAGATGGAGTAATCAGTGAGTTCTCAAAGGAGATGGCAAGATCGTTTTGAAGTCCAGTAGTTCCCGGGATGTACAGAAGCTCCGTCTTGCTGAAGTCATACTGAGTTGTGGGAAGAAACCTGTGTGTCAGACGCTGGGATGAATGGATGAGTTGGGTGTCATTGGCGTAACAGTGGTAAGAGAATCCATGAAAGGATATTACTTTACCAAGAGAGCTGGTGTAGAGTGAGAAAAGAAGAGGACCAAGAACCGAGCCTTGTGGAACGCCAGTGGAGAGACTACAAGGAGCGGACGTGTCCCCCTGCCATATTACCTGGTATGAGCGTCCCTGCAGGTACGATGCAAACCATCGCCATGCAGAGCCGGTAATTCCAAGGCCAGCAAGGATAGACAGGAGGATCTTGTGGTCCACTGTGTCAAAAGCTGCGGAGAGGTTGAGGTGGATCAGAACCGATGACAGTTTGGCAGATTTAGCTGCATGGAGCTTCTCTGTAACTGCAATTAGAGCAGTTTCAGTAGAATGTGCTGCTTTAAAGCCAGACTGGTTAGGGTCCTGTAGATTGTTCTGTAGATTGAGTGAGAAAGAGAGACAGTCGGTTGTAGACGGAACGTTCGAGAATCTTTGAGAGGAAAGAGAGAACAGAAATGGGTCTGTAGTTGCTGATGTCCAAGCTGTCTAGAGTTGGTTTCTTTAAGAAAGGGACAACTCTGGCAGACTTGAAGGCGGATGGTACATGACCTGACAATATATAAAAATATTAACTTGACTATTAAATTAACCCAAAGTAATTATTCAACTACTTTTTTAATAAGTAAAAAAAAAGCAACACACTTGGTCAGTATCTTTTCCTTTATGTTTATGTATATCAGGTAATCAAATGAACACAGTAATGGTGCTCTTTCTTAAGCAGGGATTTGAAGCACTCTTTTCCACCACTGATCCACATAGAAAATGCTTCTATACTCAGAGATAATTGGATGTATTATGAAAAGCAACTTCCAGTGAAATTACGGCTTCGCCATTCACATTCACAGTGGTCTTGCTACCATATCATTTGGACTTCCATTCGCCAATTCCAGGAAGACACAACCCCTATGTGTGCTCCGGAAGACTAATATAAGCCATGGGCTTGTTTGGAAAGACTTACCCTTTTCGGAGCTCAGAGCTCCATTAGACAAAGAGGAGAAGGGCAGGCTAATTAAAGAGTGACCGTTTGGCCAGTCTAGAGCAAAGACTCATTTACACTGGCCCCGCGCTCTTTCTCTCTCTACTCTCCGCTCTTCTCTCCTCTCTCCGCTAATAGAAAAATAAGCTACTTCACTCGGCATCGCTCGCAGTGACACCTACGGTGGAGGGGGTAATGGTGTTTAATGGCCTTTTAAATTTTTATTCAGCCAGAGAATCATAAAAGAGGAGGCAGCCAGCCACTGGATCTCTTAATAACCCCAATGCTATGGCAACCAGAGGCTAGCTCAGCCCCTCGGACTTCAGGTGACTCTGCTATACTCGCAGTGGATTTGGAGAAGGAGGAAAAGAAGGACTCGGGATAGAATGAGGGATGGAGACAGGAGGGAGAGAAGTGGTTCGGTTTAACATTCCTGCAAGGTCAACACTGGCCAGAGTATATTTCTTATTTATTTATTTATTTTTTTTATCTGTCTTTCAAACTTAATAATAGATGTTTTAAAGTTTAAGCGTTGCCTGAGGGTCTCGCACACTCATTAGAAATCATGGCTTGCCTGCACCAACTTAGAGAGGAATAGCATTTACATATGGTAGGGAGGATAAATAAGACATTAGGGGGAAGAGATGGTGGAGAGAAAGAGAGAGAGAGAGGGAGAGTGGAGGAGGATGAATGCTGAGACCATAAGTTTTAATGTTTGGTGTTCTCTCACGGGATACACAAATCCAGATCTGCCTCAAACAGAACTGTACCTCCACTCTAACATGGTAATCTGAGCTGGGACCAAGTATCTGTACCGCTGAGAGAGAGGGCTGGGGGATTGCGTCTCTAACCGCATTCTGCTATCCTGTACATACTATGCTAACAAATGTACTGCTGACTGCGGCATATTATTATTGATATGTTATTTGCTATGATAGCATGCGATTTGAGACACAGTCAGAGACTTTTACACTTTCACTGTGTAATCATGAATCAGCACATCATTCCTTAATTGTTATCACATCACACTGCAGAAGTGTGCAGAAATGTGCAAACAAGCCTCTTACCAATCACTTAGGGCCAGATGTACTAAGCCTTTAGCACCTCTTTGAAGCGTAAATCGGACACATTGGGCACACACACACATTTTATTTAAGGTGTGTAAACTGTTTCTTTCCTATGTGCATAGCCTATATGCATTGTATTTGAAGGAGTATCACTCACACACACACAAAAAAAGACCCGGAGGATCACTCAGAAATGGGTGGAGATGTCAGAAGTGTGGTTCATTTCACATTCGGCTCAATTTGCTCAAGTTGGAGCATCTCGCTGAGGTCGGTTTAGCATGGATTATTCCACATACTTCAAAACCGGGCGCAAATTTGCGTCAGTGTCTCAGTGTATGCTAGGCATGACATGTGCTGAATGAATATTTACCAACAGTATAGCACTTTTTAAACTCCCGGGACCAGATGTGCGAGAAAACACAGCTCTGTAACTGTTCCTGTACATGTTATTGTTTCAAATCTGTTTTTTTAAGACAGACTATAATTACATTCCTGTAAAATGTTCTGGTGGGAAAGAACTTAATTTGCTAAGACTAGTTACTTTTGCCACTGAAAATTCATTTTCTGTTTTGTTTCAAGCTTGTTTACAACTCCATTATTTCCCCACGCCATCCTGCAGCTCGCAAGCATGCTGTTAGTAGCTGGGGTTACGGGATGGATCTTGGCACTCAAGTGATTCAAGTAAATGAATCATTTTGGTCAAAGGTAATGCACATCAAGGGTTCGCTAATGTGTTTTCAACATACTGGAAGGCACACAATGTAACTATAAGTATGTGGACACATTTACACATTACATTAAACGTATGCTCTTGTTGAACACCACATTGGAAAACCACAGGCATTGCTGTTGAGTTTCCCCTCCTCTGCTGATATAACAGAGTCCACTCTTCTAGAAAGGCTTTTCATAAGATTTTGGAACATGGCAGAGCATGGAAGAACATTGGTGAGGGCAGGAGATGATTTTGCCATGTTCCAATTTGTCCTAATTCATCCCTGTTGACAGGGTTTCTTCCACACCATTTTCTCCACACCAAAGCTGGCCAACCATGTCTTAAAGGACTTAACACAGAAAAGGGCCTTCCCTAAACTACTCGAGAATTCTCGAGAACCGTGTGCTATTCCCTGTGTGCTGTCCCTTTGTCGGCACAAAGGGGCCCAAACCACACCATGTAAAGCTCATGCTCATTATTTCTCTTCCATCAAACTTTAGAAGGGACTTTGCAATGAGGTATCTATGCTTCTTTCTCATGGCATGCACCGAACTCCGATTTGTCAGTCGGACTACCGGATAATGAAATGTGCTTGATACCTCCAGAGAATGTGTTTCCTCTGCCACGGATGTGAGTGTGTTTTACACCACTCCAGGTAGTGCTATGCATGATGTGTTGCCACTCTACAATGGAAGCCCAAATGTTGAACTTCCCAACAGTTAATGTGCTGATATTACTTCCAGAGGAAGTTTGGAATTCAGTAGTAGGCAATGCAACTAATGTGCTTTCCGTGTCCCTGCACTCTGTGATCCTATTTTGCAACTATGCTGTTATTACTTTAGAAATTCTGCTTCACAGTAACAGCACTCACGGCTGACCAGGGAAGCTCTAGCGGGGCAGAACTCACACAGAGTGTCACACTCTGTTCTACTGTTGTTGTCTATGGAAATTGCTTGGCTTTATGCTTGGTTAAAATAGTAAAGCCCACTAATTAGCAGTATCCATTTAGGCCCATGTTGATGTAGTGTATATCACAACTGAAATTTCTATTTCCCTAATCAGTTCTAACCAGAATAGTGAACTACTGTAATTTCTCCTCCAAACACCTCCTTTCAAATGCTATAAATGCTAAAGAGATAATTAGCTCCATTTGCAAATAGTTTATCTGGAGTTTGCTTTGCTACTTTTTTTATAGGTCGAAATATTTATAGCAAAAAAAAGGGATGAGTGCCACATTCATTCCAGTATGCTTTCCACCGCTGAAAGCGGCTGCACTATCAGCGTTCTGAAAAAGCATCATTTCCTCTGAGCTCTGAATGGACGATTCCAACGACATTTTACAGTAGCTCCCATCATTTTGAGCCAGAAGCAATCACAGTTGAGGACACGGAATGAAAGTTTTGTGGGAGAAGACAACACTCATCTGTTGAAGACGAAGTCGGCGTCCAGCAGTCAAACGTGTGACTGGCCTCCGTTTTCACCCCGTGTTGTGTAAATGCAGTGTAGTGCTGTTTTAATGTCAGTGATGGACATCAAACCCTGTTCTTCCCAAACGCCCATCTGCTTCCTGCAGATGTCTCAATCAAGTCAGCAGCTGCCTGGTGTCTGGGCTGTCAGAGAGGGCCAAGACTACGCTTATACATGCTTCTGTTTAGGCACGCAAAACATGGACACATTCGCCACATGCTACCTGACCCAGCATTCTGCAGCCTGTCAGTCAGCCTTCATCATCCCGCCCCAGTTTCTATACGCACACACAAACATACACACACATACCTACTTGTCTTCCAACTTCCACACACATCCACACACCCTGACGGTACATCTACAGTACAATCCTTCTTCACACACACACACACCGCCCACATACTGTACACACTGAACTGCCACAATATCCTCTTTTACTAAGAAACTGTAGCTTTACTTGCTTTATTCTGTATGTCCACAGGCAAGGCCAGAGGCTAAAGGCAATGTACAATAATTAAATACAAGTAGCATTTAGGAAGAAATTGCAGGGCTTTGTGATGGTAGGTGATTGCCAACTGTACTCTAGTATACTGAAAAGGACTGATAAAAGCATTCTCGAAGTTTGAGTCAGAATTATTATTATATAATTCTTATATGTTATATATTAAGTGAAATGCACATTTGTGACACAGAATCTTTGAAAACTAAAGTTGGTAGAGGCCTGGCATCACTGAGTTAAGGAGATGACAGGGGTACCTTTTATGGTCCTCACTGATTAACCGCCCATTTGTTTGTACAGAACCTTCATGTTTACACCCATTTTTACCCAAGCTTTAATTCTTGCTTTTGACATGAAAACCCATTAAACATCCTGGCTACGAGGCAACCTGACTGTGTATATTTTAAATCATCAATAAAAGTATCGATCATAGATATTTCAGAGTGTATCATTTACTGATTATACTATAGTAATAATTGTGTACACACGATTAAAAAGGAAATTTTATGAGGAGGTGATTTTTGTAGTGACTGGAGGATGCATCTCTTTTTTTAAAATAGAGGCCTGCAGATACTAGAGACATCCTATAACCTAGTGTCCTGTTTCCTGTGCTTCTTTGTTGTGAATATGAACATGGGTAATAAAGCACACAGAGTGTGTGTGTGTGTGAGAGAGAGAGAGAGCGAGAGAAAGAGCGAGAGAGAAAGAAAGGGAGGAAGAAACCTCCTTGACCTCTGTGTGGCACTATTCCTCAGTCTCCTGGGGGACGGCTGGACAGAGGCTGCCTGCATGGTTACACAGCAGGAGGGCTAAACAGCTTTTGCTGTAGCTCAGGGTGTACGACAAACACACATACATACACACACACACATACACACAGAGCAGAGGAACCACATAAGATGCACCACACCATTAAAGCAAGTGTAGACAGTACACACATATATTGTAGATGAACACATAAAAAAGATGAGCCATTTGAACGTGAGCAATGCCCTCATAAAGGAAATGGAACTAGGCATGCATAATAAAGGAAATACTGCAGAATACATCTGCATCTAAACAGTGGTCGAATGCATGATATATGTAATACATAAATATACATTTATATATTTAAACATATATATATATACATAGTTTTTCATTGACATGCACTATAGTAGTTTAATCCTAACCACAGTAGACAACAAACAAACAAACAAACAAACAAACAATGGCACCAAAAATCTAAATCAAATATGTTTTCTCATAATTGTGGAAGCAACACGTGTCCATAAAAGTTCTCATTAACTAAAACACAATATAATCATACAGTCGCTGTTGGGTGCAGACTTTACAGAAGAAGAAACAACCTGCTTAACTTTTAATGGAAGAATAGAATCTTTCAAAGATTTTATTTCAAGTCACTTTGCAGCGTTTCTATTGGTCTGTTCATCATGAACATGTGACATAATGTAAAGAACCACTGCCAAATCCCAATTCTGTAAAAAAGTGAACATTTGTTGCACGACAGTGTCCATATATTCACACACGTGCACACAAACCCCCCCCCCCCACAATAACACATCTGCGTTGGCTGCCAGCACACGGTCCCTCTGACAGGTATGTTCTGGGCTGTGTTTTGTGGGGCTTATGGGCTTTTCTGCAATTGATTAAAGATCCTGTGCCGATTTCTTTGCGCGTCATGCTTAAAAGCCTATTTAAAGCAGCTCCGCTACCTCATTAAACGCGCCACACGACACACACATTAAAGGTAATGTCTCTGCCACTTTATCTCTCATTGTTTTATTTTGCTCTCTCGATCTAATGAAGGCAGCCGAATTATGTCGTTTTAAAACCGTCTGCTTTATTATTCTATTTGTTTATCTATTTCTTATTTCCGCGTCGCTCCCGCTCTCGTTCGTCATTCTCTGGTACTTTCATTTTATTGGGCGCTCGACAGCGGGACTGTTGATTGCTGCCCATTTTCAGATTAGGAGATTAAGTTATTCATCACTCAAGAAGCTCCCTGCTGCGACAACGCTATCAGCACACGGCCAAATCAAAACATCTCTGCCAGCCATTCCAAAATAATTGAATGCACAATAATTTCCCTATTAATACATTTCTCATATTACAGATTATGCATGAAACGTCCACATTATCTGTAGCACATATTTATTTATTTATTTATTTATGTTGCTTAATGTCTTGCTCGTCGCTACTAAATTTAATAGACAGAGTTGAATGGCCTGTACCAAGATGAAGGGACGGGTTACAGATCACCTCTCCTTCTTTATTTATTCATTTCCCCCCCCTCCTTTCTCACCCACACCCCTCCACCACCCACCCATATGGAGGATGCAGCAGAAAATTAAAGAAAATCGATCATTGTACAGCAGGGTGGCAATGACTGGCTCTGACGGTTGCTAGGCCAACAGTAACTCAGCTGCTCACTGCTGTCTGTTTGAGGAGTTGTTTTGTCATTTTTTCTCTGATAAGCCTCGGATTTATTTTATTTTCACCTGCTTACGTTATTGAGGGTTAATTATACTGATTCATCTGGAATATTTTTTTTCCTCTGATACTTACCCCAGTAGTGGAAGGAGATGTGTCACATGCACACATACACACACACACACACACACACATCAAATGCAAGCAAAGGACCCACTGAATCACTCCAAGACTACACCCATATTTGTTATGGGGTCTGCAATGCGTTTTTGTACTGAGCACATCGGCCTAACTGAATATAAGCTATAATGTACACATAGGTAAGTAAGTTTATTTGCGTGTATGTATACACATGTACAGAGAGAGAGGAAAAAAGGAATTATGGGAAACACATCCTGCCAAAACCTCTTCTGAATACGATTAGCCGATGCGTCATCGTCGCCTTGCATTGCATGTTAGCAGCGCTGTGTGCTGTACTAAGAATAGTACACTCATCTGGAGCAGGGCAGGAAGGACCTCGCAGTGCTACTGCTACTGTAGCAGAGAGTACTGTAGTGACTGCAGACCCACTACAGAGCTCAGTAAGTCCCTGCTGCCAATACTGAGGCCACGTTAAGCGTGTTTAAAAGCATCGCCACGGTGAAGGCTCCCATTGTAGCCCATTGACGCTGCAGGCCAAGTCTCCGGCAGGTGGAAACGCCGTGAAGGCCACAGCCTGCCTTATTGCCATACAGCGAATGAACAAAAAGGAGGCAAAAATCAATAGAGAGAGCATGTCTCATGGTTATGAAGCTCCGTGCAGGCTAATTATCCACTGCTCAGGAGCGCCTTTCTGAAGAGAGATAAGTTTGACACCGGAACAAAGTGAACACACTCTCCAATAAAGTGAGGGGAATATGAATGTGGGTGACAATCATACAGACACTGAGAGCCCCTACACCCTCCCTCCACCACACATAGCACATGTTTTAATGGTACATGAAACCTGGAATGAGGTTCTGGGATTTTTTTTTCTTCCCCACTCTGGAATAAATGAGGTGCCATTAATACAAAAACATTTGTCAGTTTGAAAATAACCAGGATTTTAATTTCTTGGTTTATTCAACACACCATAATTGCCTTTGCTCTAAGCTAATAAACGCATTCCAACATAAAAGTCAGTCATTTTTCATAACAAAAGTCATTAGTGTTAGTGATACACTCATAACATGTCCACTTAATATAAGCTTGCTTAGGGGGCAATGGGCAGAAATGTAAACAAATAAAATCACAATTAAAATAATTATGAATAAAATATTATTAAGTTAGCTTGTTTTCAGAAACTGTGTTGCAATTACTATATGGTTTTTACCGTGGACAAAAGAGTAGTGTGTGTGCCTGTGTGTGTATGGCAATGCCTACCCGGTTCTCTGCTAAAAGGAACATGCGCTCTGCTTGCTCAGATGACACTCCAAATGCATTATAAGCATTAATGAAAAAGTTAATGGGCCATTTTCTTACATATCAATTTACATTTTACAATTTGGGTAGACAAATGATGTCTGCTGTTGTAGACCCATAATGTTTTGCTCAAGGAAACAGTTCTAATGTGTTTTATGGACATCAAATGTTGTGAATAATGATGCATCCATAGCATGCAAATCAGACGACAGTGGGCTGATCAGCAGCGCTTGCATAAGAGGAGCTTCGGATACTATTGCACTGCTGCTGGACCACATTAGGAGCTACAGTGAGAACACACACACATCATACACATATGAAAACAAACACAACACGCTAATTTGAACTGGGGTGGGACATAATAATAATGATGTTATAATGATGCTATCCAGTGCAATATGCTTTTCTAGGGATTAACAATATAAAAATGATATTGGTAGCACCAGTTATCAAAAAACACTGTATTTGAAACTGGTATTTGATAATGTACTCACTGAACTCCAGAAAAACTAAATGTTGACATCATGCTGAACTACTGCAATTACATATTCTCATTTTATTTATTTTACTGCACTTGTAACCCCACATAAGCACATTTTAGATTTCTTCTTCAGTCAAATCTAGGTGATTATAGTCTGAATTTCTGGATTTTAACATTATTAACCAATATCGGCATCTGTACAGTTGGTACATCCCAGCACTTGTTTGAGCACATCATGAGTTGATACTTCTAGCAGAATTGTGTTTATCTTTTAAAACAATTAACCAGATAATCAAGCAAAAAAATGGAACAATAATGAGCAAGTAAATAGAAAACAAGAGGGAATTTTGTAAAAATGAATTATGACGCAATATTTCCCTGCCCCATCACTGTACACTATCTAACCTAACTATCTAATTTCTTGCCTGTGATACATTCAGGAACTTGTTCCCTTCAACTCGTGTGCCATGTCCACATTTGCCATTCGTCATGCTACTATGTTTCTATCACGATATGCTGTAAAAGAAGCACTATGCTATATTTTATGCTAAAATATATAATGCAATATCATGTAAACAGACACTTATTAAACATAACACAGGGTCAGTAAGGTGCCCCTTGGTAAGAAAACTGAATGCACCTACACTCAGTACTTATACATAAAATGTGAATTCCTTTTACTTGGCAGATCTCTTTAGGGATATTAAATGGCTGGGGCAGAATGGAGAGGCTACCCAGGTATATTGGCCATTGTCCTCATCAAGGTGCACCATAGTTACATTTTTACATTTATGGCATTTGGCTGACACACTTATCTAGATCAACTTACACTAACAGAACATTTATGCAATTATCTAATCAGCCAATCAGGCAGCAGTGCAGTGCATAAAATTATGCAGATACAATCGAGCAGTTTCAGGTAATGTTCAGATCAACCATCAGAATGGGGAGAATATGTGATCTCAGTAATTTTGAGCATGGCCCTCACTATTAGAACCAGGCAGCCCGGTTTGAGTATTTCTAAAACTGCTGATTTTCATGTATCTACAGTCTCTAGAGTTTACTTAGAATGGTGCAGTACAGAAAAAGCATCCAGTGAGCGCCAGTTCTGAGCATGGAAAAAACAAGGTCAAAAATGAATGGCCAGACAGGTCTGAGCTTACAGAAATGATACAGTAATTCAGACAAACCACTTTGTACATTAGTGGCAAACATAATATACAGCACCTTGAGTTGGATGAGCTACAAGAGTACAAGGCTATGCTGGGGTCCACTTCTGTCACTTCTGAACAGGAAGCTGGAGCTGCAGTGGACACAGGCTTACTCAAAACCGGATAGGGTTTGATGAATTCCGATTCTTTGCTCAGGCACACAGACAGTAGGGTCAGAATTGCTTCATGAAGTAGAGGTTGCACACTCAGTATTTATTTTTACTATTTGACTAATTCATCAGAAAAGTAGTCGACTAGCCGTAATTTCAATACAAAAAGCAAAAATAGTGCTAAAAAAGGTGCTATTTTGACCTTTACATTAAACTTGAACCCTCAAAGCTTCTTAGGCTATGCTTATGAACCTTCTTAGGTTATGCTTATGGGTAGTCAGTGAACTACCATCTCTAGGGAAATACTAGAGACCACTGTCCTGCAGGATGATGGTATTTCAAAGGGTAGCGTTGGCCAGGATTGTGTAGCTTGGCCAAAAACAAGGAATTACGTTTCTGAACCTCTCCCCAGAGGCCTGTCTGTTTTCTGCATGTTTCGTCCTGCTACTACAGGTGTCCTGTTGAGTTGTGCTAACCATTGATATGTGCTGCTTAGCGGCTCTGCACGTGTAGACCCTCAAGCAGTTAGCACTGGATGCTTTATTTTGAGATGGTCATGCATTGTAGAGGAATTGAGGAATTTTTACTGCACTTAAGCAGATCTTTACACAACACACAGCTGACTATAGAATTGGATTCAGCTCTAAAATATTACCAAAGTAAGTAGTAAAAGAAAAGACTACCAAAGTTTCACATAAGAGCTTTCTTTCTATATTGCCTGCCTGCTTCCATGCTACTGTTTTTTTCTTCCTTCCGACTAGTCGACAGCTCCCCACTGCGCCAACTAGTGGATGTCCTAGTCGACTAGTCTACGCAACCTCGTTGAGGCGATAATATCAACATGGATCAGAATTAAAACTCATATCACAAAGTCTTGAGGCTGTTTTTAAAATAGAAGGAGGACTTACTCAGTACTAGTATTATCTTCCTAATAAATGACTGTATATAGTCATTCATACAGGTGAATGTAGCGTTAGTACTCTTGCCCAAAGATTCCTACGGGTGTAACAAGGTGGGTTTGCCTGGGAAATCAAACCCTATTACGGCACAGGGAAGGCAGTGTTGTTAGCCACTATACTACACCAATCATACTGTGTACGGTGTTGTGTACTTTTCGTATTAAAGCAATAAAAGGAGACTGAATTTAAACGTGTATCCTCATTCGTGTGCTTTCTTAATCAAAACAGTCGTTTCTGCGTATGTAAAAATGTAAGATTTTTGTTGTATTGTTGTATTTTGTCTTTACACATCGGACGCACAGCACATTAGGATCATTACCTTAATAATGGAGATGAGAAGGGACAGCTTTCCTTCTCTATACAGTGCTAAAAAAAGGTTTCTTCTATAATGACAGTTAAACACTTTCATAGAGTTTCATAGAGAACCTTCTACAAAAGGTTTTCCAATCCAAACAACACTTTAAACCAGCATAGAACAATTTAAGCATTAAAAAGTTTGAAGCTTTACGCTGACACATTAAGAGTGTGCCCTCAAATCAGCCACATTAACATGGCTGCTCAAAAAGAAACTCTTATGTTTTCAGCACCACAGCTTGTGGTAGAAATGCAGCACTAGGAGTTCATGCGCAGGAGTCCCACCTGTACTCATGAGTTCTCATTATCAAAGCTTGTAGACAGTTCATGTCATACGTATTCGCTGATCCAACCCCAGGCAGTGCTGGAATAAGTTTGGAAAGCGTGTGGAAGCAGATTGCTCTGTGATTAGCGTGTGATGTCTCGTACATGTGTTCGAGCAGTCATTAAATGCAGCGTGGCAGTATGGGGATCTACAGGCTCCCTAAGCTCTGGAGCTAGCCGCTAACCTGCCTGCTAGCCGCTAACCTGCCTGCGTCTTGCCGCATTCCAGCATGCTGACTCTCCTCTCAACTTCATAGAAAATAATCATTTTCACCATGGGGCGTCTTTCTCCACGCGCGGCTTTCCTGCATGCTGCCGGCGGCGTATCCGCAAGGCCACAGCTGTCTCTGGAGCCCCTCTCCCCCATTTTTCCAAAAGCACAGGGTTATGGGTGTGAATGTATGTTGCAGTGCCATCTGCATGTGAGGTGAGAACTCTTGGAGCACAGAGCCAATCACACACCCACACACACCTGAGGAAGGCGTCACTATCGCAGCCTATTGTTATAGAACACACTTCTGTAAGTGTGAGTTGCATGGGAATGATCTCACACCTTTCAAACACACAGAAACTTTACACACCTATATGCACACACATCACATCACCATACACACACACACACACAAGTGGGGGCAGTTTAATGCTATGCAATAAGCGGCTTCATAGGTCAGATAAAAAAGGCAACAAGATATGGCTTGTGAGAGTGTGTGTGTGTGTGCGTGAGTGTAAAATACTTGATATTCTCGCATGAAGATTGCACTCGATTCCAGCTCTAACTATTGCTGTGATATTCTCCGGTGTAAAAGAGCGCCTGACCACAAGCATACATATATTCCTTATTTTATGTACACAAGTGCAAATGAAAAGTCACCCACAGTTTCACTCTCTCTCGCCTCTTCTCTCTCTGCTCTCTCATTATTCCACTCCCTCTCCCCGTCTCTTCTCATCTCTCGCGCTCTAACAGCAGCAGTCCAAAGCAATGGCCAATAACGCAGCACGCTGTAACAGATACCTGCAATGCTAATATCATTAATCAATACCAATGGAATTGTGTGGAGGGACGTGGCAAAATGAAGGTCCCAGCGGTACCAATCTTGCTCCCTTTAAACCTCATTTGCAAGCCCAAGATGGCCGCTCTAATGACTGGCAGCAAAGTTTTTCCAACAAATTTCATGGGGCATGATCCAAAGATAATAGGTTTTCAGCCCAATGACAATCCAATTACAATGCCAATCAAAGCTGACTCCATGCAGGCTAATTATCAGCTTCAGCCGCGAGTTCAAATTCGAGCACACCACTTTTTTTTTTTTTTTGGTTTGAATAAGAACTTGGTTTGGAAACAAGGTAGGTTTGGGCTCCTTGATCTGCTGCTAGAGACAACTAGACTATACTTCCATAGTTTTTTATGGGATAAAGAGGCTGAAAAAAGGTTCAGCTAAGGCTAACTGTCTCCTATAAGAACAAAATCGAGCATATACTGTACATACCATGTACATAACATGTACATGTAAGTTTCAGGACATGTCTCACACTGATTGTACATGGTTACTTGTCCTCCTTTTCAATTATTAGACCTGCAAAGGTGCTGCTATAAAAATGTCAAAGTGAGCAAGGCTTCATCCTGTTTTGGATTTATGCCGACTGATACTAATGCACATATTTAAGTGAATGGGTGATCAAAATAAACAGCCATGCTGTGAGAATAAGCATTACATTAGGTTCGCTCTGCATTTCATTTGACTAGTGGTTTAAAAAAAAATGCCACAAGTACAGCCACAAGCAACCGCACTCATCCGGAACATGGGCTTATTAATGAATCACCAAATCGCTTCTAAATATCGGTTAAATCCAAACATCAAACCGTTACCAATACGGTGGATTTCAGTATTTATTCGCTGAGAATGCCATGCTGCTGGCTGATAATTCGACCTATATTGAGTCAGTAATCACAACAATGAGCCTCCGCACAGGGTTCGAAATGGGCCAGCGAAGCACACAAACAATATTTTTAATTTTTTTCTTTACATCAACTAAACTTTCTGTATTTATTAGAGATGCATTTATTGTTTGTATACTTTTGTACAGATGAACAAATTAAATTTGATACAGATTGTATGAATTAAAATAAATAAATAACTGTAGGTATGATTTACTAAAAGATTTTATACTTTATAAAGATGTATACTGATATATTTTACACTTTTATACTTTTTTATACTTTATAAAGATGTATACTGATATGTAGTATAATGGTCTGCTAACTTGGTATGATTTTAACAGAAATGACTAGGGAACATTTAAACAAGCACACAAATTTATGATGTGAGCAAGGCCTAACACCCAGCCTTGTGAAGATACTGGACACAACAGTACATTTCATTCTACAAACTCCAAAAAAAGCCATAAATGGAACCAACAGAAATTCAGTCCAAATGACATAAATGTACATTAACAGTTAGTGCATGTCCTGTTTGTCATGAAAATTACTTTTAAATCTAGTGTAAGCTTTATGAATAAACTTACGAGTTCACGTCTGAAAAGATTCAATACATTCATATTCTTATGCAAAAGGGTACGAGTGTTCTCTGTGTGTGCGCCGTATACCTTTGAGGGGATGCAGAAAGGACGCAAAGGTTCACCAACATTAATCCTCACTACTTTTATCTCCTTCAGAAAAACCTGCAAACCACACAGGCACACACACACACACACACACATTCAAACAAACAAAAAACTGCATCAATAACACAAATGATTAAACATTCATGGCCTTTTGTAGAGAACATCTGCTCTATATAAGAATGTAGCCTCAGGGATTGGGTGAAAGGAATCAGGAGGATTTCTCTCACAGAACCTCAAGAAAGCAATAAGATGGCACTGAGACTGTGGAAGACTTACACATGGGAGAAAACATACGCATACACACCCTACAAAACAGGAATCTCATACACTTGGCTCTCATCCAAACAGACAATATGTGCCTGTAGGTTAGCACCTGTGCAATGTCCATGTCTTTCAGTTGTAGACTGTTTCTCAGGGAAAACAAAAGCAAAACAGTGTACAACAACAGCACTCTTATACGTTAGATCATCAAGTAAAGCCTTGCTTATACCTACGGCACTCCAAGCCAAAATACTGAAAGGAAAAGAACGGAAATATGGGGAACTGATAAAGTAACTTTAGCATCAGTTTAAAGGCTTCCACCAACCCATGGACTCTTACTATGAAGCGGGAAGGACATATCAACAATATCTGGACACACATTACAATAAGGAACCACTTTTTTTTTTTTTTTTTTTTTTTGGAATTTTCCATTTTTAAGCATAGCTTGCATAAGTATGTCCCATTGATTACTCGGCCTGACTGCAGTGCCAGGCCTAGCTGAGAAACGATTATCTTTGATCATCTCAGAGTTTTTGCGGTTTGATAAATTTGCGGGGATGTGAGGCGAGTAGAGTTGGAGTGAGTGCCTCTCTGCCTCTCTTCAGACTCTGCCATCGCTGTGCTTTCTACACAAACTCTGCACATCTGAAGAGATTAATGATACATTTTCCATGGAGATAACATCTGTCTCAACTGCTCCTGGAATATTAAGCTTAATAAATATATTTATGAGCCCCGCTCTCTATAGCTCTAATGCAATCAGCCGTGCCGCTCACGCTGGCCCAAGACACTGGAAACACATTGACTTATTTTGTAGCGAATTAGTCCGACCCCTAATCGCTGAACCCCGCTGCCGTTTTTGAATGATGACTCTGCGACACCCGTCCTCTGCACAGCAACAGTGATATGAATAAAATCAATTCGTAAAATTACCGGTGTCCGGGTTTCATTAACACCCCATAAAAACGTGTTTTATGTTTATTAACACACCGACATAATCTATAAATAACCTGCTTATAAGCAGGCGTGCATCGATGTTGGACATTGTCCCATAATGATAAAGGGATACATCAACAATGTGTCAAAAGTGACAACAGATCATAATAATGGCCGGTCAATAGCAACAAATTGCGCAATCATACTTGGTCTCAGACAGCGAGTGAATGGAAGGGAAACCCATTGAATACACTCCTCCTACACCTAACATCCTTCTGTGCTACTGCATCCTATCATAACCTGCTACAGGAACACTGGAGTGCTGTCCTTTTTAACCAGAGCAGGCAACTTTATAACTCCACCCCCCTCTCTAGCCTACTACTTACTACAACTACTTATTTATAACACAGTCAGTATGGCCTTCCTGGTAAAGAGCTAGTTATAGACAAAACTTTGTTTGTATTCCTTCTAATGGTACTTATCATTATTATTATTATTATTATTATTAGTAGTAGTAATAGTAGTAGTAGAAGCAGCAGCAGTAATAGTAGCAGTGATATTTCCACCTGTTTAGATAAATAGCTTTACATTTTTTTTTAACTTTACTTAACAGTAGCTACCGTATATGAATTTGCGTTGTTTAATACTAATATGCCCATCAAGTATTTTATTTGTATGTGTGTGTGTGTGTGTGTGTTTCAACAAAATGGGTCATAGGTATTATACATAACACCAACCTATTGTATGTAATACCAAAAATATTCTATGCAATATCTGTTTCACCTAAAAATAGTAAGAAAATGAAGTTTTAAGACTTAAGAAAATATTACAAAAGGTAACAGTTGATTTTCATTTGGTTTTTAGGACATTTTATCCCATATAAAAATAAACAGACACACACACACATGCACGTGTGCGCACACACGCAGAAAAACTGCCAAAATAGACCCAAACAATGCAGTAGCCAGAGGCCATGGAAGACATGGGATGCTATGAAAGGACAAACTCTCACCCACAAGGACAGGGAGTGAAAGATGTGATTACCCCGGTATCAGCGGGTCTCTACTGCTAACAGTTCAGCACTGTTATGTGATCAGACCGCCTAAACACTCTGTTTTCTAAATATTAGTCTAATCTGAAATCTGTGGTGTGGCTCCTGCTGGTGAGGTGGGGGGGATGTAAAGAGCTAGATAAGCCAGGGGGCTAAGCTAACAGAAATTAATAACCCTGATGGAGATCTGTCTTTTTAGCATAATTTTACAGGGAAACGTCGCCTGACCCTCCAATGATGCTCTTTATCTTGATTATTTTGAACAATGTGAAATAACGATTTTGTTTACTACTTAACCTTTAGCAGGCAGCTGCGGCGCCAGGCCTGCCGCTGCACTCAGCTGTGTGTAAGTACCCAGGTTGCATGGTGCTAGTGGATTATTCTACATGTGGCCTCTCCCTCTCTCTCCCTCATGTGTATCCACCTTCTGTCATTCACACACAGCAGCATTGCCTGTTCCACAGTATCTTAGTCTTGTAACATAATCCAAGATGGTCATGTGTGCTGATTAAATCCATAATAATCATTCGAAGAAGGAAGAGATGACACATCATGGTTTCCACATTTTAACACCATTTATTAATTCATTTATTTATTAATACGTTGCTTAATGTCATTATTTATAACATTTCCTGTGACAATTATGTATCACAAATCCAAATAATGCCATAACGATTACTCACAAGCATGGACTATTCAAATATGTAAATACATTTAATTTACGATTGTCTTATTATTATTATTATTATTATTATTATTATTGCACTAAACATATTTCTCTGATCTTTCTATACAAAGCAATACATCAAAACGACACTTGCTTTCCTAAAACATTAAGCATGCAGACTGAAGAGGTTTGCACACACACACACAGCTGTAAAATGCTTCATCAGAGGCATTTGCACCTTGCTAGTGGGCAAGTGAGACAGGCGAGGAGATGCAGGGATGTTAACTGCTATGGTAACCAACCCCTGGGGACTCTGCATTCTGATCAGCTCACCTCACAACATCTGCCTCTTAAACGTTCAAGCGCAAAAATATGAATAAATAAAGAACGAAATTAAAACAAGAGAGCTAATGATGCCTGCAGATTTCTACCCTTCCCCATCAGCGCAGTGCAGAGAGCAGGCTCCAACACACACATGCACACATGGACACACAACACCTATACGAAACCTGCCTATTCGGAATCTAATTGAATCCTGATCGCTGATTAAGTAGCCTTTCTTTCTGTCAAATTCAGTGCCACTTCCTTCCTGCTCTGGCACACCAGGCTCAAATTGGCAGTAGGGGTGGCAGTGCACGGGAGAGCTAGAGGTCGAGAAGAGGCCATTATCTGAAAGTTAATGACCACCATAAATAGGAGGGCATTACCTTTGCAGATTTCCACATTGAAAATAATGGCCCCCTTTTCCATGAACTACACTTAGCTTTGCATTTTATGCTGGGGCCATCATTATTGACTTTTAAGGTGCAATAGTCTGGGGTCCATTATGAAGGCAGTGGATCCAGCCTCTCTCTACTACAACTCAATGGGCTAGATGAAGGCTCAGTGGACAGCGTCTCAGCAAAAGTATTCAAAGTATTTAAAGTCTCTCTGTTCTACTTTGGTTTAAAATAACTACAAATCCCCCTTACAAGCAACAAAACTATTTTGTTCTCAATTTAATCTAAATCTAAATGTAATTTTAAAATGTGTAAGCCATTAAAAAAAGAGGAAACCAAGACCAGCTAGCGAACATCCCTGACCCTTCACCCGAACTCATGCTCACTTTGATTAAAGTCCATTCTTCACCGCTGAGAAGAAAAGTCATATTCATATTGCACAGTTTATCCTCTTAGCCTTGATGATGGATGACGGCTAAAAGAAACCGCTGAATGCCAACTCAAACAATTCGGAAAAAGCTTTACAGCGTTTTAGAGCTACTTCCAAAGCTTGCTCACATGTCTAGAACCCACTTTTATCCCAAACCACATTGCTTTACATTCCAGCTCTCATCAGTGGCCTTATGTTTATCATTTACAAACTATACACTAAGAGCTCTTGCTTTCCAAATTGACTCTAATTAACAGAGTGATAGTATGTTCATAAATTAGGCCTTAATTAGCAGAACAAGCCATTATTCCACTGAAAGACACTTCTCTCTGATTAAGCGATCTCTTTTAGTAATTCAGATTAACTTCTGCATGGCAATCAACACCTCCTTCCCCCGCACACTGAGCAACTCAATGGAAGTGTATGAAGTCGTCCTTCCAAAATCGCCCCAATATCAGCATTCGACGTTCAAATACTGTGCATTTCAAAAGATCACATTGTGGAATGTGCATTTTTTTCTACACTGAAGGGTGGGGCTTGCAGTCGCAACTTGACAAAACGAGCCAAAAAAGAGAGAAATAAGAAAGAAAGAAAAACTTTCTTCACTGAAAGTTGGGGCAGAGCGCAGAGTACTTTGGTTTGACCCAAGCTATTGTCTATTGTCCAGTAAAAACAATGCACATTCATCTGGAGTCTAAATGAGGCCAACTTTCGCTCAGTAGAACAGATGAACTAAGGAGGGAGGCATTCAGGTGGAAATGACCCAAAATGTCAATTAGCAAATTATCATTGCCTTTAAAGAGAATGGGATCTTTTCTTTTTCTTTCTTTTTTTTTTTTTTTTTTTTTTTTTTGCTAAACTGTCTGACAGCTCTCTCCCCAAAGACCATTACAGAGTGATTTTTGAGGTATTATATTCATGTGGGGTTTCAGTAATTGGATTAAATTGGTTCCAGAATGTAGCAATTTATATTATAATATCCCATTACTTCTAATACTGTTCTTAATTAATTAGGCCTCTTTTTGCCTGATGTGTAAGTTAGCGGCCTCAAGAAACCTGGTTCAGTTTGCGCTGCTCTTTGTCTCTCTCCTGTCATTCTCTTACAGACCTCTTTCTCTCGCTCTCCCTCTCTCTCACACTCTCACACTTTTTTCTTTCTCTCCACCCAAACCACTGTTATCATGTGAGGCCTGCATGTTTCAATGAAAGCTGACGAACGGAGGACACAATGACCAGTGTGTACGAAATGTATGTCCATGTTCGCGTCTAGCAAAGCTGGAAAACATGTGACACAAAATAAAAAAATAAAAAAAATAAATACAGATGTCTGACATCCCACCAACGAGACACTGATAACTAATAAGTGTTATAAGTTAGGCCAACTGGAGCAAAGATCAAGCTCTGCAGATGCCTTCTGTTCTTTCCCTTCACTTTATTTCCATATTTGGTTTTAATATATGAAAGTCACTCTTCTTTGCCTATCACAAATGAATACAATTTTCACATAATTTCCATATGCAAATATGTTTTAATTAAGTAAATTAAATAATTTCTATTCTCCTTTGCAAAGCCTGCAGGCTGTGTGGGCGGTGAAAGTGAGGAACGTCTGTGTGTGTGTGTGTGTGTGTGTGTGTGTGTGTGTGTGTGTGTGTGTTGCTTCAGCACAGGCACACCAGCACACCCTGCTTGATTAAAACGAGGTATGATGATGAGGTGATGCAGAGTGAGGTAAAGAGCAAAGGAGGAGGTGATGGAGAGAGACATGACAAGGATAAGGATGAATAGCATTAGACATAGTAGAGCGGGTAATAAAATATACAGAAAACATGTCGACACGAAAGTGAATCGGAAAGGTCAAATGCCTATGCACACACTCACATAAAGGGATAGCACTGAATCCATATTCAAAGGAAATGCACAAAACACGCTGCTCCTCACTTTGCGTTCCTACCAAAATTGACAGCTCAAGACGAGAGAACAAGGCAAAATAAGGCAGATTAACAAATAAATACAATAATAATAATAATAAAATGCTGAGGGAAAGGTGTATAATTATGCACCATCCCTTCATGAATAATTACCCACTGTCGCTCACCTTAGAGCTATCTAACAAGCTGTCACTTCAAACACACACACACAGTACTTCATAAGCAAAGGTGTTCTGCTGTATAGTTATTATTATATTAATATGAATGTTAAGATGACACGCGAACAAAGACATGCTGAGTAGTCCTCATGTGCAAGATGTCCTTTAACGCAACACAAACACACGCCCGCACACACAAAGCATGCGGATGTACTATCAGCAAGAGTGACTGACAGTTAGCAAAAGACATAGCCACACACCCACACACACAGAACACGCATACACATACACACACATACACATGCAGTGTCTCAACATTTAGGATGAAAATAAAATCAGAGAATCCTAGAGCAACGTTCTAATCTCTTATTAAGACCATTAGGTAAGACAATATGCTCAATATGCTGTGCATTAATAATATTTATGCATGCTATAATTTTCCTTCATTTCTGTAGATAACACACCGGTAATAGAACATCATATAACACTCTGCTAAACTACCCGAGGATTAATGAGAAATAATCACAAGCGGTGATTATATCATGGATATTGTGTGTCAGGGACTCAATCTTGTTATCATAAGTTTAATACACTGATTAGGAGCACAGTTGAGCTGCTGACTGGGGGGCTATATTCTATTACATGTATGTTATATGAGAAACACCACTCACAGAAGGAAGAAAGGGTAAAGATAACTTTCTGGAGTGTGTGTGTGTGTGTGTGTGTGTGTGTACGTGTGGGTGTGCATGTGTGTGTGTAAAGGGAGGCTGGCTGGGTCTAGGTTTCTGTTACCACAAGGTGGCATCTTCCTTCCTGCAGGAAGCTTCTGTTTCATCATCTAAGGATACCCATCTTACAGAGACTACAGAGCCAGCAGGAGTGTGTATGTGTGTCACAGAGGGCTATTGTGAATCAAACTTTGCCTGTCCTTAAGGATATAACTCCTCATGCTCAATTGTGTACATCAAACTAGCACTGCTATTAGCTCCATCCTATTATAACAGACCAGAGAAGAAAGTGTCCAACAACCTCCTATGTTAGCTGTTGTTTTTGCTGTTTAAACACAAGGGAAGTGTGTAAGGGTGCACAGTGAGGGAGAGTGCAGATGTGTACATGTGAGGATGCAGGTTATGCATCTAATTAAACGTTTAAACGCATAGATGCAGTGTCAAAGAGAGTGAATAATGATTAGCAAATATCCAAGGCAAATATCCAAGGATAAATAAATAGACAAATAAATAAAGAAATAAGTTGCGACCCGAAGCAGGATGAGAAACTGCTGCCCATCTGAGGTCTGTCTGCATGACTAATTTCTACCTGGTTGTTTTGCATCCACATCTGATGGATATTGTGTTCAGCTCTTCTGCTATTTCAAGTGCTGACAGATACAGGGCGCATGACAACAACTGGGGAGGGAGAGAGAGAGAGCAGGAGAGACAGACAGAGAGTGAGAGAAAGAAAGAGCACAACACACAAAACATAATAACAATAATAATAATAATAGATTTTGTTAACTGTTGCTGTTGCTACACAGTCATATCAGTAAAACTATTTGAACTGAAGAGGGAAATACAGAGAGAGAAAAGGAGACAGATGTGCAGAAGGGGGGGGGTGAAGAAAGCTAGAAAGAGAGGTAAAGATAAAGAGTAAAGTAGAAAGAGAAAGGTATAGAGAGAGAGAGAGAGGGAGAAGGAGACAGGTATAGAGACAGAAAGAAAGAGATAGGCCCTGCTAGCATCTCTTGCTCAGTCCATTCTCCTCACCTCTTGCTCTCTCCTCACCTGTTCATTTCTTCCTGCCATTTGCCATATGGACGAGCGCTGTGCTCTGAGCAAACACTCTCATTTCCATCGGCAGCGGCTCATTACGAGACGTGCTCATTCTCCTATTCACAGGCTAGCTTCAGCAGCTGTAGTTTCACTAATTTCTATAGGTGCAATTAAACATCTGCTTTGTGGAACTGATTCATGATTCAGAGCAATGCAGATGAAAAGCTAGGCAGCATCTACCTGTCTCCTCCTTGTGGTACAGCAGCACAGAATTACAGTGACATATTTAAGACAACCCTGGGATCCCATTAACCATTTAAATTGCAGTCAGTGTAGTTAGCTTATGTGTCGTAGGGTAGATGATAACTGCATTTCTGCAGCCTTAGCTGCAAGGACACTTCACTGTCCTCTTATTTGTCCAGTAGAAGAGATGCTAAACTAGCTCGTAAAGCACAGCAAATAATGGGTAATGGGTAAAAAGCCTAACCTAAAAAAAAAAAAAGATCCCCAAGAATACTTCACACAAACTACTTTATAGACAAAACACTGGAAAGTCAAACAACTGGTGACAAAATTGGGTGTTTATCTAAGCTGCTACTTGCCACTGTGCAGTTCATGCATCTACTGTCCACCGTTTATTGTTGTTCACAGGATGTTAATTATATAATGTCATATATCTGGCTTACAGCATGAATGATGTTTGCTCACGTTACCCCAAAGTTACCCCGAAGGTGAACAGCAACAAGAAGTTAAACCTCTCAGTGAAACAAATAAATAAATGAAAAAATAGATGGATGAATGGTGGGCCTTTGCTGCAACTCTTGCGCTCATTTTTAACTTTTCCTATTCAACAACTGTGGAAATCACGCTCCGTAAGCCGTACGCAATGGGCTTTTCTTTTTCCATTTCTTCCTCCCTAAAAACATCAATCATCCACATTTGAAATGCGAGAAATAAATGTAGCAGAAAGAAAGAGATACATCTCTTGTAAAAGAATACTCATTACAAATACATTTACATGTAGTTTGCATTCGGGCTTTCTGCTGCTCCCATTCACTCACACTTGGGGGAGAGAGGGAGTAATATCACATTCGTTTTCCTACCGTGAAGAAGGCTGAAAGCTGTCCTGCCTTGGTCAAACGGTCAACAACAAAATTATTCATTGTCATGGTGCAGAGTTTAATTTCAGTCTACCCTTGATTATCACCATTATTATTCATCTATCACCAAATACACAATAAACCCGTGTGAAATGATGCATGCTGGAGGTAAATATGTTTCGTCTTCTGTGACAAAAAAAACCAAAAAAAAAACAAAACCCTCAACTTCACCACTCTACCACTCTCTCCCTCTCCCTCTCTCTTGTTTTTTATAAAGTCGAGGAAACAGTGAGGTAGCTTGATTATCAGATTCAATCTGGAGGCGATCATGTAAATAGGTCCACATCTCAGCAAGTTGATATGCAAAGCAGCCCTGTCCCGTGTGTCAGGATCTGTGGAACAAGGAGATTAATGGAATCCTAAAAGTGTAAATTATAGCCTTTACCCACCACGGTGTGGAGAGGAAGGCCGCCTGCCCCCAGGGAGGCTCCCCACAAAGCAATTCCAGCAGCTCCGCACATGCAGATCTCTCAGACACAGGGGTGAAGGGCAATTTCCCCCAGCCTCACTTCTTTATTTATTTCCACAGATAGAGTGGCTGGACACATCTACATATCCATGCGAGGGTGGATGTGCGTGCTGCTGTGTGCAGGTAGTAATGTATGGAAGGAGTTGAGGGTGGGGGGGAGGGGAGACGAGGCATGAGGGCCAACAACACGTTCTCTAATATACAACACATTTTAGACTGCTGAATAGGCCGCGTATATAGACAAAGAATCAACTGTCATTGAGAATTATATTTGATACACTGATACAGTGTATTTAGCTTTCAGAATAACTGAACACAATCAACATATTACAGCATTGACTTAAAAATGTGGGGTTTATTTGAATCATTTTTGAGCGCAATTAAGGCACTGCAGCATCGGCCCAGCGGTATTACGCAAATATAATAGCATTACCAACCTTGAAAACGGGGACAAAGGAGCTTCAGCTAACAGGTTAAGAAAAAATACAGTGTAATGAGGCCTAAAACAGCAAACAATGCAAAGATTTTTTTTTTTTTTTTTTTTACATTTTACAGACATCAGAGATGTAGAATAAACCATAATACATGCAAACGCCTCTGCATCCTTGCCTCGTGGGGAAAAAAAAGAAAAGGAAAAGGAAAGAAAAGCTCTCACAACACACCCAGCCAAGGCGAATCGTGAATAGGAGCTGACAGGGGAGCACCTCCGGACAGAGCACCATAATTACAAGCACTATGTAATGTGTGTATTTTAATGGAATGATGCATGTCCTCGGTATTAAAACACCACTTCAAATCTGTCTCCACTAACCCCCCAACCACCACCCCCCCCCACCCCCCCCACCCCCCAAACTCCCTCTGTCTCTTTCTTTTCGCTTTCAGGTTCTGGCAACAGTGATGTCCTCTCTGCTCCCCACCCACCCCCTCTTTTCCACCACCACCTCTCCCTTTTTACTATTCATTGAGATACAATCGGCGGTTGGCACTTCTCCAGTGTTAGATGCATTTGAATAATACATGACATGCCCTTTCGCTGACATCACAGTGCCAGAGCTCCAACAAGGTATGAATCTTATTCTATATACACTTCCAATGTTCAGCTGTTCACAATCTATACTGTCAACAATTTATCAAGGGGATGCAGAGTGTCTCTGCCAAGATATCAGAGTGGTCGGCGGGCGCGTATGATCTAGTCGGAGCATCTGGCTCTTCAGTGCTCCTGACATTAGCACAGACAAGAGAATCAGTGGACTATTGAATGCAATTACAGTAAGCGAGACAGACAATAAAGATTGATAGCGCTTTCTCATTTTATCACACGACAAACACAGCGGAGGTTAAGGCGCTGCCTTCAGCTGCCTGAATCTAATAATGATTGAAAATATGCCATGGTGTGGGCACAGGGTGAGGGGACCCAAATAACAATAAAAAAAGCCATGCTTAATGCATATTTTCCACGCACATGCATCACACATGTTATATTACATGTGCACACACTCACACCCATAAGCAAAGAATGCATATGCATATATGCACATACGATCGAGACTGCAGACACACAAAAGCTGAAGCAAATAATCACATTCTGCAGTTTATAAAAGGACGAAAACCCTTTAACGTAGCTTGCATTCAGCATTAATGATGAATATTTACACTACATCGATCACTTTTTTTTTTGCAATCTGAATGATTAAGAGGGGAGAAAGTCACCATGCATATTTAAACAATGCAAGAGATAATAAATGGATCCCTCCAGTACAATCAACAACCTCGGGCAAAGCAGAGGAGAAACATCAGAGGGAAACAACTTCACTGTTGACCACACTGAAAGGCCAAAAAAAAAAAAACAACATCCCTTACATGCAAGCAAGGATACATATTCATACCACAGATGCATTAAAACAAAGCAAGCCTGGAACAGTGGGTTTTTATGGAGAAACAAAGCTGACAAGTCACACTGAAATGACCTGACAAGATTCTGACTACCTGGTCAAAAAAAAAAGCATTATTGGGATGCAATTTTAACTGGGCTTACTTGCAAACATGACAAATGTTTAATTCCTTGGAAGAGTGTGAAAGAAAAACCATTTTCTGGGAGACATGGAGGAGATGACATGTCACCGTGAGGCTTTTCCATTATTTGGTTGAGTAATCATAACAATACAACATACTTCCCCCCCAAGAGTTAATTGCACTATAGTGGTATAAGCCAATGTCGGCATCGCTCTGTTTGCATGCACATGTTGGAGCTCTTTTCTTTTCTTTTTTTTTTCTCTCAAAGGGAATACGGTCTGATTTCCACTACATCACATTTCACTCTCATATCACTATACCTTCTTTAGTGGAATAGATGCCAGTAAAGTCACAGTGTCACTGAGCCTAGAGGATGACATCCACACACACACACACACACGCAAACAGAAATTAACACAATAACACGCTTCTTGAACTGTCATCATGTAACAGTCTACCCGATCTATACAGTACATCGGTTCCATTCAGCAATTTTCGTTTGATTTTTTTTTTTTTTTTTGCAGTATTAAAGGAACAGTTTGGTAAAAATAACATGATTGATCATTGACACCATAAGCAGTCAGCCAAGATATGTATTGTTGTGACCAACTTTTTTCATGAAACTGACTTTTCATTACTCTTTCATCCTATGAAATACCAGCCAGGTAATGAATATACTAACAAGGTATAATAAAGAAAGTAGTGGCTTAGTGGTGGGTAGTGGTGGCTCAGTGGTTTTAGGGAAACGGGCTATTGATGACAGGGTTGTGGGTTTGATACCTGGGTTCAGCAAGCTGCCACTGTTGGGCCATTGATTTTCAGGACAAGACAACCATATTCACCATTTGTGCCCAGGCGCCGCAGCAATAGCTGCCCACCGATCCGGGCATGTGTGCTCACTGTCACTGTGTGTGTGTTTGATCACTGATGTGTATGTGTGTGTTCACTGCACGGATGGGTTAATCACGGAGGCCAAATTCCATCTGTGTCCAATACAAATGGTGAATATGGTTGTCTTAAAAAAGGCACCTGTATTATAGATCAAGTCTGCTTTCAAAGGGCAAAACTGAGACAATAGAAATAAACTAAATAAGCTAAAAGTTATTAAAAAAGATTGTAGTGTGTGAGCTACAACCTGTGCTTTTAAAATCCAATGTCCTCAACAGTGAACAGTCACGCATTCAATGCAATAAATTCTTCTATTTCTTTTGTTATACTTTGCACTTTTTTGTTGTCCTCTGTGTACTTTCTGCCCTTTTTGTCACTTTAAAACCTGTGCATGATTGTGCTAGTTGGACCTTTCTAGTTGGACATTTCTGCTTCTGCTGTTTTACTGTATTCTACATGTATCAAATTGTAAAAAAGTTTTTTAACATAGTACCTGTACCAATAACTACAAACCGCTTGTCTAATCTCTTCTTTTCTACTGTTTATCTGCTGCTGCTCAAACTGTGTGAACCTGTGAACTTGACAATGTATTCAGTGTTCCTTAATGGTCTTCCCAGTCACCGGATCTGCATCCAATGGGACACTTTGAGGAGGTGGTAAAACGGGAGATTAGCGTCGTGAAAACATTAGATCCTGAAAAATCTGCAGGAATTGTGAGACACAATCATGTCAACATGGACCAGAATCTCAAAGGAATGTTATGGAATCCATACCATGATGGACTGAGGCTGTTTTGAGAGCAAAGCGAGGCTCTACCCAGCGGAAGCCTAGTGTTCTTAATACAGTGTGCAGTGAGTGCAAGTCACACATCATTAACCTTTTATCGCTACTGTGATGCAGCAAATCAGTAATAAATGCTTATTGATCTGATTTTCATTCTCAATGAGCTTGCCAATTCATTCAATGACCTCCAACATACACTATATGGACAAAAGTATTGGGACACCTACACATTTACAGGATCTACAGGAGCTTTTATGACATCCCTTTCTAAATCCATAGGCAATAATATGGAGCAGCCCCACCCCCCACCCCACCCTTTGCACCGCTAACAGCAGGTTTGGAAGTTTGCAGATATTGAGTCAGCGACTTTTATGGACTAGCCGCCCCAGTGCTTGTCGACCCCGATCTGTGCCTGTACATGGTCTACTTCTTCATGGATGAGTTGCTGTGGTTCCTAAACGCTTCCACTTCTCAATAACCCTTTCATTTTTCCTTATTTGCACAGTTGAAACAGTACAAAAGACAAATAAGCATGATAAATAAATTGGGTACAGTAGAAGAGGTCAGGTGCAGAGAAGAGCCCTCGCAGCATCCTAACCCGCTACACAATCCCACCCATCAGCACCACGCACAATGCCATCCACACAACCACACATGCGCAGATAAGAATGCACACTTGTACATATTTCCCGCCTCTGCACGCCTATATACATATCCACAAACGCACATATACATTCATTTATGCACCATCGTATGCTCACTTGTTTATCTTTGTTAGACAACTCACAGTTGATCATGGAATATCCGGGAGGGAAGAGATTTTACCAACTGACTTGTTGCAATGGTGGCATCCTATAACAGTACCGCACTGGAATTCAGTGAGCTCTTTAGAATGACACATCCTTTCACTAGTGTCTGTAAAGGCAGGCTGCATGGCTAGCTGCTTGATTGTATACACCTGTGGCAATGGGTCAAAAGGACAACACTTGAATTCAGTGATTAATGGCTGCTTCCCAAAACTTTTGTCCTCATCATGTTTTCATTGTATTCTATGCAAACAAATAATACATCTAATAAAATAATTTTGTGAGTGAGCATGCATAAATCCTTACAGTAGATTTAAACAAGGCAAAAGGAAAGATTGTGAATGTGTCGCAAACGAGACGCTTAGTTTGACAGGGTTAACATTTTTAATACTAATTTAATCTGACATTGTGACATACTTTGGAAAATATTGGGCTCATGCATTTAATGCATATGGTCCAGCACTATTCAGCAGTTTCTCCTGGATCATAAAAAGCAAAACTGTAAAGTAAGAAAAACTATTAATGAGCACCAAACCACTGAAACCACTGAAGCAAAACAAGCTCCTAAGCCAAAGTTGTCTTTCTTCTCCCTGCTTCGGACAGAAGGTTCTGGAGGGGCTGGAGGGAGCTGACAGCTGAGGATATTTGCATGCACACACGGTTGCACGCGCAGTCACAGGCGGTCACACACGCAAGGTGCTGGGGACTTATCAGCAAAGATAAGGCCTAGCTGGCCTTTTACCTGGGGAATCCAGGTCTAATCTGAAAAAGCCTGTCACTAACAAAGAGAGATCCCTTCCTCAAGGATAGCGAGGCTAAAGTGAAACCCAACTTTGCTCCGTCGCCTCCTCGCCTTTTATCTCCTCCCTCATTTAGGTCCACACCCATTGTTCTCATAATGCAATGCTTTTACCCTTGTGCAGTGACTCCATTACCAGTGGATATTGTCCCTCTTGTCCTCACTGTCTGATAGGTGCAAATGAATGAGAATATAAATATTGACAAAATGTTTTCTTTTTCCACAGGTTTGACTTTGTCCTGCACTTTCACTAACTAGCCTGCGCTTAGACTGAGGAGGAAAAAAAAAACCCTCCCTGGCCCTTATGTGTTCATCCGCTTTCATCAATGATAAAAGGTTGGGCTTAATCCAAGGATAATTTGCCCATCCTGTTTATTCACTGGTGAAACGAGCACAAACAGTTTGTGACAGATAAATAATCTATCAAGCGAAGCAATGCTTCTTCATGGACCTAGTGGTCAGTTTGTTGTTTACTGACCAAACAAAGCATTTGCATATAAAGCAGTGTCCTCAACATCAAATCGGTATAGAGAGGACCCTATTAACAACAGTTACCTTCAGTTGTGTGGGCTGCACACATGTGAACATTGTTGGGTACAGTAGTGTTGAGCAAACTGCTGATAGGCTGAAACAGCACTGATATTCGTAAAAGGTAAACAGTCCCGTTAACAGCATCTCATTATTTGACAAACGCTGTTTCACAGTTGCCGGGGCTCTGTTAAGATGCTTATCGTAAAATGTCAAAAAGAATTACAAAGATAACTGTCTTTTCCGAATGGGCACAAGGCACTCTGACATATTGCTCAGAGATGGCGTAGATAAGCTAGCCCTGAGACTCCTGTTCCTCAGTCGGCGGCCACTGGATTTTCCTCCACATCCAAAGAGTCTAATTCCCCACTCATATGAATATGCCATTTTCGTCCCGCCAGCATGATGAATCCCTGAACTGTACGTCACTTTTCACCAGCTCCACCAAAAATGCCATATTAATGTCAAAAGAGATATAATGATTTAGATTCGTCAGATTGCCTGATGTCAGAACACATCCATCCGTGGAGCTGGTTGATTAGAGATTTCCCATCAGAGACACAGGAGCGCAGCAGATAAGCTTGCTCTTTGTGTTCCACAGCTCCACAGGAAGCGCAGGGCCACCAGAGTTTTAATAACTTTACAATCCCTCACTCTTCAGCATATTTCCTCTACAGTGGTTTAGGTTATTTCATCATATAGAATTAATGTGACATACTGTATAATATTGCTGCTCTGATATTAGCTTTGTTGTTTTAGTCAGTAATCTGCAGGGTGCCTCATATTTGAAATACTGCTGTACCACCTGGACACAAAATGCAATGGTCCGTACTGGGATTCTAGCTACTTACGCCACTATATAAAAACAAAAACTTACTTTGCTGTAAGTAATGAGACAAGAGGTTACATCACATGGCTGTTGGCTTGCAGCAATGGTTATGACAATAAACAAAGCACGTAGCTAGAGATAAGCAAACTATGGCTAGGCTAAGGCTAAACTGTGCTATTCTGTAAGGCCAACATCTGAGCAAAGGCTAAATGTAAAAAAAGGGTAAAAAAAACAATCCAAAGGTGCCAGTAAGTCACTCAGGGTGACCCATTTCTCTTTTTCCCAGTCAAAACAGTGCTCTTGAGCAGTTCTTTACTAATTTGTAAGGACCAATCACTGTGGAAGTGGGAATATTAATGTGAGTAAATATGCATTAAAAGGACCAAAAGGGCTGCATTATGCTTACAATATGAACTGTGTAAATTACATCCAGCCCAAACGTGTTTACACTAAGCACCATCAGAGTTTCTTGGTCTACAGATTGGCACATTGTTTACATCATCAAAGTGTGGACTCTGAGGAGGACCTCAGGGCCGGTTGTGCCATTTGGGACTGGGCTTAAGACACTGAACGTGTTGTATTTGCGTTGCGTGAACACATTTCTACAGACTAATCATTAAAAATAGAGAGGATTTTGTACTGCACCTGAGTGTTTTGGAATTGTTTGTTTAAAGTTATCCGCTCTCTGCGTGGGAGGACATGTTTCAAGCAAGTCAAGCAGAGTCTTCTTTTCCTGTGCTGTGTGACATGTCTTCTGTCACTGCAACCTTCAACGATGCGTCTATAATGGTGACTTATTTCATAATAACAATGAAATTTGCTTTATTCAGCACTCCCAGTTTAAAAAAACTGCTAAAAATACATGAAATAAATAATTATCATGTTTCTATGCACAATATCATAAACAGTGTAATATTAAAAGAATAAAATACAGCAAACCAGTCCAATCAAAAGCAGATATGTCCAAGTTGTAAGACAGTCTTTTAGACTTTCCTTACCAAGAAAGCATGGGTTCATCCACTTCATTAAGTATCATCTGACACTGGAATAACATATTCCTATATTCCAATATCAGAGCATTATACAAGATTTGAGAATTCTACATTGGTAAAGATAGGTTTAATGCTATTAGATGTGTGTGTTCCATTTTTTTGTCCCTTGAGCATGTTGTACTGCATCCGTGTTTAATGAAATAACTTGTGGAGGTCAGAAAGACACGAGGGCACCAGCTGTCCAGCCCTGCGAGTGCTGCAAACGCTGCTTCCATTTTAAGGGTCATTAATTACGCAGAGTGGAATTATTCTGCATAGCTTCCTCTCTCCCTTCCTCATCCCTGTCACCGCTTAACAGGTTCAAGCTCCAATGCATCAAATTCAAGATAAAATCTCCAATAACAATTAAGCCGGAAACACGCAATTTGCTGAAGAAAAAAATGGTCAATACCTATTATTGCCTCTGCATACTAAATGAACGAGTCTCCTCTGGACTCTTTGCATCACAAATCACAGCCCCTTTGAACTTGAGATGTGGCTCACTGTAGTCCAGCAAGAAAGTGTAAACTTAGGTAGGTTTTGGGGAAATATGCCCAAATCCTGTATGACCCTTGCCTTTTATTGTTTTTCCTGAGGCACACTAACCTTGGTGTGGGTTTATGTACCAAAAACAGTCAATCTCTCTTTACCGCCTGTGATTAAACAAGCTGTTTTTGTTACTGTCTTTAAAACTAATTTATGCAAGTGACCTCTGCTTTGTTCGGCTGTCCTGTAGTTTTTCCTGTGGTCATTCTATACGCAACATGACTAAAAGGTTTAAATCTGCTGGCAGAAAGAGTACCGTATTTCCATATTTACCGTAGGGTTGGGCGATATAACGGTAATGTGGTACATCATGGTATTTAAAAAAGAAAAACTATTTCTAAATGAGGGTAGTATGTCAAAATGTATGTATGATTTGTCAAATATAATATACAGCCAATATACGATATATAAAAATATATATTAATTTACAGTCAAATAAGCTTATTTTTTCCATGTGTATTTAAAATGATCACAGGGTGGGGGCACTGTGGGAGCTCACTAATTAGTCATGCACTAAAAACAGGTGCGAAAACAAATGGCTCATGGCAGCAGTGGGTTTTGCGAAGTGCTTTGTAGCATTTTTACCTTGAAATAACAGCGTCAAAATCATGCTGATGCTCCACTTACTGGGAGAATAATGTCTCTTTTGCTTTGCAACTCTGGTGATGAGGGCAGAAAAACGCTTGCAACAACTGCATAACACTATTAGTAGTACTAGCAATCAGAGTCGTATTAGTAGAAAATCCGGTAATATTACTCTACCTCCTTTCCCTTTTAGTCACAGTTCTGTATCCCTCAGCTTGTCAAGAAATGCGCGCCCTGTATGGGGTGGCTCCAAGGACGAATTTCGCTTCCCAACTGCAGGGGGAGGCTGAGAGCAAGAAATATCAATTTTCACACTCCAAAAAAGGAGAGCAAGTTAATCTGTCTTAACCTGCGTTAACCTGTCTTAATGTGCTAAAAACAGTTGTAGCCAGAACAATTATGCGCCCACTATCCCTGCATGGTTCCAATAGACGCATAGTGCTGTTTAAACTAACAGTTACATCCACGGATAAGCAACAACTGGGACATGCTATTAACTATTAAGTCTCTCCTAAGACCATTCACTCAACTTTGTGCTCTCACAAATGTCTGACAATCCTTCAAATGTGTGAACGTCTAGCAAACCTATCTAAGTCTTGCTATCCGGCTATAGGTCACGGACTTGTTGCATTATGACTCTGTAACTCCAATACTAGCCACTTGACTTCACTCTAATATACCAGAGCTATGAACAGCCCGCTCTCTTCCTATTTCTTTCATTATACCAGAAAATCTACAGGGTGTGTCCTCATAGTGAATGAGGTTAAGTGCGTTTTTTTAACATCATTTCCATACATGGACAGTGAAAGACCAGTGAAAACTTGGTCGTGAATACAATATGAGTGTGTGATGATATTATACTCATCACTTCAACACGGCCCTGCAGCATGAATTACAGCCAACCTAGCTTGCTCCTCTCTATTTTACAGCAAATAAAATACCAATTACTCAGCCTTAATGTAATATATTATTTAAGAGTGAGTGTATATGCACATGTCTTTGTGTGTGTGTGTGAGTGTGTGTGTGTGTGTGTGTGTGCAGGCATGTGTGTTTACTTCCCCTCCACTTGTGTTTCATTAGTTGTTAATAGTGTGTCCGCGGTCGTCCTGGTAAAAGATCACCATGGTGATTGATCCATTGGGTCACTGCCCAGGCTTTCATGTTGCTGCACAAACACCTTTCCCTCTACGACCACAAACACACACACACACAACAGCGCAGGAGGGCATCACAGCCATGTTTCATTATTCATTCTCCCTCTCAAGCTGCTGACAGTGACTCTCTGGTGGCAATTTTCAGTGGGTCTACTGCCAATTTCAAAAAGAAAGCTTTCCTGTCCACTAGTATGCAGCATGGACAACGCACACGCGCAACACACAATGCACACACCTGCAACAAGTCGGTTCACTCCAACAACTGCATCATTTTAAGACGCATGAAGAGACGGACATATTGGTTCATGGCTTTATTTTTACAAAATCACGTTAATGCTCCACTAGCCTGTAACAGGGAGGGTGGTGTCTCTCTCACTGCCACTGTGGGCCGGGTATAATAGGTACAGCACTATGTTGCTTCGGTGGCACATGCATGAGACCTCTCGCGAGAACTGCCTAAAAAGTTGAGTAAGTCGTTCAGTGGACAAAAAGCTGTCATGCAAAGACACAGCTAACATTAGAACTGCCTCAGTTTTAAGTCTTCACACCTGTGCCGCCATTCAGATCGGTCTAGCCACAGCAGGTTGTGGACACAAGTGCAGTGAATATCGCTGAATACAGTGCCAACAGAAGCGTAATGTGGCAACAGCCAAACTAGCATTTTTAGTTGTATATAAACCTGAAAACTGTTAAATAACATTATAACAGCATTAATTTGAATCAAAAGCTCATTTAAAAGCAAGCAGTAACTGCAAAACAATCTGCCAGAATGAAAATAATAAACAGTGATTAAATAATAATCAATAATACATACATAATTATTGGCAGATTGCAGATTGTGCAGCTTTAGTCAACATAAGAGTGACAACTGTTGTAAATGTGTGAGAAAGAGAGAGAGAGAGAGAGAGAGAGAGAGAGAAAGAGAGCGAGAGAGAGAGGAACGGAGAAAGAGGGAGGGAGGGGGAGAGAGACAGAAACAGAGAAAACAGACATTTACTGTCTGTGACCCCACAAAATCACAGAGGACAATACTGAAAACTGCAAAATATGAGTTGCTGTGGGTGATTAATTTTTGATCTGAGGTTCAACTTGTCCACTGATAAACTGAACGTCAATATATAACTTATTCAAAAGCCAGAAGAATTCTGTTACTCAGAACAGAAGCGAAGACGTCTTCTGAATCACCTTAACCAGTCTAAGTAACTCCCCGTGAAAAAGGAGGAATGACGAACAAGGCTTGAAATCCTTTCTAATCTGGACGTAACTGTTACGTCTTAATTAAAAATGTAAATACCACCCTACTTCATAAAATCGCGGCTGACCTACATTAGAATTAATGATGTCACTGGATAGTGCACGGGGCTGCACGTCGGAGGATTCCCAATGAAAGAGAATTAGAAAGGAGCTGACCCAAATACAATCTCACCAACAGAGGAATCATGTTATGCTAAGTAGGCCATAAAGGTACTTAAAGATTATGCAAAAATTCTCTTTTAATGGATGACATGAAGGAATGAAAGACAGGCAAATCTCCCGGTGCGGGCGAGGTTTCCGCCCATTTCATCTGTGTGTGCGCGTGTAGAGCCACAGGGCAAGAGACGAGCTCTATGAAGGCATACAGAGCTGGGAGAAGACCAAGATTTTAATTTTTTTTTTCAAATACTTTAGGCATGTATTTCTGCAGTGAGTTCATAAAACATAAACGTGGGCCATTGTCCCAGTTTAAAATCTGAATCACCTCAAAGGCATGTTCCCTCCAATATTCTCTCTCTCTCTCTCTCTCTCTCTCTCTCTCTCTCTCTCTCTTTCATGCCCTCTCTCTCGTTCTTGCACCAACACACACTGAAACACACACAAACAGTTAATACATCCTAAGAAATGTGAAGAAAATACAGTAGGCTAATTTTGGCGGTCCTGTTATTTGCAACATGATTGCTGAAATGTACATGTAACAGCATTAGGAAACTAGGGTACAAATGAAAGGTAACTGTGTTCTGTAAAGAAAAAAAGACAGCAACATTGTTACAGGTACAGTATGAAAACAGAATGATTACTAGAAAGATTGCACTGAAACTACATATATGCAGACCCTTAATGTGAACATTATTCAGAATTACTCATCTCTTGTACAAACACTCATTCTCTTTATGAAATTAAAAGGTGTTCTTTAATAGTACTGATAAAAAAGCCTTTGTTAAAAGGTTGTGCAATATGCTGTAAATATCGTTTTATACAAGATATTCAGCTACACAGGTTCCCATCAGTGTGCAATTTAATTCCATTGTGTGGAAATTATTTGGTTTCCAGAGGTATGACACTCAGCAAAGTAAAATCTTAAATTACATCACATGACAACTTTATTTCACCATCTCAAACAACACAATTCAGCTGAGTCAGTAAAATATCATGAAGAGTGCAATAGTGTGCGATGCAATGTCACCGGCGGCGGGGGTCACTCCAAACAAGCCCACTGAGTGGCAAAAATTCTTCAGAAAGCTCAAGAAAAGAGAAACTGATGTATTACTGTAATTCTGGAATCCTGGCATGAAAACATGTGAGAGCTCACATGGTTTGGTAAATTAACGCTCTGAAAACACTAGTGGTGGTTGGTGTGGCGCAACAGATAACACCACTACCTGCCAGTGAGCTACCTCACCATGTGGGAGACTGGAGTTCGATTCCTGATCTGGGTGGCTATGCTGCGCTACACCAGAGTCCTTTGGCAAGACTCCTAACACTTGTAAGTCGCTCTGGATAAGAGCGTCAGCTAAATGCCGTAAATGTAAATGTAAATGTAAAACAGGTGGGGGGGGCATGCTCACCGTAACTGTGAATTTAGCAACATGCTAAGTTTAATTGAAAGAGAAAACAAGCAAAACCCGAAAACACTCCTAAAGTCATTCAGATATGAGGTGTTATCCTCTAAATGTGTGATTTGAGCCTCAGTTAGCCGGGCGTTCCTGGCATGGATGTCCACGGACCATTGGTTATTTGGTAATTTGGTTGGGTTGTTGTTGATGCCTTTAACCTGAGCAGACAATTTTGTTTAATTGTTGTTTTCCCTAATAAACGCAACCATGTTGCAGAATGTTTTGCCACTCAGTCCAAATAAAGGGGGCATGTTCCAGCAATAATGTGACGTCAATGCATACTTTGATATTTGCTACTTAAATGCTGTGTTTTTGGGGGTTACAAATAAATGCTGATACTTTAACATTATACTTTGGGAAGGTTTTCATATATCATATCATATCTTTATCCCCATGTCTGTAATCTCTATAGATCTTTTGTCATATGGCCCAGCCCTACTTTGTAGCACCTTTATTTTTGAAAGTTGTTTTCGGTTCTACATCACACACTCTTGACAAAATGTATGTGTATTAAGACATTCATAAATGGATCTAACCTCTCACCTCTAAACATCGCATTATTTATTTTCATAAAACACTTCTGCACTTTCCTGTTCACCTTGTGTTAAGCTAAAGTCAACACGCCAGTAAAATGAAGTAATCCAAAAACAACCAAAAGAGTATTAAGTATTCCATAATATTTATATAATATAGTATTCTTTTGGACTAGGTTACAGATGACATATTTCAACATTTTAATAATCAGTAATCTGAACAGCAATACATCTGTAAAATAACCCACCAAACTCTGCTGATTGGCTGAATTAACTGAATTACATTAATAAAATTGATAGTGAAAACCCTAGTATTTTCCAAACCTGGTGACATGGCAAAGCCCTTATGCAGACACACACACACACACACACCTAGGCACCCAGCCAAGGGGGCAGCGGTGAGGCCCTGGTGGAAGCCACGCACCGTGAGCTCTGACTTTTATGACTTCATTATTTTCCTTCCCTGCAATGCTCGCTTTCATTTGTGCAAGCCTCTACGTTGGCATAATGACTCACTATAAAAACGTTGCTTTAAAAGGGTTTGCATACTATCCCATTTTCTGTTGAACCCTTCAGCAAGCATATGGCAGGTAATCAGGTTGGCAATCACAGGGCCCATAATACGTGCAGCATGATTTCGGCATTGTGCTATTACCCATCTGGTTCTGCACACAGACACATGAACCTTTGAGGGAGAGGTCAGAGCTTTCATAGCACTTGCACTTCCTCACAGTCCTCTCTCACCCATCCCACGACACATCACTCTTTCCTCTTCTAGACCCCCGGCCTAAATTCCCAACCCCCTCCCACCATTCTTCCCTTCTGCCAATCTCTCTTTTTCTCTTTTTCTCCTCTCTTTCACCCTCTCTCTCTCTCTCTCTTACTTTCTCCCTCTCTTTTTGCATGTTTCCTTCACTCTCTCACCTCCATTGTCTCTCACTACCTGTCCTGCTTTGTCCCTCTTGCCCCCTCATTCTGTTCCCATTGCTCTTCACCTCACTCCCTCTGTCCCTCTATCTTCCTCCTACACAACTCTCTCTCTCCTCTCTCCCCTCTCCCTATCTCTCTCTCTCTCTCTCTCTCTCTCTCTCTCTCTCTCTCTCTCTCTCTCTCAGCTTAGTCAAGTGTGTCTTGTGAGTGAGCACCCTGATCCTGGTTTGACATTCACATTACACACTTAAAAATTGCCCATGGTTTAAATGTATTAAATGTGCGCTAAGGTCCAGTGAATTCTTTGTGAAGGATTTAAAAATAAGTAATCATCTCATTCATGGAAAAAAAGAAGAGGAAGGCGACGAAGAAGAAGCTGCTGCTATTTACAATCTGTATAATTTCTGAGAATTTACTGCAATCTGATCATGTGCAAAGGGAGTGTAATAATAATGTTAATAAGCATCTGCTGTAAGAAGTAAGCATTAAATAAGCTTTATATCTGTTTGTCATTCATTTCATGGTCTGACAACATTGCTTGTCATTCTGGTTAAGGTAAATAAACGAACTATTAATACATTGATGAAATATTTAAAATATAACTAATGATGATATGATGATAAGCATCAGAGAAAGCTGTGTTTATAGATGCATTACTATTTGCAGGAAATAAAGCAGCATATTGAATAGCTAAACCTTTCAATACTATTTTTGGCACAATGGCAAATATAATCTATTTGACTACATACTAGAGCATATAAATAATTTATATGATATAAGAATACAATGTCTATCCTATATTAACAGGCTAAAATGGAGACGGCTGTGGAATATACGCTAACATATCTGGAAAACAAATGCTGAGCTATAGAACACATTAGACGGTTCCCAGATTGCTCAGAGAATCCTTTTTATTTGCAAATCTTACTGCAACAAAGACGACTTTGCAACTATAACAAATGCAACAAGCTAGTTACATCAATAATTAGTTATTATATGATTATATTTAATATTATTATCATTATTATTATTATTATTTTATAATAATTACAATTTTTAAATTTCTGTTTAAAAATACGCCTGCCTTTTGTATAACCCTCCTGGTGTTACAGTTATCATTGGTCATTTGACTCATAATTCTGTTCAGCTAAAGGACCTTACCACCGCGCACCCTCTGTTGTTGCTGCTGGACAGATATTTCACCTGTAGACTAAAGGTCCTTAGCACCAGCAGGTTCACAATGACTCCTGTGATGACTCGGCATGAACCTGCTATACCCGTGTTAATTAGTCCTGTTTGGGATCATGGAGCAATATGCTTGTCAAGCCTGTAAATATGCAAATGAGTATGAATATATTAGTAAGGGAGGGGTTTTCATAACAGTAGTTCCTTCACTCTTATCTCACATTATGCAGATCAGGCGCTGGTATCCTGAAAGTCCACTGTCTTAGTGGCTGTGTTTTTGCTGTTCTATATGACATTGAAAGTACATATTGTAAACTTTTTACTTAACTTAAAGTATCACACAAGAACCACTGGTAAACAGCATTATGACTGATATATCAGACAATTATATGAAGGTATACTAAAATCTGGAATCTTTCTGGTTGCAGCATCGCCACACAACAAAATAAAATTGTATTAGACAATTTGTAAATAAAAGCATTCAAATGTACCATAATGCACAAAGTTATATTTTCTCATAACACATATTTTGTCGGCGTCACGCAAAAACGACATATTTCTATTTTTTTCAGTCATTTGAATCTGCCGGTTGTCTTCTATATTGTGTCAGACTTTCATGATGAAAATTATCATTAACAACAGAAATGCTCCAGGTGGGCCCTAAATTGTCCAGCAGAATAAGGTGCTTTCTCTATAACCAGATAATCGCTACTTCGAATCCTGGTCATGCTGCAAGCCATCGGCAGTCGCTGCCCTGAGAGAGCACAATTGACCTTGCTCTCTCCAGCACTTTCTCCCCATATCACTTCAGTGAAATGTTGGCCGACACTGTTGTCTGCCGGCTGATGCATCAGAGCTAGGTACAGCTAAGAGAGAGCTTTCCTCAGAGCGTGTTGGTCGCCTAGTGATGTTGCATGGGTGGCTGTGCACGTGTTGGCAAAGGCGTTTGTCTGTTTGCACCGTTCCAGTGTAAGGTATTGCATGGCATGGGGGAGAGTGTGTATGGGCTGGGTAATTGGCAATGCAATTACTCATTAAATCTAAAAAAAGAAACACAAAACAAAAACTTAAAATTTAAATTTAACACAGTTTTGAGTCTGTAAGAGTTCAGTTGTATGGTAAATGACTATGAGTCTCAGTAGTGTATTTGAGTTTATTTAATGTGAATAAATGCAAGTCATATAAGAACTGATTAACTAGGCAATTACTGATGTATAGAATTAAAATTTCTCATTTCTGTAAAACTACCATAGTACAGAACTATATCAGAATAATCGTGAGCCATAGCCTGTCCATTTTGGGCAGAATGACAAGTAGAGTAGCATCCTCCATTTGAATGACTTTATTGGCTTGTAAAATTACAGTAGAGGTGAGCGGGTCAAGATGGAGAGCTTACGGGAGAACTGGGAAAATCAGTTTTCCTGGCAAAGAACAACAGACTCTCTGTCAATGCCAGAAACATGAATTGAACACAAAAGACGTTCCCAGTCAGCATAAAATACAGTAGGCTCTTTGGGCCAAGACAAAAGCGAGTGGAAGATAAAGGCTTCATTGACAAGCAGAGCACTGAAGACAACTTAACCCTGGATCTGGCAGCATGCATGGAAGCAATTACCTCCAGCTCTACGTCTGCTTAGAACTAGCCCCTTTACTTACACATTTTTGTGGTATAGTTCTTCATTCCATACTCCCACACCTCCCTCATCTGCTGAAATATTAGCACTGAGTGTGTATGTGTCAGGGAGAATTTCTGACTTACTGTTAGGAAGGGAAAGGGTAAGTGTGGGAGTACGAAAGAGAAGAATATATTATCTGGTGGGTACTAGTCTATGCTTTTATGGCATGTGCTAGTGTGCAGAAATATACACTAGCAGATATCTATACACACACCAAACACATATTATTAAATATCAGCACATGGGATCACACATTCTATATGTTTATTAATCAATATAATTTTGAAAAAAACCCAAAAAATGAAACCCTATTTTTCTTTCGATATAGAAGTATGTTCACTCATTCTGCCCTATTCAAAGAAATCAATTAAAGCCCAATACTGTCACATTTTCTGGGGTTCAGAAAATATCACAGGGTCAAAATTATGCATACAAAAAAAACGCATGCTAATTTGGATTATTAATTCTGTGGTGCTAAAAGGTCCAAAATGTCTTTTAACTTGCCAAGGCCAAGGTCTCTTAACTTCCTGTTAGTGATAATGAGTGTCGACAGTTGGTAGCTTTTCTGTATCTACATAAAAAAAATTGACAGCACTGGATTGACCAACTGAAGTACAAATGAGCTATTATTTAGTGGGATAAATAATTAGGGAATGTAGCCATTCTGCCATGGTCTGGAACGAAGACCCAAAATGAACCCCTTAGCTAAGAGAAAATTGGGTTTGATGGCCAGGAACAACCCAAGAACCACCAAGGCACAGGCCTGCCATGAACTGGAAGCTGCTGGAACACCGGTGTCACTGTTTACAGTCAAATGAGTTTTACATCACCATGGACTGAGAGGCTGCCGTCCAAGAAAGAAGCCCTTACTCCAAAACTAACACCTTCAAGCCCAACTAAAGCCAACTAAAGCAGCTGAACACCTGGACAAAAAAAGGCTTCTGGAAGAAGTTTTATGATCAGATGAGACAAAGATGTTTGGCCACAAAGAACAGGGGTATGTTTAGAGGAGGAAAGGTGAGGTATTCAACCCCAAGAACACTGTACCAACTGTTGCTGGCAGTGGAACTTGTGCATTACACAAAGTGAATAGAAGCAGCACTATCTCAGAAATGTTCAGCTTAATCACAAGCTGAAACCTGGACATAGTTGGGTTTTCCAACAGTACCATGGTCCCACCACACATCAAGGGTGGTTGTGGAATGGATGAAACATCACAATTTTGGAATGGCCTTTAAAAGTCTTAACCTCAACCCTTTCGAAAAGATGTGGATTGTGATTAAAAGTCGGGTCCACAGCAGCTAATCAACCATTTTTATTAAATTCAAATGAACTGAACTTTTGACCAGTGAAGAGTGGTCAAATATCCAACCAGAATTCCGGCAGTTTTGTTGAGGGCTACCAGAAGTTCTGGTCAGGATCCAGCTTACTAAAGTACACTTATGAGGTGTGCTGTATGTACATCTTAGGCCAGGCATTTGCATTAATTCTGTGCAATTCTGTAATTATCAGTGGGTTAGTGTTAATTCTAAAATCATCTTACAAAATTATGTGTTCTGATCAATGTAGGAATACACCTAGTATGCTCATTGTATATGAAATGTATATGAAAAAGTACTTATCAATTGCCAGATCCATTATTCTATGCTAGAAAAATTCATATTCCCCTACCATGAAGATCACCAACACTGTTAATAGTCCACGGGTAGAAATGGTCCAAATGAATTTATAATAATAATGTCTGTTTCAAAATCTACACTAGTGATTGGCTGTTTAAAGTACATCCCCTATGCATGGTATTAACATTATTGCATCTTGACAATTTCCCTAATCAGAGCTCCATAAACACACCCACCTCCAGCAGCTTACATGTTGTTTTAAGCCACACCTACTTTAAGTTTATCATTTTAAAAAGCAGCAAAGAAAAAGCAATGTCAAGGTATCAGTATCGGTATCAATTTCAGAAAGTCGTGAGCGATACCCAGCCCAGTTTACAGTGACCAATTCCAACTAAGTACAGGCTACTCTTATTGGGGCCAGTGAAATCACTTTCAATAACCGGACTATTCTATGCGGTACAGTACAGTGAATAACAGCAGTTTGGCAGAAGCAGGCATAAACAGATAAACAGTGTGGGTAATGAAAGGACTGACATGACAAAGCAGTCACAAACCATCAGCAGCTTGGATGTGACACTGTTATAAAACTGCTATACGTACCACAGCCACTGAGCTACTCATTCACCATGACCTCAACAACTGTGAAAAACACAAACCACATAGTTATTTTCACACAGCCCATCCATGGCCAAACATGTTCAGCTAACTCTGTAGATACAGTCCTCAGTACAAATTGCACTGCAATGTGCTTAAAGTGAAACTCCACACATATTCACAAACATGCATACACACACACACACACACACTAATAAAATTCATTCTTTTTCTTTCAATTTTAAAAAAGCATAAAAGTCACATCCAAATTTGGAAAGTTTACATCGGAAAGTAGTGGAATCTGCCCTTCTCTACCCACCAGCCTTATGCTGTGAGCATCCCTGAGTATGCGCAAAGAGTGCACAGTGCTAAATCTTTATTTGAGAGTGGATCTCTGATTATCCCTCCGCCAGAGTGCACATGATGGGAAGTGCATTAGAATGCACTAAGAGCTGCCTTCCCTCTCTCTTTCTCTTTTCTCTCCTCTATCTCAAGCCATGCTGAAGACCTTGTTTGTACAGCTCTCAGCCCAAATCCATTATTACTTCCTAAACTGACAAATCATTTCAACAAATGTAATCTTCCCCCTCCTCGTGCTGGCTGATAAGATAAATAGCGAAGTGGAGCGAGGACAGACACGGAGGTAGTGGTTCATATTTCAATTTGCAAAAGCACCTCTCTGTGAATGTTAATTTAGGAACTATGCCGAGAAAACAAACTGAAAAAAAGGCAGAGCATTAACATCTCTGGAGTAGCAGTCAGTCAAAGACTACACTCTGAGATCCAGGCAAACTTAGTGAAACAGATTTCAGCAACTTACAGTCATTGGCGGGGAAATACGGTCACTAAGTCAAAGCAGAGGCCCTGCTTTTAGCCTTATATTGCACCTTAATGGCATTTGTATCCACATTGAGTCACTTGAGAAGGAATTTGCTATACTTCAATGTGCAACATTGCTTGTTGACTATAATTGAGGCATAACAGTAATTTATGAATAATGATGCTCTTTACGACATCTCGCGAACGGAGGTCGCTGCAGTAAAACCCGAAATACGCAGGGAGAGCATAAAGGGCAGAATCGCAGCGGAGTCCTGCAGAACACAGCGCAAAGGCTCCATCTCTCTTGCTGTGCTCCTGGGCCAACTTTAATTGTGGCCAATAAGAAAGGTCATAATTAATACCCCAATACAGGCACTAATAAACAATTCCAAATTGCTGCCGTAATCAAATGATGCAAACATCTACGAGTTACAAAAGTTCACAGCCACAACTGACAATTTCTTAATTGTATTCAGTCATTCATGGAAATTTTATTAACATGGAGCTGATGTATCCTGCCCTTCCTCTGTCACAACACCAGGGATCTAATTTCATTATTTTCCACAAGATTTGCTTGACTACTGCCACGATTCTAATGCTGCGCCAGTCCAGATGTTTATGCTATTTAAATTAGGAGGCAAGGCCTGTTGGGTAAACATAATTAAAGAAAGTTAAGGTTTTTTTTTTTTTCTCCCTCCCCTTGCCCTCTCTTTGTCTCTCAGCCCCTCCCGCCCTCCTCTTCCCCGTCTTCACAAGTTTACTTCATTAGACAACTTTCAATTAACACAAGATGCCACATGGTCCTCCCATAAAGCGCAGGCCTCCACAGATCCGTACGTAGCTCAGGGTGCCGTGAAGGAGCCTTACCCATGTCAGTGCGCACAAAACATGTGCACAGCGGTAGGCGGGTGACGAAGGGTGAAGGTTAGATGAAGGCAAAGAAGGAGTTTTTGCAGAAAGTATGTGATGCATAGTGCACGGTTTACATGCTTGCAGCTGGAAATCGGTGGTGAAAGGTACTGCTCAATATCAATGTGAAATCAAAGCTTAGACACGGCGCACTAACAGCCGCTAAGCTTTCCACTGCAGGACTGAAGTTGTATAATTACTTGTTAAGTATGGCCTGTCGAAAACTAGCATAGGAACCATTATTTAAGTAGCTTGACACCTGGGGAAGTAATGAATGGACACTGCATTGATGCAGTTCATAAAGAAGTAATTCTCAATCTTTATTCAATCTTTATTCTCAGGAGTGCACACACACACACACACACAAACACACCTAGACACGCACATACACACAGCATTCTGCATTCTGCTGTTGCAGCAGCCCGAGCACAGTAGATGAATTCTAACGGCAGTGACTTGTGAACCCATGCCGTGCATGTGTTTAAAAGTATCATCGAGGTCCAGGTCAGTGATGAGAGCATTAATTCTGCTGTTTGGTGAATACTAAACAGCTGTCCAAATGCTGTGTGTATGTGTGAGTGTGTGCTTGTGTGCGCGCATAAAAAAAGAGAGTGGGAAATTATATCACTCATGTCAGAGTGCTAATAGGCCCGGCCTCACTCCAAATTTAATTTCGTAAGCCACTGTTCTTGATTTTTTTTTTCCTTTTTAGATCAGCAGCTAACAATCTATTAAAGGCAATATCACAGACAGTGTAATACAAGGGGTCATTACAAGATTATGTAAACTCCAGACTTGCATTACCATTCTGCCTCCATTTACGTGGCCATTATTATGACAGAAATTAGAGTGTGATTAGAAAGCACAGTAGCCCTTGCTCTCCACATGCTGATCTGGGCACCCAGTGGAGGGAAACTGGCCATTTGCGATGGGGATTTATAGAAGCCTGCCGTCGTTTGTTTTTGTCGACGTGATTGCAGCAACGCCTCGCTCATAAAACCAGTCATTCTGTTCTCTTTCTCTCACTGTGGTCCAAACCATTCATTTCACATATCTGATATAAACAGCCTCCTTTTCCCCAAACATCACAGCGCAAAGGCAGTGAGGAAAGAGAAAGTGGGCCGAATAGCATTACGCCAGGACCATACGTCCGTTTTTGAGTATGCAGCGCATGAAGCATTCGCTATACTTTAGTGCACATGAGCTGACTAGCTGTCAAAATTACAACAGGCATCTCAAGTAATTATGCAGATTTATGCAAAACATTAACAAGAAGAATTAAATGCACAAATGAGGTGGCTACACTTGAATTGTTAAGATTATGAATAATTACCATGAATCTTTTTTGCTCTTAATATAACTTGTTTTTGATAAACAAAGCCTTAATTATCAGAATACTTCAGAGAATATCGGTGACCTTCATTAATCTTACAAAACAAGTCTCTGGTGAGCAGCAGTGGAGGAGGCCTGCTCTCTGAGAACACAAACAACAGGAGATGCGTATGCTAACTAGCCACTTCAGAGAGCCGAGCGTGTGGCCAGGTATATCTTACAGCTAAGCCACAGATGCACAATCATGCCAAGCAACGCAGCCTTTCCATCTGGGACTCCCCATTCCAGCTACTCATTAATTACAATCAGATTTTTCATCCCCTTCTCCCATTCCCTTCTCAATATGAGAGATCACCTTTCTTCAACTAATTCCAGAGAACGGTTCTGAGAATAATGGCTTTGCCGTTGAGGGGTTCCTGTTAGGCCTTGACCAATACATCGATTGCCAGATAGCCCTGGCTAATATTAAGGTCCTCTGACTTTCTCGATATCAGTGAAGTCCTGCTGAGAAACCACCTAGTGGCTTGTTTTACACTTCAATTAACCAATGAAAACATTTCTTTTCAGAATTAAATGGTTTCAAACCTGTATGTCAGTCTTGAGATTTCTAAGTTGACAGTCATTGCCTGCACACATCTAACATGGCAGAAAAGTCTGCACTGGTAAAATATAGGAAATACCTGAACAAAAAGTTAATAGTAAAAAAAAATAACAAAATAATAATAATAATAATAATAATATGAAAATAATAAAAATTCTTTGCCATAGGTATAACATATAACAACACATTCTTTCTATTTTCATGTGGCCTATTTTACAGCACGAGGGCAATGAGGAAAGGGACAGTAGCCCAAATAACATTATGCTAGAACCATACATCAGTTTCTAAATATGCAGTGCAAGTATGCCATCCACACAGCAACATTTTATGACTTTAAACTTTAACTTTAAAGGCTTATTTTAATAAGTGCCAGTTTTATTTAAAAAAGCTGCACTCATCCATTTCAATGTCATTTCACCGCAGCAAATGCAGTTTCCAAACTGACCGTCATTTCTGACATTTTACAGTTAAAAACTGAACTCAAATGAACTAAAACTACAGAATTTAGCTTTACATATGTTCAACTAAATGCACCAATACGGTCAGTTATCGGTATTAGTAGTGTCTTAATATCGATATTACTAACAGTCACAAAGTGTTCCTATCGGTCTGGCCCTAGTTCATGTCAGGCCTTTCTCCTCTTGATGTGTTATTTGTCACGCCGCCCTGTCAATCAACACAAACGCCCTACGTTTCTCTCCCTCCTACACAGTCTCTCAGTACAGACTGAGGGTCCATCAATCCAACCTCTAGCACTCCACTCATCCCCTGCACATTCCTCCTCTCTCCACCCCTCCATCTGTCCCTCTTGTACAGTGCTCCTGCCGTCCGGGCACAGGCAATGGAACAGACTAGCACGAGAACAGGCTCCAGATTTGAAGGTCCATTTGACGAGAGGTTCCTTGTAAAATAACAATGTCTATTAAACTAAACCTGTTGTTTATGCTTCACTTGGCCTGTTATTTTCTCTCTCTCTTTCTCTCTCTCTCTCTCTCTCTGTCACCATCTCCGTTTCTTCCATGTGGTTATTACAGTTTTTAATATTACTGCTCCTGTCCCTAAGCTAGTCTCTAAGGAGTAGTCAGACTGTCATTCTCCACCCGCCACTTGGAATGCAGATTCTCTTGGTCAGGTTGTGATGCCTCAATACTTTGAAGATCAGAATTAAGATGGAGCAAAGGGTGGAAATGGGGGCGTGGGGGTAGCTTGAGATGCTAATGCTAATATTGCACCGTGCAGTAGGTTTGGATGTCCACACTTCATAGCGGAGGAGAAGGTGAGTGGAACAAAGCCCACTCATTCTTTTTGTTATGATAATTCAGCCAGTGCACCCAGTATGCTCTCTGGAAAGGGGAGAGAGAGAGAGAGAAAGAGAGAGAGAGAGAGAGAGAGAGAGAGAGAGAGAGAGAGAGAGAGAGAGAAGACAGAGAGAGCTGTGAGAGGTTGTTTTGCATGCTGATGTGGGCGACACATTCTTCTGCTGCTGTGCTCCCTAACCCTCACATCTGCGTATTACACCAGCGAGGCACTGCTGGCTTTCTGGCAGGCACCTCGCAGATGACACACAGTAGCTGTACTACGCTACCATCACAACAAACCAAACCAGGAAGGACCACAGCGAAACACTAATACGATACAAGTGCTGCCATCATTACTTCAGCAATATCATCCACCATTTCCACTGAGATTACAAATACTAGTGGCACTACAATTACCATTTATTATGAGATAATAATAAGGATTATTGCCTCCGTGTATTGATCTATAAAAACACCATAATTCACCCAGTAAGGCAGAGGCAGAAGCAGCCAATAGCTTCGGTGTGGTTTACTGCTCCTCTTCACAACATCAATGCGGGAATATTGGATGACTTTACGTAAAAAAGATGGTTGCTGTTAACCTGTTAGGCAGTGCCAGATTTACTGAGTCTATTTCTACATTTTCCCTTTCAAATCGATAGGGGACTGAGGCCTCTTCCACGGCAAAAGCTGCTCATTTTCTCCACATCAATACAACGGCCCCATAGTTCATTCCTTTTCATCCCCGTGCTCGGTATTAGGGAAGTTTTAATAGGACTAGGCTTCGCTTCGGAGCCAATTCCCACAAGGTACGGCGCTTTAAAGTTATTTTAGGCTGTGGGGTTGGAGTATGGAGGTGTGATCTGTGGGAAGGGCCACCCCACAGACCAAAGCGCGCCCCAACCCGGCTAACCCACGCGCCCTGCGGGTCACGCCACGCCAGTTACACAGGCAGAAAACTTGGCACCATTTCTCCCTGTGTGATCCAAGGTGCACACAGGAAAAAAAAAAAAAAAAAAACTTGCCCTGGGAGATAACATACTTGTGTGTGTTTCTTATTCTGGGTTTACTTGAAAAAAAAGTACACACACACAGTGCTATTGTTTTCTCTCCGTTATCTTCCTACTGTATGGATGGGGAACATTTCCAGAGTGCTGGCGTGCTCTTATGAGGCCGCATGGTGGTCTATCACCATTTGATGAGAATGCGTTTGTGGATGGGCAATAAAGCAGGGCTCAGGCTGAGCCCATTATTATTCTGCTAATGAAGTTGAGATAGTTGTTTAATTTGCTGTGTTTCCGTGTGCGAGCGGGCCCTGCTGTGTTCCGCTTCTGCGTGGAACGCAGAGGAAAAGCCTCCATTCTGCCCAAACTCCTCACTACCCCAGGGCCTCTGTGCCTGACCCTCAGGCTCCCGGGCAAACAGATGTCCCCTCAGCCCAGGCAGGCACGACTGGCCCCCATAAGGGCTCTTTAATTATCCCTCTCTCTCCCTCTCTCTCATTCTCCTCCCTAATAAAACATTAAGCCTGCTAATCGAATCTGATGCAGCTGACTGATACTTCCAGCACAGTCCTCTCTCCACATGAAGACATGTCGAATCGCGACAACACACACGCACACACTTGTCCAAATAGCCCTACCACGTCAGTCATCAGATGAATTAGGGGCAACAATCAACAAACACCTCATTTTCAGACATAAACAGAGACGAGATTAAAACCATCCGTCACTTTAAATATAAACCATCTGGCTCTGCTCAATGGGCTTTTTATGGCCTCTGCCTCTATCAGTCATTATACAAATACTTTAAACCCACATCTCTGACTTATCAGAGTCCTCTCATAAGAATAAAGTCCTTCGTTTACAAGCATAAGGACATTTTTTCCTTAATTCTCCAAAAAAGAAATGTTTTGCATCCTCTTGTGCTGTCCTCCACTGCCCTGGAATAGGGAGAATTGCTCCGTTGCCTGTGCGAGTCCGGGCTCTTTGGAGAAGCAGGTAGGATAAAGTTCACAAGAACTGCATGGAGCTGCGTAACTCAGCTTGTCCAAAAAATGCGTACTTTAGTGGTGGATCCTCAAGGAGCGAATTACACTTCCAGACTATAGGTGGAGCCCAGGAGCTCTATAGTGTTGCTTTAAGAATTGAACATTTTCAACACAGCATTTATCATCTCTTATTTAAGTGCCTTTTCCTTGCAAAGCAGGATTTTTCTTGCTTTGTCACCTTCCACCCTTGTGTGTTCCTGTTTTCCCTGCCTGTCTCTTTTGTCCATGTGCATGTGTTGGTATTTAAGTTTCTGTGTCAGTCCTAGCTCTGTCATTTGTCTTGACTCTAGTCTCCATTCCTGTAGTTATCTGACTCAGCTGTTTTATCTGTCTCGGCTGGTTTCTAGTTTTCTTATCTTTCTAGCTTCTCCCATTCTTTCCATTAGCCGCTGAGCTACGTCTGTCACCACAGACTTTAGTAAAGAAACGCTAACATCTCCCTTCCTCACCTTCAACATTACAGAGTACGTAGTACGTAAAGACTGTCTACATTTTAAAATATAGTGTTCACTCCAAAACTCATTCGGTCCATAGCAACTATGTTTCCAAATGTTTGTGGACACCCCTTCTATGAATGAATGCATTCATCTACTTTAAGTTGCACATATTGCTGACACAGATGTGTAAATGGTTTAGTCCCTATATAAAAGTTGAGCCAATTATATGATCAGTGTGTTCTCTGGAATGATGGTGTTCCATCCAATACTTGGGATGAGTACTTGGATTAGTTAGGGATCTATGGATGAGGAGAAGTGGTGATCATCCCACATTCTGACCTCACTAATGTTCTTGTCACTTAATGCAATCAAATCCTCACAGCAATGCTCCAAAACTCAATAGAAAGAGAAACAGTTACTCCAACTGTGTTACAGCTTTTTGTGATGTCATATAACTGTCGATTTGGCCTGTAACTTGATAAAGTTATAAGAGGTGTTTCAGCCAGGACTGCTGTTTAAATGATGCACAATACGAGACAGACAATCAGAAAAGGAAAAATTTAGACTCTGATTTACATCTGGTCAAAGCATCAGTCTAGAGTCTCAGGATTATTTCTGGATAAGGACAAGCCACATGACAATGCAACTGCACCCAAGAAGCATTAGGAACAGATACAAATGTGGTGGTGGTCCGAGACGTTCAAACCACGCGAGGAGGTGGTCTGAGACGCAAATAAGCGAAATGTAGCTGTGTAAACGCATCCGTCTCTCCATGATGCATTCAACAACCAACACTCCTCCCAGCACAGAACAGTCGTTTTCTCATCAGCATAGACTGCCTAAACTGTTGCCTTTTCCTAAGTACGAAGAAACTGTCTGCAGCGTAACGAGCGGATTTGCATATCCCATCCCACACAACACAGATCGGATTTCAGTCCGACTAACAGGAGGCGCACTTGACTACAAAGTGTAATAGCATGGGGTTAAAATCTTATCAGGATACAATCCAGATAGTAGACACATTAAGTGATCTGGTGTAACTGGAGTCTTACATACACTATACATCAGTATTAAAGACAATACTAACAAAACTACTTGTTAAATTCTAAGCAGTATAGGGAAATTTCTATTTGAGAGTTTTCATTTACCCACGCCAAATCATTCGGTGCAGAAAATAATTGAAGCTTTGAAGAATCGACAAATTTTTAACATAAAATATCGAAAAACAAGCTTGAAAATGAAAAATCGTACCGAACCTGCAGTGTTACGCCGCTGTTACACATGCATGTGTGAGTGCCACTATGACAGGTGCATTTGGTGTTCTCTGCTGCAGCACGGTCAGCGTGAGGGTAAAACAGACACAGTGGTGCCCGCTAGACTGACCTGCTAAATGTATTCGGCTCTCAATAACCGCTCTGAGTTGAAAATCATGTAAAACGCCAGGAACTCCCGATGCTTTTAAAAGCCACATCTGACAGTAGATAATGACAGAGATTTCAGGGCCATTATGGAAGGCTATCAAATATTCCATTCCTTTTTTTTCACATTCAGATTTGTAAAACATCCACAGAGAGGCTGCCACTGCTCAGTATCTGCACAACATAGCAAAAGATAAGACAGCCTAGAAGCAACTGTGGCTGCAATAAAGAAATAAGAAAATGCTTATCAAAATGAAACGTGCAAAAACGTGCGACTTACCATGACAGAGACTTTGAGTTTTGTGCCAAGCTAAAGGTCAGTATATTAAATGCACAAACACCAAAACAACATGTTGTGTCTAGCATACAATAAAGCAGATAGGAGGTAGGACAGGTAGGTTGTAATGAAATCCTGCAGTCGCTGCTTGGCTGTGACTTGTGTGATATCCAGCGTATGTGTCATATACATGCCACGTATGTGCATTGGATTTCTATGGAAATAACATCTAATGCCACAATATGTCTTGGATGTTCTTTTATTCAGTCCTTTCAGCTGTACTGCCTGATTTTGAACGCATGTGTGTGTGTGTGTGATAGTAGTGCAGTCAAAACTACTTGACTCGTGCCTAAGACGTACGTTTCTTTTTTTCATTTTGCCATGCAGTTCACATGGGGGCGAGTGTCTGTCTCTGAACCTATTAGTTTTATGTTGATAAAACCGAAAGATAGATGTGGAGGAAAAAAAAGAAAATCTCTCTGACCAATGAACAACAAGGAAGAGGGTAGAGAAAGAAGAGAAAATGAGAGGTTCAACAGACACACATCAAAAACTTCCCCGTAATGGGCAGGCATTCACCCATTGGACCAACATCTTTCAATTTATTAGCATGACAAAGGACACAATCATTTTGGATATGCCTGAATGCAATTTTCATTAACTTTGCAATGATTTATTAACAAAAGTGTCAGGAATGTAATAAAAGCAGCAGGACTTTGAAAAACGCTAAAATAAAAAATAGAAAGAATTAAACCAAAATAAAATAAATAAAGAAATGCAATCTAAATCAAGGAGAAAGGGAAAGAGGAGAGAGGGAGTGTGAGAGAGTGTGAGAGAGAGACAGCAAGAGAGAGAGAGAGAGAGAGAGAGAGAGAGAGAGAGAGAGAGAGAGAGAGAGAGAGAGAGAGACAGAGAGAGAGAGAGAGATAGAGAGACAGAGAGAGAGAGAGAGAGAGAGAGAGAGAGAGAGAGAGAGAGAATGCCTTCCAGCATCAGGTCAATAAGGTTTCCCGATTCCATCGCTGACATCACAGTGAGTGAACTGTGCAATTAACACAGAAAGCAAAGAACATGCTAATGTCTCACTTCAGTGTAATTATGCCGGGCTGAAGGCACACAGAAGACAGTGCAGCCAAGGCTCGTGTCAACCAGGTTGTACAAGCCGTGACATATACACATGCACACACAACAGTCAGTTTCAATGTATGAGCATATGCCTTCAGTGAGAAATCAAGAGGCCTTATTGGCCATGCTGACATTTCCTTCCACTCATCTTATTTAGTTCTAGGCAATTAAATAAAAACAATATAGAGAAACATTCAAACATTTAAAACTTGCAATCAACATAATCGTGCCCACACAGATTATTTAATTCTTCTTTCATTATTTGTATTAATACATTTATTTTTATTCTGGTATTACTTTTCCCTCTGTGTATGTTCACTTATGTGTGTAGTCACATGACTCCACCCTGTCCACTCTGCAACATGGAAGCAACTAGGGGGAGTGCACAAACACAGAGCCAAGTGAGCATCTCAAGCAGCTTACATAATCGTCTATTCATCGTGATTCTGATTTGAGGTCCTATCACCCAGTACTATATTGTTTATACCGGGTAAACTGATTCAAATACAATATAGTGGTGTCTCTATATGATTATTATTTTTGAGTAAAGCAAATAAAGATTAAGTTTATTACACTTTATTGATCATATGCCAATAATAAAATGCCTGAATAAATGATCACATTTAAAAGTTCAGTTGTTAACGTTTGCACTACCGGCACAGCTCACATGAATGAGTATTAAGGGTAAAACCATGCACATGTTTTCAGGTTCAATGTGTTTTATGTTAAAATATTTGAGCTCTAATTATGCACAGAATTTAGATAAATAAAAATAAAGGTTTCTCCAACACCTGACGCAGTTCTCTCTGGCTAACTAATCCCAAAAAACAACACCCATGCAATTTGATTAATTATACTGAATCTGATTACTGCAGTCAGATGCCTAGAACTTTATTAAAAAGACATGTACACCTACTCGTTCATGCAATTATCCAATTACCCCATCCTGCAGCAGCAGTGCAATGCATACAATCATGCAGTTGCCGGCTAGCGGCTTCAGGTAATGTTGAAATCAACCATTAGAAGGGGGGGGGGGGGGGGGGGTGATCTCAGTGATTTAAACGGCAGACAGACTTGTTTAAGCATTTGAGCATACATCTGCTAATCACCCTAGGATTTTCAGTACAACAGCCTCTAGTTTATTCAGACGAATGTAATAGAGAAACAAAGTGATTTGCAAAACAGAAATGCTTGTTGTTAAGAGAGAGGTCAACAGAGAATGGTCAGACTGGTTCAAGCTGACAGAAAGACTACCATATGTCCAATAAGCATTCTCTGTATAACTGTGGTCAGCAGAAAAGCATCCTAGAATGCACAACACATCCAACCTTGAGACAGTTAGGCTAAAACAGTAGAAGACCACGTCAGGGTTCACTTCTGTCAGTCAAAAACAGAAAGCTGAGGCTGCAGTGGGCTCAAAATCTTGATGTCTACTGAGGCACACAGGTGGTAGGGTCAGAACACAACAGCATGAATCCACAGACCCAACCTGCCTTGTATCAACAGTCCAGGCTGGTGGAGATGATGGGAATGGTGTGGGAAATGCACACTAGCACACGTTGAGCCAGTATTGGCTAGGTCCAGCAAGATAATGCAGCATGTCACAAAGTCATCTCAAACTGGTTTTAAATGAACATGAAAATGGCCTCAGTGTTTTAAAGAGGCCTTCAGTGGCATCCCCTACTCAAAATCTTGTGGAACCCTTGCTACAAAGAACTAAGGAAGGGAGGCTCCACTCAGTCGACGTATAGTGTTCTTAATAATGTGCTCATTGAGTGAAAATGAGAGTTCCTCAGACACTTCAATACAGTGTTTCACTGTAAAGTTGTTTTTTTGACAGTAGGAGTGTATGGTCAGACTTCAACAACAATATAGATCTTTAGCTTTAGAGGTTTTGATGGAAGAATGCATTTATCTACTTGCAGTTCATGCAATTTCCTGCATTATTTAATGGAACAGTACCAAATCCAGTACTAATACATAAATGGTTTTCTTTCTAGAAATCTAGTTTCTGCATGGTTAATGTTCATGCCATTTTTATTTATGTGCAATGTATCAATCTATACCATTTTCTAGTCCAATCAATATAAATACAGTTTATATCGCAATGCAAAAACATGACAATGTGCATCATGGAGATATTATAACTTAATAAATACAATAATACTTATATTAGACTTCATTTATAATGCATACTGCAACAGCATTGTTCCCAAAATCCCAGCTCTTGTCACTCACTTTTTTTCCAATGTATTTGTTTCAAACAAAGAATGTAAGAATAACAAATTGTAAAACGCAATAGCGCAACTCAAGCACAAATTCATTAACATTTTTAATGCAAAATGAATTATCTGACATATATTTGGAAAATTCTGTCATAATATTGACTTTTATCTGTACCAGTACTCACGGTTTGTTCATTGCCGGCATTTCTACTGTTAACACTTTTGTTTTTTAATTAAGGCCTCCTCTTTCTCCAAGAAGCAAAAGCACAACAGCACTGTTCCTCAAGCCTGTGCATTAGCCTAACAGAAAGTCATCATCTCTGCATTACTCCCCTCTTCAGTTACTGGAGACTGCCCATGCTGAATGAGATTTTCATCATTTACAACTTATTAAACTTCTAGACCAAATATTTAGAAAGCTGTATTCTCCACGAGAGCAGAAATTACTGAAGGAACTTATATTTCAGAGAGGGCAAAGAATGGAGTAAAAGAAAACATTGCAGGCGATAAAACTAAACCATTATGAGGAGCTCAGTCCAGGGTCACATAAGCAGCTAATAAACTCACACAGAGAAAGACTGCCAACAAGAAATGTGAATCTCTAGAAGAACACAACACAAGTCACAGTAAAATGAGTCTCCTGTGATGATGTGTTACCCCCCGCCCCCCAGCTCCTTCATATCATTAAGATTTTATCAATTAATAATTTGGTTGGCATAATAAATAATAAACAACAGAAAAAGCAATCTTCAAAAGACACACAGCCCCTCCCAGGTGAGGAGGAATTAAGGAAGCCACTTCATTACAGACTGCTGAGAGTTTGATGAGATTAATAATGAAGGGCCTGGCAACCTAGAAGTGACCAAACCACATGCTACCATCTTCGATCTACTGACACTATGTTAACCAGTGACAGCCAGAGCTGTACAGTCGCAGTGTCCATGGAAATGTTTCATTGACAGTGATTTTGGACAGTGTCCCCTTTCAAAAAACATATACAGTAGGGTCGGGTGTGATGGTCCCAGTTTTTTGGTATTATTGCATGAAACTCCCTGAAACTCGCATTTCTTTTCACCATTCAGAAATCAACTACAATTAACTCACTATGCAATGTCTTGCCCAAACTTGAAAGTTATGGATGAAACTGTATGATTATCATTGGCTTTAAAGCAGCAAACCATCACCTTCCACCTTCCCTTATACTTATCAGACAGAAATCTGACTACTTATGATGTAACAGCCTTTTTGTGAGTTTATCCTACATTTTTAATTGACATAAACTAATAATAATAATAATAATAATAATAAAGCATGTGGTCAACTCTACTAAGTCCTTTTCCTGTCTTAGACTAGCAGCCACAATCTGTAACACACACCTCCAAAAGTTAACTTATGCAAATAATCCCTGTGGAAATGACAGCAACATCCATATGATTAGCTGAACATAAAACTAATTTATGTACCAGAGATAAATATTTACCTGCCTTCCCCAAGGACAAATGTCTGGGTGGTTTAGCACAGCTTGGAGGGGGGGAAAAAAGCATGTTCTTCTTATATATAGTCAACTTTTAGAGAAGCTTATTCTGGCAAAGGTGCCTGATGAATGGGGTTCCTTTCTTAAGCCCTTTCAGGGAAAGAAAATAAGCTCAACATTGCAATTTACCAAGCCGTATAAATCAGCTCATGACCACAAATAATTCTGCGAGCAGAGAATTTATATGTTTAATTACACCGTGCAGGTGCCAGGCTTGTCTTCCTCATTACTCTAAGATATATGAAACACGCTTAATAACATGTACAACAGCAGGACAAAAGGAAGACAAAGCAATTAGCTGGGTGTTATTTAATAAGCTACTTCCATGCGACGCTTCAGTTTGGCCTAGTATTTCATAACCTACATCTCATTTCACAATGAGAGAGTCTTCCAGATTACCTTAGAATGGTTGCCTGTGTTAATTGTTATTTACATTCATCATGACGATAGTAATTAAGAGGTGGAGGTGGATTCTTGCCTTAAAGCGCTAATGTTATTCTTCTTAGTGTACAGCAGACTACAGTGGTGGAGCGTGCACTGTGGCCAAACACTGGAGACCTTTATAGAAGAGCTGCACACACCTGAGCATAGTACATAAGTGCTACCCTAATTATAGCCACAATTCACAAAATCAGTGCTAGTTAGCCTTAATCTGTATATTTTTAAGCAGTCGGAGACAATCTGTGGTATAGAAAATCTATAATCTATACACCAAATAGCCAACGTTAACACCCCTGACTCAGTTAAGGCTGTTAAGATTTTTTATTTAGTACTGGAACTATGAGGCTGAAAACATATATACATGACATATATATATATATATATATATATATATATATATATATATATATATATATACAGAACGTACAGAAGTGAAGAAATAAAAAAGTCTTGGCTGATCAACACTATTTTGGGCACAGGGAAAACTGTAAATTTGATGCTGGGACGAGCTTTCACATTCAGTGACATGGACACCAACAAGCTGCCCACTGCCATTCCACCCATGGGTCTGGAAGCAAATCAAAGCGGAGCTGTGTGCCAGTATGGGTGGTAGGGAATTCAAACCGCAGGGTCAAGGGAGTTCACCAGAACAGAGAACAGCCTCCACAGGAGAGAGAAAGTGAGTGTGAGAGAGAAAACAGAGGATAGAATGAGTTAGAGAGTGGTGATGTGAAAGCCACATGTGCACTGGGCCTCTTTTCTCATTCACCACAGTCCAGCTGCCCTTGCAACACACCTTCCAGCCTGGGGGTATTTAACCAGCTAGTCCAGCGATGGCCAACTTCTGCATGTTTTCTCTCTCTCTCTCTCTCTCTCTCTCTCTCTCTCTCACTTTCTTTCTTGCACGCTTCCCCCTGTGTCTCACCTGAGGCTGTTCAGAGACCAGTCAAGCCAGGTCCACTCCACCCTCACTTACCCACTAACCCCCCCCCACCCCACAGCGGTGGACCTCACATGAGGCCTGACCTCCTCGCCCTGCTCAGTTTCTCCTTGGCTGCTTGTGGTAACGCAGGCCCACTCCGCCGCACAAACACACATGCTTGTGTTGGACTTGGCCCTAACTGGCCTGGCACGGCTTGACGAGCGGGCAGCAAGCGGGCCGTGGGAACAGCTTGGCAAGGCTGGCCGTGTGTCCGCAGGGCCGCTTGGACACGCTAAGCGTTTTTAACAGGATGACATGGGCTACCTGGCCTGCTCAATCTGTTACAGGCAGTCTCACCGGACCGGTCTGGGCATCGGGCCGGACACAAGCCATTTACTAAAATACCATATTTACTCTAATAATACCATGGCAATTATGGCTCTGCTACCCCACGGGTGGCCGTTGCTGAGAAAAAGCAAAGGTCCAGTCAGACAGAAAAACATAAAAACTCATAAAACAGTCTCTGTACGGTGTGTATACTTGTCTGAAGATGTTGAAATGGGTCTATTATTTCAACAGTTTCAGTGGCAAAGCAGCCTGTTCCCTTTCTGCAGAGGGGAAAATAGTTCATTCTATCTTTGCTTTAAAACTCTTTGCTCTTTTGCCCAATCCCACCAGCTAGCTAGGACTCCCCTTATCACTTAATGCCACCCAGTTGGGAGAGTGAGGACTGCATAACGTAAAGACAGCTACTGTATCTTTTCAAACTGTTGCTAAGGCCAGGGTTACACTATGCAATTTTCAGCACGATTTTAGCTCTGCTTTTCAGTCTGGCCAAGTCTGCGCTGATTGGTACTAGTCTGCAGTTTTTGAGGCAGTCAGAGTCATCAGTTGATAGAGAAAAGCAAGCCGTGTGAGGGGGGCACTCAAAGTGGCAGAGATTTTCTAATTAAATGTAAATTTATGCACTTGTTCACAAACTGCCACATCGCACCTAACAACAGTAGGGGCTGAGGCAGTACTTTGGAGCTGCAACACATCAAGTTTGTGATCCTTTTCCGGAATGTGATGAGTTATATTAGGCAAAGCAAGACCCTTTGTGTCACAACCACTAGAGCATGTGGTTTAAATTAAATACTTTCTTTTAAAGCGCACATACCAGCATCTGCACCACTAGGGGGCCTGCATGAGGAGGATATGTAACATTTTTGTTGGCTTTATTGTCATCTACTTTCACTAATACATTTAAATACGCAGCACTGACCAATAGTGGACCATGGCCTTCAACGAGGACAAGAAAACTAATATAATCTTGAAAAGAAAATTTGATTAGGAATCCATTATTGCACCTCACATCTGTAACTAACTGGGCAGAATTTCATGTAAAAGGAGGGAGAAATGGACCATACCATTGAAGAACACACTTACGCCTTCTTGGGCATTGGTGAGAGCACTATCCTTCCACCAGTAACCATGCTGTCCTCCCTTCACCTAACCAGCTGTACCTTGAATGCCACTTTTCCATCAGAGTAATTAGTTTCTATGTGGCGAAGCCTGCATCGCAGAGGCCAAATCGAATTTGCTCAATTTGGGCTAGGAAGAGAAAGAGCTTTAATAGGAGCTAACAGGCGCTGGATGTCAGCAGGCAGGATGGATGGGGTGGGATGGGTTTGGCACAGCTCCTACCTGTCTGAGCCCTGCTGGATTCCTTCCAACCAGTTAACTCTCCATCAGCCGGCTTCACAGCGCTGTCTGTCCCAGTGACCGGGTGGCCACTGCTGCTGCTGCTGGGAACACACAATAGGGACAGTAAGAGATAACACAAGGTGATCTGGGTAATTCTAGACCATAAAGACAAAAATAGTTGTTTGTTTGATTCATAACAAAAAAAAGAACCACTGTTGGTTCCCTAAGGAACATTTCAACAGATGGGCTTTAAAGAACTGTCTTTTAAAGTTGAAGAAATCGCCACAAAAGATTTTTACCTTTACCTTTACCTTTTGTAAGTGCCCAGCATCACACTCTGTTCTTTTTGGAATAAGAACAGAGAGCTCTCAGGGCATTTCGAGCCCAATGATAAGCAATTCCGGCCCAGGAGAAAAGGGCTATGTGAGCAGAAGCAAATTATATTTTAAGCAGCTTTTCCTTTTGTTCCTTGTTTTGTTGCTTTCTGGAAGGAATCTGATTCCTCTCCCCTACAACATGGCAAGAGAAGCTCCTGTCGCACCTGTTTTCTGGCAGGGAGAGAAGGATTGGGCAGGGCTGCACCGGGCGAGGGTTATTTTATAATGAGCAGAGGCAATACTCACAGGCACTGTCAGATGTACTCTATCCCACCAGTGAGATCAGCCCAGAGAAAGAAAAGGGGAAGAGGAGAGAGGAGGGAAAAACAGGGAGGAGAGTGATGAGAGACAGAGGGAAGAGAGAGGAAAGCGGCGGATGAGGAAAGACAGGAGGGAAGGATGACAGTGCCAGGAGCCAGCTGCTGCACAGCGCGCACTCTCGCAGAGTGGTGCATGATGGGACACGAGCTGACACAGGCCATGAGGTCACTGTGAGATGGTGGAGTTGGATTGATTTAATAGTAGCCCCCTCTACACTCTCTTGCTCCCCACAGTCAAAAACAAGCATGCAAAACAAAGTTGAGGAGGCGATACTCACACAGTCCTAAATACAGACAAATAAAAAATGATAAACAGAGCGGAGGTACCAACATTTGGATGGCGTCCGATGCAATCACCTTGTAAAGTGCATTTTATAGCTCCTTGTTTATGAGCAATTATGAGGGCAGGTGTATGAATAAGAGACTTCCAGCCTTGTTTAAAAACCATCACGAACAAAGATGCTTAACGTCCACCTGTATGTATTAAAGGAACAAACATTTAAAACTCATTTACATAATTTTCCTCTTACCTCAGATTTAGTTGACAGTTTGCTTCTTCAGCTTTGCATTACAGACACAAAGTTAATGTAGGTAATTGGTAATAGAGACATATAACTCCCTAGTTAGCAGTATAACTATTAATATTGACAAAGTATAGCACATAGCTAAAAACAATAGTAGAAGCTATCCTGAGGTGTATTTTCTGTTGTTTTTTATATCTAGAAACCACTTAAGTTTTCATCACCTGCGGTGGATGAAACAACGGTCATTTATTTATTTTTATTTTTTTTTATTTTGTTTATACAGGCTACTTTAGCAATAACAGCCTCATGGCTTTACTGCAAAACTAAACAAGCAAATTGCAGTCAGCAACTATGTCTTGGCAAAACCAAGATGCAATTCTAGATCCTGAAATCTACAATCTACAAGCAGCATTAGTTCTTTCATTTGTTTTTAAAGCTTGAAATGGCCAAGCACCTGTGTACCTCACTGACCACCTGTCTGTTTACCATTTACAGGATATTAAACCTGTAAATGGAATTACTCTGGTGGGACACTGTCTACACAGCTAAGAACAGTAGCAGAAGATAACTTGAAGACCTTTGTAGTGAATGTCATATAATAGAAACCCCAAAAAAGTCACTTGAGATTACTTAAAAACCAGATCAATTACAGGAAAAGTGAAGCTGCCTCTTTCTAGTATTATGGTTTAAACTGTGGCACTCAAATACACCTGTTAGGTAGTCAATCTCAGTACAGACTTTCAACAAGCATTTAAAACACAATTCTCTTTAATCCAGCTTTTAATTAGGTATCTGCCTTCCTTACTAATAATAAATGTTTCTCAGTTGATGTGAATATATTCTATTATCTTTCATTTAATCACAAATGTTTTATGTTTTTATTATTACTGTTACCAAACAGAAGCAGATATAAAAAACACTCTTTATTTATCCCCCAACTTCATCCTCTGTCACGACTGTTACTAAACTCTAAATTACTTGTCTGTATATCACTTTTTGCTGCTGGCAGTATTAAACTTTCTCTGAATAAAGCTTATGATTATGTAAAATGCATTATTATGAAATATTGGTAAGTTTCTATTGCCAACTATTCAAACTTAGTAACGATTTTATAATTAGGTTTCAGCTTAAAGGTTCACTGTAAGTTTTGGGTTTCCTAATTCGTATTTGTTTAGAATATTAATATTGAATGTTTTTAATGAAAACAAAAAAGTAAATAAATCATGTAACCCCGCCGGCGGGCCGAAACTGTTATTACAAACTTCTATTACCAAAGAATAGCACCCACCATGCATTTTGACCAGATTCCACAGACATGCCTACCATGTTATACACATACATGAGCTGCACTGGGCAGTGGTGGCTCAGCGGTTAGAGCGCCGGGATATTGATAACAGGGTTGTGGGTTCGATTCCCGGGCTCGGCAAGCTGCCACTGTTGGGCCCTTGAGCAAGGCCCTTTACCCTCTCTGCTCTCTACCTTTACTGATACAGAAGAATGACATAGTTATATGAATATATATGTGTTTGTACATGTGTATGTGTTGCTGTCAAGGCCCTTCGGTTGCTGACCTTCTGTAGTCTATGACCTATCAGCCACTTTTAAAGTAGTCTGACATGCCTTTAAATTTTTCACCTACCTAAAAACAGCCAGAAGTGACACATGTAATTATAGTCAGCACAGACTCAGCATCAATAGCATAAGAGCTGTAAGACTGTCATATAATACAGTATGTGCAGGTGATGGGTCACTTTATGTGAGGCTTCATCAGTCCTTGTTCCTATTGGCTGTAAATGTAGTTCCCCATGCTTGAGTTTCCGAGTCCTGTGGAGTCCCTTCTGCCTCCTGCCTCTGCGCAGGGCCCACAACTCTCCCAACCCACTTAAACACATCTGGGTCAGCCTCTGAACTCCAATCCTGCACCACACACACACATACCCTATTATACAGTTCCATATGGAATAACGAAAGGTATACTTCATTCTGGCTCCACTGTCACTAAAGCTATTCACCTGCCTGAGAGTTCATCTTTTTCTTGCATGTTCTTTTCTCCTCTTTTTATAGCTCCTCTAAAGTCTTTATTTGTCCGAGAGGGCTTTAAATGGTATCAAAGTAGAGATTAGAAGAACATCTCAGAAGGTGCGGAAAAAACAAAAGGTGTTGCGATGCGCTGCTGAGAGTCCGTTCAGATCCATAACATAAGAGCAGTAGACTTCAGCTCAGTCCTCAGCACTCCGAGGAGGCTTTAGCAGGGCACGGGGGAAATGATTAAAAACCTTCGCTCTTTTAGCTGTTTCCAAAAATAAGTTACCTTTGATGTGTTTGTGTTAAAGGCAAGACCAGCGTTTTATTTATTTATTTAGTGGGACAAGAAGTAAACAGGTAAATGACACGGCTGTCCTATGCCCCTCGGCCCGGGGCCCCTTAGTGTTCTCTGTTCTGCGCAATGACCCCTTACAGAGAGAGAGAGAGAAAGAGAGAGCGGTGAGAGAGTGTGTGTATTTGAGGGACTAAGAGAGTCAAAAAGAGAGAACGTGTGTATGTGTTTCTGTGTGTGTGTGTGTGTGTGTGTTCATGAAGCCCAGTTAGAACCCATTTCTGCGAGGGCCCCTGGCTAGAGTGTTCAAACAGCCGTGATATTGAAATAAAAAGTGTGCAGGAGCGTCGGGGTTTGGAGCGATCCATAGCAAGGTATTGATCAAGGTTAGCGCTCTGCAAGAGAGCGCATCATCCTGACCGCGCCGCTGGCTGGATGCTATCACACACACACACACACACACACACACACACACACACTCACACATACACATCCACCATAATACGTGCACACTACAAGTAGGTGTCTGCTCCAAAAAAACGAGATTCCACATCTGAGCTAACAAGGAAATCTCCTGGGCTCTGCAGGGCTCCGAGGAAGAGAGAGTGCAGCGTTTTGTAGCGTTTTTCAAAAACTAACTCCGCTCAAACAGCAAAAGAATGCAAGTGAACAACTCAGCACATGCACAGCACATCCCTGAACCAGCATTCTCAACCCAGCGCAAATTACAAACACCTTCAGGCTCGCAGGAGAACTCTTATTTTCTTACTCAAAGCCGCTGCTTTATGCAGGCATGCTAGCTGTGATAACCATTCCATTAAACATCTCAGCGGAAAAAACATGCATCGGTAAAGAAGCGAAGTAAGAAGCAAACTCTTAAGTCAGTGTGATGTTTAAAAGGAGACCGGGAGGATTTACACACTCTTTCATAGACGATGTGGGACTACTCGGGTTTTCACGCACTGTGCTTTAAAAGGAGCAACCTGCCAAACACGTCTGCTGTTCTACTCAGCTTGGATAGGCCTGGGCTAAAGCTGAGCATGATCATATGTGGAAACCACGCCTGCCTATAGTGATCTCTTCCTGAGAAATGTGCCTTTTTATTTTTAGGCAAAATGCCAACTTGAAATAATGACATAAATGGAATTTATACAACCTCATTAAAGCACGTCTCTTTGTTTCTAATGTGGTTTCTGCATTAGACAGGACTGAATTGTAGTTAAGCCACCATACTGCACATGTGGCTACCTGGTACAGAGAGAAACACGAACACCAGGGTCCGCCTGATATATAGTACAGTTGAGACTTAATGGATCTACGGCCATATAGATGGAAACTATATATAATGTGTAATTACAATGTTTTAGTTACAAGCTAAAAACAAGGTTATGCAATGCTAGGCAGCTTCTGTGTGAGTGGTGTTGTTGATGTAAACCAGCTAATACAGTTCCTAATTAGGTTCCTCTTTTTTTTTTGGTTCACAAGCCCACAATAAAAGAAAATCAATGTGTTGTACTCTAAACCAAAATAACAGGGTTTTCAATGATCTTCTAAAACCTTATGTGGGCATTTTTACCCCCAACCAAAATATCACATATCACTCTGGTTCCACTGTCAGCCAAGAACAGAAAGCTGAGGCTGCAGTAGAAGCAGTTGAAGACTGGAATAAAAATAAATAAATAAATAAATAAATAAATAAATATATATATAAATTTTTCAGCTGCTTAAAATGAGTATCATTGACAGTGTTTTTAATATCGCTCAGACCCTACAGATACACATCTGCACTGCCATCTAGACAGAGGCATGGACAGAGGCAGTCTCAGAGAATGATCAAATGTGGCAAAAGCCATCTGAAGGTTGTCCCCTCTATTCAAAACCTCGGCCACGAGGCAACGTTAGACACTGGCGAACGTCAACGACAAGCAGAAGTGATTCTATATTGTTTCTCGCTCTCTTTTTCGCTGTGGCTTCTCATCTGCTTGTCAGAGAGCAGTCTGGTCACTCTAAATGGATGGAGAAATTCCCTGCTTACTCATGCATACCACTGGCAAATTGTCCCCCTCAGATCCCGGCCCTGCCGTGTGATTTGCGCGAGACAGCGTGACACGGAGAGTCTCTGCCTCATTGGAAAAGGGCACCACAGAAATAGACAAACTAGTCCGAGAGGTGCATTTGAAGAAAATTATATCTTTCGGAGCTAGGCAGCGCGCCGGAGCAGGGGGAGAAGAACGCTGGGAGAGGAGTGAGACGCCTTTTAGTGCCGACCTTGGCAGGGGAGTGGGCGGCCGGCAGCATTTGGAAAGGTCTCGCCGAGGCTGTCGTGCATGTTATTGTCATCATACTACGAATTAGGAGGTGAGAGCTGGGGAGGGAAAAAAATGGCTGGAGAGAAAAAGACAGAACAAAATATCAAACAATCTTCACCGTAGTGGCAAATAACTCTGCCGAGTGACTTGATAAGAAGCTTCAGGCGGAGCGTCAATGCCTGTGTGTGTCATTCTGGTGGCCATAGAGAAGAGCTTTGCGACTTGTAGGTCTGTAACGGGATATCATATCCAAATAGAGAAGGGTACAGAATGTGATGTGCTGCATACATACCAGCTCAGTCTCTGAATATCTCTCTCTCTCTCTCTCTCTTTTTCTCTTGTCCTGCGCGGTGAGCTGAGGGGAAGCCGCATGATAAAGCAGTAATGGGACGCCCACCCACAGCCTCTCATTTAGGCTAGGTGAGTGACTGTGTGCAGAACGATCATCTTTAATATTAATAATGGCTTCATGCGCCCCCTATGGACCGTGTGATTTCCTTCCCCTGTGCGCTCACCCATGCCGGGGCACAGCGCAACGAGCGCGGATTATTAATGCTTTTACCAACTTTGCCTTCAAGATCATCTGTAATAACAGAGAACATCCGTTAGCGCTGAATTAGATCAATTAGACGGCACTCTTAAAAGAGGTTACGGAGCAATTCATAAATGGAGCTATGAGGGAAGGGGAGAGGGAGGAAGAAGAAGAAGCAAAAGAAGAAGAAGAAGAAGAAAGGAAAAAAAACACACTCAGCCATGTTATAGCCCATGAATAACAATGAGAAGGTATTAGACAGCATAATAGCATGGGATCATGCAGAGACCTGTTGAGAACTCCAGCTACAATAGCACCACGATAAACTTCTGTCTTGTTACCGATGAGAGCAATGCAAAAGCCAGAACGACCCACAGGTACATGCAATGCACGCACACACACATACAGATAAGCGCTCATAAACACTTACCTGAACGCACACAAGAGACACTGCATAGGCAGCCTTTTGCAAAATCTACCTTTTATCTCTCTCTCTTTTTCACAAAGATACAAAGTATACTCATAAACCAGCTGATTTGAGGCAAGATGCAAGCCATTAAAACAGAATACAAGTGAAATACAGAATAAAAGGGAAATCGGGGGTGGAATGTTGGCTAATTCAGAACACTAGGTGGAGAAAGTCAGTTAGTCTTCTCTTTCCAAAGAGGACGCTGTAGCTTTCCAGCCATAAAGATCAGGCAGGGAGGTCCGTTTAAGGCAAACCACATTAAACATCCTTACTTAGAGAGGAATTCTGGCACATGGTGGCTAAGTTCTTTTTTTTTTCTCCCCCTCTTCTCTCCCCTCCTCCTGATCTTTAATCTCTGGGCCAATGTCTGCTATACAGATTATGGCAGTAGCAACTGACAAGTCTACTAAATCTTAGCTCGCTGTCAAATCTGGCAACAGATATAGCTGAGAATTATTCACGAAAGGCAAAATACTTCAGTAACGGGTGCTTGCCGTGAGGAAAAACCTCATCAGAAAGCCTGGCCTGATGGACACTGGCTTCTTTTAAGATGGCCAACCAGGCCTGTGCAGAGTGCGGAGCCAAGCCACTGCTTGACTATATTGTAGAGGCCTGTAGTTTATTTAATAACGTGCATATGACTGAGAGAAACCAGCTGAAAACATTCCGAACCAGAGCAGTTTGAAGGGAAATGTGGACGTGAATGCTGCATGATCCAGGCAGATGACAGGCTAATAGTAGTGCTGATTTTACAGTAGGCGCAGAGATACTACAGTATTACCACTAAGGGCTTACGCTAACCCCTGCTGAAACCTAGCACTCACACTGAGAGACAGGCCATTTTACAGCCGTTTCACACGCTAGAGCAGTTGCTTGTAGAGCAGAAACGTTCAACAAAAAAAGGTTCTTTGTGATCAGCGAACCAAGTCTGATATTTATGAATATGTTCAGTATTGATAACAAATGCTGATTTAGTCTTCAGTTCAGCAGTTCCCGAACTAATTCGAGAAATAAAGGTAAAGGTGCACATATTTGTCACTGTACAATGTACACTGTACAGCGAAATGTGTCCTCCGCATTTAACCCATCTGGTAGTGAACACACACTCACACACACACTAGTGAGCTAGGGGCAGTGAGTACACACACACACCCAGAGGGGTAAAGGGCCTTGCTCAAGGGCCCAACAGTGGCAGCTTGCCGAGCCCGGGAATCGAACCCACAACCCTGTTATCGATAGCCCGGCGCTCTAACCGCTGAATAAGAAGGCCTTCTCACGTTTAAAAACACCAAAATGTGCAGCTTTTTGGGACAAGGGGCCATTTGCATTAGCTATGCATACGCTAACGCATACAAAATACTTCCAAATTATTTATCACTGGAACTTTAGCACTTGTCTATAAAGCTAATGGCTACCAGTATGAAAAGTCCTTGATGAATAAAAGTGTTTAATTACCAAGACACATTTAACTGGGGGATCACAGATCAGATGAGATTAGCTTATCACTCTTCAACAGTGACAAAGGTAAGTCTAGGTGACTACCAGCCTTCTGCAAAGAGAGGTCAACTTTATCAACCCTGCCCAAGCAATATTGACTGACAGGTGACTACCAGCCTAGGTGACTACCAGCCTTCTGTAAAGTGAGGTCAACTTTATCAACACTTCCCAAGCAATATTGACTGATATTTAGGTTCCGTATCTATCATGGTCAAGTTACAACAACAGTACTTAGTAGCAGAGTACCACAGGTTACTACTTACTAAAGAATGCACCACTTCTCTCAACTTTGATTTAATATAAAAATTTGAAAAGTTTTAAGCTTTTGATAAGAAGATTGCACCTATTCACAAATATATATATATATTACTGCTGGAACCCAGGCCAGTATTGACACTACTTTTTCAGTTCATCACTGAGTTTTAACAGTACTGTAGGCTAAAGGGCACTGTAGGGTAAGGCCTGCTTTATCAATACTGTCCAAATAAATAGACCGGACTGTATAACCAGCACTAGCTAAGAATAGCTGTCCATGGCCAGAGGCAAGCCTGGCAAAGCTGGGTTTATCATGCCTGAAGAGCAGGCGAAATGCAGACAAACAGGGAGCACAGTGCCCCCTCTGCCACTCTGCTGGCTGCTCAGTCCACTTAACGCACACTGCAGGCTGACTAATTACCATGGGGCTCTCTGCCCCCCCCACCCCACCCCCCCCCACTACAACACACCCTTCCACCCCCCGGCCGAGCTCAGCACACCCCCACATCCCCTGCGGGCATGTGACACGCTGACAGTAATCTCTCTGTGACAGCGCTTGGACGTGCCGTCATTAAGCCGTCCATGTTATTGAGATGATAGCCCTGAGAATGTGGCCACCGTGCCAAAGAGAGTGAGCTGTGAGCTCTTCCTCTGCGGCTGAAAGACAATGAGACAGAGTGACAGCGCACCCTTTCCCTGCAAGCCATACCATACTCAAACTGCTCTAATCCATGCCTTTAAATGCACCGTTGCCAAGGGATATTCTACCGTCTGCACGTTGGATTTAATTAAATATAAAACAGAGTTAAATATATCTCTTTTCTGTAAGAATGCATTAAAAAAAGCTTTTTTTGAGCTTCCACCAAGATATGGAATGGGTTTGGACAAGCCAACATGATTCCGGGAGTAGGAGAGCTTGCCTGCGTCCAAGCCTCCCTATAAATTAAAAAAAAAAGAATTGTATGTGTCCTTACTGCGCGAAAAAGAAGTATAGTATGATCAGAAGCAAAAAAGAAAGACAGAGACAGAGAGAGGACTAGAAAAAGAGAGGAGAAAAAAAGTTTCCTCCCCCTCCTCTCCTCTTCTCCTCTCTGTCTCGGAGTGGCCTGACAGGGGAACAGATGGCAATTTAAGCGGAGAATTTATGAGCGCCACAATCTTAATGTTGCATAAAGAAAAGAAAAAGACTCGCATCAAACCCACTGACAAATGTACTTGCTAATATTAATGCACTCCTCATTCATCCAATATGCTTCCTAATTGCTTTTCTGTACACAGTAATATGGCACCTGCTGCTCAGCCCTTGCTCCGGCGTTGGGGAACGAGGCACGGGCGGCCGGCGCCACCGGCCCTCTCTTGCCGTGATGGATGCAGGGCCGTGCATCACACACCGCGCCTGTCAGCCAGCGTAATTAAAATTTTAGACTTACAGCGAAAGAGAGATGGGGGGGGGGTGGGAAAGGGAGAGAGAGAAAGAGAGAGACAGAGGAAAAGAGAGGGAGAGAGGAGAAGGGGGGGAGGCAAGGAGCAGTAAACAATCAGCACACAAACACGGCCACTGCTCAGAGCCATCTTTACAATTAGACCGCTCGCCCTGTACGCCTCTAGAGCAAACACACACACATACACACACCTCCAAAACTGCTGAAATAAGAAGTAAAAAAAGAAAAAACACATCAAAAGCACTACTTGGTTACTGAAAATGTGCTGCATGTTAAATATGCAAACCAGAGAAATGAAATACAAACTAAAAGTACACTTGCAAGAAACAGTGGGTTTCTGAAATGGCATGTAAAAACCTGCCTTGTCTGCTGTTAACACAGCAACCATAGGGAGGCATACTACAGAGCAGCAAATTCACACTTCCGGGCTCTAACTTTCTTTTTACAGTTCCAATGATTGCAAAGAAACACACTCGTTTAACACAAGACCTTAATACTGATGACAATTATTAAGATTTGCCATCTACTAGTAAAAAAAGTATATATATATATATATTTTTTTTTTTTCTCTCTCTCCCATGTCTCTTGTATAGCTTAACTGCAGAAATTGATTCCTTTGACATTTCTTGAATCAGACCTCATACTTAATATGTGGAATTACACCTTGTGCAGAGTCATTTGGGATCATGTGAGCGACTCCCTATAGCTCCTGTCATTAACTCTATAACAGCTGGTGTTAAATGCACTAAATTGTAATATAATGAGCATGTGAATTGCAGGCAATTACAGAGTTAAATTGAATAAATCCTTAGAGCAATAAATTGTCCTTTCTTTTTACATCAGGCTTAATTGATGCACATTCTTATGTAGCCCTGTACAAACTATTTCTCTGGGAAAAGAAAAAAAAAAAAAAAAAACGATACCACATCAGTTTTTATTTTGCACAGAAATAACTCAGGTACTTCAGAGATATATATTATCTCTATTAGCTTAAATATCAATATTCTAAGTATAGACATGGCAAAAGCGTGTTTAAATAAATCTGGCATTTACATGTATATACAGACTGGAGAGTATCTGCATAATCAACAACATCTAAGTGCATTAACTGCAGCCGTTAATCCTGAATAAGTTATATTTCCTAAATGTGAATATATAATGGCTTTTCATTAAAGGTGAACCTGAACCTGTGAACACCAAAAAGCAGGTGTTAATCGAGCTGAAGAAGAAGAAATCTACAGTTTTACAGCGTTGTTGGTGAAGGTGTATCAGAAAAGAACATTCATAAATGTGTTCACTGAACCATTCAATGAGTGTTTAAACAATTAAGGATTCCTAAAAAACAAAAAGTGCTTTAGCATCATGTGCAATAGTCACATCACAGGAGCGTGCAATGTCAGGTGCATCATATCAAACACGTCATGCTACTGCAACTTTTTTGCTGCTTATTCAAAGCAAAGCATTCTGCACTGTTCTCATTTCCCATGACATATTTACCAGAGGGAGATCATATCTGCTAAATTGTGGATACATAAGAGTGCATTATTATTACTTCTGGTGAAATTTGGTTAAAATATACATTGCAAAATAAACAAATTTTCCCCAATGCCATGCAGCCCTAATACACACACACACACACACACACACACACAAACACACATACACACATACACACATCACCCCAAGCAGGTCAATTCATTAAAAAAATTATAATGTAGGTAAACATTTTTATTATATATTATTATATTATTTTTACTAGAGAAACTGCACAGAGAAAGAGACTGCACAGAATGACAGAGATCGCAGATAGAGACTGGTCAGAAATAGAGACTGGTCAGAAATAGAGACTGTACAGAGTAAGAGACTGCACAGAATGACAAAGATCGCAGATAGAGACTGGTCAGAAATAGAGACTGGTCAGAAATAGAGACTGCACAGAATGACAGAGATCGCAGATAGAGACTGGTCAGAAATAGAGACTGTACAGAGTAAGAGACTGCACAGAATGACAGAGATCGCAGATAGAAACTGCTCAGAAATAGAGACTGTACAGAGAAAGAGACTGCACAGAATGACAGAGATCGCAGATAGAGACTGCTCAGAAATAGAGACTGGTCAGAATTAGAGACTGTACCGAGAAAGAGACTGTACAGAATGACAGAGGTGGGCAGTGGTGGCTCAGCGGTTAGAGCGCCGGGATATCGATAACAGGGTTGCGGGTTCGATTCCCGGGCTCGGCAAGCTGCCACTGTTGGGCCCTTGAGCAAGGCCTTTTACCCTCTCTGCTCCCCGGGCGCTGGAGTTGGCTGCCCACCGCTCTGGGTGTGTGTGTGTGTGTGTGTGTGTGTGTGTGTGTGTGTGTGTGTGTGAGTGTTCACTACCAGATGGGTTAAATGCGGAGGACACATTTCGCTGTACACTGTACAGTGACAAATACGTGCACCTTTACCTTTTAGATAGAGACTGCTCAGAAATAGAGACTGGTCAGAAATAGAGACTGTACAGAGAAAGAGACTGTACAGAATGACAGAGATCGCAGATAGAGACTGCTCAGAAATAGAGACTGCACAGAGAAAGAGACTGCACAGAATTATATAGATCGCAGAGAAAGATTGCTCAAAAATAGAGACTGTTTAGAGAAAGACTGTACAGAATTGCAGAGAAAGAGACTCTCAGAAATAAAGACTGCATAGAGAAACTGCACACCAAGAGAGGGACTGCACAGAGGGAGAAACTGCAGAAAAAAACTTATTAAAAAATATAGAGATTATAGAAAACAAAAACCTGCAGAGAACTAAAGACTGCACAGAATAATAGATATCTCAGAGGGAGAGAGAGAAAGAGAGAGAGAGAGAGAGAGAGAGAAAGACTGCTCAGAAATAGAGACTGCATAGAGAGAGAAACTGTGCAGCGACTGCCTAGTGAGAGACTGTACAGAATGATAGAGATTTCAGAGAGAGAGACTGCTTAGAAATAGAGACTGCACAGAGACAAAGACACTGCATATACAGAGAGACTGTACGGTGAGTCTGCACAGAGAGAAACAGACTACACAGACACAGACAGAGAGAGAAACAGAGACTGTACATAGTCAAAAGGAGACTGCACAGAAAGATAGATAACACTCTTTAGATAAGACTGCACAAGACCGCAAAAAGAGGGAGAGAGAGACACTGCACAGAGAGAGGAAGATACACGGCACACACACAGAGGGAAAAAGAGAGAGTGTAAGAGAGAGAGGGACAGAGAGAGAGTAGAGACTTGTAGACGGTTCTCTGGCTCTGGCTGCTTGTAAGGGAGTAACTCTGTTATGCGTGTAATGGGGGGTGTTGTGCACCTGAAGGCACATGTCAACACGGGATCCCAAGAGCTGGCAGCAGCCAAGGGCCTCAGCTCCACACATCTGCTCTGCCCATTTCCAGTGGGCAACCTGCGCATGCGCACACCAAAACACACTCAAATACACCCGCACTACCCAAAACATAAACCCCCTCCCACCCAAAAACCACACACACACGAATGTGTGCGCCCACACAGACACACACACACACACTTACACACAATCTGTTTTACAAATAGCTCTCACTAATGGTTTTCTCATTAACTACATGTCAGACAAAAGTCTGAAGTTTAACATGTTTCACACACACACACACAATCATGCACACACACACACACTGTGAGCTCAGTGATTTGTTAAGGCTTCGTTAATGTGTACGTAGTCAGTTCTCGCTTGGTTGCGGTTCTTAAATTTCCTCAGCACCTGAAAAGCCCGGCCCACAGCAGCTAAGCGCGTAAAAAGTCAGAGAAGCTTGCACACGCCGCATTCACACCGCCGTACAGACAGTATTTAACACAGCATGGGCGCTTGCGCGAGAGCCTCAACACCTTCCATTACCGCACTCATCCGCGCGATCAGCGTCGCGAGACAGCTGCAAGTTCCTCCCTGAGTTTTTTTCCCCGGCTTGTTTCTTTTTGTTTGTTTGGGTTTTTTTGGGGGGGGGGGCTCATCACAGACAGCTCTCGCACTCAATGTCACCACGATTCCACAGCACACGCACGGACCGGCCCAGGGCCTCCTGGAGCCAGGTAATAATTGGGCTGTATTTTATGGTTTGTGTATTTTAAGATTGTGAGAAATGGCTCCACTGAATAAATCATTCATACATTTAGAGTGATTACCGGAGCGGGAAGTGGGAAGCTGGATCACCCAAGATAGATTACCCATAATGCATTTCAAGAAGGCAACTAATTAGCAGAAGAAAGGTCAAGTAAAACCAGAAAGTGATTAGAGAGAGAGGAGACAGAAAAAGGAGAGAGAGAGAGAGGGAGAGAAAGACAGAGAGAGGCGGGAAGAGAGAGAGAGACAGGAAAAGAAGAGAGAACAAGGGAGGGAGAGAGAGAAAGAAAGAGGGAGCTCTCACATACTCCCATACATTTAGTCACTTTTGGAATGTTGCCAAATGCCTATTTTTTTTTTCTTCCGCCACTGTAACTGAAAGCGGTTGCTTCAATATTTAATGAAATGCTTATGTTGCGGCACCTGGACACATCCGCAGTTACGGTGAACTGTTGCCTCCCAAGTGGGTCATTACTGTAGCCATTTGCAAAGGGCGCAGGCCTCTCTCTGCCCGCAATGATGCCAGTCTTCAGGAATCTGCTGCAAAACAGCGGGGGGACAGTGGGGGCTGTGCGGCTGCTCATCTACAGGGAGGACGGAGTAGAGGGTAAAAACAAGCTGCGGAGAAAAAAATAAAGGGAACAGAAAAAAAAAAAAAACCTACAGCACAACACCGCACCCGGGGCAAAGCTACTCCCACAGAGCCCAGCTACAGCAAAGCCTGCAGCTAGACTCCTGCTAGCAGCGACACCCAGAGATTACAGCTCTGCACCGACACAGCTGCCGCTCTGGACACTTCTTCTCCTGCGCAGCGCTCAACATTAAAAGACGCAGGTTCGCATTTGCATCTTAGCCCTTCGTACCCCCCCCCAACACCCCCCCCCCCCCCCCCCCCTTAATGATCCAATGCATCAATACCATCAGCCATCAACGGGGAGCAGATGTCCTACGTTAGCGCATTCTTCTCTGGGGCTGGGAGCGGCGCTTTAAAAAGCATTAGTCTGTGCAGTCCTGGCTGGATGGCTCACCGTGGCCTGCCATGCGCTTCTACAGGCAGGTGATCCCAGGGCCTAATGGAATTTAATTACTCCAGCCACATTAATCATGCCTACAGTGGTGCACCCACTATTTTATCACCACTCTTAGGGGTTATTAGTACAAATACACTGTCAAACTGCATTATGTGAGCGGCATTTTAGGTGCCATCCCTTGCACATTTATTAAAATCTATATCAATATCTATCAGCGGACACTTTTCTCAAACACGCGTTAAGAGCTTCTGATAAAGTTTCCTGCCAGCAGGTGACTGCGGCCTGTAAAAGTTTCACTTCATTAATTTTGTCCTGCCACGTCTGCCCATCGCCAGGGCGACTGATGGGATGAGACTGGCAAGGACAGCCGTGGCAGGGCTTAAAGACAACACTCTGAAGCGCATTAGCACAGAGCAGTGTGGAGCATTAGTCAGTTCACGCCATTAGAGACAGTGTAAAGGTGAAGATCCCTTTCCTGTTGCCTTTTAACTCTGCCAGTATAGTATAGATAATAGATAGATAATGTTTCATAGCTGGTGTTTAAGAGCCACATGATGACTGGGACAAACCACAGTAGCATACACTGTGTACCCTGTATACACAACTCTGTCCCTGCACATACGAAATAACCCAGACTAAAAACAAGACAGTTGAGTCTCTTATGAACCACTTATTAATGACCTTTCACACCCCCCCACCACCACCTCTTTCCACACTTGGGTACACCGTGCACCGAGAGCACAGAAAAATACCAGGTGACAAGTCCTTAAGTTATTAAATGTTTCAGATTACACCGCTGTATAAATTCAACCTGAGAGGCATCACATTCACACATCTGCATGGAGCTTCGAAATAACATGCTGTAAATTAGCATGCGCTCATTCCAAAATAGCAGCTAAGATCAAACTTAAACCGCACACATTCATTCTTTTCCAAACCCAGTCACCCATGGACCAGGTGCTGGTTTTCTTCTGTTTTAATTATTAGTTCTAGCCATGAAATAAAAATCAATAAGCGGATTCCCTGGTCCCTCGTTATCCTGTTGCACGTATTTTATAGTAAAATAAAACGGCACAATAATAAAGTGTGGAATTTCAGCCCCGCTGCTCTGGATACTCAAAGGTCAGGGAAATTAATTTTACTGACTGTAGAGGGGGGAATGAGGGACAGGGAAAAAAGAAAGGAGTAAAACCACAATAAAACTCATGTAATACGAAACATTTCGGCAGCAGGTATTTCACCATTCATCCTGTCCTTTATAATCTTCAGCTTCTGCCCTTTGTTGAGCCCAGTTTGACCATTCGCCAAACACAGCTTTATACGTCCATTCACAGCAGCGACAACTGATCTGTGGGCTTTTACTATGGACTTTTGTATGCCAAATGAACTGCAAGAGGTTTTGCAATCTTGCAATCTTTTTTTTTTTCTTCATACTAGTGTTTTCCTTCTTTTCTGCACGACAACCGTCTATTTTAGACCGCTTTAACTAAGTGTATAGCTGTACAGCGATTCATAAATATCACTGGAGTGATTTTACCATAGAAGATTCTCCAAAACCAACCAATGAGGACTGAAATCAATCTTTTGGTTTTTGGGCAAGTGTGTTTGTTTTTCTACATTTAAAATGGCCAATGCTGCTGTGCACAGCCAAAGCACAAAGGAATATTGAGCCCAACATGAAATATGACTGAATTCAAAGCAGCGTACGCACACGGAAAAACTATGAGCATCAATGCAAGGGCCTTCAGCTCTACTTTGATCTGGATACACCTATCAATGAAAACAAATACCACGATCTGGATCTGAAACGTAGTTAGCCATCTTGCAATCAGTAAACTGCGCTAGGCTTAGCCCTTGGCATCTGCAGGGATGAGATGGGTGCTTTTGACGAAAATGGATGAAGAGAAAGACAAGAAGACTCAGGCTCAGGGCTATATGCTTGGGATTATTGGTGTATGTGCGACGGAGGGAGTGTGTGTTGGGTAGGTGGAGGGTGGTGGTGGAGGTGGTGGTGGTGTTGTGGGGAGTTGGTGACACACACACACACACACAGTAGAGGATTTTGAGTGGTGGAACCCTCTGGATCTCTGCCACTCATCTGGCCACCTTCCTAACCAGGGCAGAAAATCAAACAAGTAGGAAAGAATTAAATAAAAGCGAGGAAGAAAAATGATTTCTTATAAATAGCAGAGTTCGCCAGAAGGCATAGGAAATGAGAGCAGTGAGGCGCGGGAGAGGAGCCTGAGCTTGACACGGGTCTTAAAATTGAGAGGGGGCGGAATCAGGGACCTACTGCGCAAAATGGCTCCAACCAAAGCAAGGATTAGTGTTCCTGCCTCCACAGCCAAGATTCTCCAGAACAACTAATCACCTTCAAGTTCTCTCCTTCTCCTTTTTTTTTCTCCTTTCTCCCTCTCTTTCTCTCCCTCTCTCACTCAGTGCCTCTCACCCACCCCCCTACTCCCCTTTAAAGTATCATTTCACCCCTCTCAGTCATTATGGCTAAAATTAAGCAGAGAATGTTCTGCCAGCGTCGATTAGACCCATCCCTGGCTCGGAGCTCGGCGGAGGGTGTTGTGTCAGTTTCAGCGGCAGGCAAAACCGCGCTCCTCCACTAGCGGCATCGTCCACCCAGGCAGGCAAGGGGGGAAAAAAGGCAAACACATCTGTGCCATGCCGTCTCACCGTCTCGCTCTTCTCTCCCCTTCCGCTCACTGCGAATGCCGTGCAAAAGCTTGTAGCAAGAAAACGTTTTTGATGCGGCGGAGAACAAATAACCAGCAGCCATTAGAAACAGGGAATGAGTCACCACGCAAAAAAAAAAAGCTCCCAGACTGCTTTGTGTGAACGTGGGAACAGATGCCTAGCACTTTTTTTCCCTGACTGAACAAGTGTAACACACGTTGAGCTATAAATAACAATTGACAATTTAGGTGCAAGTAAACATAAGACAATTAGAAACACAGTGAAATATGATCTGCTTGAATTTGCAACTGTACAAATGTTTTTACAAATAAAACTCTGTTTTCTAGTCTAAATTTATTCTGCTGCAAAAAAAAAACACACAAGAGTTTGCATATCAGTCTATTGTGCATGCTAATCAATGAACTTAGTGAAACATAAGAAACAAGCAGTTGTTCGTTGTTGCTATTTAGAACAACACGAAATGTCCACATCAGCAAATCTTGGCAACAAATATTCACTCTGTAACCCAGTTACCGCAAAAGACAGAAAAAAGAGAAACTAATCCGTAATTAGTTGTTCCAGGGAAGCGTTAAAGTGGAGTAGTTTCCTTTCAGAAGTAAACAGGAGGGTCCAACAGCCTAATGCAACATCCAGCACCTACCAAATTCACAACAACCTACATACCCAACAGTTAAAAATAAAAAATCTAATCATAGCTGATCACAACAGAACAAAGATGAATCTCTACAGAGCTGTATTTGATATTCATATTTATATTATAAGGTGTGTCTCATTTATTTAAAATGTAAATAATTTTTTGTTGATATATATATTTATTTTTACCTCAAGATGTAAATAAAACCATATACACTCTACCCTCACTCCTGCTCTAGACTGTGAACTGAGAGTCAAATGAATCAGACCACACTCGCAAATGACTGGCAAATATGCAAGTAATTTACCGTTAAATTCCGTAACAGGAAAGCCTAATTGTACAGCATGTCCAGCCTAATTGAATTGTGCTACATGTGCATTGCTGTTATGGAAATAAAAGTGACAGGAGTGATGGGGAGATTGAGAGCACACAAAGTGAGAGGGAATAAGCACAAGATGGCAAATTTGAAAAAATAGTAAATACAATAATAAAATGAAATAAAAAATATATAAAATAAATAAAACAAGAGAGAGACACTGCTGTAGACGGTAAAAGGCATGCTTGTAAATTGTGCAATTGTTATGGTATCTTAATCATTAAACAATAAAATTCGAGAAAATTAGATATTTGGCAATTTGGCTCCATAATTGTCCTTGTAATGCAATTAACACAGAGATGTAAATAATACTACCCAGTGAAAATACATTTCTAAATAAATAAAAAAAATAAAATTAAATTAAATTAAATAAAAAAAAACATACTTTATTATGGGGCTCATACAAAACTGCCCTTTCTTCTGTCCAGTATTGGCTCTGTGGGGCTCTCTTCTTAAAGAGGCTCCCTCTGCTGGTCAGAAGATAAAGTGTAGCTGACCCTGTCACTGCTTCTTGCAGTGGCCTCTGCCCAGGAACAAAGGCTGTACACGGTGCCAAATCCACGCCTGTTTTGTTTTGGGGTTTTTTGTGTATGTAGATCCAGAGTGAGCTTACCATACACCCACACACAGACACACCCATGTATATAAAAAAAGAGATAGGTTCAGATAGGTTCGTTTCTACTACCTGTACACACTATTCAAAAACAGTCTGAGGAACATCTTATTAGACATCTATCCACCACTACATTCCACATGCAAGAAGCAATGGAGAAGTATGGCAACATTATGACAAAGATATTCTCGTGCAGTTCTGCCATAAATGTGCTCCTTCCTTTTCGATCTATGCCCAGAAATGAGTGAAAAAACAAACATGAAGCATGCCCATGTTCTGTTATCATTAACACAGATTACAGTGGGTTTTCTAATAAATGCCAAATCTTCTCTTTTTTGTGTCTCTCGCAAAGACAGTCAAATTCAATTAAATCCCCCTAAAACAAGAAGTGTCTAAATGTAAAAGAATCTTATCCGAGTGATCTTTGGCAGCAGCACGGAGAGTGGAGGCGTTCGTTTCTCAGGAGACGGGCACATTTAATGTCTCCTTTGTCTTTACTCCGCTGCCACCATGGCAAGGTCCTTTCATGAAGACACCATGACTGCAGAGAACTTCATTCCAGTGTGGAAAATCTCACAGATGTGACAACACCCTCCTTTGTTGCCAAGTGTGTGGACCTGCTTTGAACTGCTGACTGACAGCGCAGGGAAGCCGTTCTGAGCGCAAATGTAAATTATTGTTACTTACACGTTTAACCCACCCTCCACAATAGCGTTCGGGCTAAGCTGAGGAATTCTGAAATCATGTTGCCCTCTTTTGGTTGGCATGTGTGACTGCAGTGGGTTTAGTGGGGGATCATTTGTTGGGCGATAATTATAAAAGCTGGTAAGTAGTATAATAATAACTAAGTATACATATATTTATTAAGATATAAGGCTGTTTTCGTTAATAACACACAGCGAGCTGTGAAGAGCTGGTGCTGTACGTTATCTTGTAATGTAAATCCACTAAAGATTTCGCAATGACGTATTCTTCGTCCTAAAAATTAAGACAAGCACATCAATCAGTTGAACAGAATTTCAGCACCCCAACAAACGTCCATTAGCAGAAGGAGAAACAGCAGTGGCATAAACCTGCATTAGTGACGGCAAACAGCACTTCAGCAAAAAGCAGAACAATTAAATCTGGGTTCCGGAGGTGACCTGGACCTTCTGATAGCCTCAGAGCTGCCCAGTTGGCCTCTGCACTGCAATCACATTCTGCTGGATATGTCCCTTTCTGCACCCACTGTATCCCATTGTTATTTCCATACTTGTTTCATACTCACTCTCTCTCCCTCTCTCTCCCTCTCTCTCTCGCTCCTCCTCAGACCTGCGGGTCACTTCAGCAGGAACAGGAAGTAGCCGTCCTCCATTGCGGCGCTCCTCACCTCTCTGTCAGTTTTTTTTTTCCCCTTGCCGCTCCCGCAAGCCCTCCGCGCTTTGATTTTCCCCCTCTTCTGCAAAGATAAGACACAAACCCTGGCAAATGTAACTCGCACTGTACATCCCTTTCAGCCTCCACACCTATCTGCTTTGCTTTCTCTTTTTTCATCCCTCTTTCTCCTTTCCGAGCTCGGCGAAGAGAAGAGGTGGGTAGTTTATTCAGTAATCTCCAGAATGGCTGTTCTAAATAAAGACGCTCTTCAAATTCCATTATATGTCTAATGGTCTATCACTGAGGGAGCACTATAGATCTGATTTAAGCTCGGAACAATGCAGAAAGGAAAGGAAGGGAAAGTAAAGGAGGGGGGAAAAAAGAAGCTTGCTGGGTCACAGGTTTCACTGGTGAGAATTATAAAGCCTCATATTTCATATTGTTGGAAAAGGTTTCCTTAAAAGGGCCTCCAGTATTTACCATACAGCAATACAGTACAACACACTATATTCTCTAATAAAGCACAGTCAGTCATAAGCAGTGCTCCTCTAAGCTGAATCAATAGCAGCCATGCAGCACGTTGCTACTTCCTGAAGTATAATAATTACTTGTGTTATTAATCTGGTCTTAATATGGCAGTAATGTGATAGTTCATTCAGCTTAGTTGAAATAAGTGAAAATAAGATCATCACAAATGCATCTCTCAGGAAAATCAATTTAAAAAGGTGGGAGGGGAGGGGGTTTCCAATAACATGCAAAAACGTACAAAGCTCTAATTCTATCATGCATATCAACCAATATTTCTCTGCACTCATCTGACCAACATATAAATATATAAATGGCATTCCAGGTTTTTTTCTCAACAAAACATTATGGATTTTTATTTCCATGCAAACAATTTTAATAAAAAGCTATTGATGGGCTATTGATTGGGCAGCCCACGGGCACAGCTCATGGACCCAGTGTACTGCGATCATTATGTCCTGAACTCTCGGGTTCATTTTCACAGATTTGGTCAATACGAGCTCCATGCGCTTCTGGCCCTTTTACTGCATCAGAGCACCATTTCTGTTGGTTTGTTTGTTTTTCGTTTGGTTTTACGCCCATGTCCGAATCAAACTCCACCGTGAGAGAAAATGTTGGGGGGTACACTGCTCAAACATCGTCCCTGTAGTACAGTTCGGCGACTCCGAACTCCAAAGGTCAAGTCAAATGTGTGTGAATGATAATGTAGCAGAAGCAGGGCACAGTTTTGCTTGCTCAACTGCAGCAAAAGCAATTCAGCTTCAATCCAGTGAGGAGACACACCAAACCCCAAACAGTTCCAACAAACAGCCAGTCAAACAGCACGCTCAACTAACAGCAGCGTTGGCCACAATCACAAATCTTAATGGTCATGGCTTGGAAATTTGTGCCGTCTCTGCAGTCTGAGTGCTCTGCTGACTTCTCTCCAGCACGTCTCCTTTACTGAAAATGTGAGCACTGTACTTTATAAGGTTATTTATCTCTCTGTCACTTTGTAAAATCTTTATTCTTGTGAACATATCTTTTAAATGTGAGTGCCACTGGAGTAATGGCAATAAAAGGTTGGAGGGAGATCAATGCAGAACGCATTACACTGCACCACAGAGACTTGGCTTTAATAATAAAAAAATTGATCCATTAAGGTGAACCTAATTCCTTGGCAAAATGACAGAGGTGCTGCGTTTCTACATGTGGTTATGTGGAGAATCACAATATTTCACACAGCCTCCCATATAATGACAAACCTGAAAATGAAATGACCTCATTAAATCAACAAAGATTTTGTTCTATTTACTTGCTTTACATTAGTTTAGTGCATTCCACACAAACAGCACAGGTGTCATTCAGATCATTGACTTTGACATTGATATTTCTTCCCATTTCGAAATGCCCCCGCTAATTTATGTGTGTGAGAGATCTATTTTTTTGACATAATATGAAACTGACAGCTGCTCTTTATATTGTGCCAGAATTTCGTGATGAATGGACCAATAGTAATGTTCCAAAATTATCTTTTTACATTGACTTCTATTAAATTTTTTTTTGCCATTATATATATATATATATATATATATATATATATATATATATATATATATATATATATATATATGTGTGTGTGTGTGTGTGTGTGTGTATATATATATGTATTTTAATAAAAAGTACTGGCAAAAACTAGCTGTTAATTGCCATTTGCAAGCCCCTATATTTCCCAGTTCCCTAAACTGAATAAAAGAAATGAAGGTGTGACTTTGTCTGTAATTAAAACAGAGCTTTCAGAGCTGTCACCATGAAAGCCTTCATGACTTATACGCTGCCCGTGTTAATCACTTACTCTCTCTCATACGCACACCGGCTCACACACCCACACATACAAACACATACAACGCATATACAAATACACACTAGCACACTATGAGAGCAGGTTGCATACACACACACACACACACACACACACACACACACACACACACACACACAGGAATGCAGACACTATAGCTAAAAATCATAATCAAAAGCACGGGCTGATAACAGGAACTCACTCTTCACGATATAATTACGTCAAGTACACTTTGCGGCTGCCCTGCACAATCTTTAATCAGCTCTCCTACCCATTTACGGCTAACATATTAATTAGAGAATATGCTTAATATAATTGATAAAATCAACACAATTGATCTTTGTTTCTGACACAAACACGACAGTACTCACAAAACAGCTGCAGGCAACCGCACTTGAATTTTCAGATGATCTTGTTTGATATCCTGTATGTAAATATATGCACACGCAACCCATTTAAGATGTATGGCAGAGACTGCAGCTGAGCAGAAATTTTTCTGCATGGTAAAGACTGCTGCAGAGTAGCAAACCATTTCCAACATTGTTCTAACGGTGACACAGCACATTTTGCTCACATCCAAATGACGTGCATGCAAGCTTTATACTGATGACTGAGGCTGTCACGATTACTCGATTAAATTAGATCATCTGATTTACAGTCAGTGGGAATCAGATATCATAACACATTTCGTTTGCATACAGTAATTTCTGTGATTCCAGGTGAAACATGGAGTTGAGGATAGGTGGGAGTGGTGAGAGGAGGAGGTGAAACATGATATTATTGGTTAACCACTTAACGCAGAAAGGCTTTTTACACACTACAGTGTATTATTCAGTAACTACAGGGAATCCTGTACAACCTAGTGGGGCTATTCTTTGGTAATAATAGTTATAAAGTGTAATAACACTTTCAGCCCATTAGCGGGCCACAGGCTGTTTAATTATTTTCAATTATTTTCAAAATTATTATCAAAATCTGTCAATGAGGGTAAAAAAAGCATGTGGACTGACAAGATAGAGTAATATTACTTTGACTCGGATTAAGCAGTGTTACATATTTCATACATACATCACCAAAATTATATAGTGCAGTTAGGAGTGTGCCAAGCCCAGAGAAGCAATGACAGAGACACTATTCTCCCTATTACTTCAGAATGATCTCGAAGCTGCTATTTTAAGGTAGAAATGCTACATAATGTTGCTTTAAATGATATGATACTGAATGAGTATCAGCCTCAGGCTAAGTATAACCAGGGATCCGAACTAACTAAGCTAAAATAGTCCATTTTGGTTAGAGATGTCACAGAGGTATTGACAGTTGTCTCTGTTAGGCAAATATCAGCAGAAAATGCTTGTAGATCCCATCCTGTAACAAATCTAGCCCGAAATAGCATGCACTCACGCTGTGTGATGTCATGTTGTTAGCCGTGTCTCTCTTCATGTGGGGCAGAAGAATGTTTGAGTGGTTAAAGCATGAGAGCCTACTTTTAGGTGCACATCTTAAAGGCTTCAAAAACTGCTATTTCTAAACCTCCGAAAAACAGAGCAGATCAGTATCAGCATTGTCTAATCCACAAGCTTTTAGTACAACAAAAGCAAAATACAAAAATAGTATATAAAAAATGTACAGTTTTTTATTCATTGGCAATGGTTTGCCCAAAAGGTATCCCTTACGCAGAAGAAACAATCTGATGGATGCATCTATTTTTTGCGACAGTGTTTTTGGTAGTGTTATGGTTAGTGCCAGTGTTAATGGTAATGGTTATGGTTATGGTAATAACGTCTCAAGGCACCTTTGTTCATCTTTTTCCAGTAAAGTATTTTTGAATTTAAGTGCTGGGTTGAAACAACCCAGGTTATGTGGCAAAGCAGTGCTGGGTAAATACTGGACAGAACACATGCTGGCTTATTTTAACTCTGGTTGGATTCAGTCATTTAGCCACTGCTGGTTGTTCCAGTGACCCAACTCTAGGGTCTTTTCTTACCCAGTACTGGGTCCATTTTACCACAAATGCTGGGTTGTCTATTTATTATTTCTTTATTTATTTATTCATTTATTATTATTATTATTATTGTTGTTGTTAGTAGTAGTAATAGTAATACATGACCAACAACATTATCTGATTTATACTGTTTATCATTCTTGTTCTGTTCAATTTCTTTTGAATATCAATTAAATTAAATACCACAGCAACTATCTGGCAACCCCACTGCAACCACCTATATACATACCATAGCAACAGCTTAGCAGTGGCATAAAAAGTCTTTAGGAAATAATAATAACAATAAAGAAATAGTCAAAATGAACAAATTGAACAGTTCACATGTTTGTGCTGCACATCAACACATAAAAAAGACTCATGTTCTACATTAAAACTTGGAAGTGCTCATTCTGCTTACATCCACCTGATACAGATAATGTTACTACACCACGTTGGTCCCAGACGAATGACGAAATGCAGTGAAGTTAATATGTAATATATGTTTTATGTAAGGTTTACTACAGCTCAACCTGTACCATAAACTAAGTCTGCAGCAGAGACTACAAACACTCCTTCTTCTCACACACACACACACACACACACACCTGACTCAAGCTCAAAGTCCCAAGTGTGTTTAAACTAAGTCAGCTGGTCAGTTGGTAGTATCACACCACCTTAAACCCCCTTAACTACTGCACCCTTTAAAGGATAAAGGATAAAGGATAAAGGTGCACGTATTCGTCACTGTACAGTGTGGACTGTACAGCGAAATGTGTCCTCCGCATTTAACCCATCTGGTAGTGAACACACACTCACACACACACACGTGTTAGGGGCAGTGAGTACACACACACACCCAGAGCGGTGGGCAGCCAACTCCAGCGCCCGGGGAGCAGAGAGGGTAAAGGGCCTTGCTCAAGGGCCCAACAGTGGCAGCTTGCCGAGCCCGGGAATCGAACCCACAACCCTGTTATCAATATCCCGGCGCTCTAACCGCTGAGCCACCACTGCCCCACTAAGATGAAATGACCAAATCTGAATAGAATCTGGTAAGAAAAATATCAAGCCTTTCATTTTAATAATGGAAGAAAATAAGATTTGCAGTGAAAGCCAGAATGTGCGTAACTTATTTTAGTGGTAAAAGGGGAGTGTTTTACTGAGGTATGCTAGCTGACTTGCTAAACCATCAATCTAGCTAGCGTTAAAACTATCAGATGCACATAGCTAATTATTACATTATAAATATTATAAATTAATGATCAAATAATTATATTATAGCTATTATTGTTGTTATTATTATTATTATTACTAGCTACATGCTAGCTAATTAAACAAGGAGAAGCACCATTGGTATTCAGTCAAACATGCATCTTCATAATCCTTACTTTGTCTAATTTAATTAGAAGCACTCACATTAAGTGTGTGACCTTCGCAAATCTTCTCTGTCCATTATCCTCTGCCATTAGGAATTTTACATTTAGCCTATTTACCTGCAAGCGAGCAGAAAGTGAGGTAGCTAGTGCTTGTGCAGTAGTGGGCTACTGTCAGCAGGGTGAGGGGACCCCTCACAACCTAGCTAAGCGCTGGTTTCACTCTAACCCAAATGCCGGGTAAAGCAATTAAGAAAGTGAGCAGAAACCCAGCAAATCGAACTAACTGCCTCAACCTTTTTCATAACATTTTACAGTGTAACTGTTAAATACACATCAGTTGTTTGGGCTTTCCTTATTTTTATTTACTCAAATAATTACATAATAAAGGCTGATAAGTACAACTTACAATACGTTTACTTAGTTTACTTAAATAATTTTCTTGATTTTTCATTATCATTGCTTATGTACAGCAAATGTGGACTAGAATCACTCAGTTACTAAAATGTCATTTTCATGAGTGTATGCAACCTTTGAACAATATGGAGTAAAACTCCCATCTTTCCCATTGGCATCATCTTCTTGCTTACTGGGTGCATCTTTCTTCTTTCACCTACCATCAGGGTGCTGCCACTCCTCCAGGCTACCTTCCCTTGGGAGTTCAGCTCGATTGTGTATTTTGCTGAGTGTATTTCTATGATTACAGGGTGCTGCAGTGACCACTCATGCACCAACACAGGATTCAGCCATCAGTTTTTGGTAAGATGCTGTTAGTTTATTAGGAGAAACTGATATTAAAGGATGCATCTACATGCATTTTCTAAAGTAATTTACTTTAATTGAGATTTTGGTTTTAGATAACTTAAAGAGGGATTTCAAGTTACTGTAAAATATAGTGTTTTGAACCTTATGTACATTCAACATTCTTAACTAATGCCTATCTGCAAGCACTAATGTAAACAACTGTATATTTTATAGTTTATATATTGTATAAAGTATTGTATTAATAAATTAAAGAGTAATAAGACTGTGCATCTAAGTTTTCCACTCTTTCCTTTATACCTTTGTTAATCTGAATGTGTTAAAATGTGTATGATCACGTTAAGTGATCATATAGAACTACAACAAGGTTTGGCATTATCATCTCAATGTAAACAATTTCAATAACTATCTGTAAAAATATTTTGCCAACGGTATGGATGACTTGAAAGTATGAAGTTAAAAAAAAGTTAATCACTAAAACTTAAATATTACGTTTTTTAAGCTTGAACCATTTAAGTAACTTAAGTGTTCAAGGCAATAACCGTCCGTGATTTTAAGTAAATTGAACTAGTTTAAGTTAACAGCAAAATATAATGCATTGTGTCCATCAGCCAGACCGAAGACATTAGAGAAGCAACCCCTTTTTCAAGCAAAAAGAAAAAATGTAATATATGGTTCTATCTGCACCTGGGGTGGATGAAAAAAGGGGGAAAAAGGGAAAACTCACAAATTAGCCACACACACACTCAAAAATGAGTGTGTATAAATTTGTATATAATTTAAAACTATAAACGTACAATCCTGCTGTGGGTTTCCTCTATTTAAGTGATGCACACAAAAGCAACTTAAGTGCTAATAGCGCCCCCTTGTGTATAATAATCCAAAAGCTGAATACGGCTTAATGCAATGTCCTATGTGCACCCTGTTTACCACTTAAAAGGGCCAGTTGAAGTTGTGCTGTTAAAACATTTTTCTCTTATATCATAAGAAGGCGGGGTTACAATTAGCAATGAAGTGATTGACAGCCTTGGCTGAAAGAGACCATCTGCAGGACCTGCATTATGCCCTTTTTGTTTATTTCATGGAGTAGCTGAGTTGTAGTAGAATTTACCTGAACTGCACTTTTACTGTTGAAACATTATACTTAGCAGACAAACTGGGAATTTAAGGGATGATTCTGCTCTGCTTCTGCACTGTAAGCTCAATAAAAGCGCTCTAAGAAGGGGCGGGTCTACCAAATGAATACGTGAGTCTGGCCTACACAGACTCTGGTTGTAAATTTGACAACATGGCAGACAATTTGGACTTAATTTCTACAGAACAGAAGAGAATGAAAACAGGTCGTCCATGTTTTTGACAGTCACTGGTCCCAATGAATTAGTTTGTATCGTAGAGAATTACAGCTTAGACCTGATTTACAGAAAATCTTTAATTATTTTACAGAATCAAATTTAATCAAGTAATCGTGACAGACAAGACAAATATTACTTTTTTTCATTTTATAGATTAGTAATAATAAAATTACCGATCAGTGTCGGACGATAGTTACGATTTGAACATCAATATTCGAAAAAAGAAAGAAAGGCATTGTCCTACGTCTATACGTTATATTTCCTCACCTTACTGTCAAACCTCTCCTGGTAAATTAGGCTGTGTTTACACTATTTGGTTTAATCAAAACTGAATCATTTTGCGATGGTTAAAAAAAGATTTAAAAGATGTGCCTAGTCTAATAAACAATAAATGGTCAGATGGTGTTTTTGTGTTTTTGAAAAGTATAGTTTTGTTATGAATCCTTGTGATATTACACTCTTCGAGAATCAGTGTCACAAATTTCAGACACTGTATATACACATACACACTCTTCAGTCCACCCTGCACTGTGTCCCAGAGCTGCAGCTCCAACTCAACACTGCAGTATTGATCGGATCCCTAAGCCTTCACCGACTGATCAAACCACGGCCCTTTCTGATATTTACTCTATGAGGTATTCCCCTTTGCCAGCACACCCTGCCCACAAGACATAGGGGGGAAAAAGTCAATTATATACAACTTGCTTGGTTTCCCCTCAGGGATGGAATCCACCCTTTCTAATCCGATCAATTCATGTCGGACAGGAGGCTGGATTCGTCGCTATCTCTGAAGTCCTGTAATCCAGGCTAAGTCTTCACACTGTCTGCCTCACTTGCAGGAGGAAAGGGTTTGGTCCAGCGCATGACACAGCAAATTAGCCATGTTGCTCATTCAGACACACTGGTGTGGATGGGTGCCAGTGCGGTAACAGCTGAGGATAACAGGATCAAATGCAGCTACTCGTCTCTTACGACACACACTCCTGCTATGATCGATTCTTCATGAGCACAGGCAAATGCCCAGCCTGTCAAGTACAGCTGAATGTGTATTTGGGTTAGAGTTCCTGATTTTGGCTATCTGTACCCAAACGGTATTTAACACTCATGTGTTTGGCTGCTGATGAAACACTGCACAGAATGTCCTGTCACACGCATGGCACAGGCTGCTGGCCAGTAGTGTCACTGCACACACCGTAAATGAGGGGGAACCAGGAGAGTGGGCTGGGACACTTTAACTTCCTCTGACATATTGTGCCTCATGTACAGTCTGAATGGCTCCATAAAGAGAGCCTAATGACAGTCCAGGACACCGGCCAAATAGCTGACACGCATGGCGTCCCTGGTCAGCCCCAGACCAGGGTTTGATCCGTCTCATTACACTAGTCGTTCAAATAATGGGCAGCAAAGGGAGCTCTGCTAAAGCTGAAAATAATGCGTATGCCAGAGTCTGCACAGCATAATTCAAAAGTTCAATATGGATTGCATAGGAGTCACACAAACAGGGCAAAAATGAAAATTTTTGGACTAAACACAACCAATGATGTAACGTTAGGTAACACATTAAATATTACACTATAATATAATTTAATGTCATATAACATAATAAAAAAACAACATAATTATGTCAAATAAGTCAAATGTAAACTACTATACTACTGAACGCCTATACTGAACAGGAACTGAAGACAGCTAAAGCAAGCTTTAAGCACCCCTCCATGAAAACATCAAATATGCATTTGCAGATCTGTCTTCAAAATGTCTTAACTGGCTTTATACACTCGGTCCACTCCGTACATTGACATCCTTACAGAACAATAGCTCCCTATTCTCGTTCAGATGCATGCATGGCGAGGAGAGAGGGAGAGTGAAAGAGAGAGGCGCGATAAACCGGGCACCCCTGCTCTTGTCTCGCTTCAAAGGAATCTGTTAGAGAGAGAGGGAGAGAGAAAAAAAAAAGCAGGGAGCAAGACCCACACGATGTAGTTCCAGCCAATTGCATTCCAGAGAACTGACCATGGCTGGCGATAAACAAGGCACAATAGATCACTCTGCTCAAAAGGTATAAAAGAAAGCTAGACGTCGGAACAGAGGAACAGTAGGAAGAAAAGAAATAGGCGACGCATTTTTTTTCTGCTGTTCAAAAAAAGGCATAATTGCATAAATCTTTAACTCCGAAATGCCATTAGACTTGTGCAGTGCATGGCTGGAGCAATCTGCATGCGAGGGTGAGAAAGCATCGCTCAGTGTGCGGGGCTGCCAGGCTTACCCTCTCAAAACCAAAGCCAGAGCCAAAATCGCCTTAAATTGTCCCTCGCTGTAGCAAACAAAAAAAGGCATTTAACACTCACCCGTTGTGCAGGGACTGAAATCTTTCAACCATTCTGGCACCACATCAGCACAAGCCCATATATCCCTCCACTGATATGTAAACAGCCCACTAAGATTTCTTTGTTTGGATTTTGGAGCTGGGTAGGTTTGCCTTTGCTGCGGCTGGTTTTACAGCTTTGAAGCAGGTGGATGACAAAACATCAATCTCTCTAGGCACAATGTGTTGCATGCACGGTTGACACACTCCTCACAAGCAATCGCCTATATAATAATGCACTCGAATGCTGTACTCCAGGCTGCTAATATGAGCGAATGCTTAAAGGCAATTATACAAAGCTGAATTTTTGAGTATTTCTGCACAATGAGCACGGTAAATGTTTAACCGCTTATGAGATTTAAATGCAGTGCTGCAGAAATTGTGAATGAGAAACGAATGCCTATACATTTACAAAACAAATGCAAAAAAGAGAAATTTATGGGAAGCCCCATTGTATGGTATATATGAAGCAATAAACAGTCAAATGTATTACATGTGTAGTGTACAATTTGACACAAGGGTCATACCTCAGCTTAAAATCAAAATGGTAAAACTGTGGTTGCAGCTCTTGCATAATGGTATATATTAATAATAGGTATATGAAAATTCAATAAATCATGAAAATATTTAAAGTATCACAGTATTTATAAACTATTAATACATTCATTAAACCAACCAGGTATGACATATGTGAAAGAAAAGAGCTGTTTACCTGCCTGTTCATCTGCTTAAGACATGTTAGCTGAAAATATAGAATCGGTTCATAATTAGCATCAGATTTTATTATAGACTAAACATATAAAAGAAATAGGAAAATAATTGTCCACCTCCTGTCCGCTTCCTTAAGTCATGTTAGCTAAAAATCTACGATAATCTTACGATAATCATATATGAACATAGGTTAAAATAAAACCATATAGGTTTACAATTCGCATCAGATTTGAACACAGACTAGATCTGAAACTGGAAAGGAAATAAAGGAATAGGAAGAGCCAGGATTTTAACTACCTGATCACCTGCTTAAGACTCAAGACTTTAGCCAAAAATACAAAATAGGTTTACAACTAGAATATCAGATTTTCACAGACTAGATCTGAAACTGGAAAATATTGCAGAAAAAAAGGAAAATTATGATTTATTCACCTGTTCATCTCAAAATAACTAGATGATCAGACTGTAACATAACTAGGTTAAACTAGGATCGCATAGGTTTACAGTTAGCATATCAGATTTGAACACAGACTAGACCTGACTCCACCTGCTTTAGTAATATTAGCTTAAAATATTATTATAATTATATTATCAGATAATCAGATTTTAACACAGACTAGATGTAAAATAGGAGTTAGGATTTATCTACCTGTCCACCTCCTTAGCTCATATTTGCTGAACATACGAGTTTTTAGGGCTTTACGGCTAATATTCATGTTCCACAATATTGAATAAATAGGGAGCAAGACCACGGAGACAGCTAGCTATCTACTAACAGAAGCTTATTTAGTTTTGATATCTTAATCCATAGTCTTGTCATAAGGTCTGTTTTTGTGTTGTTTGTTTGTTTGTTAGTTTCTGTCGTGTTCACGTTCGCCCGTGTTGACTGTGTTACCAGCTAGCGCTACCTCGCTCGTGTCGACGGCACCGGGCGCCCTCTCGCTCCTCAGGTCTTCACATAAAGTTTCCGTGTTGAAAGTTTGATGACGTAATTCTGAATTTGACTTGGTTGCGGGAAACACGGGCAGCAGGTCAGCAAGTCGGCTGGGCCATAATTATGTACAGAAACTAAATTATGACCATGTTTTAATTTCATATTTGAAGTGAAAGCGAGTAGCCGCTGTGAAAGGTACAAAGGTCTAATGTGGAAGTAAGTGAGTTAGCTAACTAGCTAGCTGGGCAGCTAGCTAGCGCTTAGCCCACTTCACGTTAGCTAGAGATAGCTAAAGCTTAACTACAGTAAATCGTGGCTATGTGAGGAAAGGAGACGATTTTCTGTGTTTTTGTTTTTTGTGGATTTTTTTTTTTTCGCAATGGCTGATGGCTTGCTTAAAGAGAGCCCTTTATTAGTTGCCCTCGATAAGAAGAAGACTGTTTACGACGGATTCATCTCTGTACAGGTGGGCATAAGTTACTACATTAAAGCTAGCTAGCTAGATGTTGCTAAAAACAAACTTCTGCAACGTACAGCATGATTATGATAGTGGGTTATAGCTAATTTCTTAATAGCAACGTGAGCCTTTAAAGTAGATCCATTAGCTACCGACATCATTAGCTAGCTAAATCTGCAGAAGACTTTCTCAGAAGTATGAACTTGTTCCTCTTTGACAGGAAAAAGACTTCAGATTGAGAATATCTCTGCCCCCGGACCATCAGCTAAAACGGGCAAAGTATAAGATTATGTGTCTTTTTAATTAGTTTTTTTTTTTTAAATAGTGAAGTGTTGGAGATCTTGCATGTGGTTTACACTGGCTTTGTGCTGAGTAGGTGTAATACAGACTGCTACTGCAATTTCTCTGATTATAATTTTTTTGAATGCTTTGCAGATTGCACTGTTGTTGGCAACTGAAGCAGCTACTAAAAAATTATCAGGATATCGTAAAACAGGTAAGATTGGACACTAAATGAAAATGCTTGCCATTACAGATTAGTGTCTGCCTTGCTTCCTTGGATTCGTCCTTTGTTTAATTAACCAGTATCGGATATTGTTAGTCCTGTGGCTTCAGGGCCCAGGGATTACATTAAGGCTTATTTTACTCTGGGCTGCAAAGTTCATTATTTTTCTAAGCATAAAATAATTATTAACCCTGATGACCACCCCATTAATCAAATGACGGGAGTGAAGTTAAATATTGTTGGTTTAGGCTAATAATAATGATAGTTCCTGTCTTAACCCTCATCCTACCACGTATCTTTACGCAGAGGTTGCAGCATTCTTCGGATTTGGTCAGTTTTATTTTGGAGCTGAGGACAATATTGGTAATGCGACCATTTATAATTTTCCTTTATATTTGTCATGTTGATTCTTACTGTTGTGGTATAATATGTATTGAATTCTTCAGTCTATGCTTTTTTTTTTTTTTTTTTTTTTTAAACCTCTGGTCAGGAAGTGGCTTTGAAGAGCCAGCCAGGATGGCAGTCCATCCCACCACCTCAGTACTATTCACAGCTCATCACAGAAATAGAGGATCTAGGATGGGATAAGTATGATGTATTCATTGAACCTGAATTCTTTTTGTCTTCCTGATATCATTCAAATTTTATTTGGAACAGATACATTTTGTAAATAAATTCTGCTACAGACTTTCCCAGATTAGTTTGTGAACCTTCTGTTTCCTCATTACGAAAATATCAAATTTTTAATGGTAATGGTAAAAATATATATATTTATTACAGTGTTTTGCAGTTGATGAGATGGTATGCCTGATCCTACGTCATTATACTAATACAGGGTTACATAATACAGTACGATGAAACACTGTTAAAGGCTAAATCTCCAGTTCAGTAATAGATTAAAGACATGGGACCGTAGTGCAAGAACAAAAGACAAATCATGGGACAAGATGCTTAAACAATTAGTACAATATTCAAATACAATACAATAAATACAAATATGTTGATGTACACATGCAAATGTGTGCATGAAGACAGAAGTAGGATTTAAGTAAATAAGTAAAATGAAATAAATATGTAGTTCAGCGATTACAATTGGGTGATGTGGGTATAAATAGAAGAGTTCAGGTGTAGTATGCTGAGGTAGACTGGTGTTTGTAAACAGCGTCACAGTCATGTAAACAAAGTGTATAGTGCAAGTAATGGCATAGCAGCTAGTGTTCATGTAGAGAATACAGTGCACAGCTTGAGTATAGTAGAGGAAGTGCTGGTTAAAGTGTAGCTGTTTCAAAGGTTGTCATGGCAGACAGATGTAAATATTAATCAGGTCACTCTTTGTTTGTAGCGGAGAGGGTTAATGTAGTTTGTAAGCCATGTATCATGCAGCGATTTGGGTAGGCTTCACAGTTTCCTCTTTCTATTAACGGTCAGAGATATAATTATGATATTAGCAAATGCAAATTGTTCTAATTGGGAGCCCACTCTCAAGTCTAATGGGGAAATGTCGAAGTTATATGAGAGAGACGAGACAAGGTGCACATTTCAGCTCTGAATTGCGGTCAGAAGTATTATACACCAGCTCTATCTGTAAATGCACTTGAGATTAATTAAGATCCTTAATTTGTATCAGTGGTAATAGCCTCAAGTCTGACATAGTTATGGACTCTGATTGGTTTAGGCAAAGGGGAAGTGCTGCAGAACCTGGTCATTTTAATGAGTTTTAGTTGCCTTGAAGAAGGCATGTTTAGTGTTAATTACTGTAAAGATGGGGTCAGTTCTACCCTCCCCTCTTATCCTCAATATAGCTCAAAAGTGTTAGGCATTAAGAAAAATTACAGACCGTCATTCTATGACCATTCACCTCGAATGCTCTTAGTATACGGATAGGAAATGTACTTTTTTTATATATATAATAATAATTTATATAATAATAATAAAATTAAGAGACAAAGATGATGATACACATTTTAATTTTGATATTTTAGGTGCTTTTGCCTTTGCTCTGATATGCATATCTGAAACAGTTCTGCTTTTTTTTTTTTTTTTTTTTTTTTTTTTTTTCCCCCTCCCTTCTTCTTCTTTTTTTTTTTTTGGACAGTCTCTGCTCTGTGGCCATAGTGGGAGGTTGTCACAGCCTGCACATATATGAGGGATGGAAACCGAGGCTTTTGCCGTAGTCTTTTAACACCCCGCCAGGATAATGACACCTGAAAATGTTTCCTATTGGCTGTCCCTCTCGCCATCTCAGTCTAGCTAGCACTTATATTTTAAAACACATGATCTCTGGTGGCACCTGTGAGAATAGAATAACATTTACTATTTTCAGCAGCTGGCTCTGGAAAGCCGCCGTGTGGAATCGTGGAAAGCGGCCTTGACAGTATCACAGCTTATATTTTTGAATTACTCTTTCAGACAAATTTTATACTGTTGTATCTTCATCCATGGCCTGTTTGTATGCACACACACCAAATGTTCCCTCCAACGTTTATGAGCGCTGCTGATTTTGTAGTTGCAAATGTAATGCTCTCATCAATCCTCACAGCAAGACATCAAGCTGTCAAGCTGTTTCAATCATCTGAACTGAATGCCAGCAAGGCCTGATACTTCGGTTGGTGATCTCTGTAGAATGCAGAGTAGCAGAATGGCATTCTGGCTTGGAAAAAGGATTTCTGTTTGGAAATGAGTGAATTGTGTGGATTTGAGGCGTAGGTTCATGTAACTGAATGCGATATTCATCCCATTGCTTTATGGAGTGTAAAAACGAGGGACTAAGCGTGAGAAAAAGACTATTCAGAAACTGAAGGAATGCTGAATGCACACTGGGTGATGCTAAGAAAGATGAGACCGTTTGTGGGTATGTTAATTATACTTTCAGTTAGCGAACAAGGTAATGAGAAAGATACCGATTCTGATATAGAATACAGTGAGTGCTCAAAGGATTGCTGCAGCTACTGCACAGTGTGATGAGGGGATAATTTGGTTGTGTGAGATGGGAAAGAAAATGGATTGTGGGAGGAAAGGGAGTATATTCTAGCAGTAAACTGTAGAGGGGAGTCAGTGTGGTATGGACCGTGTGGTGTTGCCTGTCTCTTTGTGTTTTATGTGGAGCTAAGTGCAGTGTGACAGAAGGTGAAAGTGTGTTTGTAAAGTCTTGCTGATGGGAATGTCCAGCAGTATGTGTGTGTATGTGTGAGTGGGAGAGAGCTAGCCAATCACAAGTTATATCCTGACATGACTCGTAAATAAGCAGTAGAAATAGGACCATGTCAGGTGGAACAGTGGGGCATTAGGTGGCATAAATCTGCAGTGAACTAGTAGAGTCAAAGCAGCTCTAAATAAATAGAGACTTCCAGGTTAAAGTACAAGTAAAGCCTTACTTTCAAAAGAGTAAAATAAATATCTATCCCTGATTCCTGAATAGCTTCCATCTCAGTTCACAGAGATCGGATTCCAGTATATGCTCACCTTGATGCTATGTGATGTATATAGAGCATATTAGGGGACACACAAACTTGCCTCTTAAACTAATAAGGCCTGATAGTTTGGGGAAGAGGTAGATCACTGCTGGGCAGTCAACTATGTTATATTTTATTTAGTTATGTTTGTTTGGGTTTTATAGCTGATGAAAGTGCTATTGTGGCCATATGGCTTTACACACTCACTGTTGACCTGTGCTGTTTGCTAATATGTGCTAGTATTGATTTGCTTGGCAGGCTGCTCTTCATTGATACAGACTTCCACACTCTTCAGCTGAGGGCAGAGGACTCTTCTGGTCGCCAACATGCCATTACAGTCAAGCTTAAGCCCAAGGTGAGGCTAATTGCCAGCATCATCTCATAAACATTATCTCATGGCATGTGACATGGATACTTGAAAACCTTAGGGGCTGCACATATAACTGGAATTGCCTTTTCAACTGGAATTGCTTTGTTGCACTAGTGCTTGAAAGTTGAATAAAACAATAAGAACAGCTTTGGACCTGTAAGACGTGTATTGATGTGATGTAATGGCTGTAGTTTTTAATCCATTTGTTGCATATTTTATGCATTTATTGATGGAATTCAGTAACTGGCTATTGGTTATGTTGTATATGCATGCATTTGGATTTTTCATTTCTTTTCCACATACAGTGAAATATGACTAATTAATTGTGGCAAGTCTTGAACACTTAAAATTGCATATAAAAATCTATGCAATTTTCCATGGGCTATTCTACAGTGTGCAGAGTTATGTCATATATGCTATAGAGTAATAATAATAATCGTAATGATTGTGATAATAATGCACTTTCTGTTTAGATGAGTTGAGTTTAAGGAACTTTAGGTAAGCAATGCTAATGTGCTGTGACTGGAAGACTGTGTACAGAGATTTAGAGGTAAGATTGCAACTTCCCCTAAAGGAGAGGGGAGAGAAGGTGAGACATGCAGAGAAAGAGATAAGAGCACAAGCGATTTCCATAAAGTGATTACAGGGGCCACGGCGGAAGCAGAAAATTGAGATGTGCGAGAGGTGCAGTGGCTCCCATACTGTGAGCGTGTGTGCATGTGAGAGAAGGAGGGCAAGGCCAAAGCAACTCCAGGTTTGGAGGGGCGGTGGGGCAGAGCTGCCAGCGGCAGGTTGCTGGCACTGCGCAGGGTCCTGATGAGATTCAGCAGGGCGTGAGGAACCCTCTGTGCCCACCTGCCCACTGAGGGGTAAAAATAGCAGTGATCCCCCTGCCTCACATCTGCTCATCCTCACAGAGCAGGGCATCTCTCTCAGGACCATCAGAAACCAGCATCCCACCTATTTTACCATGCTGGATAGGTGTGGATACTGGTGTTGGCTGGGGATTCAGCTAGATGGCTTCATGTTTGAAATTTGTCAGGGATAGAATTAGAAATCGTGCCTTGAAAGTACCAAAGTTTTTCAGGATGCATGAAGCACAGTTCTAAACAGTAGAGACTGAGTTTAAAGGCCTGACCTTCTGCAGTGAAACACACTACTCCTAGTAAATTTTTCTTTTCTGTCTAGAGTATAGTGACTTTAAAAGTTTAAAAGTTATTCCAAGTATGTAGAGAATTTGTCCTCTAGGCTGTTTTTTAATCTGGTAGTGTGACAGCTCAAATGAGACTGAAATATTGAAACTACCAATACAACTGTAGATGACATTTTGTTGTCAGTTATTTTTCCTTTAAATATGTCAATACAATCATCTCAGAGCCACATTTTAGTTGAGTTCCTTTCTCAACTAAAATGTGTGTCAATTCAAGTTAAGTGTACTTATACCATCGTATAAGTAAAGAAGTAGTATTACTAAAGAAATAAGTAATGTAGTTAGTATAAGTCATGTTTTCTGGCTCGACCAGAGGGTGAATGGCACTTGTGTCAGTCTAAAGACCAGACGGCAGAGACATCTGGTCAACAATGATCTTACACCAACATCAAACCAGACAAGAAAGCGCTAATAAGAAGCCATCATTTTGTGATCTAAATAGGCATGATGGTTGATAATAGGAAACAAAGTCACTCAAGTACTGAGGGATAGGTACATTTAGAAATTAATCCAAAACCAATATGGTTTTGGCTGGCAGCCAGTGTAATATTTATAATACCAGTCTGATATAGTCTTGTAAATACTGTTCTGAGCTAACTGGAGCTTGTTAACTGGAGCCTCTTAGCAGAACAACCTGACAGCAGAGCATTACAGGCATGGAAATCATATTTCTTAGTTTAGGAGTATGTCAAAAATTAAGTTGCTATTGTGTGAAAATCATCTATGTGCACCGAAGGACAGATCAGAATGTGTCATCAAGGTTTTTTACTGCTTAAGCTTGTGCCTGTGAGAAACTATCAAGATCATGGGCATTAAATAAAATAGTCTGTTTCCAGTGGCATTCGGGCAAAGCATAAGGACCTGTTATGAGTTGAGCAGAAGGAAGTAATTTTACATCTAGTCTTTTTAAGCTGAAGTGTATCCTCTGGTTTGATTGATATATGCAGTTGTGTTTCATCTGCATAGCAGACAAAGCATATACCATGGTTGCAGAAAATGCTACCCTAGTGGTAGCATATATAATGTGAATAGTAGAGGACTTAGAACAGAGCCTTGTGGGACACCGCACATTACATTTGTATGTACAGCCACTCCACTGACAGCGATCCTTTAGATAACATATGAACCAAGACAGAGCTACTCCAGCGATCTTAATCAAAGCTTGACTGTAGTGTTCTCAATTGTTTATTAAAAAGGTTTACCAGAGTTTCTGACCGAGGCTGGACCAACATACAGATGTGTCAACCAATAGGAGATGGTGTGGAGCAGAAAAGAATTGCTGCTTTCAGTTCACACCCAGAGCCAGTTCACATCCAGCTCTAAAAGACATAGCAGGACGACAACTGGTTTGATGAATAGATCAGCAACTGTTCTCAGTTTTTGCTTTATGAGCTTTCATGTTTGAATGAGCTTTCCCTCTCGCATTGATCCCTGCCCACAGACACGCCCACAACAAATCAGTAACGTATCCATCCATTTTCTCTCTCCTGCATATCAAAAATGTCCTGTCCACTCAGCATAACTTGCAAATACAGACTGCTACATGTACAGTCGCTTCAAAGCACAGCAAAAACACACAGTTTGCCGTTCTGATATGCAGCTTAGTATTTGGTAGTTTTTCCACCAAATGTAAGTCAAGGATTCAATGAAAAGCAGTATCCATTGTGGGGTGGTGATTTGATATCACTATACACAATATGTCTGTAAAAATAAACAAAAGGAGTAGAGTACCAAAGCAGCAGTACCCGCCAGGCAATTTCAAACAATAATAACAACAAGTACAAAGAAGGAGGAGCAGGAACGCTGATTTTGTCCTATTTTCTGCTCTTCTCAGTACCCAGCTGAACCTCCAGAATGCTCTGCAGACCTCCCTGTCCCACTGGCCATTACGTGGACCCCCCAGGTATGCTTACCTTAACTTTTGTTTATATGCAGGGCTCCTGTAATGCTTTGGCTTTTATTGTATTCTGCTAATTGGCCCTACTCGAGCACAATGGTGCTAATTACTCCAGGGTTGGCAGTTGAAGACATGTTTGTGTTGTTGATGAAAGGTGCTCTGTACAGAAAGATTACTTTGATGTTGCATTCCTTAAAATAATCTACAGTTCTCAAAGGCTTAAAATGTGCCAAATGAACTGAGAGGACAGGGGATTGAAAGAAGTGTGAAGGAAACGTCTAATAAGACACAACAACTAGGGGGGGAGGCCTGTGTCCCTCTGCCTCTTGCACATAATTTGATGAATAAAACCCTAGAAGAAAATAAAGCGTTGTATTACTCAGTAGTGTATCAATTATACAGTAGTGCCCTGCAGTGTTGAATAGGGTTCTCACCATAGCAGAAAACTGACTTTGATATAAAGTATATCACAATGATGTCGATACCAAAATGATACTGTGGCAGATTTGTTTTGTTTTTTTTGTATTTTTGTGCGTAATAATTGCTCACACGGGTGTGTAAATGCTCGCGCGCACACACACATACCATGTCTAGTCTCTCTAGAGAAGTATTGCCAATAGAGTAAACATTAATCCTTTTGGCACCATGCCTAATGTCAACCGTGGGCTAGAGGGGTATAAAGCCCCCCCAGCATAGGACTGTGGAGCAGTGAAACTGTGTTCTATGGAATGATATGGCTCCATCCAATACTTTTGGGATGAGGTGGGGTGGTCATCCAACATCCTGACCTCACTAACACTCTTGTTTCTGAATGCAATCAAATTCTCATCTAGTAGAAAGCCTTCTGTGGATATTAGATTTAGTTCCTCCAACAAAAGCTGGCTAAAATATTTTTGAAAGAAACAATGAATGAGCGGTTGTCCAATTACTTTTGTCCTTTTAGTGTAGGTAGTTTTTTACGTTTAATCTCCTTGTCAATACAAACGTCTTCAAATGTTTAGTAAAGCATGCCTAAATGATTATATTTTAAGGAAACATTTAGGAAACATTGAGGGCATTACATAGACCCTGACCATCAACACTACTGTTGAAGGTGATCAAGGTTTTTGCTGGCCAGGTTGTACTGTTGCGTGTGTAGCATGGCATCCGTACATGGCTCTCTGACAGAGAAGACCAGCTCAGCACAGAGCAGCCTTCTGCTGGCTGCAGCCCTGCTGGGCTACTGATGTCTTGATGCATCTCCTTTGTTCTGAGAAAAGAAAGGTCTGTCCTCCTGCCTCTCACGCAGATTTAAGTGAATAATTAGGCTGTTTGGCATCACAGGACCATAGTGTCTTTGTGTGTGTGTGTGTGTGTGTGTGTGTGTGTGTGAAGGCAAGGGTGAGAGTGATAGATATACAGTAGCGATCAGAAGCTTTGGCTAGTTGGACTCTTTGAATGGTGGCAGACGCAGCAGTGCAGGTGTGACTCCACAGGAACACAGCTCAGTCAGCCACACGGCCAGCGTCCTGGGGCCTCATTCATCAAACTTGAGTGCACACAACATGTGCCTTAATCATGCATGTGCCAGTTGCAGTAATAAACTCAATTTTGAAAAGTGAAACTTGCTATATTCACCCTAACCTCTGACTGTGTGTAGCTGCATTTTCTTTTATCTGAAATCAAGAAATGTGGCTAACGTGTTGATGGATCTACTAAACTTTGTTTACTTACTAAACTTATTTGAAAACTAAATGTATGATTGGGTGTAATCCAGATTTTGATAGCAGTACTAAGTGTAGCAATCAACAATGCAATGATACAGTGGCAAAAAAAAAAGTAAGAACACTTATTAATATGTGTACCAGATCTTTTTATAGAGCCATCAGACATGAAACACTTTGTTCAGTCTTCGGTTGTGAATGTAATTGTCTGTAGCAAGAAAAAATGTCATTTGCTAAAAGAGAACAGTTTAATTGGCTAATGCTAGTGTTAGATTGAGCTGATTTGCTCATTTTGTGGGCTTACTTGTATAGTGATGACACTCCATGTAGGCAGAGCCTTCAAACCCAGTTGTGAGCATTGAGACAATGTGATGTTCACTTTTTCATTTTCTTTAACACGTTTTCCGAATTCTTTCTTCTTTTTTTTTATTAGTGGTTTAGTAAACTCCCACACTAAGACATCTAATCATAGACATCCCAGACATATCTACCCAACTACTTGATACCTGAAATGTTGAATAAAACATTTGACAACCAAGTGTATTAACATTGCTAAGAAAGCAACTCACCACACATTTAAGTATTTGATAGCACATAAGCAGTTGATCTTTAATAATGCTTCCTGAAAACATGGATACAGTGTTGTTGAATTTGAATGATGCATTTTATGTTCATTTTGCATCAGAGTCACTCAAACTGTTGTATTAAATACTATTACTTGGCCATTTGCCTAATGTGCACCTATGCTGTGCCGATAAAATTGAATGCGACTTTACTGATGTACAGTGTGCAAGTGCACACCCGTTTTACGTTGTGACTTATTATTAGCTTATGCTAATGTTTTCCAGTAAGAATGTTTATCTGGCGTTCCTAAAGTTTTCATCACAATCTTGGGTTTCAGGCTGAGATTTAACAAAAATATGCTGGAATTTCTTTCTTGTTAAGTTAAATATTAAAACAGTTCAAATTTCTGTTAGTCTCACCGCTCATTATCCTGTGATCCAGTTGTCTTCACAGATGGGTTTGTCTTGTCATATGCACATATCCTGTAATATAAAAATGGAAGAAATGCACAGCTGTCCATGGAACATGCTAAATGAACATAGTAACAGTATTTTAAGATACCATGTCAGGTTATAAAGTCCTTTCTTTTCTTTGCTTGAATGTTTAAGCTCGGTATGAAGCCCCACGCTAGGATTGCATTTTTCCACCTTTATGAGATTGCTTGCCTATGTCCTCCATTTGACATGAAAAATGCTAAAGCAACACTCCATGCCTTCATCACTTTGTCTCGACAACTGGAATTCCCTTTTCATCAGTCACTCCTCAGAAATCCTGAACAGATTTCACTTTATGCAGAACTCATCCGCGAATAATTCTCGCATGCACTAAACAATCATCTCAAATCAGCCCTATTCTTTATCAATTACCCTGGCTCCCGGTTTGCTTGATTCAGAACAAACGCCCATTTACTACTGTAAAAGGCTTACTGTGTCTGCTCCTCAGCCAACCCCAGTTTCTTTAGCTCTTCATTCATACCCTGCTAGTGCTTCCTCAGACAACACTCTCCTCTTGGTCTTACGCTGCCATGGGACTGCTTTTTCAAATTATTTGCCATTTGTTTTGTGTATGATGATTTGTGAAGATACTTTATTCAAATTGTTAATATTTGACATATTTACTTGCTTTAAAAAAATTCGCCTTTTAATTAAATATATGCCTCATGCTTAATTTTAAGCCATGAAGGAAAATCCTTCAATTTAATTCTACCTATTTTAACACCTCTCTTTTAAATAAATGTAGTGATTAGATGCTTGCTGTGGTCTGTCGGGGTTTGAAGTATCTGAACAGCGATAACTAGTGTTGAAATTATATAAAGCATTCTATGCTTTTTCAATAATACAGCATAGAAAACTCAACGTGTAATACTTTATTGTAACAAGCTTGCAGCACATTGGCATTGTGCTCTGCGAATTACATTGAGCATGCTCATTTGCCTGGATAGACAAAGACAATTAGGAAATCTAAAACATAAAGGTGAAGAGTTTTATTGTGTAATGCAGGTGATCCCATGCGCCTAGAATCATTTTTATATTTATACCTATTTACCTATCGTTGTTTTTACCTAACATTTTAAATATTTTATGCATAAAGACTGAATTAGACAATCAAAGATCGTATATGTTCAAATGAATAACAAATGGATGTTTCCACACCAATGTTTTTTTTATATTGAATCTGACATTGGTTTAGTACTGAGCAGTAACCAACCCACATTTAGTGGGTCTTTTATCATGAGAACATTTAATGCTAAAGAGAAACAAGATTAGATTTGCAAATTATGTTTTTGAAGCATTTGACCACTATTTAAAAATATATAACAATAATAATAATAACAATAAAATAAATCAGTTCCTGCATTTGTTAGGTGAGAATAAACAAAGCTATACAAAGCTATTCTACACTATATGTCCAAATGTTTATGGACACCGACTTCTAATGGATGCACTCTGCTACTTTAAATTGCACCTATTGCTGACACAGAAGTGTCAATGTGCACACACCGCTTATCTAATCCCTCTAGAAAGGTATTTTTTTAATACCCTTGATCTCAGAAGAAGCAGTGAATGAGCAGGCGTCCCAAAACTTTTGCCCATATAAGTGTATGTGTCTGATGGAAAAATATGGGAAAATATTACGCATGTGGCACCTTATAAAGACCACAAATAACATGCCTCTACTGAAGCCTCTACTACAGCCTTGCTTTTTGCACAATACATTCTATCTCTCATTAACTGTTTATCAAAAACACCATTACAAGCTTAAGAATAGTCCTCATTTCTTTCCTATTGATTTATTTACCTCATACTCATTCTATCATCCTCTGAGTGACTCTATGAATATGCATTGTTGACCATTATGAAGAGAGACTTAATTGGAATAGTTAACAGTGTGGTGAACAGACTGTCACCTCACTAAACATGGATCCATTGTGCCAGTCTGCTTTTTAGCCTTCTTTCCAATATGAATTCAATTACAAGGACATTTAACTTGGACCATATATTCACATAAAAGCATAACCATAATCACACAACTGGCATTAATTGGAAAGTAATTGCAGAGTTTTTGCACCTGTGCAATGCTAAATTGTGTGCAATGTACTGGCACAGTGACCCATCATTTTGGTTCATTTTCTCTCTCTTGTGTCAGGGTGCCTTTCTTTTCTTGGATGACTGTTATGTTGAGGTAGCTCAGTCACATTAATGTGTTCCGCTTGTGTCTCTCATCTTCACCTTTCCCTGTTTCTTTTTCTTTTTTTGTTAGTCTGCACATTTCTGGTAGTCTTTTAACGTCCTTATTCAACATCCTTAGTTTTATATTCTGTAACCTTTTCTTTTTCTTCTGTGGATTGAGAGGGATCTTACTGAACACTGTCACTTAGCTTTGAAGAAATGCAAGACTTTCCGTTTGTTTTGTTGTGGTCAATTACAAGCTTTGGGGGCTGTATTCAGTTCTCCCTCCAGTTTAACATGTATGGAAATGTATCATAGAATCAAGGACATAATCAACAGCCACATTCTCAAATTATGTGACAAAAGCGAAATGCATGAAATTATATCCCTAAATCTGGCCATAGTTCCCCCAGAAGTCTTCCTAGATTGGCTGCATTATGTGGTCCGAGGTATTACAATAGAGCAAAATGAGGCTACTGATGATGAGGGTGATTTAACATTTACCCTTCCACTTAGCTTTTTACATTTCACATTTAAGTCAATATGCGTTTGTCCTGTGTGATAAAATGATGTTTGTTCATGCAAGAAGTAGTGGATATTTCCTAGTGAAAAATATACCTTAAACATTGTTACTGCTACGCTAGAAAGTCATGGGCATCTGGTAGCAACATGCTTTGTTCTTGTTGTTTTTCCCCCACAAACTAATTTAAACATTTAAATTTAGTAACACAATTCATAGTTTTGCATTTAAATTGTACATTACATAATCCAGTTGTATACACAGTATTTACAGTGAATGATTTGATGTTTACAAAAAACACCTTAAAGTCCAAGTGAAAATCTAAAATTCTATTAAAAATACATATATAGATAATGTAAAATAAGTGATTGCATAAGTAGTCACTGCTTTAAAGTGGCTGACCTAATTCAATAGAGGTCCAGGCAGTTGGTGCTAGTAGTTTCATAACTAGTGAAATGGAGATCACCTGAGTGAGGTAAATTGGTCTCAAATGATTGAGAGTCTCTGGTTTATCAGGTATTCCTGGCTACAAATACACCATGAAGACAAACAAACAAAGCAACTCTAAGAAAAGGTTACTGAAAAGTGCAAGTCAGGGGATGGATACAAAAAATTTAACATCCCTATCATTAAGAAATATAAGGAACCTGGCACATGTGTAAATCTGCCTAGAGAGGACCATCCTCACAAACTAAGTGGCTGTGCAAGAAGGAGACTAGTGAGGGAGGCCACCAGGACGCCTATGACTATTTTGAAGGAGCTTCAGCAGCTGAGATGGGAGAGACTTTGCATATGACAGCTGTTCCCTGGATTCTTCAGCAGTCAAAGCATCATGGGAGAATGGCGAAGACAATTAAATCTTTACTACAGCTCGCGCAAAAGCATGTGGGAGACTCCAAGGTCAACTAGAAGAAAATTCTTTAGTCTGGTGAGATCAAAATGGACGCTCTGTTTGCCGGACACCAAACACTCTGCATGTCCTCCATAAACACACAGTTATCCACTGTGAAGCAAGGTGGTGCAGCATCAGGCCCTGGGAGGTTGGTAAGGAGAAATCCTGAAGATCTGATTAAGTCTGCAAGAGAACTGCGACTTATTAAAATATTTATTTTCCAGCAAGACAACAACTTAGAGCACACAGCAAAAGCTACACAGAAATGCTTTAAAGACAACAAGGTTGTCAGCAGTGACTAAGTCAAAATCCAGACCCCAATCCTATAGCGAATGTGTGGCTGCACCTGAAAAGGTCTGTCTACGCCTGATTTTTGTGCAACCAGACGGAGCTTGGGATGAAGTTTTGCAAAGAGGAATGGAGTAGAATTGCAGCGTCCAGATGTGCAAGCTTGATTGAGACCTGTCCACACAGACTCAGTGCTGTGATCGCGGCCATAGGTGCATGTACTAAATACTGACATGTTATAATATGTTTTTATTGAGATTACTTTGTAGAAATCTGTTTTTCAGTTTGATATTAAGGAGCAAAAAAAGCCATAGAAATAAAAGGCAAATATATATATATATATATATATATATATATATATATATATATATATATATATATATATTTATATACATATATTTATACATAACTGTATATAATATAAATGGATAGGCACTGTATGTTGGAGTTAATACTTTGGCCAAATGCCGGTTACACCAACTGACAAATAATATTTATCTAATAAAATAATGGAATAAAAAAATGCTTCAGCATGTGTGTAGCAGTAAGTAGGAGGCCACATAAACCATATACATCCGTATTTGCCTTTTACCTCATTTTAGAGTAGGTCACACGTCATTTGAGCGGCTCTTAAAAAAAATAAACCAGTGGTCTTGAACTTGAATAGAGAGGATCTGGTGTCCAGACCCAAGCTCTCTGTGGGCTGAGATTAAAGACAGGGGGCTGGGAACATAGCTCTCAAAGCAGATCGTCATGGTCAACCTGCGCCCGCTCTCTCTGACAGCACAGAGTGAAGCAGGGCCAGCCACCATCACCTGTCAATCAGCAACCATGATTTATGAGCTGCCGTACTTAAACCATTAGCTCTGCCTCACAGCTGAGCAGGCTCCACAGGAAGGAGAGCCCCCAGTGTGTTTGTGTATGTTAGAATTATAAGAAACTGTAATGCACAGGCATAAAGGAGCTGTCTGTGGTGAGCAGTGATCAAAAGCTATTGCTCAGATTCACTTGTTTTCAGATGTATGAGATGTGATCTTCCCTTTTAAGTCAGAAGTATTGTTAGTAGGCTTCTCATTTCAAGTTTTAATCATTGGCTTGGTGTCGAACTGATTGGGAAAATGGAGAGACATCACAGAGATGTGGGATTTCCCCAGCTCCCTGGAGTTGATGGACTGAATGTTTCTAGAAATATAGATGTATTTTTATTTGTTTGTTTGTTTATTTATTTATTTATTTATATATTTACCATATGCTTGAAATTTAAGTAGTCCTGCTAATGGTGTATATATATAAATAACACACATTATTAGTTGTACCGAAGAACTTTGCATCCAAAACCGATCGTGCCCTAAATGTTAGCTTGGCTCATAAGCATAGCCACTGTCTGTAAACCTATGACATGCTTTGGTTTCAGAACTTAGAAACTTTGTCGTCTTTCATCTCCATAAAATGGATCACTCGTAGTTTAGTTATCACACCATATGCATTTCTGATTTTCAAAGCGCAATTGTAAAAGCAATTGAATAGTAATAATGGATGGGATTAGTCTATCGATTGTGCCTTTGAATAGTATGAATAAAGTGCTTATTAAGAAATGGTGGATTAACAGAAATCATCCCGACTGTGTATGGGAAGCAAGCATGCAATAAGCCTAAAATGCATTGCAGTAAAACAGCAGTTACAGTTACAATGCATTGTAAAACAGGACACCCCAACTTAAAAAACCATGTGCACTAATAGGTATAAACCACCCCCACCAAGTTTATATAAAAAAATAAAAATAAAAAAAAAGATGGGGGTGTGCTAGCCTGTCCCACATGACTGTACCAGCCAGATGGACAGAAAAAGAAAATTATGACTGTCACATACATATATACATTTATATTTACTTATACTTTAAACTGATTGTACACTGCTCAAAAAATAAACAAATAACATCCTAGATCTGAATAAATTAAATATTCTCATTGAATACTTTGTTCTGTACAAAGTTGAATGTGCTGACAACAAAATCACACAAAAATCATCAATGGAAATCAAATGTATTAACCAATGGAGGCCTGGATTTGGAGTCACACAGCATTAATGTGGAAAAACACTACAGGCTGATCCAACTTTGATGTAATGTCCTTAAAACAAGTCAAAATGAGGCTCAGTATTGTGTGTGGCCTCCACGTGCCTGTATGACCTCCCTACAACGCCTGGGCATGCTCTTGATGAGGTGGCTGATGGTCTCCTGAGGGATCTCCTCCCAGACCTGGACTAAAGCATCCGTTGGTGGATGGAGCGAGACATGATGTCCCAAATGTGCTCAATCGGATTCAGGTCTGGGGAACGGGTGGGCCAGTCCATAGCTTCAATGCCTTCATCTTGCAGGAACTGCTGACACGCTCCAGCCACATGAGGTCTAGCATTGTCCTGTATTAGGAGGAACCCAGGACCAACCGCACCAGCATATGGTCTCACAAGGGGTCTGAGGATCTCATCTCAGTACCTAATGGCAGTCAGGCTACCTCTGGTACATGGAGTGCTGTGCGGCCCTCCAAAGAAATGCCACCCCACACCATTACTGACCCACTGCCAAACTGGTCATGCTGAAGGATGTTGCAGGCAGCAGATCGCTCTCCACGGCGTTTCCAGACTCTGTCATGTCTGTCACATGTGCTCAGTGTTATCCTGCTTTAATCTGTGAAGAGCACAGGGCGCCAGTGGCAAATTTGACAATCCTGGTGTTCTCTGGCAAATGCCAAGCGTCCTGCACGGTGTTGGGCTGTGAGCACAACCCCCATCTGTGGAAGTCGGGCCCTCATACCATCCTCACGATTTCTAACCGTTTGTGCAGACACATGCACATTTGTGGCCTGCTGGAGGTCATTTTGCAGGGCTCTGGCAGTGCTCCTCCTTTTCTGGGTTGTTGCCCTCCTACGGCCTCCTCCACGTCTCCTGGTGTACTGGCCTGTCTCCTGGTAGCGCCTCCAGCCTCTGGACACTACGCTGACAGACACAGCAAACCTTCTTGCCACAGCTCGCATTGATGTGCCATCCTGGATGAGCTGCACTACCTGAGCCACTTGTATGGGTTGTAGAGTACATCTCATGCTACCACGAGTGTGAAAGCACTACCAACATTCAAAAGTGATCAAAACATCAGCCAGAAAGCATAGGTACTGAGAAGTGGTCAGTGGTCCCCACCTGCAGAACCACTCCTTTATTGAGTGTGTCTTGCTAATTGCCAATAATTTCTGTTGTCTATTCCATTTGCACAACAGCATGTGAAATTGATTGTCAATCAGTGTTGCTTCCTAAGTGGACAGTTTGATTTCACAGAAGTTTGATTTACTTGGAGTTATATTGTGTTTTTTAAGTGTTCCCTTTATTTTTTTGAGCAGTGTATTTGGATGATATTGGGGAACCCAATATACCTTAAAATATTCTGCTTATTGTAAAGCTTGAATTGTTGTCATTGTTTACACCAAGTGTTTCAACAAAGCTTTCCTAACCCTTGTCTGTGCCTGTTTTTTTGCTTCAGATGTTCCACACTTGTTCCACACTTAAATTTAAAATGGATGGGATACAAGTAACCATTAATGTGTCGTAGAAATAAGATGTTTCCTATCTTAGATGTTAAATACCCCCAGAAAACACATGCTGTAAATTCAGGCTCCTGATTCACTGCTGTGTGGCTGGGTTATTGAATGGATTAATATTTTAACACAGCCTACAGTAATAAATGACTTACTGCTGTGAAGGACCACTGTTGAGTTACTGGTCACTTAATCTTGCGTAGCAAGGAATGACATTCACCGACTAGCTTTGCTTGATGGTAAACAGTTACAGCTAGCTGTGATGAGCAGGTTAGCTTTCAAAAATCTAGAAACCATAATTTTGGGATTCTTAGTTTTGTTTTGTAATGCATACAAGCGTGATGACTGATTGAACATATGCAGTACTCTTGCTAGTAGTTGTCAAAAACATTGATATTCTGTCCTCTCTGCTTCACACAGAGCACTCTAGCTCATGTCCATAGCCAATTCCTGCTGATTGTGGAGGCCTTGGCTGAGTTCTGGGCAGTGCTGGACGAGATCGATGAGCACACTTGGGTGCTGGAACCTGAAAAACCCACCAGAGCAGACTCCATGCGGAGAATAGCCATTGGTAAACTTCGTCCCCTTTCACTGGTCTCTGGTTTGCTACTTTGCTACTATAAGATCACAGCTGCTGAACTCTGACTCTGTGTCCCAAGGAAACAATGTCTCCATAAAGCTTGAGATTGATCCCAGACATCCCAAGATGTTGCCAGAATGCTGCCTGCTTGGAGCTGAGCATGGTGAGTATGTTTCATATCTCCAAATCTACCTAGCTTAAATATATATCCATACAGTTAAAATGATCTGTTTGGTCTGCTTGAATGGCATTACACATATGGCAAAAACCATTTCCGTCAACCCTATTTATTCTTTTATTTTTCAATTACCTTGCTTCGTAAGTGGACATCCCGTAAATGCTTCAAACACAGGATTGCTACAGTAGGATTGGCCATGCTGACAAGCTACAAAATGTTTGCAGTATAATGTCCTTCTAGATTCTGAGTGAGATTTTGCTGGAATTGAGGTCAGTTTGCAGTATTTAAGCCTCTGTGATTGTTTCTTTAAATCCAAGGTCATGCTTGGCTAACAATGGCACACAGAACATATTGTTGGTTGCCTAGCAATGTTATTCATTGATATTAAATCCACACTTCAATAGTCAAGACAGTGGCAGACGTGGACCCTCCGAGCGAGGGGTCAGACAGAAATATTGCTTTTTGCATTTACAAATGACAAACAGAGGGAGCGGCTATCGCATTCCTCCCAGATTGATCTCTCGGGGTGGAACAGCCGTGATGAGCACGTTTTATGTGAATTATTTGAATATTTCCCTCTCCATCAGACTGTTTGTCACAGTAGGAAATTCCCAGCTCTGCCGTCGCTCTGCCGTGGCATTTCTAAGCTCGAGTAAAGATTAGTGGTAAGAAATGACATGGCTGCGCATTGTCTGTCAGTGCACTACAATCAGGTGACGGGCACCGAATGAGAGATGAGGTGCAGTTAATTGAAACTGCTTTGGTACATTAGGAGGCGAGCACAGGTCTTGCCTTCATATAGAACACTCCCTCAGGCTTGTTTTTCTACACTCTGCTTGATTGATGCGATTTATGTTGCTTGTATGTGGTTAATATTATGGGACGTAACTAAAGATATTTGCTGTCATAAAACAATTTGAAATATTAGGAATATCTTGTGGCGAACAAGCCACAGTGCAGTTATTGTTATTTTGCTTGTGCCTTGCAGTGGTCACCCCCCTGAGGAATAAGCTGAATGCTAACATGCATTTATGGTAAGGACATCGTAATTACTGACTGCTTTGTCCTGATTGCAGCTTGCTGCGCAAAGAAAGGACAAAGTCCATGAAAAAAAAGGCAAAAAAAAACCCAATTCTTAATATTTAGCAAATGGTTAGAGACACAGCCATATTTCTCCATGTGAATGTCCATAATACAGTGTAAAACAAGTAGGTGCTATAAACCATACCTTAACCATAACATCAGTTTGCACAGTGGAATGTGGGCCTTTTCTGGGTGCTAATCGTTGAATCGTATTCATTATTCTACCACATCTTTGTTGGCATGGGTTTAATTATTACATGCAGGTCTGATTTCTCCTCTTCTCTCAGGAACCCTGACTGCAGTGTCCTACAGAATATGAAGGATGTTATGGAGATAGAATTCCCGTCGCCTGCCACCCACGAAAAATCTGTACGTTGCATATTTTCATGTCACACACCGCCACTTATAATTAGTTGCACAGAGCAATCACATTTGAGGTTTGCAAGATTTTTTTTTTTCCCTTCCCCTTTTTCATCGGTAGAGGTGGATACAGATTTCCTTTAATTGGGTTGTTTACAGATAAGATCATTACAATAACAAAGGTGGCAGAATCCTCAGCACTATCAAGAGCTGTTTAATCATAGATCCACAATTTATCTTTTTTGTGTGTGCGTGCGTGTGTGACGGCTGGTGGGTTGAAAGGGCGCTATGTTTATTTGCAGTCTGCACCACTGATTAATGCTTGGCCGTCATTAACATTCTGAAGAGCGAAAAGTTTACTTGACCAGATGTTTAAATTTTACCTGCCATCCTTTTAATGGATTGCTTGAAAAAAGAAAAAAAAAGCCTCTAATTATCTGAAAAGCAATATGCAAACAGAGAGTGGAGTGGAGGGGAGTAGAGTAGAGAAGAGAAGAGCAGAAAACTGGGTATGGGGGAAGATGTATGAAGGCTCTCCAGTCTCAGTTTGGCATCTTGCTAAGGAGGAGGATTCTGTGAAGTGGGGGTCAAGTACACACAGGGTTGATAAGCCCACCTGAGTCTTCTCGCCCTGTGGAAACAAATATGAACCCCCATGCATTACAGCCCCTCAGCTAGCAGGAAAAGAAAGATGAGAGATTGGTGGAAAGGGCAATAAGTAGATGCAGATTTCAGGTGGAAGGATTTTTTGGGAGGGGGGAGGGATTGGGGATACGCTCAGAATCTGTTAACAGAACCTCCTAGGTACCACAGAACTCAGTCAAAAATTGAGAACGAAAAACCTGATCTTTTTCTGATGAGCTGTGCAGCTGACTTTCAACTCCTATTTTAAAATACCATCTAATAAAGATGTGCCTGGTGTCTTTGTATCAGAGCTTCAGTGTTGAGTGTGGCATCTGCTATGCTTATCGCCTTGATTCTGCCATCCCGGATCAAGTCTGCAATGACCCCCGCTGTGGGCAACCATTTCATCAGGCCTGTCTCTATGAGGTGAATACACAGCGATTTATCAGTCATAACATTTTCTAACCTCAGATTGTCTATTACATACAAGGTATGACCAGACTGCTATTAGAATAATTACCACAACAAGTGTCCATCTCACATTATGTACTGACCTCACTCTGTTGTTGTCATAGTGGCTGAGAGGTTTGCCCACCAGTCGCCAGAGCTTTAATCTTGTGTTCGGGGAATGTCCTTACTGCAGTAAGGTAACAGCCCATCTCTTTACAAAACTTTCTTTTACTCAGCATTCAGTCCTTGAAACCGCCATTTTATTTTAAATGTTTGTCTACATATATGCATGCATTTGCAATCAATATAAACAATGCTTATGAATTTTCTTTCAGCCCATCACAGTGAAAATGGCCATTGAAAAATCATAACCTGCACCACAGCAAATCCATTTCAGTGCGGTGCTAAACCAGAACCATAAGAAATGAAGTTCTTGATCCTGGAAGATCAGGGTTGAACAGTGTTTAAAAAATAATTGCAACCACCATAATTAGGAGCACAACAGTGACTAGGCCTGCATACATTTTAAGGCTCCAGTGTGCATGATTCATGTTCTGTAAATTATTGCTGTTATTGTGCCTGTTCCAGACATCTTTGTACATATAATCACTACTCCACTGCTGTCCATTATAGTCGATTTCATCCCAGCAGTTATGGTTCTGGTTAGGTTTCTCCCAGTAGTCCTCGTCATCCGGTCCTGTGCAGTAGTCACCACAAGAGTGACTATTTCTTTCCCAGTGGTCACTGACATCACAGCTCAACCCTGAGCGAAGCTTTCGGTCTCGCTGTCCTCTTCTCGTTGCCAGCCAGGCCTCATCTGTCATCATGGCTGCGGATACTGAAGCCACCTTTTTTTTTGCCACAAACATAAAGATAGCAAAGGGTGTATAGTATTTTCCATGCCAGAGTTAGTAAAAGTGTTACTGTAGCATATCAAAAAAATTATATATATATTTTGTTTTATAAATACTTTATTGGCCTTACACACCATATACATATCATACAGTATTTTCATATAATTAAAGTTTGCTTGCTGTGTCAATTAGTTGGTGTTGTTCATGTGGCATGCATTACTTTTTCATGTTTTTGTCTTTGCTTTCTGCCTCCTCGTGCTTTGGGGGGGATGCTTGGCAGCAAAAGATCATCTTTATCCTTGTACTCTTCGTCACTGCATTCGGCCACAGGTATAGATTTAGCAGGTTTTCTAGCTGCTGGTATAGCTTTCCATGGTTCCTGTGGTAAAAAGTTAGGAATAATGAGCAGGATCCATCTGATTGTTTTCATGACCAAAGAAGTCTCTTCAGGGGTACAAAAGTAGCTTCATTTTATCCATCACCTGCTCAATGGTCTTTGACTCTCCTTGTGCTCTGTAGCGAACTTTGGCTGGTATGGATCTCATTTTAGCCTTTTTATCTTCCTCCTCAGTGACCGGATCTGGTCTGGTTGATCTCACTGAAGACCTGGCTTGACTTCCATTCTTCTATGGATAATGGCATGAGAACACACAATTTAGAATATTGCATCTGAAGCTACTCAACTTCAAAGAAATTAGTATAAACCAAACCCTGATAACTGCATGAGCCCTTGCTCTTGTCTGTAAGCTCGCTCTCCTTTGTGCTCTCACCCTGACCTGGATCCTGAGAGTAGAGGACCTCTCCTGATTAATGATACTCAGTGCTCTCCCTGAGGTGGCAACACTCCAAACTAAATTTGGCCACAGATCACTGCTGAGGTCAGGTGTAGGCAAAATAAACTCCATGAGCGTTGGAGTAGCGTTAGAAGCTGCATACCTCTCCTGGCCTGACTCTCTTACAGGAGAGCTGAGACACAAGGGTGACATTGATGGTGTTGTTTTAAATTTTATTCAAAGGAACTGGAGCTTGACCCTCCAGAAGGAGATGAACAGAAACCACTAAGAAAATATTACTACAAAGAAAAGGAGGGATTCAAATCTTAATGCCCATAGTGTTGACACTGATCTTTTCCATCTGTGCAGGAGGTTTGGCCAAGGTCAGAAAGAGACACAATCTCTTTCACTGCCTCTATGCATTCCATCGTGATGATTTTCAGTGTGTATGCCATGTTAACAATATAGTGCATACAATAATTTACCTGAAATGTCAGTGGCAGCAACATTTTCATTGCCAAAGGAAGAACAAGGCTACAACATTCAACACCGATGCCTACAGTATGACATTCTATTTAAAGTGCCACAATCCTTTTAACATCACCAGTTTCCCATGCCTTGCCTCTGTAACCCATTGTACTTACCACTGCTTTAAATAACAGGTCTTTAATGCCTTAATTTGACCCACATTATTCAGATCATTTCTTGTATCCTCCATATTTCATATTCAGTGCTCTTGTCAGTCAAAAATCAAGCAACAACCAATGATATAGTGAAAAGTGGCTGTGATACAAGGACACAAGGAGCCATTAAATTACATTCTCAAATGTTGTGCCTATTTACTAGTCCTTCTCAAGCTTCAACATCTCTTTAAGCATGGATCAAACCACTGGACACTTCCAAATGGAAATGAGAGGCAAAGAAAAAAAAATCCACTGTAATTCTAACTGCTGATCTCTTGGCCTCAGTAAAATGTGTGTATTCAATAGCTTCAAATTGGTCTGCTTGTGCTTTCATAGAGTTCAGTGGTTCAAGTTAGCTGTGATCGGTGGGAAAGTGATTCATACAGAATGAAGGCCTCCACTCCAGACCTCTTGACAGGCAATAAGCCCTTCGGCAAGGTCAGCAGAGGTTAACCTATGACACCCGGTCAAGATTCACCGCCTCATTTATCCGTACAGATGGAAAGAAGCACCATTCTCGCTTCTTCCCACCATAATTCTGCATCTCAAAGAGTTGGGAAGAGTTTAATAATTTGTATACAATGTTTTTTGAGCTGTTTAATGTGCAATACACATACATCTGTTAAAATACAATCTCCACCATGTATATGATTACTATAAATAAGGAGGCTTTAATTAAATGGCTCTCACACTGATGATGCGGCAGGGAGCTGGAGCTCCAAGCTGAAGGCTTTAGACAGCTCTGAGACTGTCACCACTCTGTAAATCTCCACTCTCCTCCACTCTACCTCCATGGCAGCTAGCGGGCCTGCACTGCCTGCTGGATTCTGTGCTGCTCAGTGCAGGAGTGGGAGTTAGCTTGCATGGGAAGAGGTCAGTGGAGGGTTCTCAAACCTGAGCATCTCCTGCTTTCTCCCAGACAGATAAATCTGCCGCAGCCCACAGACTGCTCTACATGCTGCAGCCCTTGCTCATATGGTCCCTATTAAGGCAGGAGCACTTGCAGGCCAAAGCATTTCACACTCACCCTGTTTGTGGCAGGTCTGGCTGTCTCCACTGCTCTCGGTCTGGAGAGGTCCAGGGGGCCCCACAGCCCAGCCTCTAACAGGACCTTCCTCAGGGCCTGGTAGTCTGGCCTGTCTTTGTATCCCAGAGCTCTCACGCTAAGAAGGAACCTGGCTATTTCTGCTGAAGGAATTCAAAGAAGAAATAAAAGCTGGGAATGATGTTATGGATTCCTGTTTCTGTCCAATTCTCTAGATCTAGATCTGGTCACATCTTAAATAATAGCACATTTGCATATTTAATAAGTGGGCCAAAGTTGTTTTGGTGTCCATATTTGTAAGAGAATTGTATATGACTGAAGACACATGATGAAGCTGGAGTTAAGCGTCACCAGTGGATCAGTGGATTTTCTTTCAGAGGGAACACCAGAAAAAAGCACCATACTGAGTGCTAATCAGTTTTATCACTGGGTGAAAGTATGCAGCCACCCATGGCCCCTATAGGTCAAGAGCCCTATGAAAATTTTATGCTGAAGTAAAAACAATTTCTGGAATAAAAGTTTCTGTATAATTTTCAGGGCATTAATGTTATTGTAGACAGCTCTGACTGTCAAACTTCTGTGAAAAAATTATGCGGTACCGCTATGGCCAAGGGGTCACAAGTTCGAATCCCGAGCCATGCCACTTTGCCATCAGCAGCCGGAGTCCAAAATAACACAATTGTCTTATTATCTTATTATCTCCGGGTGGGTCAATGGTGCTCTTTGTCGTCCTTACTCTTAGGCAATGTTGGCCGGCGTCTGTTTCTGTTCCCGGCCCTTTCCTCCATGCGTGTCAGCTGTTTGGCAGTGCCGCATTGGCGGCAGTTCAAATGGTGGCGGTGGCTGGCTTGGGAGGAGTTCTTACCCTCCTATTGTCTGAAACATTGCTAGTGCTAGGGGGAGTTACGAACTAATTGGCAGCACTAAATTTGAAGGAAAAAAGGGGAAAATTCTACAAACAAATAAAAAAAGAAATAAAAAAAACTGGCTGCACTTCTGACACTCCCGATTATAGTAAACAACACTGGTGAAGACAGCCAAGATGACTACCAAAACTCAAGTGATCTCTAAAACCAACATGACTCATTTACCAAAAACAGAATCCTGCCCAAAAATAGCGTACAAACTGTGCATGGAGCCAATAAGAGTCGATGAGGCTTGCGGGGTCACATTCTAGTTTATTTTGCAAGCTACACTGGGCCTGTCGCTACATAAATGTAAAGTAAAAGTTAGAGTCAGGTTGGTGACACAAAGTACAAAATGAATAAATTTTAAAATGTGTTTCAGGGGGGTGGGGCGCCCATTTCTGTCTGTTGCCTAGGGCCCCAAACTCACTAAATCCGCCCCTGATCACACCTTCACACAGACCTTGACAAGAACATAACAGTGAATGAGCCCCACTATTCAAACATGCACACAAATGTGCATCTAATACGGCTACTTTCCATTCTTCACTATAATAAATAAGCTGCCTGCAGCACTAGACCAGTATGCAGCATCTTTGTGGCAGACTAACTGAATGTATATCACATGCACGGCATTGATGCATGTTGGAAGCCTTATCTCTCTGGTCCAGCTGCAGCCAGCCTCTCAAGGTTGGGGGGGAATAGGACCTCATCATAATCATAGATCACAAAGCCTCTATTCAGGAGACATGCATGCCCTCTCGCTCTGTGCGAGGGGTAAAGATAATGCAGAGCTGCTATGGTCTGCTGATGGAAGAGAGGCAGGGTGGCTCAGTCTCTCAGCCACCCCTTGTTGATCATAGAGTGAACAAGTGTATGTGCAGACCACTTACTCTCTACCTCTTTCTTACCTGTAGTGGAGCCAGAGGAAGACATTTGGATAACCGAGTCCGGCAGGTCAGCAATTAGCCTAAGGTCAATAGAGAATATAGAGGGGTTAGCCAATAGTTACAAAAGATTTAGGGTTTTTTTCTGCAGGACAAGACCGCATGGGACACTGTTGATCTACTCATCTCTGTCACAGACTGAACTGCATAGTTACTGAGACCCTCAAAGTCAAAATACAACCCTGTATCTTTCTGTTCTATTTCTTCAAATATAATATGCCCAAAAGTTACGTATAAAAATGAGAGAAAAAGGCATTTAGGCAATAAAGTTCTCCATGTCTTTTGCCAGCTACACCTCTTGATACTTTACCAAAGCAGTTCAGGGAATACTTTGGGTTGAATAACCACAGACAGCTGTAAGCCTCTGATCAGCAGCCATTACACACAGTAGAATGCTGTTTTTGGGCCTGTGGTGGGCTGGAGGAGGGGGCAGGGGAAGGTTGCGTACTTGGCCTTGGCCTCCTGGACCTGCGCTGGATTCCTGAGCACTGAGAGCCAGGGCAGAGTTCCGCACTGCCAATGGAGCAGGCAGTAGCCCAGCACCTCCATGTCCCCTCGTCTGGACGAGGCTGCAGGGGGGTGGGGGGTAGAGAGTGGGGAGGAGCATGAAGGGAGAAGGTAAGGAGATAAATAAAAGAGGGGAGGGGAGGATTAGTGGGATAAGGAGAATAAGAGAGAGAGAGAGAGAGAGAGAGAGAGAGAAAGAGAAAGAGAGAGATGAATACCTGGCGGGAAAGCAAGTTTAAAAAGAATCTTTTGATTAAACGACCTGTCCATCGGCCACTGAAATATGCCCTTATGAAAAAGACAGAGAGGGGAATACTGATAGAGGAGTATTTTGTTTTTTCAGCTGGTGCTCTGGCCTGTCTCATAGACAAACAGGGCCCTTCAGAGAAAAGCTGCGAGTTGGAAGAGGGGGTCAGTTTACTCCTCCCCTGCCCACTTACCCCACACACACACACCTTTAAATCCTCCCTCCCCCCTCTCCGACTCGTCTGGCCTGGCGGCTCGTCCCAGGAACCCGATACTCACGGCCTCTGACATGATCCAGACAGCCCATGGCCCGGCCCGACACTTTCTCCGCCAGAGAGCCAGGCAGTAAAACAAAGAAATAAATGTCTGAGGCCAAATTGTTCCCACATGTTACTGGATTCCGTGGGGTCTGCGCTGGCCTTAAGAGGAGACCCACAGATCAGCGTGTACGTGTGTGCGCGTGCATAGGATGTCCTACACCCCAACCTCAGCTGCAGCACATTACACAACTGCCATCTAGTGTAAACACACTTCTTCACACACATAAACAGAAAAGGATTTTACCAGCCATTTCTTTCCCACTTCTGAACCCAGAGAGAGGAAGTTCGGACATCTTTTGTCACCCCCTGTTTTATTTAATGTGCAAGATCATGTGATCAGCATCTGTCTTTAGCCTGACCATGCTAAAAACATCAGATAAAGGAAATTTCTTTTGACAGAGTGTAGCAGAGAAGAGTGAAGGAGCCCATATTTCCAATATGATTAACTGAATCTATTCACACCTTCAATGGTAACAACAGCACTGTGACCTACACTGTGCCGAGCTCCACTAAACTGGTCAGTTACAAGGACTGACTACATTTGCAAAAACACTGTGCTCACAACTATTTAATTAAAAATTTTACTTTATATATAACCAATATATTATAAGTTCAAAGTGGCATGATTATGATATACATGTCTGGAGTAATGTTATCTATCATTTGTGAATTATTATTCCATATACTTACTGCTAGGGATTTCTCCTGTCTTGGTCAAATGTGAGTCAACATCATATTAAGCAGGTCCCTTCATGAAAAACTCCAGCTTGATTTCATCAATAAGGGTAAATTAAAGCACACAGTCTGTTCGTGCCTGGAGAGTTTATCAACTCAATACTGTAACTGCAGTCCATCTCCTGAGAAATTACCTATTGACTGCCTTCATCAAAGGGGAAAATCTCAGCCTAAATCCATGGCTGCCATTGATCTCGCCATGCCCATTAGGCGCTCTTGCCCGTTAGCCAATCTCACAGCCAGGCCCAACAGGCCAGCACATTTATAGTTTTCCTGCTTCTAACACTGCAATTTAACAAACACAAAATTAGTTTTCCCTCAAAAGTCTTGATACAAGGTAGTGACCTTGGACAAAAAAAAATAAATAAAAATATTAGTAACAAATGCGGTGGGTCTTCTTTCTGAACCTCGAAGGCCTTAACACGGAGATATTGGCCTTAAGTGCATAAAATACGGCACTTACGCTATTAGCACTTCATATGCCTCCGTGAAAGGGGAAGGGGGCTGGCTGGGCAGGTCTGACACCGATTCAGTTTTAAAATGAGGATCCACGAGAACGTTGCATTCCAGGCCAGACACAACACCTTCCATCAATGCGAGGCTGTTGTTCATAATTATGGCCCATTGTTATTCAAATTACCTAAAGTGCTGTGTCAAACTCTTGAACCTCTCCTTCTGAATTTCAGCCATTTCTCTTCAACCCTACAGGTGATAATTAGGCCTTTAGCACAGAGTTCAGCGGGAAGCAGAGTGCCTGTCTCCGCGCTCCTCACCATGGTAACACATCAACATCTACACGGGGTGCCAGGGGCCACAAGGAAAGGAACACTCCACAATCTGCATTCATCTACGGGGGCGACTCGATGCTAACGACCTACACAACAGCTGTCAGTTTCCACAGCCTAGACGAGTAGACGTCCACTACGGTGGCATGGGTTCAATTCGCAGGCAGTCATGACAGTGGCGAAACGAGTCACTTCTGTCTTTGAGAGGAGGTTAGCAAGTGAACTTGTGTCAGTGCGTAGGCATTCTTCTGCCGCTCTCATTACTTAATACATGCTCTTATGTTATCATGACCCAGGACTACAACACACTGCCTTATGCAGGAAGATTTATGCGCCGTGGGTGCCTATACATCTAAGGAGCAGGGAGATGGAATGAGGACCATATGTAAAACCCTGAGCAAGTTAACAAACTGCAGTAAGAACATGCGGACAGACCTTCATCTGAACCTCGGCGTGATTTACTTCGATACTTATCGAACGTCATGTATTTCGACTCAACACCGTAACTACAAGGGATCAAGAATACTTTGTGCTCATTATTTCATGTAGCAATGTTCCAAATACGCCATCTCCATGACAGACAGTTGAAACACCATACCAAATTTATGAAGTGTGATGTGAGGGTTTCAAAATGGTACATGGATATATAGTCCAATTACCTTGGTTTAGGCCATGCACCAACACATCTCCACTAATGAAAGATATTACATTTGATAGTTATTTATTGCTGACTAAGCAATAAATATTAGTAACTATCTTGCTGTTTATATACGGCGAAGACTGACAGCAACAGAAACATGGCTATTAGCAAGCTTATGCCTGGCATAGATTTAGTATTGAACCTCTGTAATGTCTGCACTATTTTGCAGTCGAGGTTATTGGCTTTGAGTCCCAGTCTAACAAAACATCAAAGCTTTAATTAATGGTTAATGCATACAAGATGCAGGTTATGACTTCAACTATTTAGGGAATTGTTGAATTAAGTCTGGCCAGGTAGACATGGACCAAGCGATCAATATCCAATAAAAAGACTGTATGCAATTTACAAGTTAATGTGTTTCCAATATCTTGACCTGGAGTTAAGAGCATGATATGCTGGGTGGAATCTATATGCACTGGCCTTGCTTGAGGGAGAACTGCACACATCACAGATTCATACAAGTATTACAACCAAAGAAAAAAGCACAAATCTTAGTCTTCTTTTAATGGACATCCTTTTAAAAGGAGGAAAGTCTCGTCAATTGAAGCAGTTAAAGACATTCACAGATAATTGTGAGTAATTCACATTCAGCCCTCTCAGTGCCGGCTCAGCATGAAGGAATAAATGCATGAATTCAGCTTTACCTACGCCTTTGTGTGCATCAATGCTTGTGTACTCAATGGTGCCATTGTGTCCTTTCTTTGGGTTCTCTTTGTACTCTTTATGCTCTCCGTTTGGGCAGTATCTGTATGACAGACCATAGTCAGCCAAGTATACCTGTAGGAGATACAGAAATGATAGGTCACCTATGACACTTAGCACAATGTACAAATAGGTGCATCTGTGACATGGCTGACAAGCAAGCAAAAAACAACAATAAGTCAAAAGTCAAAGTACTCTTGAAGCATAACTGTGCTTGTTAACCACAAACACTAATCAAAGTTACTAAATCTACACTAAAATTCATAGTGTGTTTTATGTAAAAGTATCACTCTTATGAATTCCATGTCGCTTTCTGTATATATACTATATACATATAGTATATAAACAAGAATGGACTAACCTTGTCTGTGTCTCTGTGGCCCAGTAAGAGATTGGCACCCTTAATGTCAGCATGGACATATTCATTGTCATGAATATATTCCAGCACGTCCAGCTGTTGAGGGCAAAGTGACAAAGGCTAAGGTTAACAGATGAATAATTTAACTAGCTCATAATGACCCTCTGTAATGACTGCTGACAGAAGGCAGGTATGCGAACAGTGTTTAGGGTGGACTCAAGGGCTATTCAATAGGTCATCTCCAAGATTATTTCACGTTATAATGAAAATGGTAATGGTACTAAGCCCAAACGGCCTGACAATGAGATGTTTTGTGCATAGATGCTAATGCCATACTGAGTTCACATTTTACTAGTGCTGTGAGACAGAGGAATTGTGCCAAACATGAGCAATGATACGACAGACATGAAGCATGTTCCCAATGTAAGAAAACGTTATAGAAACATAGTCAGGGGTAGGGATGACCCGATCTGATCCAGTTATCATCATACCCCAGTTCAGATTCTTTACCACAGTGTTTAGAGCACCGTTCTTGTGACCATTTATGCACATTATTACCCTGTCAGCAGCACTTCTGAGCTTTCTTAAAAGGTAAATAAGAGAATTTAGAGTAGTTAGAGTTTGTAGTGTGGAACTATTTTAACAATGGAACATGCAAACAGACTGGATTATAAGTTATTAAACACACTATAAAATATTGAGAAGTCATTAAAAAATCTCTACTAAACTAATTCAATCAGTCCTTAATGTGTCATTATGGAAACTGATACTAAAAATAAAGTGATTTTACTTCAATATTAATTAGCAGCATATCTTCTAATCTATCTAGACTGTGTGGTTGTATTGTTATACAAACACAGAAATTGAATCGGTATCAGCCAATACTTAGCATTAAGAGACTTGGGTTGGGGGGCAAAATAACCTGATCGGGACAGAGCTAATTAGGGGCGAGCAATATCCTGATATTTTATTGTTGTTTTTGTGAACACTGACCAACCACATGTTCACATACAAAAAGCATAATTAGGCCTGTTTAAGCGGATTTAGTACATCAAATATATATAAAACGTATATAAAACGTTGAATAAAATGAGCGAACTGTTGTGCATGGTGAAATTTCTTGACACAATGACACATATTAAACTAGTGACTTCTGATCATTGGTGTAAATGAAGAAACAACACTAGAAAGCTAAAACGGGCATAATAAACACAATCTAAGCTCTGAAGGTACAGGTAACATTTCTATTCTTTTGCACTCAGCCCTAATGAATCCAAGTACGGAAGATAACTCACCATGAGGCAACCTAACTGCAACACAGTTTGCTTCCTCAGTTGTCCACCATTTTCCACAATCACTTTCTGCAGGTCAGTACCCAGTCGGTCCATCACCATGAACCTGTATCTGCTCCCAGACAAACAAGCTTATAAGACATTGCTAAAGAGCAAATGAGTAATTACAAGTCTACACTACTATTGAGGTTATCATCAATTTAAGGACAAACAACCCGAAACGCACCTTGTTCCATTACATTCAGAGTGTCCAGAGCCCCAGTAGGTTGGGATACCCAGAAAATCGAGTCCTTTGCATCTTTTCCATGTGTTCACTAAAATATTGAATGATGAATGGTGAATAAGCATCAGACAGGCCTGAGATCAAAGTGAAATCATTTTGGTTCACTGAAGCGGTCTGATACACACATGCAGACACGCGCACACACACACACACACACACAACAAAACTTTTATCTAGCCGTGAGGGAAATCTGTCCTGACTGGCGATGCACCAGACTGACAGGTGGCCAAGGGCCCTTTGGAGAAAGCAGCATCTTTATCTGTAATTTGGTCACTCTCTCTGAATTAGAGCTAAAACAAGCTGGGATTGCACTAACGACCACAGAGGTGCATGTTTGCTTTGGCTTATTAATTCATCCAGCCAGGCTAATTTACATCCACAGCCTCTTCATCAGTGACATGTACTCCAAGTGTGAGAACTCTCAGATGAAGACAAGTGGTCTGCAGCACTTTCATTTAACGCTACTCTTAAGAGCGCATTTCTTCCTTCTTGCATTTCACTACAGCAAAATTAATGGCTTTTCTATGATTTTTAGGATATTCTATAATATAACTTAACGATATTTAAAACCTAGACTGTATACTATATGCAAAAACAATGTATTGGGAACATTACAGATAGAAGAACTTACTATTATTCAGTTTTGCTGCTCTTTGATAAAACTTCAGCTCTGTAAACAAAGGTCCATTTTCATAAAATTCCTGGAGGTAAAAACCAATCATTATGAGAAAATTAATTACACACAGCAAACAGTGATCCATACATACTCAAATAGCAACAGAATCTCAGCAGCTGTTAATAACAGCTGTACACTAGTATAGACTACAGGGTACCTATAAGAAAATCATTAAGGGGAGAAAAAAAAGAATGCAAGGTGTGAAAACAGGGTTACAGTTGTGTTACAGTCACTGTTAAAGTATATTCCCTTATGTTTACTAAATAAACCAAATGTGATGCTAAATGGAGTTATGAACTTAGAACTAAAGTTTTAAAGGAGGGCCATACCAGACACTCCCATCTAATTTCCTATTCATTTAAACTTTCAATATCGTGTGAAAAAAAAAAAAAAAGTGTGGGTCTCAAAACTCTCAACTGCTCAACTGATGTCTCTTAAATTTCTTTCTCCTCCATTTGAGGATACTTAAATCTTGCAAACTGTACTTACGACTTTAATCACATAGTCAGTATCCTCTCGTACAGGAGCATTTACACAGTCTGAAGCTGTGACACAAGAAGAAGGAAAGAAAGATGAAGAGTGAATAAAGAACTATACAGAAACCTCTGTGTTAAATTACGGGAATTCCTGCACCACACAGAAATGGGTATTTCCAGAATCATCCGGCCTAGTCTAATGTCCACCCTGAAATACTGATTACTGTAAAGTAACCTATTGTATCACCTTGTTTGTTCAGACCAAGTCAAACTAAGTCAATTAGCTACATGAGGGATGATTCCTAGGATTAAATGTGTCTACTAATCAGTTGTTTATGGTAGCCAATGCTGTAGACATCCATGTTTGTGGCTGTTTATTCTTCACCTTTAAACTCAGAAATGTTCAAAGAATTACCCAGATAAATCAGTCCGAATCCACCCTTGCCAATGATTTTGCCAAGACGCCATTCCTTCTTTTCGGTGTCTCTCAAAATACAGCCGTCGGGCAGCTCATCAGGAAACTGCTTTCTCTTGGGAGCCATCACGAATAGCTCAAATCTAACGCTCAATTATCCAACTGCCGTGGATCTAAGACGTTCTCCAAACAACTAGTGCTAACTAGCTATCTGTATTATCTGTATTAATCAATACCAGGCAGCTGAACTGTTACTGTGGGTTTAGACACATCTGTAACGGAAAGGTAGCTAGCTAGTGCTAGTGCTAGCTAACTAACTTCGTTAAGTTCGACCCGACACACGAATCAAAACTGACCAACAGGAGCAAAACCGAAACATCACTTCTTAAGGAGAAGCGCCTGCTAGCGAAGTTAGCTGGCTAGCTCCAGGTTGCTGACTGTAGACAGTTCAGGCTCAAGCCTAAATTGTTACGCAGTAACTGTCCGTGTTTTAACCGCCACCTCAACTTGCGAATGTATAATTCGCAAACCTCAAATATAATATATGAATTCATAAGAATACTCGGTTTCCTCAGCGTATCAGACAGCTAGCTAACAGGGTGAGCATGTTCAAACTTCCCCAGAGTCGGACACTCCCCCGCGGAGCCGTTTGTATATAGAAAAAAACACTGCAACCAACCGCGAGCACGGAGAGGCGGGATCTCAGCAGCCAATCACTACAATCCAGAGGCGGGCGCTTTTGCAACAACAAAAGCAACTATAGGCTGAGGGGATTTCAATCAACCTATTTAAGCCACTGAGACGATCAGTTTGTGGAGTCGGTCTGTACGTGCTGCTTCTTGTTTTCATAGGGAGATTTTAATGTTGAGATTTTTTATATTTTTACGTATTGTTCACTGTATAGTGTAATTCTTATCTCCAGTCGAAAAAGGTGTGTGTGTGTGTTTACTGGAAAGTCACGTGAGATTTTTATGAAGCAGGTGAGTAGGCGACAGAAACACGTGTGAACTTACCTATAGTTTTGATTTTCATATGTAGAAGAAAATCAAGATCACTATAAACTATTTATGCTTAAATAAAATAAAATGCTTTATATAATCCTGTATATCAACAAAAAAAGTTTCTGTGCTTGGAAAAGATTTCTATGCATGTCATGTGCCTTATAATAAACACTCTGTCAAGACATTACAGAAATCATACTTGCACAAATTGCTTAAGAAAAACTTGATTATTTTTTCCTGCAATGAAGTTTAAGTACAATTACAATAATAAATAAGTTCAAATGCTCATATTCTATAGCTACTTCTCATATTGTACACTTTTGACATGGGAGTGGTTTTATGTCATAATTAAGACACACATACATATATGTATGTAAATGGCCTGTGTTTTGATTGGCTGCTCTGTGTTGTCTCATTTAAAAACCAATTCAACTGCTATAGGCTGAAAAGGCGACCATAGATCGAATCAGCCATAGCATTAGAATAAGTGAACAACATTGATTGTCTTGTTATAATGGTACCTGTCAATGTGTGGGATATATTAGGCAGCAAGCGAACAGTCAGTTCTTGAAGTTGATGTGTTGGAAGCAGAACAAATGGGAAACAGGAAGGATCTGAGCGACTTTGACAAGGCTGGCGATGGCTAGACAACAGGATCAGAACATCTCCAAAACGACTGGCAGGTCCTGTGGGGTGTAAGTATGCAGTGGTTAGCTCCTACCAAAAGTGGCATAAGAAAGGAAAACCAATGAATAGGCGACAGAGTCATAGGCACTCAAGGCTAATTGCTGCGATTTATCCCGGCCTTGGTGCCCATGACCCTGTTGTTGGTTTACTGGATGCTCTGTCCCAGTTGTCAAGCCATCATATTTTACAGAACTTAAATGATCTGTTGCTAATGTCTTGGTGTCCGATTCCACAGGACACCACAGGGGTCGCACACAATATTAGGCAGGTGGTTTTAATGTTATGGCTTACAGGTGTTTGTGTTTGTTTTGTTTTATTAGTTGAAATTAGCCTGTTTGTCTAATGTATTTTCCATATGTTGAATGTTAAAAATAATAATACAGAAAATGTGTTTCTCCATGATATGTTGTCCCCTTTATACAACATTCACAAAAAATACTTTTCCTATAACAAGCCCCTTGCACCATTTGCCACATGCCTGGAATACCTGAAAAATGAACACATTTGGGCTTTGTTCGGGTTATGGGGTACATCTCTCTGACTCTCCGGTAGTCCAGAGAGCAGTGACACCAATCTTGAGGGGCCATGCCACCATTTTCCATAAATGCCCCTTGTGATGGAGATGGCATAATTGTTGTAATTAGGGAGAACAGCTCAGGGTGGCATTGCAGTGACCCACCCCAGCCCAGGTCCATATGGTCTGAAATAGATAATGAGTCTGTTAATGTGCTATGTCCATCAGTAATACATACTCAATATGGATTGCAAGCAGGCAGGCTGTTATTTTCACCATGGCCATCTAGAGTTGACAGATGAGGTCTGTTACAACCGTCTTGACAGCTCAGTATTCTCTCTCTCTCTCTCTCTCTCTCTCTCTCGCTCACACACATACATACACCTGAAAAATATGTAGTTTAGACACATTTCACTATCCGTCTTCATGTCATGAAGAGAATAGCATTTGTTTAAATCAGTCTATTTAAAACCACCCAATCAATAGGAAGGTGATTTTGGAGAGCTCTGAAAATGTGTAGTGGCCCTGTGTATGCTCAAGTGTGTGTTAGAAAAGACTTTTTTTGTTTTGAGGATGCTGGATTTTCCTAGGGTCTTCCTGCATTGATTCCATTTACTCAAGTGTTCCTTCACTGCATGGAAAAAAACACTTACTGGAAGTGTTTAGCTAATATTCCCTGCAATGCGCAAGGAATTATCCCATTCATACCATTCAGACCCTAAGGCATTGCCTGTAAAGCTGTACGTTGTCGCACTTTAAAAGCAAGATTATTCCAGTCTGCATATTTCCTTGCTGATTATATAAGTTATTATCCAAAAGAAGCACATTAGGAGTCCTTATGAACATATTCCAGTCTCTACACTATGTTCCAATTACAAAGCATTTTGCTCAGAGTGTTCTTCTGTCTTCACTACATTATTGAGGCTTCAGACCAGTTATTGTTATAAGATGTATGGCCAATCCTAATACACGTAATGTGAATCTAATGACCTGTAATGACTGACTGTTTTGCCTTTTTATGGAGGGCAGAGAGATGCTAATAAAGCTGGGGTCTGCTCCAGGGAGGGAGCAGGCACTGACCAGGATTTACATTAGGGCCTTAATGTCTCTAAAGCCTGAGGCTAAATTGAAATTTAGAACTCCAAACTAAGCATCGTTTAGGATTATATCCCCTCAAGAAGCAAGCCTGCTCAGATTGGTTGCCAGATTGGCAAAGGTTGTTGAGCAATACAGTCTGCCTTAAATCCACTATATGGACCAAAATTATTAAGAAACCTACACGTTACATCTACAGGGGCTTTTATGACATCTAAATCCATGTAAATTAATATGAAGTTGGTCCCCCTTTTGCAGCTCTAACAGCAGGTTTGAACTCACACTGTAGTTATTGGGTTTTTTTGCACTATGCACCTCAGTTATTCACAACCCCGCACTGTAACTTTATGTGGTCTGCCATTTCGTTTTGTCCAGTTTTGCTATTACCACTTACAATTGATTGTGGAATATATAGGAGGAAAAAAAATTTCACCGACTGACTTGTTTTAATGGGGGCCTCCTATTCCACTACCTTTTTGGAATTTAGTGAGCTCTTTAGAACGACCCATTCTTTCACAAATGTTTGAGAAGGCAGACTTGAAACACAAGAATTCAACGATTTAGAGCTGTGTCCCAATACCTTTGTCCATATAGTGTACTAAATAGATAGATCCTTTTTGATAAGATTTGATGAGTTATTAGATTAACATCAGCTCAGAGCAATATTTGGGGTTAAGGAGCTTTTGTTTACAACTACATTACTGTGTTTCTTTATAGGTGACTAATTACCTCATCATGGGCCAATAGTCCATTTCTGTTGTAAACACCTGCTGTTTTTAAATAGTATAAAAAAAGACTTTGGTATGAGAAGGATATGATGTTTTTTTTCTATTAAATAGACAACATACTCTTCAAACATGGTTCATCCCTTTTAACCAACAACTACACTATATGGACAAAAGTATTGGAATGCATGCTCTTGTATTGTTTCTTTCAAGGTCAAGAGTTTATCCTGCAGTCCAGGGAAGGCTTTCTGTAAGAATTTTGAGCATTTCTGTGAGGATTTGATTACATTCAGCAACAAGAGCGTTAGTAAGGTAAGGATGGTCACCACCCTACCATATCCCCAACTCAACCCAAAAGTATTGTATAGGGCACCATCATTTCAGAGAACACAGTTTCACTGCTCCACAGCTCACTGCTTGGGGCCTTAAACCCCTCTAGCCCACACCTGGCATTAGGTATGGTGTCAATAGTAGCTGTATGCATTCATTATAAGGGGTGTCCACAAACATCTATACATATAGTTTAGCATCAGAGTGCCTAGTTCTGGTAGTTTAGTTGTGGTATCATTCAAGCATCTCTAGCGAATTGGTGTTGAAATCTGTTTGAAAGATTTGATCACTGGGTCTGCTGATATCGGATATAATCCCTTCAGTCTAGTTCAGGTGGTCGAATAGCAGTCCTTTAAAGTAGTGCTGATGCTGCAAATTGCAGGAGAATTCATAACTTCCTTCTTTTTGGGTTTCTTCTAGGCTCAGTCTTAAAGTCTTTAAAAAAATATGAAGCTAAAGCTTTGTTTTCATCGATGTCCAGCTGTTTCATTATGAAGACCTGGGGGAAGCAGGCCTAGTATTAAATATGCATGTCTCATGTGCATGGCTTTGTTTTTTGATCTTTAGCTTTTTTGTTGGGTTAATAAGCTGGAGCATCAACTTGTCCTCCATTGCCTCCTCTTCTGATGTGGCATTTCACAAGAGGCCCACTGAGGAGAGACGAGTCAGAGTGGGGAGGAGAGAGGAAAAAAAGAGGAAAAGAGATGTGAATTAACACTTGGCAACCAGCTCTGTGCCAACTCTTCCACCCCCCAGCACACACACAGCCAGGCCCCTGCTCTGACCTGGAGTCACTGCACTGGGCAGATGTAGCACTGGGTTAATTAAGCTGTCTGGTGCTGAGAGCCTGGAAGCGTACAGAGAGAGTGTGAGAGAGAAGGGGGGGGGTGAGTAAGCGAGCGAGAGAGAAGGGAGTCCTCGGCCCTTCAGCCCAGTAACAGTCGTGCTGTCCACACAGCCAGCCTTTTGCTCCGTTAGACTCATCGATCTGAGGGTCAGGCAGACTGAGAAAGAGAGGGAGGACAGCTGCAAACACAGGGGAGTTCCTCTAGCAACTCTTTGTGTGTGTGTGTGTGTGTCTGTGAAGCTTTGACATGGCCTCCCTAGACGAGTGCACCTTACCTGGCCCTGCAGGACAGCCAATTAGAACCACACACTGCATGATGTGAGAGCAGTCGCAGTTGTTCGGCTGACAATGCTCATGGTTGTTGTTTAAGGTATATACAGTGGCATGCAAAAGTTTTGGCACCCCTGGTCAAAATTTAGTGTGAATAACAAAATAACAAAAAAGAAAAGGACTGAAGCAACAGTTTGGGCACCTGGCGTGTCACAGCATCACAGCTTCTAAATGCTTGTTGTAATTTCTTGTTTGGGAATTTCTTGTCCATTTCTACTTGCAAAAAGCTGCTGTGTAATTCTGCAAGGTCTAGCCATGGATTTTGGATGAGGTTTAGGTCAAGGGACTGTGAGAGCTATGGCTATGGCTTCAGCTTGCGCTTCTTGAGGTAGTCCATTGTGGATTTTGATGTTGTAGAATCCGTCCGCTTTTCATCTTCATGTTTTACTGACTTGTGTGATGTTTGATTCCAGCAACCCAAGCTGAAAGTATGATCGATCCACCCCCATGCTTAACAGTTGGAGATGTGTTGTTTTCATGACGTTCTTTTTCCTCCAAACATACCTTTGCTCCTTGCGGCCAAAAAGCCCATCCATTTTAACTTCAGAGTGAATCAGACTTGTTTAGCTAAGTTTTTGGTGAGGATGCAGGAAAGGCTTTCTTCTAATGACCCTTTATTGAAAGTCATATTTGTGCAGGTGCACCACTCCAGAGTCTGCTAAATCTTCTTTCTGCATGTTTTCCAGACCTCAACTTGGCCTTCACTGTTCCTGTTAACTGCCGTTTCTTAATTACATTATGAACGGAGGAAACAACTACTTGAAAAGACTATGTTCTTATAGTCTAATTCTTTGTGGGCATCAATTGTTTGATATCGTGCTTGGCAGCTACTGAGATAAGCTTATAGCTGTTTTTTTAAGCTGTCTCTTAATTTCCTTTGACTCACAAATCAATGGACAAACTGACCTAATTATAAATATAAGGAATATTTTTACTTGAATGCAAATCCTTGCAGTAAACTACTGCCTGAAGTCTGCAATTGATGCACATTATACTGAGTTTCAACCAAGCCTTCATTATTTTTTGTCCTACTCTTAGTTAAAGTAAATTAAAAGTATGTTAACTGGTAATGATAACTGACTATGCCATTTAACATTTCAATTCTTTACCTTAAGATGCTGTTGAGTTGCTTCTGCAGTATGTTTTAGGTCGTTATGCATCTGTACTGTAAAGAGCCATCCTATCAATTTGCAGCATTTGACTGAATATGTCTCCATGCACCTGAATATATCTCCATGCAGCATTCCATGCCATAACAGTGCTTCCACCATGTTTGACAGATGATGCGGTATTCTTCGGATTAAGATCCTATGAAGTTTCTTAATTCTATGTTAATTTACTTCAGTTGTCTTCTGCAGATTTCCAGGGGTTTTGGTGTTGCTGAGCTCCCAGTGCTCAGTCTTTTTAAAAAAAATTAACCAAATTGTAGATTTGACCAAAGTTCTCCCTAATCGGTTTGTCTTGTTGTTTTCAGCGTAATGAATGCCTCTGTTGATTGCATCAACACTTTCTGGACCCCATATTGTTCCCCAAAAGAACTACCAAATGCAAATTCAACACGAGAATTAATTCCAGACTTTTTATCTCCTAATCTGAAATAATGAGGGAAATGATCACACATGGCAATGAAATAGTTAAATAGTTAATTGTTCAATTTCTTTTGAGCCTTTAAAAATGTAGGGACTAAAAATGTCTAATTCATGCAATAATTTTGTTAAACCCCTTAAAATTAAAGCTGAAAGTCACATCTTGATTGCTTTATTTAATTGTAGAACAAATTATTTAACTTTAACACTCCATAACTAATTATCTACTAAAAATTACACAGAACTACCTGGCCCATGGGGATCATAGGTGGCTGCCTGCTTTTGTCTAGTGCTACAGGTGGTAGTTCAAATTCATAAAACCAGTATAACTCTACATGGCACAGCTGAATTTCACTGCACCTGATGTGGGTGTTTGTTTACAAGTCGGTGTATTGAACAATGCAGCTACATGGCACAACTACAACCTGACTAGTGACTTCATAGCCGAGTCCAGCAAGCTAATCTGATCTCAGAATGTCAAGTTAAAACCAGTGCCTGTGCACACCGATCAGGTCTTTAATGGCAGAAAGTTTTAAATTCCATCCCACCCCTGTTCCCAAGCATGCATTCAGCAGGGTGTTCTACCCAGTGATGTCATCATGATAAGATGATCATATATAAACACCATTGACTAAACCTCACATTATCAGCTATTTATCAGCTTATGAAACCCTCCACCAATACATGTAAAAGCCCACGCTAGTGACATAACACCATCGTCACATGTGCTCACCCTTGAAATTATCTTATGAGAGGCGGGTCTGAACTTGCTGAAAGTAGTATATTTTGATAAATTACATAATAAGCATGTCATTCTTTCTTCTTTGTTAGCACCTTAGCCAACTACAGTTCATTTTAGAGTGTATAAACACAAGGCATCATAACTGGCAGTAGACCAGGGATGCAGCATGACTGAGCAATTGTCTTTAATGACCAGTGCACATGTTTGCATTGAGGTATTAAATCACATTCATTCACTTCTTTGAAAAAAAGCTGCACTTTTGACAGATTTCCCCTGCTTATTTAAATAAGCTTCAAATAACTGTGCGAAATGCCATCATGCTTGCTTTTGCAGTTGTCAGTGACACATATGATCTCTAAGGGTTAATGTTATTTCAGTATAAAATCCTGGATGATTTGTGTGGGCTTGTCAGTGCTCACTGAGACGCAGCAGACCCCAGCAGAGTGTGGTGGTGTTTGGCTGATTAGCTGATCAAACCTTTGTATGCTTTAAAGTTCTAAGGTTGCTCTCTCTCTTTCCACATCAGCCCCTTTGCTGTCAGACTCTTTGACCCAGACCACAAGTGTCACCTTGTAACCCTTTCTGAGAAAGTATCTCACAATTAAGCTCTATCAACAACTTCTAAGCCCACAAATCAGTGACCTTTGCGCTAATATGGCTTTCTGCGAAACAGCAGGCAAGGATGATCTGCTGTTGATTAGAATGGCCTTGCTATGGCTCCAGGTGCAGCAGCCCTAATGCGGTGCCATCAGCACCGTAGAAGTTGAATTTCCATCGTGAGTTACAGGCTGTGTGGGAGCGAAGAACATGGCAAGCATAAACTTGAAGAGATGAGAACTTTGATTTCAAAGCTCACCGTGGACTTGTTTCTTCTTCTTCTTCTTGTTTCCCAGACGTTTCCTTCACAGGAACTTAAACTTGATCTTGGATCTGAAAGGAATCAGCAAAGGAGATGCATGGTTTCCCTCACTGCTTTCATCAAGCAACATAACAAGCTTTGAGAATTGCAGCGAAATGCAATGTATGTCAATTACGATAATATTATTTGCTCAGGATTACCTTTCCCTTTTATGTTCTGCCTTAATAACAATGAGTATTTAGTCCCTGAGGTGTTAGCTCAGGTTCTGTTAATTACAGGCGCTATTATCATCTGCACATCTGCCCCAACTCTTCCACTTCCACTGCATTCGGTCCACGCCCACACAGGCGGAGGGATAAACAAACACACACTCAAGAGACACACACAGACATGCTCACACAAATACTGAATATTGGTTATTGATTTATTTAGCTTCACAGTAGGGTGTTGCTGAGATAACTTGGGGCGATGTGTAGTTACACTTATGACTACGCAGTCAGGTCCATAAATATTTGGACGTAGATACAGTTTTCATAATTTTGTACACAACCTCAGTGGATCTGAAATTAAGCAATGAAGGTATAACTGAAATATATATATTGGTTTAGAAAATGTTGAATTAATGAAGTGATATTTAACTGCAGTTACTGGTAATGAATTACTGTCATTTTTACATAGCCCCTGCATTTTCACAAAAGATTTCATATCTCAAAAAGATTTGGACATACTAAAATAATTCTATGTACTAGTGTGATGTTGGTCAGCACTGGCATCTGTTAGCTGGGGACTCTTGACACTTTCCTCCGAACACTCTGGTTACCTAGCGAAAAGAGGTGAGACATCGTACTTGCCATCTTTGCTAGTGATGGGGAAGGTTACATGAACTGGGATTGGGTAATTGGCCTTTCAAATTGGGTACAAAATCAGGTAAAATTGAAAATCAATGAATAAAAGGTAATGTTCATACTGAGGCTAATAATTTGTCCAATGACTCATGTGCCAGAACTGGGCAGGCCTTTTTAGATATTTTCAGTTTAATTTCGATCGTTCTGTTCTCAAGTGTTACCAGTGGTTTACATCTTGAAGGCAACCTTTTGTATTCACATTCATGAAGGCATCTTTTGATTTTAGACTTTGACAATTCTTCTTATAGGAAAGTGATCATCTGTGTTAGTTGTCTTTCAGGTTTCTCGTGTTGCTGAGCTCGCCAGTGCATTCTTTCGTTTTCCAGAAAATAATTAAATTGTCAGTTTGGCCACTCACTCTCTGTTTTTCTGACAAGCTTATTTTTTGTTTGTTTTTTTAGCATAATGATGGCCTTCTTTATTTGCATTGACATCTCTTTGGACAACATATTGCGAGTTCTCAACAATAGCTACCAAATGCAATATCAGTTAAATCAATTGTTTGTCATAAAACTTGGGCACACCTAAAACTGCTTTTCAGTTCATTGTACAATTATTTTTGAGCCTGTAAAAATGGCTGTTGTTCCTAAACCCCTTTTAAATTAAACCTGAAAGTCAACAATTGTGTCACTGTCCAAATACTTATGGATTTTACTGTAAATCACCCAACTCCGTTAAGGTAAATGTGGTTGAGTGTGAGCTTCTGTACTATGTGCTATGCATTAATCCTGCCCTCTCACCTGCCTCTCAGTACTACATCTATTTTAGCCCTGTCACTTCATAAAAAGCCATTAGATACCATTACACATGGAGTGTGGTGCAGTTCTGCACCTCATAAGTTAACAGTCGCTTTTAATTCACTCTCCAGTGGCTTATTAAGAGCAGGAAATGACTGAGAGAAAGAGAAGCTCGTGGGCTATGACATCCCACCCCCCTCTTTCTCCCTAACTCACTCTCTCTCTCTCTCTCTCTCTCTCTCTCTCTCTCTCTCTCTCTCTCTCTCTCTCTCTCTCTCTGAATTTCTCACTCCTTCTGTCCACTTCTAATATGTTGTTTCAGAAAATGTTGAATTCCCGAGAAGTAATATTACCCTCAGTAATGCTCAGGTTTAGCAGTGTGTTACGCAAGCGTACTTCCCTTGCAACACTTCTGTTCTCTGATTGTAATTATTTTTATTCATTTATTTCTTTCTTTTTGCAACTGTCTACCTGCATGATAAAAATCAGCTTTGTATTCATGACACTTCCTCAGCAGCAAAAAATCAATCTCAATCAAAGCGGCTAAGTTTATCATAAATTATCATGAAAAGGGTTTCCACTGAGTAGATGCTTAATTACAACCTCATTTGAATAATTTTGCATATTAATGAGCTCGGAATGAAAATCATTTTTGGAGTTCTAACTTGAGCTCGGAAACCCACAGAGATAATGGCAGCCCTTTCAAACGTATGTGATCTTATTACCAAAGGAAGCGCTGCCATCTCTGCCTGTACACAGTTGCGTTATAACTTGATTAATGGACTTGTGTCTCTGACATTAATAAACTATAACCAAATTAAAGACTTCATTAGTCTCAACTTGGACCACATGTTTAACGGCATCATGAATAAAACTCGGCGTGATATCAGCACCTCAGGAGTTGAGCGACTGAAAGTTAGAACGCTGGAAAAGTTATCTGGTCTTAGAACTTCAGATGTGCAGAAGCAAGAACAGAGGGATTGTGAAATTTGATCGGCGCTGCTTTTCGGAGAAAATGATGGGGCTTGTTTCAGGATAAATAGGCCTGTTTGTTTGTTTAATTACTTGTAGTCTTTTTCTATGTAGTAAAGTGTGCAGCTGTTCCAGTTGCATCACCGGACGTCTTGGCAGTAATGGCTTTGGTGGTAATAAGAGAAAAGATTTAAAACTAAACTAAGAGTCCATCAGTTATCTGTCTTCCCTCCCCTGACATGAGCCATGCTAGTTTTATTGATATTCACTCGCAGCTATAGTCTGCATGATGAATAATAGGGGCAGATGGTGAAGGAGTGGGTTGCTCTCATTTATCCTCGCAATCCTTAGTGAACGTTTGGCTCAGAACACAGTACATTGGAGAAAGAGGTTGAGGTACACAGCAGAAGAGCAGTGGTCAGGATTGCAGTGTTCCTCTGCTGTGTGTGTGTGTGTTTATGAAAGTGCAAGATTGAGGCAGTTGTGGGAAAAGTGAGGCAACAGCAGAGACTAGTGGCGAGAGCAGAGCTGTGTGGCGAAGCTGTTCGTCCTTTTCTCTTCTCCAGCTCACCTCTGTTCTCCTATTATAGCCTTGACCTTTCCCACTGTTTGCTCAATTATTAAAGATACAATTATACCAGATTAAGCGGTGAGGGGGAGCTCTTTAGGGAGAGACTTCTACAGTATACAGGGAAGGAAAACTTTTCTATATTAATGAAAGTCTGTGGGATCCAAATCCCTGTATTAAAGTTCTTGAATGGACTATATTGACTTATCATACCATGAAGAGCTATAATTAGCATTTTAATATTAAGGGTAAACCTTTATTACACATTTATTATCTGTGAATTAACTAATGCCTGTACCCACACAGATATTCTGGTGTAGCGCAGTTTTAGAGTGCAGAAGGTTAATGTTTATTATTAAAATTATTTATTTATTTATTGATCTTCCTCAGAGGTGTAGTTCTAAACAAGGTTTCAGTGAAAGCAGATCACTGATGATGTTTCTGCATGCAGTGTAAAGAAGAGCCTGTCTTGTAGGACACTGATGAGGCTTTACATTTTATTTAACAGGTAGGGTTGCACTGGACTTGAAGCAACATTAAGGTCAGGCAATCCCATTGAAGTTTGAATAAATCAATTGGAGAAGGGTTTAACAAGATACTGTTACTTGTGGAAGTTTGGATTTATTTCTGGTGTGTTCACAAGAGGCCATACGTGACTCAGCACTCCCTTTACATCATGTTAACACTATATTTATTTTACAAGCATTGTTCTGTTTGTGTCTTACACAGAAACACAGTTCACAAGTATCCCAGCCAACAAAGATCTACATTAACTTCTTAACACAGCAAGGCTTATCACACATCAAGGCATACTATTCAGTAACTACCAGGACTTGTGTGCAAACTGGTGTGCAAACTATTCTTTGGTAATAGAAGTTTGTATTTAGTAAATTAGTCTGTTTAAAGGTGTTTAATAGTGTAAAAACTATGAGATCTCTAGTGTTGTGTAGCAATTGTCTCAATTTACAGCAAGATTCTGACAGAAATCATGTGGAAAGTGCTCTAGTATTACTGTATATTACTGTAGTATTGTTTTAATAAGGGATTTGTTCTTATTAAAAGAAACGTTATATAAATATATTATATAACGTTTCTAATAAATTACTATGGGTTTCCAGAAAACTTATTATATTTTCTCAAAGTTTCCATAATAGAATCTTTCTCCCTCTCTCTCTCTCTCTCTCTCTCTCTCTCCCTCTCTCTCAAGCAAACACAGGAGATAAAGTAAGGCTTTAATTAGAGTTGTGTCATTAAAATATCCTCTCTTTTTTGCAGAGTGGGGTGGGGGGATGCTTGTGGATGGTTGGCTGGGTATTAACAAGTTCATGGATCTTATTACTTCCCCCCTCCATCGCATGCTGTCAGCTCCTAGGGATATGATATCCGATGGCTGAGCTCACATTTACAACAAGTTCATTACGGTGCGGCGGCGGCTCTGGCTGCTTGGGCCCAGCTGGTTGGAGGGGTCTATGTTTTAATTAGTGCTGAGGGTGTGCATATTAATTACAACATGAATGATATTTACTGTACCTAAGGAACACGGGACGGGCTAAAGACACTGGCAGCCTTAGCTAATAAAGCCAGCCATGCTAATGAGCGCGAGAGAAGCCATAAAAATAGACGCCGGCAAAATAATTCATAAAGTTTATTGATCTCCGAGTAAAGACGTTAAGCTCCGATTAAGGCCACAAAAGGAAAGGCATCACACTTTATCAAATAAATAAGCCATGTGGAGAAATGTGAGCTCAGAGACAGATTGTCATTAAGTAGGTCACGTGACTGCTCCCCCCCAGAGAACGGGCACATACGTTTGCGCAGTAAAAGAATAAAGAGAGGGAGGGCTGGAGGAAATGATAGAGAGGGCGCTTTTCTCATAAATGCACTGGAAACAAAACTGTTGGTGTTTTGACTGAAAACATGGCTTATGTGCTTACATGCATTACATACACTTTAACTCTATGCTCTCTGTAACACTGCTGTGTTACAAGTTCTGCAGGTTCTCCATAGGAAGGAACCCAAAGCAGGTGCTTAAGTGGTCTGTGGGACCATACACTTCATATTTATGTGGATAACTTAAAGAGCTTTCATGAACAGTCTGAGTTTGCTCCAATTGGCTACATGATGACCATGTCCAGTTAGCTACATGATGCAGTGAATATGATTAGAACTAAGTTGGTTCTCCAGATGTTCCTTGGCCAAAAACACTAGAGCTGTCCTGTGTGTTTTATGAATCCAGTAGTATTCCAGCAGGTCCAACAAGGGATAAGAATATGTTTGTCAGGACTTGCGATCAAGTATACAGTAAATCGTTCTTTACAGCAATGCCATGCATGAACTATTGTTTTTGGTCCCTAAGAGAACCCTTCAAAGGAGAACCACTGATATATCTAGTTGTGTGGAACTACTTTAAAGTCTAAAGAACCTCCACACACTGTAAAATGTATATCTAAAGCAATCTAAAACCCATTTTAGAAACTTTATTCCAGGTGAGCAATAATATCTGTTGCATTTTCTTGGTTTCCTGACAAAGCTACCACTCAGTGCCACAATATTGTGCTTAAAATGGTCAGCGCTGTAGCTGTAGCTGTTGCTCTGCAGAGCTGAATTCCACTCTTTCACCCGTGTCACAATTTTAGAGGTTGGTTTGCTTGCAGGGAAAACCTGATTTTACGGGTTGACAAAAAGCAGCTGAAACAGATGCCATGTTAAATGGGGAGTGTGTGTGAGTGCACACTTATGTAGTTTGTGTGAGTGGGATTGCACTGGCAGCCCTCCAAATGAAGACTGTATTGCACACACCAGGGAGAGAGTGAGAGAGAGAGGCTGGAGAGTGTGCTAGATGCTTCATCTTGAGTCATGTCTGGTATTAAGGCAACACACTTAAAACAGCAATTTGTTTCCCTTGCATCCAATAAACAGCTCATTCCTTTTCCAATCAATCACCTCAAGCAGAAAGATTAAAAGTAGAGGGGTAGAGTTTCTGGGCTGCAGGTTCTTCTGCAAAAGCAACGGTGGATCCTGAAGACAATCTGCGCCACCCTGCCGAAAACCAATAACAACAGAGCTAGAATTGACTCATAGCTAGAGAGCTTTCTTTATTACTGCAAGAGGTATGAAGTACTTCAAAAATAATATGAAAATAACGTCTTCATTAAATAAAGAAGCCATTTGAGGGAAAAGGTGTGGCGCTATGAGGTCTTGGTACAATGCTTTGTACCTAAAGTACTGACATGAACAGCGCTTTATTTAAATTGCTCATTATGGGAGGGTTATTCAAGGCATAAAAACACCTAGGGTCATGTAAACAAATAACCTTTAGCTGCACAAAAAGACAGTTGAATGAGAAATGTCTTGGAGTGTAGAGCATCAGTAACTTGGGACCAAAGACCAAGGAGCACCAAGACGGATATCTTGAAAGATAAAAATGTGCTGGCTTGTTTTTCGTGGGCAGGACACTCTTTAAAATAAGGGTTACTGGGTTTGGTAGATAAGGTTCGGTATGTATAGATCATTTACATTATAAAGTAGTCCTTTAAGCCCTTAACACTCCAATGCTTATTACACTAAGACATATTATTTGGTAACTACAGGAATGTCTGTACAAACTGGTGGTATTCTTTGGTAATAGAAGCTTTTAATAACACTTTCGGCCCATCGGTAGGGCAGAGGCTGTTTAAGGGGTTAAACTTAAAGAAGGTTCTTCAATCTAAATGTATTTCTTTTAGATTCAAACTGCTCTTAATGCTTTATTTTGTTTTAGAATTTGTGAACTGGTTTCATGCCTGGATACCCCGCTTGGACTATTGTAATTCTCTTCTGTTTGGTCTCCCCCACAAGTTCCTTCATAAGCCCCAGTTCTTTAACAGCTACTGGCTCCCTGTTAAATTTCACATTGATTACAAACTTATACGGCTCACCTTTAAGGCTAGCATTACCTCACCCCCCCCCTGTACTGACGGACACTCTCTTCCCTCCACTCTGTAAGGGGCCGTGCAGACTTTTATTGTTGCTTAATCAAAGTAGTTTTTGATAGAAGGGCTCTGCTATCATTGCATGTTTGGTAGAAGTGTAGTTCAGCAGTGCAGAACACACACAGCTGAGATCCAGGTTTATGTCTTATTTCTCAAAAGATTAAGAAAAGTATTAGCCACATTAAATGTCACTGAATGACACTGACAGTGACATGATTGTTTTAACAGTGACCATGTTTTAGCTGGAACCTTATCTTCAAGCGGAATGTAGTCCGAACCCTAAACCTTTATTCTCTAATCGTAACACTATTGAGAATCACTCAATGGTTTGTTATTAACCTCTTATTAAACTTCTCGGAACCGCCAGTGGTGCCAGGCCTTTTTCTCTCTCCACAACTCAGGAACAGCTCAGCCAGTTTGCATTGCTTTGCATGTAGTTAGCAATTAGTAATCCTTAGGGTGTAATACCAGTCGTGGAGCATAAGGGGTTCTGATCTGTAGATCTGCTTTAGAGAGAACTATGCATATCATGTTGAACTAGTTTTCCAAGTGGCTCCCACTGGCTCCCTGTTAAATTTCACATTGATTACAAACTTATACGGCTCACCTTTAAGGCTATCATCACCTTTATGATTATTATTATTATTATTAATTGTACATTTCAAAAGGTTTACAGCTGTAATATGCTCGTCCGTTTGGATGTCCTTGTCATGTATGTGCCTGATAGGCTGATTTATTCATTCTGTAAAATTTGGATACACACAATACACAGTTGTGGTTGGAGATTTATATGCCTTAATCATGGACTTTTATGGCAATGTTAGACTTTCAAGGATTTCTTTGAACTTTTCTTGGGGGCAGTGTACAACGTTTCTTTAATAGAAATGGTGAATGTCCTGTTGGTTGTTGCTTCTTCAGACACACATTTAATAAACATCATCAAGCTTCTGGCAGATTTTAGTCAGACATGGGATCACTCATCTTGGCAGAATTGGTGAATCTGGTGTGGACCTTACTTTTATGCATAATCCACATATGTTAATAGGGTTGTATCAGTTCCACTGACATCAAAATAGCCATAGAACATAATTTTACCACCACAACTCCCAATAACTTGTAATTATGTACAATTAAACTCTTTGATCTGTGAATCTGCCTTTGTTTAGAAATAATTCCAAAAGACTTTGCTGATTTTCAGTCTTTTCAGATCTGCCCTGACATTCATTTCCATGATGAGTGTTTGTGAACATTGTTATCGTGTGAAGTCTCTTGTTTTCTGAGAGTGTGAGCATATACGTTCATACAAATTTACTGTTAAATGGTAGAACTGATAACTTAAAAAATCCATTATTTCAAAGGTGACCTATTCTGATTACAAGTACTTAATGTTTAATCAGATTATGGAATGAAGATGATGTGTAGTCTCTTCCTACCAACTTGACTGACAACTAGCTGCATTTAATCTGGGAAGAAAACGAATTGCACATTGTTCTGTTGTCCTTTCAGTTAAGGAAGAAAAGTGTTTCAAGTACAGGTCAGTGATTTCCTTTTTCCTCTGAGCTTAGTACATATAATCACTTCCCTGAATTCCATATGGGGGCATTTCACAGATTTTCCTTGCTGTTTTGATGGGTGGCTTTCAACCCCGGTCCTGGAGGTTTTCTGCTCTAACACATGTGATTCAACTTATCAGGTAATTATCAAGTCCTGCTGAGTTGAGTGTGTTAGAGCAGAGAAAACACAAAAATGTGCTGTGCATGTGGTCTCCAAGCGCGAGGAGAAGAAACAATGGTCTAACTAAAGGCCATTCCAAAGAAGGCTGTAGATCTGGCTGGAGATGTGCTGTGTTCTTGTGGCCTTTCTTCTTCTTCTTCTTTCCCACATACAATGGTCTAATCAGAATGTCCTGATGAATTAGTTTGCAGTTGTGAAGAGAAATGCTTTTTCTGTTTTCTTCTTCACATATCCATACTTTCTCGCTGTTCTTATCACTCCATCTCTCTCTTCTTTTCGTCTCTGGCCCAACCAGAGAGAAAGAGGAGATAGGGAGATTTCCAGGCCCAGTGTTGACAGGGCAATTAGTCTGAGCGCCAGGTCTCTTAACTCAGCGCCAGCCACTCTGTGCATAGCCATGCATACTTCACCATGCAAGACTCATCGATTAATCAGCAGACTTAGCCATAAAACAGGGCGAGGATGACACTGTGCCTTAACCCCTGAAGCACCACAGAACCACTGGCATGTCCATACTTTCATAATAATAGTTTCATAATAGTTGAAATTATTTAAAGTAGCTATAAATAGTTGTTCATTTTAGATAATAAGCCTTAAGAGTCTTATTTTAGAATCTCAGTTTAGGGTGTTTAACCCTTGCCATGTTTACCATACTTTAATTTGTCATACTTAAATAGAAATCAAATTTAATTTGTAATAAATTTTGCTTATTTCCTCCCCAATTTGGACCGCCACTTACCCAACCCATGTGTACTCTCCCCCTACTGCACTCCCCCAATGCCCACTAAACTAGTGAGGGCAGACCAACACACGCCCCCTCCGACGCATGCACAGTCAAGCCACTAATTTTTTGAACTGCCGCAGATGCATCACCAGGCAACCAACGCACCTGGATGGAAATGCTGCATACCCAGCGCCAGTGCCTGCAGACGCCAGTGCAATCTACCCACCCATGAGAGAGCAAGGCCAATTGTGTTCTCTCTGGGCCGATGACCAGGATTCGAACCAGCGATCCTCTGATCATAGTGACAGCGACTTAGTCCACTGGACCACTGATATGTCATAAGATTAATAACTGACTAATAAACCTAGAGTTTAAGGGGTTAATATTGGTCAGGGAGGTCTTGAGTCATGCTGGGCAGGCTTGTGCTGGGTAGAGGCAGCCTAAATTGAGAAGGCCCATCGCCCTATATGATATTAGCCCCGTCCTGGAGCCTTGAGGAGGGGGCTGTAGAGCTGGGAGTGAACCCCTCTCGGCTGAAGGGTACAGAGCTTTGGCATGGAGGCGTGAGGGCTGTTGTCCTTGTCAGAACACCTGCTGTCTCCTCTGCAGGCCTTTTCCCTGCCTCTTCCCCCTCTTCCCCTTGACACCTCATCAATCCAGCCCATCACGGCTGTGCGCTGGCAGGGGTGCACTCCGCCACAAAGAGATATGACCACAGCAGTGAGCAGGAGACATAGCACATGGAGGCCATCACACAGTCCACCTTGTACAATGGTCTTCTTCAACAACTGGTGGGTTTTGCCTCAGCACTGGCCTAATTATGGATCTGCTCAATTTTCTGTTGTTGCCTCTCCTCCTTCCCCCACTCGAAACCACTCTTTTTCTGAATTCTTTGCTTCCTTCTCTACCTTTCAAAACTTCCTTATTTACCCACCCTCTTGTTTTCTTTGTTTTGTCTAAAATCGCTTCTCCCATGACAGATTCCTGCTTTTCTCCTAAAATCCCCCATACCTCCAAACCTTTCCAGTTTCATTCATCTACCTCTCCCTCCCTCTTTTTTTCTCTTCCTCTCACTCTCTCACTCTCTCTCTCCATCCCTTCTCCCCTCGCCCCTCTCCTCCTCCTCCTCCTCCTCCTCCTCCTCTCTCTCTTTCTCTCTCAGTGGTCCGACCGTTCATTATCCTAATTAAATCCAGCAGCTGAACATCCTCTTATCTGTAGGGGAGGAGAGAGGGGCCATGATGCAATAGGGCTGATTTGCATATCCAAAGTTAATTAGTGTGGAGGAGCAGGTGTACAGTAATAATAATTATCACACATGACAGTCACCTGTGCCCGCTTCGCTCTGCCCTTCCGAGACGGGCCCCTCCCTCCCGTATCCCTCTATCCCCTGATTATTGCTCCCCACCGCTGATGGAATTCACTTTCTTCCTCTCTTGATCTCTCTCTCTCTCTCTTTTCTGTTTTTGTATTCCTGCTCCTTCCCTCCTCTTCTTTTTCAAAACATCACATTTCTTTTTCTCAGCTTTATTCCGCTCTCTCATTACCCCGTACTCTTACTGATTTGTTTTGTTGCCGTCGTCGTTGTTGTTGTTGTAGTATATGTGTTGGTGTTTCATTTTTAGCAATTCCCTTCCCTTCCCATCATCCCCCCTTGCATCTGTTTAGGCTTTCATGGCTTCCACACTGAGCCCTCACACTCCATTTTCTCTTCAGAATATCTGCTGCTTTTAGCCTCCCCAAGTTCATGATGCTCGGAGCAAAAAAAATGTTTTTTTTTTTAAATCACAAGGCCAAGACAAGCCTGACTTCTGCCATTACGTTTTAGCATCCTGCACACTGACGTGAGCCTGGACACACTTACACTCCTTACACACATACACTTGCATTCCTCTGTGAAGTGTCATTTTCCTGAGGCTTGGCTCTTTGAGGTTCAGCTCGTCTCCGTTCATCCTTGTGTTGAAATGCTTCTAATTGCTGTTGCTAATTCTGTATGGACATTTCACAGTGTTTCTGCTTTTCAGGCCTGCATGGCAGATCACACCTCCAGGTGTCCAGGACGGTTGTGACGTGCCACAGGGTGGTGTGTGTGTGCGTTTCTGTGCATGCATGTGTGTGTGTGTTTGAAGGTGCGTTTCGCTGGGCATATTTAACACTGTCACCGTCAGCACTGTTACAAAGCCACACACTGACGTGGTTACCTAGATACCGCTCTCTTGGGATGCAAATTAGAGTCTCGGAGGAGTTGTTTTGTTATGGACATTTTCCTCATAAACGCCAGCCCAAGTTTCTTTTGATTATTTCTTGTTTTAGAGAGATGACAGAAACGCTTCAGGTCTTCACTTTAATTAGCGGGGAAAAAAAAAACACGTAAATATTATTTGGGCAACTTTGGCCAGCTTTGCCTTTAAATTCTGGGATGTTGAGGGGGTCTTTGCCAATAGAATCTGCATAACTTCTCTCTCTATATATAAAACTCAGTATATTGCAATAATTCAGCCCCTTGCAATAAAAAAGGGAAAAGAGCAGAAAAAAAGATGAATGCATCCCCCATGCTATTGTCTGTTATGTTTGCCTATCAGTCACAGAGGTGGAATAATTCGTCTGTGAGGAATTGCACTTGCTACCAAAATAAGCAAGGCCTGTCTCCTGTAATACATTATTTATCATTACAGTGAGTCCTGTAGCCCACATATCCTCTCATGTGCCTTTGTGGATTATTTATGCTGTGTCAGTCACTTGCATCATTTGCATGTTTTATATATTTAGAGGGCTCTTTCAAGCTGGCTGAGGGCTAGAGAGGTTGGCAGGAGGGAGAGGCGGAGTCAGGGTGACAGAGAGCATGACGGGAGCTGGGGGGCAGGTGGCAGGGTGACGTGGTCGCGCCGTTTGTTCCTGGGGGCGCCGTCCCGCAGAGGAAGCGCCAGGGCAATGCCGAGAGTGTGAATCAAGGGCAGGTATCAGTGCTTCTTGAGCGTGTCCTGTCCCTTTACCCTCCTCGGCTGCATGCTGATTGTTGTTGGAAAGTGGACACATGCACATATTTTTTTATGGAAAAACAAAGAAGCACACACACCACCACATAAAATAGAAGAGAGATGTGTGTTTTCCTGATGAACTTTAACTCTGTCATGCTTCAAGAAGAACAATGCCCTTAGGTCAGCTGTACGTTTCTTTATGATTAATTATTGTTATGTAATTGCCAAGGCATTTTGCATCATGTCTCATGGCACCCGCATTTGTCATCACGCATGTTTTCTGCAGAATACCCTTCCTACATGCAACACAGCCTGCCGATTAATCAAGTGTCTGTGAGCCATCATGTTGCACGTGCCGGCAAGTGTGTGTGCATTCCTCCTCCCTTTTATGGTTGTGCTTTTTCTTTGTTTCCATCCTTCAACCAACATTTGAATGATAATTCAGGTGGAGCCATTGTCTTTCATGGTGTTTTGTGGTGTCCTGATGCTGATGGAGATAGATGGAGAGACACTCGTTCTCCATGTCCTTGGGTTTATTAACACTTCTCCCCTGTGTACTCTCAGCTTCATCTGCTCCTTCTGCTGGCGCGAGGTGGGCTTTCGGAGGCGGTGGCGGTGGCGGTGGAGGAGCTGGTATTTTTAGGAGCTCACGGATCTCGATCCATCCTGGAGGTTTTAGAGGAAGCGACGAGGGCTTTGGTATCATTAGCTCTGTGTTGACTGTGTGAGCTGCTAAGTGGCTAGTGGCCCAGCCAAAGCAGGAATTAAAGTTATTTACACAGCTGTTAAAGTAATGCTACCTCATACAGAACCTCCCCACGGCTTGGGCCTGAATCTGGATGCCTCTAATTCCGCTCTTTTCCAGAGGGGATGCCCTCGAGTGAGAGAGTGCCAAGAATCATTTACAGCCTCCCCACACCCCTGCCTATTGAACGACTATATAATGGGGGTCTTTACCTCTTCAAGGCTCGTAGTTCATATTAGAGATGACACAATACTACTTTGGCTTTTTTCAGTACTGACACTGAAACCATGTGCCAGATAGTACTGATCCAATGTTTTTTTGTTTTTTGTTAAAAACTTTTAAAGTTGGTTTCCCACACAGGTGTTAGGGCTAGTCCTGGACTGGATGTTTGTGTTCTACAAATGTTCTTTTGTAGCATCCAATGACTGTAAAAAATACTGTGGTTTCATTTCCTCTTATTCTGTAGAAATGAAGCCAAAATTGTCTGCCATGTGGTCAAAGGGTCTGCGCAGTAGACACCAGTTTTGATTTGCTGTAACAGCAATGCAGTAGTCTAGCAGTCTAAACTGGAACTTGGACTTTATTGAACTATTTAAACTTATTTTTAAACTTGATTTAACTATTTTCTTATCCAGCAATGGACTGGAAACAAATCTAGCCCTGGACGTTTGTCTACACCAGCCCACAGTGCAGGCATTCCACCCTACACAAACTAATTTCAGGGAGGTACCACCAAGCAACCCCCACTCCCCCAAACCCTCTACCCCTTTTATGAAAGTTTACAAGGAGTTAACTCATTACACGCATTACACCATTATGAATGGCATCAGTGGAGCATCCCCAGCTAGTTAGCATATAACATTAGCTAGGCTAATGAACGAATGACAGCTGTTAACTCACCTCAGCTTAAATGTTTCACTCACTCCCGAAAAGTGTGCAAGCAAGCCCGATATACAGAATCCCCGATTTCCGGGATTTTGTTTCATGGAGTTCGGATCAATATGTGTGAGAATCCCACAAGTTGCGGGAAAGATAGGATGTCTGACCAATCCATATCTGGGCATACAAACTTACACACCAGGGCAATGTTAGTGTAATTCACCTGATCTCAATGTTTCTGCACTGGGAGGAAACCGAAAGCCCTGGAGGAAACCCAGGCGTAGACAGTTAAAATACATCATTTCTGTTGTGTTTTTCCCCAATTTGTCTCATCAAACTTCTAGTGACTGATTGCCATTCTTAAAGAATGAACTGCAAGTAAAACATGAACTTATTGTCTGTGTTAAAGAAAACAAGTTAGTGGGTGCATTTTGAAGAACAACAATACTATTTCAATGTAACAATACTATGTTCAATACCCCCCCCCCCCCCCACACACACATGTGCAATTAAGAGTCATTTGCAATAACCTGTAAATAATATTGCTATTGCTTTTTTAATTCTTATTTATATTGTGTATATAGTGTAAATTATTGATCTAATTTTTTGTAACTGAGTGTCTTGCTATCCCTTTCTGCTGTGACACTGAGAATTTCCCCACTGTGGGACTAATAAAGAATTATCTTATCTTATCTTAACAGTAAGCTTAACCCTTTTTACATATGAAAGTATACATGACAGTGATGCTATAGCTAGCTTTAGAGTTGGAGTGATTTCTAGTTAGCAATCAAGCTAAATAGCCAGATTTAGTGTGTGATATTAAGCTGGATATTTAGCTTGTAGGTAGACTGAATGAAGTAGTTAGCTTGCTAACTGAACAAAGGTCCCACAGACTCTGAACTCACAAATGATCCCTTCTGCCCTGTATTAACCTGCTCTGATATCCAAACGTGTAGTTTCATGCTTTTATCTACATGCTTTTTAGTACACATTTGGTGTTTCTGGAGAGTTTCTTCATCCACCTGTCTAGCTACCGTTCAAGGTTTACTATTCCTGCTGCCTTTGCGTGACTGGCTGATGGCCACATACAGTAGAATACAGTAGGCCACTATTGTTTCTAGGTTTGTGCAGTCCAGTGTTTACCTGGCATGCTCAGTTTGCCGGGTGGTCTCTATTCATTTTATATTTGACCACATCAATGCATCACATATCTCAGCAGCCCACACACATAGCAGCCTGGAACCAGGAACTGTCCTCATTCTCCATCCCTGGTCTACACAGAGGTTGCTACAAATTCTAATATGGTGAAATAGCCGTTGAACCAGTGGAGGAATGTATTTGTGGGTGGAGTATAAGTAGGTAAACATCTGAAAATATCTTTCTCAAACTGTTCAAACATTCAACTGCCTTAACAGAAAAGAATATATCACCACTTAAATGCCAGTGTTTCCTCGAATAGTGAAAGTACTGCTTTGTTTATGACGTTACGCTGCTTGCAACTACTGTTATCACATGATCTACTTTAGTTAGCCTTACGTTAAGTTGCACTAGATACAAATCTGTGATCTTTGTGCTGGATTTGTTACAGAATCATATTAGATGAATTTTCCCTTCCGTACATGATCCAGCATTTTCTGCTGGTATCAGCCATATATCGAAATGAGGTCATCTAATCAGTGCCATCTCTTGTCCATATCATTCCACGCCTTTGACATCATATTTCATCTCTAATTTCATTTCTGTATGTGGTGTGGGAAGTCTTCAGCTGTGTGCAAGTGCAGACACCCTTTCATCATTCTGGTTATTCAGCTTTGTGTTTATTTCGGATAAATAATGCAAATGCAGCCTGGAAACTAGGAGGATGACTTACAGTATGTCTTGAGTATCATCACAGCTGAGAGCTTGGCATGGCTGTGAGAAGCTGTATTTCAGTCCAACATGCCCGAGAGTCTCATTCAGCAAGACTGGCACTGTCACCCAGCGAAGATGAGTGGCTCTCTCTGTTTAACGTGAATCAGGAGATGACAGGAAGAGCGATTGACACGACCGAACAACAGCAAAAACAAACGACAACAACAGACCGTGTCTAATTCCTTCTGTTACTTCTTTTTACAGCGGAATAAACAGGGCCATCTCGTAAATTCTTCCTGAAAAGTATTATTGCTGACAGGTCTGACCTCGGCAAGCCTGCAATGTTTACCCATAACTCACAATTAACAGAGACATTAGAGGGTTCTCCTGAGGATTGCCAGCTTTATTTCCCTCTAACTGGGCATCACTAAATCTGGAAAAGATCCCAGTTCTGCCATTTACCATCGGAGGGGCGGCTCTGTGCGCCGGGAAGAAGTGGCTCCACAGACTGAACACACTTCGGAGGTTTGGGGCTGTTATGGATATGGCGGCAGTAATTATTCAGGCCTTGTTATTGCCCAGAACACCACACCTGCGTCCAGCTCACCGCCTGTTATTAGAATATCAAAAAGGCCACAGAAAAAAAATGATTCGCACAAACTGAGCTAAACGTGGATTAGGACTGTGCTATAATTTTACCCCAATGCCAAAGAATCGTTTTATACACTCAAATATATCCGTTTGTTTGTTTGTTTATTTACTTGCTTTTTTAGACGGTTTATTTCTAGTTGTTTAAATATGAATTTGATATGTATTGAACATGTAGTTCTTATGTATTTATTTATTTATTTATTTTAATGTGGGCATTGAAATGGGCAATGAGTCACTTTATTTTACTTGGGAGATAAATGTGCACCTGTTCACGGACGTGTCAAATCCAATCATATGGCTGCTAAACAGATACTGAGCCCAGTAATAGACTTTTACCATGGCTTTGTGGCTGATTTCCAATTCAGGACTGCCAGCTTATGTCATACCCGGAGTGATTCACGTATTTATTTGTTTCATATTTCACGATGTTATTTGATCGGCCACTATTTTAGTATTTCAGAAGCGAGAAGAGCGCATAAGAATCCCAAGGTCGGAATTAAATTAGTGTAGGTTTTATCGACCCATAATCATTTTTACCTCCAGTGCAGCACTGAATATCAATAGAACAGAGCGGTTTGCTGCTTTTAATGGACTAATATTTTCTGTTTTGACATGGTTTATCCTAAATAATTTCCAAGCAATGTTGTCATCATGAATATCTACTTGTCAAAACACTGTCATGTCATGGCCTGAGGAAAGTAAGGTTTCCACGCAATTAAACACAAGCATCTGACAGGGACACGGCCTCAGTGCACTCCTGAAGAAACGGGATTCCTCAGCGTGTGAGCAGGGCCGAGCGTCATCTGCCACTTTAAGTTCGATTTACACTCTGGAGCGAACGTAAAGTACCAAACCCTGAAAGATGTATAAAGCCGAGCAAACGTTTATGGATATTCGCGCATTGCTTGTCACATTCAATCAACATCAGATGCTGAGCTCTTACCAAACCCCTTTAAATGCCACACTAATGGAATGTTGTCATGTACTATAGCTGTTGTTGTCTTTGTCTCAGGGAGATAGCTGAATGATTTGTACCTGGCTCTCTAATGGTCAATTACAAGCACAATCCAGCCTTGATGGTGTTTGGGTCCCACCAGAGAGAGGATAAAGGGGGTCTAGATGAGCTCAGAGGCCCCCATCAGGAGTGGGTCATTGCATATAAACTGGTGAGCCAAATTTTGGATCCTTTCCCAGCTTTTCCCTGCTCGACTTCTACAGATGAGTTTTGGCTTTTGGATGGTTTTATTTATTTATATATATATCATTTTTTTTTCCCGATGAGATACCCTTATTGTGTGCCTCCCTCGATTGGAGACCACACGTTAATTTAACAAACCTCATATCTCAAGATCACAGGAGGCCTTTTCCTGCAATCTCTCTGCTTCACTGTGTCTTTCATTTCTATATTTAGTCCGGCCATATTTGGCCTGGTATAATAGAGGTTTCATGCAGTTTCAACTTTTTATTTTTTTCTCTCTCTCCTAAACTTGGCAAATTGACAGACCTCGAAGAGTTCGTTTTTTGCGTGTTCTGTTCCCTCTCTTTCACCTCATAGTAAACATGCCCTACAAACCAGTGCTATTTGGAATTTCAAGAGAATCAGAAACTCCAGATTCCACGACATGATTCTGTGTGTATGTTTATGTGTGCATATGTGTGTGGGGGTATGTGTGTATGTGTGTGAGTGTGTGTGGGTAGCGGAGCAGCTGCCCTTGCCACCTCCCCATCCGTAACAGAGCTGTCACCCTGCTTTTAAATAGATCTGAGTGAATTAACATGGCACTGTGGGTCGGGTCTGCTGGGGCGCTGGTGACAGTAGCGGTGCCCTCCACTAACTCTGTTGGAAGAGGCTTTGGCAGGCTGGCATGGCTGGCAGGGCCTGCCCAAAGTGACTCTGCAGGGGCTGGCCGCCAGCCAGTCAGCTGAAGCCTGGCCAACAGGCTCGGACTGGACTGGAGCGACGCGCGGCACGGCCACAGGAGAGCGGAAGCCAGCTTTTTCATTTAGCCACCCAACTGTTTCCCCCTCTCCTCTTAATTGACAGAATAAATGCACCTGCCATTGTGTAATACTGGGCAGATTAGTTTTGGCTATGATGGAGGGGCTGATGTCAGAGGGGGCCAGCGTTGAGAGGACCTGCCCTGTGAGCCAGGCTGTTGGGAGCTGTCGCTGGCTTTGAATGACGGGGGGATAGTGTGGGGGCGCTTCTTAGTGTAAGTCATCTTCAGGATGAGACAGTGAGAATGAATTGAGAATGGTAATGCAATGCTGACTGTTGAGTTCATGACAAACCTAGAACATCAGAAGTCATTTCAATAATACAGTGCTCCTGTGATAAGCTCATGTGATAACCACACACTTATGGTATTGTGTGATCTGCAGTTTTTGTCATATGTGAGAAATCACGGTGTATGATATCTGTTTAACTTATTGGTTCCAGACATATCTAAGATGCCCTAAAAATGTATGGGAAAAGCTTTCTTAAATATCACCAAGTGGACACTTTTAATACAAGAAACGTGCAGTAGTTATCATGTTGAAACAGTCCTCTAATTTATGTAAACAACACAGTATTTTCTTTTGGACATTTATCCAAGTTTCCACTAGATTGCAATCCCACTATGCCAACAGGCTCTGGGAATCTGGCCCATGACTTCTTTTTCCAGTCATGGGCAGTGGTGGCATTGCCACAATTTAAGTTCAGAAACTCCTGATGATTAGGCAGATATTTAGACTGTTTAGACCACTCAGGAGACCCCAAAACAGTGATTTATTGATTTTTATTATTATTAACATTATTAAAAAAAACTGAAACTAATTACTACCAACATGATTGGTACATGATGAACATATCATTTTAAATGCATTAAAATAAATTCTACATTTACAGTACAGAATGTAAAACAGATTATTGTTCTAGTGTCTTACTATTTACATGCTGAAATCATGTTTTGTGACAGAATTGAAATAAAAATGCAAAACTAAGTTGATTAAGTTATTACTACTTTTGTTTTTAGACCTTCCACAGTTCCTAGAAGTCTGTGTTGGTTTAATTAAAACTGCTATTTTAACTCAAACAAGTTTTCGAATTCTTTCCTAAGTTAGCAAAACCAGTGTTACCTAAACCAGAATATTTTTAAGTTGGTTATTTTAAGTGTTCATTTTTAAAATGTAAATATTCATAACACATGATGCATAATATATAACATCTCTTCCCACACATTTATTTTTTCTTCTTAAACAGTGATATTTTCTGCAGGGCCCTGTGACATCCGATTCTGACGAGGATTTTTTCTGCAGCTTAATTTAAATTTAATTGGACCATACCCAACTGGCTCAGGTCAATACGAAGAGAAAATCAGGAACATTAATCAAGATAAAATTATCAGCTGATTAATCAGTGTTCTAATTATGGCACAGTGCTTCAGTCTCTTTGTTCTGTTTTAATTACTGTACTTCATTGTCTTTTCCATATGGCCAGCATGTTTCTGCATAATGCCAGTGTCTCACAGCACTGGGAGCCATTAGTACCCTGCCTGATGTCTGTCCCCAACCCCTCTCCTCTACTCCCTCCATCCCCCTCTCAGTCCTCGCTTTATCTTTTACGATCCCATAGTCCTCTTGCTCATCCAACTATTTCCTCTTTTCTTATTTTTTTCATTCTTAATCCAATGCAGACTTCTTGTCTTTGAGGCAATGTCCAAGTCAATTTTCCAAGGTATTGTTCAGTTGGGTGGTGGATGCGTGTTGGGTATTATATTACAAGCGAAAACAGCATGAAAAGTTTATTATATTATACATGGCCAATGATTTAAGGGTCTATATCATGAAAACTGAATTTCTTTTTTTTTTATAAAATATTTTCTTGTAGTATGTAAACACGGTTAAATGTGTACCATTCCCTACCCGGTCCACACAGTCCAAATGTGAAAATTAAGCTAGTGATGTCACAAAAACCAATGTGTTTACATATATACTGGCTTACTAAGTATGTTACTGAAAAGATTATGTAGTTGCATAATTTAGATGTGATTTTATGCAAACAGCCTGCATATATTCTTCTATGCTCATTTATTTTATTTTTCCTTCATGTTGTTTAAGGCCTACATTCCTATTCCCCTTCATCCACATCGGCATACCGAATGTAACTTTATCCCCCCTCTGCTTTCCCAAAGACTACACTTTCATAGTTCTTACAGTTCCTCCTACAACTTATTGATAGCCCAACCCCCCCAAACTCTCATCTTGTGGACACCCACACCAGGTTCTTTTCTTCTCTCCCCCTGTGCATACGTCCTAGGTGTGTATTGTTAGGTGTTTTTTTTTTCTGGTAGAGGCATACAGAGACAGAGAGTCTGGATTGTTGTGGAATTAATTTATGACAAAGATTGTACTACTATGTACAGATTTTGGTCATATTTTCTGGGGGTGAATAATGGCTAGTGGTGATGTAGTCTCTGTGCAATATGAGATGTTAGGAAGGGCCTCAGGACCAAACTGCTAATGTCTGCTTGATATTTATGCAAGACCGCATTACTTTCAGTGCTTGGATTAAAGGAGTACTCCAACTAATTTTTAATCCTCTGCATCTGTATCATATGGTTAATTACAATATGCTACAATTTTGGCATGTTTCCCTGTAAACATGCAACACCAACAAAAATATATTGACTGCAATGGTCAGGTGCTGAAACATAAATCCACTGACTCTATTTTATATTATATTCAACACTGTAAAAAGGATAAGATCCTTGAGAAACTTTTGGAGGTTCTTCAGCCGTGGAACCTCTTTGTGTGCTTTAAGGAACCTTAAGAAGCTTTTTTTTTCAGAAGAAAAAGATTCCTTGAAGGCTCCAAACTAAAGAACCTACAAAAGTTCCTCTGGGATATTGTACTTCTAACAGAGTAAGTATGTTCTGAGTCAGTAGGTTCTCAGGAACATTTTGTCCATGGTAATCATTCATCTCCTAGATGTGGCAGATAGAGATTATGCCAAAAAAACGCTGGTGTATTCCTTGAATTCTGTCCACTGAATCATAGAACCAGCCTGTAAGGGTAGGTGGGCCTGGGCTGAGCCTGTGCTCTGCTGGTGATCTTTGGCAGCTCTGATGGAGTGAATAGGGGAGCGGGTGGACCCTCTGCACCACTGCTCTTAGAGTTAAGTGCCAGGATAGATAGGGATCTAATAAATTGTTGAATAAAACATGCTTTGTTACCACAGGGGCTCAAAATTAGCAGGGCAAAGTGGTGATTAACCATCCTATCATACTTGCCATTGCAATTCCCTTCTTCCTCTCTCCACCCCTCCCCTCTCTTTCTGTATCTCTCTATCTCTCTGCATCTCTGTGCACTCTCTCTACACTTATCCAGCCCTGCTCTCCCCCTGCATGTCACTTAAGATCAGAGACACTAATACTTCCCATGGAGATGCTCATTATCACATCTTAAGCTAATATTGTCATTTTCAATTCTCTGTGTTGTTGAAGTATAACCCCTACGGTTGTGCTGTGGCTGCATTTGTGTCGGGCATTTTTATGTGATTGCTGTATTTTTAACTTGATGAAAGATGGAAGCTTTTAGAAAGAAAAAAAATCTCATTTAGGAAATGTGGTCTTGATTGAATGAAAAAAAAAACACTACTGCAGTTTGTTAGGGTCAGCGTTGGCCATGTTTTACACATATTTCTAGTGTTTTACCTGAAAAAGCGGCCACTGTTTTTAAAACAGACCTCTGGCTTCTTTTTATCCTCCACCAGTTCCAGCACTCTTTAAAATCTCTTTATTCTTTCATAGAGAGTGTTTTTCTCTCTTGTATCTGCATGCTGTGTGGTGTGTTGGAATTAGACATCACTTAAGAATACTTTTGCCAGCGCCTCCCAAGCTCATGAAACCTTTTTTCAATATGTAATTACTGGAACGGTACAAGTGTCTCATGCATATTCATGTGGTTTTTAATTAAGCCCATCTCTTCACAGTTTGTGCCCGTGCCTCCTGAAAAGTTGCTTCCTTGCAGTCTGCAGGTTTCACATATGCAAAACCGCTCAGAGCGACGTGTCTGCAGACCTAAAACGAGCAAGAACACACACACACACACACACAAAGAGTCTGTAATTATTTTAAAATATAAAGCATGATATTACTGATTTTTGTTTTATTTTGCATATCCTATTAAATATCAATTTAACGTAGTGGGGGTTGTAGTCTAACAAACCTTTAGGTTTTAACATAGATTTAATCCTAAAGAAATAGTAAACGAGTAGAAACTGAGTGGGCACTACTAAATTAGTCAGTCTATTCATTTTTGCTCAGGAGGCTGGTTACTATCTGCCATTATGTATCATGCCTGGTGGAGAAGGATGGAATGGATTTCTAATTACTATCTATTTTGCCTGTAACGCAAGGTCACACAACTCCCTAAATGGTCTACCATGTCATACCATAACCTACTATGCGCATAATTGTTTTATTATTATTTACTTACTCCCTTCATTTCTGCCACCTTCTCCCCATGCCCACTCTCCAACCCTACATCTGCACTCCCGTTTCTGTGACAGTGTACGTTTGTGCATCTCGCCACGTGTTTACAGCATTCCCGTCGGCCCAGAGAAAGCCAGAGTTTTTGGCATGTACTCGCAGACAGATCTCAGACAGTAGGAGACACCACTGCATGGACTGTCAACAATGAATATATTCACAAATTATGCAAGCCCATTCTTATCCTTAAAAGACATTGTGCACAATAACAGGGCTGGTGGGTGTGCATATTTACAGCAACAACGTCTATGAACTCCTCTGCTCTTATGTAAAAAAAAAAAAAGAGGAAAAAAACCAAAGATTTGTAACACACAAAATGTAAATTAGAGATATCTATGTTTGTTCAGATTCCTGTGATTTTTAGCTACCGCCACACTTGTATGTTGTGATAGTTTTGGCAACCGAAAGTCTATAAACACTTGAAGAACTCCCACACTTATTTTGTGATGAATACACAGACACACACACACACACACACACACACACTCACACTCACACACAGACACACTGATGATAAGGACAGGAGGGAGAGAATATGCTGCCATGGACCCGCTTGGCATGGAGATCTGAGAGTGATTCAAAAAGCTTCACGGAAAAGACAACAGTGCCATCTACTGAGAGAAAGAGAGCAGGAGCGAGAGACAAAGAGAGAGAAAGGGAGAGAGAGAGGGGAAGGGAGAGGGAGAGAGAGAGGAAGGGGGAGAGACTTGGACAAACACCAACTCAGTAGGAACTCTCAGATAATAATCAGTTTCTCTGGGCTTGTGAAACTGGCTCATTAAGCCTCCTTTTTAACTGGAAATATAGGGAGCGATTAAGGCAGCATTACTGAGTGGGCACAAAATGGCTAACCTCCGGCCACCCACCGCTCCTAGGTGTCTGGCGCCGGCTTCTGCACGCGCCGTAATGTCTTCACTCGGATAGCAGCAAATCCATCACCTGCTTGTTTATCTGCTTTGCTCTAGCAGCCCTATCAATCAGTGTTAAACTGTCATGCTGGCATATTTTTCTTTTAAATAACATTAAAAGCTGTGAGCCAGGCCTGTCGGCGGCCATGCCGCATCCTTACGGACACAGCTGGCCCACCAGGTCACACACTTCCAGGATGGTGTATAATCCTTGTTGTTTTTTTCTAGAGCTAAAACACAGAATCTTAGTTTTTTCATCTATAGTGCAGATGCTTTATAATAAATTCATTTCTTCTCATGTAGCACATGCAGGCTTGCTGATGTCATTGATGTGGGGTATTAGCATGTATAATTAAAGCTGGTGAAAGGGGATGTTGAGCTGGGCAGAGCTGGTGTCATTGGACATAATTGCTTCAGGAGGACATAATTGGGCGGCTGGTTGATTTTCAAAGGCTCATCCCTCCGTTGTCGTGGACACAGTCTGTGGACTTTGGCCTGCCGCCAAGCAAGCGCTCTCTCAAGCTAGAGAACACTCTTAGTCTCTTTCCTCTCTCTCTTCTCGCTCTCTCGCTCTCTGTATCTCTCTCCATGTTGATTAGTCTGGTCTCTCTCGTTTTCCTGCTTTTGCACTCGTTGTGTCTCTGTTTAACTCTCTCGTCCTCTTTCTCTCCTTTTCTGAGTGGACGCAGTGGATGGACAGAATTCATTTGACTTGAACTAAGCTGTTTCTTGTCTTAGCTTCTTATTACACGATATATATAGTTGCACTCCAAATTATTCAACCAATTGCAAATTAGGTTTGTTGGCAACATTTGAAAACTTTCAGCTGTTTGCAATAAACCAATCAAGCAAGAACAATTTAAATATCTCGACACAACTAATAGAACAAGTGTTTTTTTCCAAATTCAGCACAAAATACGACTTTTAATGATGACTGCATGTTTCAGAATTACTCCTCCAACCTCTTCATGACTAGAATCTTTAGTACTTAGAGCAGTTATGACCTGCTGCAAACATGATAAAATAGCCATACAACAGCTTCTGGCAGCGTTTCTGAGGAATTTTAGCCCATTCCTCATGGCCAGTGACCTCCAGTTCACTAATACTTTGGCTTTGCATCCTGCAACCGCCTTTTTCAAACCCCACCAAAGATTTTCTGTGGGGTTCATCAGGCTTCATTGTTGGCAGGGTGTTCTTTTCAGCGTATGCTTCATTCTTCCTCCTTTAGGCCTGAAAAGTTCCTGTTTTTCTTTAGCGCTCCACAGAACAGCAGTGGTGTAGATCTTGGAGTTCGGGCGTAGAGACCTTCAGAGTTTAGTATGTGCCTTACTGTTCAAACTTAAACCTCACAGCCTGCTGCCACCAAATATTTTGCTGTCACTCTGGGGTGTTTAACCACCTGCCTCTTCAGATATCTGGTGGTCTTCCTCTTTCTGCCACTTTCAGTACATACATGTCCAGGGTGTTCGTGTTCATGTTCACTCAGTACTTGGTTGGATCTCCTTAACTAGGAATTATTGCATCAATGCGATGTGGCATGGAAGCAATCAGCTTGTGGATCTGCTGAAATGTTATTGAAGTCCAGGTTGCTTTGATGGTGGCCCCTTCTGATCATCTGTATTGCTGAGTCAGGTGTTTCTCCATGGGGTTCAGTCCAGAGAGTTGGCTGGCCTATCAAGCACAGTAATATCAGAGTCACCATTTGGTAGTAGTTTTGGCACTACAAGCAAGTACTACGTCGCCATCACCATAAAGGTTATATGTTTCTGATGTTGTCTCTGGTTCAGAAGTGACTTGATATTAGGAATGCAGCTGTTGTAGCTCCATTTCTGGAGATGTCTGTGCGTGGTGGCTTTCAGCCTCAGTCCAAGTTCTTGAATCACTTTTTTCTTGACAGTCCTCTAAAGGCTGTGATTATCCCTGTTGCTCTTGCACCTTTTCCTGCCACAGTTTCCCCTTCCAGACAACTTTCTATTAGTATAGTTTGATACTGCACTCTGTGTATAGTCAGCCTTTTCAGCTGTGACCTTCTGCAGTTTACCCTCCTTCTGGAGGTTGTCAGCAGTATTGTCCATGATTGTGGTTGCATATGCTGAACTATACTGAGAGATACATAATATTTATACTGTTTGAATAGTAATGTACTCTAGCTCAAAATGAAATACACACCTATATAAATAAAGCACCTTATTGCTTTACTTGTGGCTGCTATTCATGTCATTGAATTCTGATGAAATGCTACACAAGCAGGTGGCTACAAAATTATGAATTATGAAATTATGAAAAATCTGTGAACAAAATACTAATAAAAGTTTTTGCATAGAGAACTGGACTAATATATAACATACGTGTGTGTGTGTGTGTGTGTGTGTGTGTGTGTGTGTGTGTTACAACAGCAATCCTATCCATTCATGTTTAAAAAAAAGTGCAGCAGATGATTAGACCACCACACCTGAGGGTTATTTTAGGCACTGTGAGGTTAGAAAAATGACTGGATCACTTCCTGGTGAGGTCAGACTGTATGATTGTGTGATTGAATAGGTGTGTGTGTGTGTGTTCGTGTTGGCGGCAGGTCCAGCTTTAGCTTGTGGGTTTCCAGGCAGGCCTTCCGGCTGGCGACCTGGTCCAAACATCATGGTCTGACATTTTTATCATCCGTCAGTACGGGGCGAGATAAATCTGGCCTCGCGGCGGCCCTGGCAGCCTCCTGCTATCTTGTCACATTCCAGACAGTCGGGGTCGGTGGGCTGAGCCAAGCCCGGGCCGGGCTGGGAGAGGAAGCAGGGCCAGGTAATCCATTACCGTCCGGGGGCACGTCTCCACGCATACGGATTTAATATCAGCCTTCCAAGAGTTATGAGCTCTCCCCATCTTCAGCCACATGCCTGACTTATGCAAAACGACATATCTATAGCAGCTGGGGAACTCAGCACCACTGTCTTTTGTTCTGGGTTTTGTTTTCTTTGTTGTTGTTAACGCTGCTTGTGTTTTTGGTTTTCATCTTTACTCTGGTAATGTATTTACTTACTAAAAGCTGCATTATGTAAAAATATTATCTTAAAAGAACAGCATCAAAATCCTGTTGATGCTCCACTGACCTGTAATAGAGAGAATATCATCTCTATCATTGCTGCTCCACATTTATCATAATTGCACTGTGTGACTTTAGTGAAGTGAACAGGACAATGATTGGGGCAACTGCAAAATGCTGCGTAATCCGAGTCATATTTGTGAAAAAAACTGTATAAATATTACACTTTCCCTTCAAATGCTGGTTCTGTATCTCTCAGCTTGTGAAATGCATGTGAAAAGCGTGTCCTTTAGTGGTGGCTTAAAGTTCGATTTCCACTGCCCTACTGTTGGGAGAGCCCAGGAGCAAGAAATACCAATTCTTGCGTAATGCTGATTTTATTTATTTATTTATTTATTTATTATTTTTTAGGTAATGTTCCACCCTCTGGCCTCTTAAAACTGTTACTTATTAACTTTGGAACATGTTTTTGACCAGAAGAGAATGGGGTTACACCTGCGATTTTATTGTTTCGTTTTCTTTTGTTGTATGCATGGATTTCTGTGAATTTGCTATAAGGCAAAATCAGATTGTAAAATAAGCTATGCAAATGAACCTTTGACCTTTGACCTTACTTGACTTTTTTTTGTGTGCTGTATTTCTTCTGGTGCTCCATTCTCTCCACTACACCTCTCAAAGATGTTTGATGGCTCTCACCATCTTTAGCCTACACAGCTTCTAGTGCTCACTTATCAAAATCTTTTATATGTTTGAGCATACTACATCTTAAGCTACATACTAGAGATATGCAAAAACATGTGTGTAGATCTGAAGAATTTAACACTGTTGTCTTTAGTTTTAATTGCTGGTTCTATCTTGTCTTTGTGTCTTTCCTGTGCTGATCCACCCCACACATCTCTCCCTCCTGCTCCTGCTCTCCTCTCTGTGTCCTCTAGCTAGGGAGGCTGCTGGACGTTGTTCAGGAGCGGTGCAGATGGGCCTCAGAGACACTCCCTTTCTGACCCATTTCTGAGGGAACTGCAAGGTGACACAACCACAAAGCTGCACCAGTGCAGGTGTAGGGCCTTTTTACAATGTGTGTGTATGTGTGTGTGCCCATACAAAGTGGTGGAGTTGAGACACAAGGCCAGATGGCAGATGGACACAGCATGTTTAGAATGACCTTTGATCCCAGTGTGGACTCTTCACTATAATGTCCCTCAGTGGAGGAGAACAGGGACATGGAGACTCTGTGGTCGCACACAACCACACAACGCGCAACTACACAGACATGTAGAAAGAGCCCCAGGTCATGATGATTAAGGGTGAGAGTGCCCCAGTTCCGGGCCCTGTAATGAGGGTGCAGTCTGTGTGCCAGAGGAAGGCCAGCAGATACTGTCTCAGGTGGAACATTCAAGAGTCAAAAACCCAAGCAGGACAGCACAGGTATGTGTCTGTGTACTTGTTTTCATATGTTTTCAGCATCCTTAAAATCAGAGATTCTGATTTTGTGTTATGAATTTGACAGTGTAAATGTGTATGGTAAACACACACTCACAGTAAATAGCCACAGCATTATGACCGCTTACAGATACTGTGAAATGCGTTGATTATTTCGTAACAATGACGCATTTCATAAATTCCCCCAGTATGTCACATTTAAACAATAAACAATCACTGGGCTTTAAAATATGCAGAAATGTGTTCTCTCTAGAGGATTTTTTTTTACAATTTCACAACATGTCATTTCACTACAGGTGCCCTAATCTACAAAAATTGTAAATAGGCAATGTGCAAAAATGGTTCAACTCCATCCAACCGAGCATCTATAGGATGTGATGGAACAAGTATGATTTGTTGAAGCTTCATACTGTGTGGGTGGGTGGGTGTGGGTGTGGGTGTCTATGTGACAGCAAGAATTAAACAAAGCCAGTTTCAAAGTGTCATGACTGTTTGTGTATGTGAGACAGAGAAAGGGAGAAAGAGTAAAATGCAGATGAGAAAAGTTAAGTCTTGGGACCTATTTTAACACTTGTGGGACCAAAACTGCCATGCTAAATTACCTAACTGTGTGACAAAGCCAGTTTGTCATCTGTCATTAGCCCGACCTCCCTCTAGTCTTCTTTCTCTCTTTGTCTCTCTCCCCCGGGTTACAGCGCTAGGGCCTGACTGTAGTCGCTGCACTTTGACCTATACAGGCAGGAGCTTTTTTATAGATTTCAGCCAAATGTCACAATTAATGCCAACGCTTGACCTCACAAAAGGCCACTGAATGCCAAAGGACAGAAAGAGACAGAGAAAGAAAAAGATAATTTTCCTTCATAAATAGAGTAATTGCTGCTTTGAAAGTGCACCGTTAACAAAGTGAAGGAGCATTAAATAAAAGCATTTCCACTGCTTCATGAAAGACAGTAGTTCTTATTAGTTCATTCTACCAGTTCACTTGCTGTGTTTATACTTCATTTACTCTGAGCAAAGTACTGCTCATTTACAGAGAGAGCAGAGATAGCTGATGGGAATCTGATTAAATGCTTAATGCTTAAGATATAAAGACATAAAACAAGACAAGCAGTAAATAATATCAGTATGTTCTCCCTTTCTTCTCAGTCTCACTCTCTCTCTCTCTCTCTCTCTCTGTCTTCCTCTCCTGTGTTTAACCACTGGAGTATATGGAACATAAAGATTAGTCTTGGACTGTTTGTCATAGGCCTCCAGGGCTGTCTCTTCCCATACTCCCATAACTTTTTCTCCTGGACTCTGCCAGTAAAAAAGGAGAAGAAAGGCACAAAAAATCCTGACTAAGCTTAGCCTGCTGGGAAAAGGTGGCTGATACATCAATCCTGAGCTTGAGCCTGGAGCTGCTGCCTCGTTAGCTAATTGAATAAATGAAAAATGGGAATGCTAACTTTTGGACGGGTTCTTCCCTGGCCCCGGTCTCTTCTTACCTGTGTTTTATTAACCCTGCGTTGTGATAATATCATAAATAACAGTAGCAATAAAAAAATATGAACGAGGTAATGTGAAGACCAGCAGGTTGATGTCATCTCTGTGGGACGGGTCCAGATGTGGGAGCTCTGCTGATTCAGACACTAAATCTCTCTCTCTCTCTCTCTCTCTCTCTCTCTCTCTCTCTCTCATTTTCTCTTTTTTTGTCTCTCCTTTTCTTTCACTTTCTCTTTTCTTTACCTCACCTTGTTGTTTTTTTTTTCATTTTTCCCTCTGTTTACCCATTCTCTCTCTCTCTCTCTCTCTCTCTCTCTCTCTCTCTCTCTCTCTCTCTCTCTCTCTCTCTCCACTAACTGTCCAACTTCTCACATTTCTTCCTTCACCTTTGCCTCCCTCTCTCTCCCTCTCTCTCTCTGTGTCTTTCTTTCCGTGTCCCTCTCCCCCCTCTTTCTCTGCTGACTGTCTAACTTCCCACTTCTCTTCCTTCACCCCCCTCCCCTTTCAGTGGTTCTGTAGGATCATTAAGAGGCTGTATTTCGGCCGTTTCGGTGGCTGTCCCATGTTGCCGTTTGCATGCAGGTATGCTTAAATAATGAATGTGGAGGGCTGCTGTCACACAGTCTTTTGCCTGTCGCTAAATGCTGAGCTGACGGCTGGCAGAGCTAGTTGTTACAGTGTTAGCCCTGCACCTCCGCCACAAATTTATGAGGGGTCCACAGAAAGTTTTCCCTCTTTTTTCCTTTCTTCCCCATGTCTCCAAGACTCACTCGCTCCAGATATCCCCTTCACTTCTTTTGCTTTCTTTCATCTCTCTCTCTCAGTCATTACACAGGCCTCGCGGTGTGGAAGGGGAAGTGAGGAATAGCCTAAAAAATAGGCATTGTAGACGGTCCTAACTGTAGAAGCTTCTCACACCCCTGAGGGCTCTCTTTCTCTCCTCCTCACTCGTATATTAGGGCAGAAAATACGGACGTGGGAAGACATTTTCGAAAAAGTAAAGCCACATGAAGACGCGCTGCTCAATGATCCTTTCCTTTCTACTCATTAAGCTGCTGATCCATTTTTTACACCTTTCTGGACATCTTGTTCTCCTGAAGCAGTGCCAAGCCTTTTTGATGTATGGCAGCGTGTGTTGTGGCTGAGGCTCTCTGCTCTGGACGCCTCGTACCTTTGCCTGTCAACGTGTTGGACCCTGATCAGGAACAAAGTCTGAGCCCTGGATGGGGTTTGTGCGAGCAGATGCTGGTGCCTGGACCCTAGGAAGCGTGGACGGAGTGTCAGTCAGGGAGGAAGAGGAGTGGAGAGAGAAGAGGAAGAGGAAGCTGTTAGTGTGCCCTTGTCTGCCTGAGACCCCCTCTCCTGAAGAAATAAGGGTCAGGAGACAGGCAGAGCAGAGCAGCTAATAGAAGATTTATGACTCACTGAATATGCAGATATGCACACTGTGATTGACCAGGATCCACACACTGCCCTTGGGTACATCTTTGCATTTAGAGAGAGGAAGAATGAGAGAGAGGGTTGGTGTGGTGGGGTGGGGTAGGGGGGCGAGATGGTAGTAGGATGACTGGTGGGGGGGTGGAAGAGTGGAGCGATTGGAGCCGGAAGAAAGGGAGAAGACTGCGAGAGGGGAGCACAATGGAGAGAAAAATGCACCGGCAAATTAGGCACCCTCTCCTTTTGAATAGTCCTACAAGATTGCACGGGTTTCTGCAGAAATAGCTATTAGTCATTTTCTCCGAAAGATATTCTCCCATTTTTCCCTTTTTTTCCCCTCACTCCCCTCACTTCTTCCCCTCATTTTAGGCAATTTGAACTCCATTTGCCGGAGTGTGGCGCCTGCTCAAATAGCAGATGTGTTTTATTTTATTTGAAATATACATACTGGCATAATGAGGCTGAACAATGGGCCGGGCTCAGGGATCATATAGTGCTGGCAGTTGTGGGGCCTGATGAATGTGTAGGTAAGGACCAGCGCAAGGTGTCCATTTACGCTGTGTGAGAGGAGAGCAGCGAGATGGAGAAATTATAGAGCCGGGCCTGTGCCCGCCAAATGAATAGTCATGCTGACAAATTGAATTGAGTTGCTTCAGAAGGCTTCGATTTAATCTCTTAAGTCTTTTTTTAGCCCATTAAAAGAGTCGTTTGCCAGCCATCACTGCTGCAAACCCCCGACACCCTCTTTCTCTACAGCTTCTCTTACTCAGGTTACCCATTTCCACCTGTGATTTCATTGCAGAGTGGGGGCATGAGCTGTACATGTGTGTGTGTGCATGAGAAAGAATGGGTTTTGAACTATGAGAATGATTTCATACAACATTAAAGTGTTAGTGTGGGCACGTCAATGTCCTTGCTGGTGTTGAGGGTTTTAATTCAGATATTTTTAAGAATGCTCTGTCGTTTGCCATTATATGAAGCAACACCACTCCCCATGCCATCCTACACACGATAAAGACAGTTTAAGAGGCAGTGAGGCAATGCAGTAGTGAAAATGATGAACCAGAACATACAGCTATAGTGATGGATGGTGCTAATTCATTACCTAAAGTCTCTCAATTCCACCTGCTCTGTGCTCATGGCTAGCTAGGATGTGTGTTTGTGTGTGGTGAAAACTGGAAGGGAGGGTTGTTTACCTGTCTGTTAAGAAGCATGATGCTTTAGTGTCCCCTACTGGTCAGATTTTGAAGCACTTTAGGTTCATGCAGTACTGAGCAAGGTCTGGCTAATCTACATGCTGCCATCTGATTGCCATCCTATAATTTAACCAAAGAAAGGGTAACATATATATTTGCATACATGGTCTGTTGTCTGCATGTTTACATTTGTACTAAAATGCTAGTTAGGGACCACTATGGCATCAGGTGATTCTGAGTAAAGTTCAGGTAGAAGCAATGTCATAGTGCAGGATTAAAAATTCATTGAAGTGAAAGTGTTGACTCAACGGTCACCTTCTTAATAGTAATAAAAGTTATTCAAAGGTGATAAATGACCTTCTGTGTGACATCTCCCTTCAACATGACACCTTCTAAGTAATAACCCCACCCCCCATACACCCTCTCACACACATGCACACACTTATACATACACACTCTTCTCCTGGCCAAGCTTTATAACACTGCCCCAGCCCTCCAAGCTCTCTCTTGATGGAGTCAATATGAACTGGCTAGACATTTATCTCACACCAGTGGCACTCCTGATTCCTAAAAGCAGTAAAAGTCCAGCAGGGAAAGTTTATATAGACATCTTAAGTGTATTACAAAGCATCTTTGGAAATTACATTAGTGAGTCATGGCTCTTACTGTGTGTTTTACAAACCATCATGAGACCCAACTAACGGCTTAAGATGATACATGCTCATTATGTCAGATCTGTGTGTCCAACCCAAACACTTTCATTTTATGGGAGCAGGTATGATAAAGTACAAGACATTATGGAGACACAAAACATGAGGGGGAAAGCGTGTAATTACTTCATGGTTGCATCCCTTTAGCACAACTAGACACTTCTCAGCAGCACCACAGAATTCAACCTCCACATGAACCCATTCTTTGTAGTGAAAACACACACACACTCACACTAGTGAATAGGGCAGTGAGAACACACACCTGGAGCAGTGGCCAGCCACCTCAGAGCCTGAGGAGCAATTGCTCAAGGGCATCTCAGCTGTAAATGTTAAGGAGTCCTCGCCGCCCTCACTTCCTGCTGGTCCAGGGGATCAAACATGTAACTTTTCTAACCTTTGGGCCATGGCTGCCCTTGTAATTACATTCTGAAGGCTTGGTGTCACTTTTAAAGGGTAGTTCAACTAGCTTCCAATACAGACAGCAGTGTATTGGCACAGGTAACAAATGGTTGCAAAGACAGAGACAAAACCAAAGTTAATGCACAGGTAGAGGATAGAAGACAGAATAGGCTAAATGCAGCAACAAGTGAATATGGTTCAGAACTTCAGAGTGAACAGAAAACTTTGCAGCCTAGGTTTTCTGATCATATAACAAAAAACCTGCACATAGTCTATATAACTACACTGCAGATTAGGTGCAGCTTGCATGAGGCGTGACCAGTGATCTCTAGATTAGGAGGTTAAGCGGTATGTCTGACACTTGGGGCAGTAAAACTGTTTAGTAAAGGCAGTGGTTCTATATAGAACCATGACAATTCAAAGAACCACATGTTCTTTGCTGAATTAAAGCTTTCTTTAAATTGGTAGAAAATCTTGGATGTGGCACCAATAAGGAATTCACTTTTGTTATAAATCAAATACCTTAGTACAGATCAAATTGCTTAGAGTATACCATGGCCAAGCACATAAAAGATCTCTAAAGTAGTAATTAAACTTGAATTTCCCTTTACAAGTTGTTTATTGTTTACAAGTTTACAAGTGTCACAGTTTTACAGTTTTACAGCATGATTTTTCTGTCCATGAATGACTTTGATTTTCCAAAAATAGAGAAATGCATATTTTTGAAATTTTGACTTAATAACAAAAATAAATAATGAAATACTATGTAAAAAAATATATTATTTTCTTTAAAAAATGACTCATTATGAAATTATTTATTATCTCAAAAGAATGAGTCATTATTCGAAAATAATTCATATTTATTTTCACAAAATTTGGTAAGAAATGATATCAAGTAACATTTGGAGATTTTGAGATTTTGTTTGACATATTTCACAGAAATGGGCTTCTATAATGATAATGATCATCTCTTTAGTTCAGGTAAACATACACTATCAAGATGAATACATTGAGCATACACTGTAATACAAACTCTCTGGAAAGCCTATGTGTGCTGTGGAAGCAGAATTCCTTTCCTTTTTTATGTTTGCATTCGTCAAATACCTCTCCTTGATCTGTAATGCACTATTTGTGATCCGTACCTGTGTGTGTGTGTGTGTGTGTGTGATATTTCTTCATGTGTGCCCCTTTAAAATGCATGTGCCTCCTATAGGAGCCGCCATGGGAGGGCCGCAGAGCCTGCTTTGATAGTGTGTCAGAGCAAATTAGCTTCTGTGTGGTGGTGCCTTGGCACACAAAGCCGCTTCCTCTCCTACTGTCACCCTGCATATGTGCACAAGATTATAATTAATAAGCGGGCCCGTCAATCACACTTTAATAATAATAATTTAGCATTTAGGGGGCAGAGCGAGGTTATTGGCATCTGTGCTTTTGATGTGAATTATGGGCTGGCTAATAAGAAGTCAGTGAGGCAGGGAGAGAGAGAGAGAGAGAGAGAGAGAGAGAGAGAGAGAGAGAGAGAGAGAGAGAGAATACCCAGAGAGTGCATTTTCATCTCAATCAGCAGCTGGACAGGACCTTCGATGAGGCCACACCAACATTAAAGCATAATGGGAGAACACACCTGCAGCAGTGGTAGAGGGTTACAGCATTGTTTTCAGATTTCTGAAGCAGAGATTAAAGGGCCAGTATTGTAGAAAAACAAGATTTGTTTTATATAAAAGTTTAAAATGCACCATGTACCCACAATATGTTTAAACTTTAAGTGAAACTAAGCTAAAAAATCATTTTCGAATGATTTTTTTGTAATTATTACATACAATATATATATCAGACTATTTATGTAAGTTATATCCATTCATGTTGAGTGTTTCTGGATTTTAAATAAGGCACAATACAGGGCAGCCTCTCAGTCTAAAGGACACCATAATACCAATAGATACTAAGGATATAATAAGGAATAAAATAGAATAAAGATAAATGAAACCCACACAAAAAGTAATATCAAAAGCTGTTCATATTTTAAATGTTATTAGTGGAACAAAAAAGAAAAAGAAAATAAATATTGAGTATATTGTAATTAGGAACTGTAAGCTAAATCAAATTTCCAAGCTTTATAAATTCTCTGACTCAACCCTTGCCTCATCAAACATGATCTCTTCTAAGCAACTGTCTGCAGATCTGGAAACTAAAGAAATCAATACCCACACAGCAGGGAAAAGCTATAGGAAAATAGCAAAGTGTTTTCAGCCTGGCGTATCTACAGTGCAGACTGTAAAAGATAAAAGATAAAAAAAAGATAGTTCAAGGGAACTGTTGAGGTCAAGATGAGATCTGGAAGACCAAGAAAACTCTTGAAGAGAACTGCTTGTATTCTGGTCAGACAGGCAAATCAAAACCCTCATATGACTGCCAAGAACCTGCATGAAAGTTCAGCTGAGTCAAGAGGGTGGTGCACTGTTCCACTGTGCAGCATTGCGTGTTCGACCATAATCTTCATGGAGGAGTCATATAGTGTTGTGAAGAAAACCTTTAACTGTGACCTCTTCACAAAACTCAACGTTTGAAGAAATCTACAGAACGTGTAGAGAAGCCAGATGAGCTTTGGAAACATGAGCTGTGGACTGATCAATATAGCTCTTTGGCCACAATCAAGAAAGGTGTGTTTGAGGGAGAAAAGGGAACTGCATTTAATAAGAACCTTTCCATCTGTGAAGCATGGAGGTGGATCTAACATGTTTTGAGGTTGTGTTGCTGCGAGTGGCATTGGCAATATCATACAGGTGGACGGAAGAATGGAGTTCACAAAATACCAAATGAATGTCAGTATCAATCCTGGACGCCAATGTCAAACCATCTGATTTTAAGGCTGAAGCTATAAAAAGGGAAAATGATCCAAAGCATACCTCAACACCACCATGAACGTCTTGAAGAAGCACAAACAGAAGATTTTGGTTTGGCACCCACATTCCCCTGACCTAAACATCTTAGAACATAGCACATAGACCTTAAACAAGCTTTGCATGTAATGTGACCCAAGAATATCTCAGAACTGGAGGCCTTCTGCAAAGAAGAGTGGAAAGAAACCCCAACTACAAAAGCTAAATTTCTTTTGGCTGCTAATCAGATGTGTTTGCAAGTAGTGTGTCTGTAAGATGTCCAGTGTTAATTTAACACTAACAGCACGTTTGCTGTGATGTATTTGCTACACTTTTAACAATAAAGGTGCTTCAACGGTTCTATGAGAGATACCATAGAGATGCAATAACCATGTTTTTAATAGAGATGTGTGAGTGTAAAGAACCTTTACATTGCTGAGGAACTTTTACATTATGTGAAGGTTCATTAGACCTTTAAAAGGGTTCTCACAGTCATTATAACAAAAATGGTTGTTCTGTGGCATAGAAAAAAAGAAACATTTGAATCACCTTTCATGTATGTCAGTGTACCCCACTGATTCATATTCTTCAGTGTAAAGCATAGTTGATGTGCTCTTGGGTCTAGTTGTGTAAAAGTGTATATCACCAGTATCATGTTAAGTAGTGTGCTCTCTCTCTCTCTCTCTCTCTCTCTCTCTCTCTCTCTCTCTCTCTCTCTCCTATCTATCTCTCTGTCATCGTGAGATGGCCATATTGCTGTGGCCCTGTTCCACCATCCTTTATTACTCAGACACATCCACTAATTGCAATCAAAATAACAAAACAACATATGTCAACACCCCAGAGACCACAGCACGGGTGTCCTGCAGTCACTCAAATGAAGAGTGATGGTTGACAAATGAGCGCTTGATTGGTTACATAAATTACTTTCTGTAGACAGAGCGTCTCGCCAGGCACTCCAGCAAAAACCTATCATTAAAGGGGGAAGCAGTGCGAGGGAAAAGAAGGGACATGGGTAGATGGATATTTGCATCTTGTAAGCTGAAAAGCGTTGGGGATTTTTTAGATGGCTGGGTGTCGCCTTTTTGTCAGTGATACTTGACTGAATTGTGTTTCTTCAAAGATGAGTAAGGTCATCTGTAGAATATCTGAACCAGTGAGTTTTCTGTGTTTGACAAATTAATTGAACTATACAGTATGTCACAGATGTATGTTGGTACAGTGGAATCCCAGTGGGTTACTGGTTTGGACCTCAGAGACACTACAGTTGGAACACTCAAAAAATTATAAAATTAAAACATATTTGCTAAAACAAATCCCAGCAGTTTTCTGTTGCCATGGTATTGTGTGATCATCAGGTTTTATTTTGGGTCTAATTTGCAATAATCTGTAAATAATATGAAAATAATATTGTTATTGTTTTTTTTTTTTTGCTTCTATTACTTCTATTGTGTATATATTGATAATTAATCTACGTTTTTGCATCCAAATGTCTTTTCTGATGAACTGAAAAAGAGAATGCTGCAAACCACATGAGCTACTACTTCAGAGCAATAAACTGTACAATGTTTTTTTAATATTAATATGATAATATTACAATAGAAAGAACAATATAAAAATAATATTAAAAAGAATAATACTATTTCACTTTTCATTCTGAGAACCAAACGTGTCCAAAACTATGCGAGCATCCAGTAATAATATTAAGCCTGCACTGTGACGTAAATCAATGGTCAAATGACTGGATGCAAAATGAACACTGTAAAATTAAAGTCAAATATTCTAATTCAAATTCAGTGGCAAGACATTTACAGAAATATTCATTAAAGTGTGAATTATTACTATCACACTTTCAATTATGTGACATTAAGAAAAAGTTGCACAAAGAAATATCATCTTTTTTTTTTGTACAGGCTTTTCCAAATATATTCCACTTAATCACTTTCTATAAAGTGACAATACAAGAATGTTCTCTTGAACAAAATGAGCTAAAGAACAATTCTGCCAGCACAGAATCACACTCAACAACACAGAAAACAGTAAAAAAAACTTGCTCTTACAGCCCAAAACACTGAGACCAGTCAAACATGACATAAAACATATAAGAACACCTGAGAAAAGGAAACCTGGGGAAATTGAGTGACAGTGAGTGTCAGTGACTAGAGGACATGCCCAGTATGCACATACATGGTGCCAGGAAGCAATGGGAAAAAACATGTTTAGTCAAAGGGGTTGTATTGCAGAAACAAACCCTACAGATCACTGTTTAACATTAAAGCAGCACAGCTGACGTAGTTACATGGAACTTATTAATAAAAAAAATATTAATTAATGACTAATAAATAACGAATAAAATGTACCTTAAAATTACATTGAGAAATGTAAGTATGTATATATGCTTTATATTATAAGCCTTATCTTATTATTGTTTTCTTTATTGTATTATATTATTATTTGAATGTTTAATTACAGATCATTATTGTAATTGTTTATAAATTTGACCAAGAAAAAGAAAAGAAGAAAAATACTGTAATAATAGTATTTCTTTCTGTAAAAGAAAATTAGTAAGTCAATTGTCTTTATTGGTATAATATTTAAAAAAACAGTCAGATTGCTAATTTACAGATAATGTATGCTATTGTACAGTGTCTTGTATTAAATTAAATAAAAATAACTATATTCATTTAATTTTGTAGGGCCCCCAGAAGGACAATGTCATCACCGGCTGGTCGCCACTCCAGAAGCCCTCCTGCCCAACTGCACCTTGCTATGCTTTTTTTTTTTTTTCATTAAGATGAAACAAGTTACCTTTTTTGTGGTGTAAAACACAGATACTGTATAGAGTTCACAAATAACTGAAATGCATTTATGGGTATACATACATATATGTCCAAACAAGCACATAAATAAGAACTCCCATGTCCTCTCAACTATCTGAGAGAGGGTAAAGAGTTGGTCCACTGTTCCACAGCCAGGACAGAATCCATATTGCTGCTCCAGCATCTCCGATTTAGCTATTGGTCAGATGCGACCAGAAATTCTCCTCATTCTCTCAGAGAGCAAAGCACTTCCTGTCTTTACTACCAATACTGCTGCTAGTCTTCTTTTCTTTACTACTAATACTGCTGCTAGTCTTCCTTTCTTTACTACTAATACTGCTGTTGGTCTTCCTTTCTTTACTACTAATACTGCTGCTAGTCTTCCTTTCTTTACTAATACTGCTGCTAGTCTTCCTTTCTTTACTACTAATACTGCTGCTAGTCTTCTTTTCCTTACTACTAATACTGCTGCTAGTCTTCTTTTCCTTACTACTAATACTGCTGCTGATCTTCCTTTCTTTAGTACTAATACTGCTGCTAGTCTTCCTTTCTTTACTACTAATACTGCTGCTAGTCTTCCTTTCTTTACTACTAATACTGCTGCTAGTCTTCTTTTCTTTACTAATACTGCTGCTAGTCTTCCTTTCTTTACTACTAATACTGCTGCTAGTCTTCTTTTCTTTACTACTAATACTGCTGTTGGTATTTTTTTCTTTACTAATACTGCTGCTAGTCTTCCTTTCTTTACTACTAATACTGCTGCTAGTCTTCTTTTCTTTACTACTAATACTGCTGTTGGTCTTCCTTTCTTTACTACTAATACTGCTGCTAGTCTTCCTTTCTTTACTACTAATACTGCTGCTAGTCTTCTTTTCCTTACTACTAATACTGCTGCTAGTCTTCTTTTCCTTACTACTAATACTGCTGCTGATCTTCCTTTCTTTAGTACTAATACTGCTGCTAGTCTTCCTTTCTTTACTACTAATACTGCTGCTAGTCTTCCTTTCTTTACTACTAATACTGCTGCTAGTCTTCTTTTTTTTACTAATACTGCTGCTAGTCTTCCTTTCTTTACTACTAATACTGCTGCTAGTCTTCTTTTCTTTACTAATACTGCTGCTAGTCTTCCTTTCTTTACTACTAATACTGCTGCTAGTCTTCTTTTCTTTACTACTAATACTGCTGCTAGTCTTCCTTTCCTTACTACTAATACTGCTGCTAGTCTTCCTTTCCTTACTACTAATACTGCTGCTAGTCTTCCTTTCTTTACTAATACTGCTGCTAGTCTTCTTTTCTTTACTACTAATACTGCTGCTGGTCTTCCTTTCTTTACTAATACTGCTGCTAGTCTTTTTTTCTTTACTAATACTGCTGCTGGTCTTCCTTTCTTTACTACTAATACTGCCGCTAGTCTTCTTTTCTTTACTAATACTGCTGCTAGTCTTCTTTTCTTTACTACTAATACTGCTGCTAGTCTTCTTTTCTTTACTACTAATACTGCTGCTAGTCTTCCTTTCTTTACTAATACTGCTGTTGGTCTTCCTTTCTTTACTACTAATACTGCTGCTAGTCTTCTTTTCTTTACTACTAATACTGCTGTTGGTCTTCTTTTCTTTACTAATACTGCTGCTAGTCTTCCTTTCCTTACTACTAATACTACTGCTGGTCTTCCTTTCCTTACTACTAATACTGCTGCTAGTCTTCCTTTCTTTACTAATACTGCTGCTAGTATTCTTTTCTTTACTACTAATACTGCTGCTAGTCTTCTTTTCTTTACTACTAATACTGCTGCTGGTCTTCCTTTCTTTACTAATACTGCTGCTGGTCTTCCTTTCTTTACTACTAATACTGCTGCTAGTCTTCTTTTCCTTACTACTAATACTGCTGTTGGTCTTCCTTTCTTTACTACTAATACTGCTGCTAGTCTTCTTTTCTTTACTACTAATACTGCTGCTGGTCTTCCTTTCTTTACTAATACTGCTGTTGGTCTTCTTTTCTTTACTACTAATACTGCTGCTAGTCTTCCTTTCTTTACTACTAATACTGCTGCTAGTCTTCTTTTCCTTACTACTAATACTGCTGTTGGTCTTCCTTTCTTTACTACTAATACTGCTGCTAGTCTTCTTTTCTTTACTACTAATACTGCTGCTGGTCTTCCTTTCTTTACTAATACTGCTGTTGGTCTTCCTTTCTTTACTACTAATACTGCTGCTAGTCTTCCTTTCTTTACTACTAATACTGCTGCTAGTCTTCCTTTCTTTATTACTAATATTGCTGCTAGTCTTCTTTTCTTTACTAATACTGCTGCTAGTCTTCCTTTTCTTTACTAATACTGCTGCTAGTCTTCCTTTTCTTTACTAATACTGCTGCTAGTCTTCCTTTCTTTACTACCAATACTGCTGCTGGTCTTCCTTTCTTTACTACTAATACTGCTGCTAGTCTTCCTTTCTTTACTAATACTGCTGTTGGTCTTCCTTTCTTTACTACTAATACTGCTGCTTGTCTTAATTTATTTACTACTAATACTGCTGCTGGTCTTCTTTTCTTTACTAATAATACTACTGTACTACCACTACTACTACTTCTAATAATAATAATAATAATAATAATACATTTATTCTGTGACCAATTAATCATGAAGTTTTAGTAACAATGTTCTTTTGGCACTGATCACTAGTCCCTGTTTTTGCTGGGTTTTTTTGTTTGTTTTTTGCTGAGGTTGATATTTCTCATTTATAACAGCAGAGGGCAGTGATGCAGCACTCTGCTGCTGCTGAGTCACAGCTGAGGTTTCTCACAGTGACTGATTCTGCAGACACTTTCAAATGAAGATGTGCACAGCATTTTCACTACAGCTAAACCGTGCCTCCAATCCATAAACTCTTTTCTTTGTGATTCTTTGTGCACTGATGGAACAACTTTCAGTGTACAGATAATTCCATTCTAAATCTAAATCATACAACGTCTGTAGAGAAGTGGGATGATTCATATTCCCTAAATAACAATCAATTACTCAGGATTTCTGTGACTGTACTTGACTGCAGTGATGCATGTGTGTGAGTGTGTTGGGGGAGGAGGAGTTGGGAGGGTGATATTTAATAAGCGTCTTTTTTTCTTTCATTCATTTGATATGGCTTTATTGAAGATTCATATGTGTTGATAAAAGCAGACTGACTGTCAGGCTTATTGGACTTTAATAAATATCGATCAGCAGAGAATAATGAAAGCTTGGCTTTCTGTCGTCCTGGACTGGAGAGAGCCACGTACCTGTCAGAGGGGAGGTTGACAGGAGGTGTGTTTGATTGAGGTAAAGTGGTGCTGAAAAGGAAATTAAGTGTCTGGGTGGTCTCTTAAAGCCCACTGGCCTCAGAAATATTCAGAGTAGATGGAAGAAAGAACATACTGCTGTAGAAGAAGGAATGACGTGAATTATAAGAAATATTTGATAATGTATGATAATGATTCATATATTTGACAGCAGGTGGATTGGATGTCTTCATATCTCCTCCCTCTTTTCCTCTTTTCTGTCTTTCTCTCTCTCTCTCTCTCTCTCTCTCTCTCCCCCCCCCCCCCCTTTTTATATCCTCTTGTCAACACTTAGCAGTATGTGTAGGGGTCTGCAGAGAGGTTTCTTTTAGGTCTTCCTGTACTTCACAGTAGCTGTGCTCTCTCCCTCTTTTTTCCTCATACCTCAGAGGACTCTACGTTTTGTCCTCGTTAGTTCATCCTGACATATTTTTCTTTCTTCTGTAACCTCTCTTAACTGTATCATGGCTCCTCTCCTGTGGCTCAGCCCATTCTTTGACAGCATTTGTAATGGGATGTTGGCACAGCACTACATTGTATAGAGGGATTCCCTGTGGCTTATAGAATGACAGGAGAACTCCCTCACACAAGGGGATAGGATTACTAAAGCCTCTAATAGTCCCAAAGGCAGGAGGCTGGTAATTGCTCACTGCTGTAATGCTTTTCCTGTTGCCTGCCACTCGTGCTAAATGGATTAGCTTTGCCCATTGAAGTGTATGCTGTGGAGTTCAGTAGCGCTGACCTATTTCCGGTGGGCACTCTGGAGTGTTTGATATATCCATCTACACAGGAGCCTCCTGGGCCCACACTTTACACCACAGCTATACTATCAAGCTCCTTCTGGAACTAATAGTATCCGGTGGTGTCTGAACACAAAACTTCTGTTCTAAACTGGCACAGAAAGATAGCTTTTCTCTCTTTTGGAACTACACAAATGTCCTGTGTGACAAAAACACAACTAAATTTGTGCGGCCCAACTCAAAGTAAATTACAAGTTAAATTAAGTTAAATAAATTACATAGATAAAAATTAATTAGATTCTCTGACCGTATATGTACTGACCGTACTGAAGCACTTTTACTTGTGTTCATCCAAGTAAATCTAAATTAATCTCCAGTTAACATCATAGACTTAACAATTGCCATTTTCACAAATATTTTGTACCTCCAAAATGCCAACTTTGCAGGAATTATCAATGGAAGTCTCAATGGTTTTAACTGCCAGATTCACATAATAATAATAATAATAATAATAATAATAATAATAATAATACAAAACAGGAAGAATGGAGCAAAAAAAGTATATCAGAAATGATATATTGGATATATACACTATAAGGACAGTACTGGGACACCTTCACATTACACCTACAGAAGCTCTTACCACATCTCATTCAAAGTCCATAGGCACTAAGTTGTCCCCCTGCTATAGCAGCTTCCACTCCTCCAGGAAGGCTTTCTACGAGATTTTGGAATTTTGCCCATTCATCCAGAGCATTTGTGAGGTCATACATTGATGCTGGACAGGAAGGCCTGACTCACACTCTGTTCTAGTTCATTCCAAAGGTGTTTGTTGGGGTTAAAGTCAGCACTATGTGCGGGTCCGTCAAGTTCTTCCGCACTCTTCCAACCATGCCTCATGCTGGAACAGAAAAGGGCATTCCCCAAACTTTCCACAAATATGACCCTTTTCTGCACAATAGCTAAAACAAGAACTGGAACTTGCCATTGTAGTAATTATAGTACTTTGGAATTTAGCTGTTTAATAACTACAACTTGTGATTTAGGAGTGTAAAGGAAAGTTGTGCATATTATGAGGTAAATGCAGTATTAGAGAGGAAGAGGAAGAGAGAAAAGGTGTCAGCACTTTACTGAGTAAGACAGGCCCTGTCTATTGGTGCATACTGCATCTGTACCTGTGGGTTTGTAATTTACAGAAGGGAAGTGGTGCTATTCTAAGAATCTAGGAAAGCCTTATTTCTATGTGTGTGTGTGTGTGTGTGTGTGTGTGTGTGTGTGTGTGTCAGTGTAGCAGGGATAATTGGAGCGTTCACGGGAAAGGGCATGGTGATGGACAGCACTTTAACAAGACACAGATTGAACAAGATGGAATTTCACACAGCAGTGAAAATCCATAGCCAGAAGAGTAAAGATAGAGCTGGTTACGGGCTGCCAGTGAGCACTGGGCACATTGCCCATCTCCTCTATTAGAGACAGGGTGGCACTGAGCCACATACTGAAGGGCTGTGTTACCTCTCACTTCCACAGAGAGGCTCAGAGCACACTGAGATTGTCTTACCCATAATCAGCCTTTGTACAACTGGATAAACACTTACTTTAGTCTTAAAGGGCCTTTACTCCTGCTCGGCTCTCTTTTCAGCTTTATACACCTAGTAGTGAGATTAACTGCTTGTAGGCCTTAAAACCTTCTGCATTGTAAGGTCTATTCATAGTCACAAATGTTTAGCTCCTGGTTGTGGTTTTTTGTATATACACAGCGGGCCCCTTACACTGTGCAAACATGTTGCACAATGTAAGGGGCTCGCTGTGGCGGAAATGGTCCAGAACTACTTGCAAAAAACATGTTAATGTTCATTAAAGTTAAAACAAAGGCTAATATCACAACCCCAAAACTGTTACCTAACAGTCTTAACTGTTAGATTTATGCCCCTGAAATGTGCACAAACCCAGTCTACTAATGAGAGCCCTAGTTAAAGCTGGCAAAGCAGTAAAATTGCAACAGCGATGGGAGAAAAAAACTGTTGTTGATACTAGAGAGCAACACACCACTACTAGACTCACATCACACTAGCGCTCTTGTGTTAGCTTTCAACCTAACGCAGATACCGATTTGCTCTCCCCAGCTATTGCTTCATGGCTTACTAAGCTTCAACTCCCTTCTGTGGGAGAAGAAAAGCTGTAGTCATGAGGCTTCATTGTTCATGTAGGCATACTACATGCATTATTTGGCACATTTAAGTTAACTCCCCGGCAGTAATTGTCTTGAATACATTTTATGCATGTGCAAGACACATTTTCTCCACTAACCTGTAAAGTCTTTCTGCTATGAAGATAACGTTTCAGAGATACCATTTCAGAGATACCATTTCAGAGATAGCAATTCGAGTTTTTCCTCTGTTTTTGAGTCTTTTCTGATCATTAATGGACTGACTGTAGACTGTGTTTTATTGGGTGGCTCATTAGCTGCTTTTTGAGAAGCACGACATGGGGAAGATGAGAGTGGGAAGTGGCAGCGATGATAAGGTAATGTAACCTTATATCCCATCAATTAGCATCACGCAAACTGCATTCCTAAATCGTTACACACATTCCTTTAAGTCAGGTTGAGTTGTTAGATAACCTCAAATAAGTCTTGCTTGATCACAAACATGGTTACTAATACTCTACAATGTACTGTTATTTATAAACAAATATTGTATTACTACATTAGCTTTGTAACTAATGTAATATAAACACATATACACTGTATGGGCAGAAGTATTGAGACAACTGCACACACATCATTTCTTCTGAAATCATGGCAATTAAAAAGAGTTTGTCCTGCTTTTGTTGGAGTAACTGTCTCTACTGTCCAGGGAAGGATTTCTACTAGGTTTTGGAGCATTACTGTGAGAATTGGATTGCAACAAGAGCAACTTGATCACCACCCCACCTCATCCCCAGGTCCCAACTGATTCCAAGAGTATTGAATGGAGCTCCATCATTACAAAGATCACAGTTCTACTGCTTCACAGCTCAACCTTATACCCCTCTAGCCCACGCCTGACATTAGGCATGGTGCTGATAGGTTCATGTTTATCCGCTCTAGACAGTCCAATTCTATTGACAGTACTTCTCTACAGGGACTAGATAAGTTCCGTGGATTTGTACATCTGTCAAGCAATGGGTGCAACTTAAAGTAGCTGAATGCATTCATTAGAAGGTGTGTCCACAAACATTTGGACATATTTTTCATAAGGAAGCAAATTATATTAAGTCCACGTCATAGCCATTGCATAGCAGTACAACAGAATTTAGCCTCCACAGTGAGCAGGGACAGTAAGCATACACACCTGTAGTGGTGGACAACCACCTCAGCTCCCAAGGAGTAATTGGGGATTCTGTGCCTTGCTTTTCTACAGCATAATGAGCATGGTGCTTGGCTTTGGGCTTAGTGACCTTAGGCTCACGTCCAGCTGATCAAGGGCGCCTCAGTTGTGAACACTGAGAGAGGAGAAAGCTTCAACCCCTACTTCCTGCCAGTCCAGACAATCGATCTTTCGAACTTCAGGCCATAAGTCAACTTCACTCACTTTTATAGGCCAGATATTGCCCCAAATATGAGTTACTAATTATATTAGTGAGAGAATGTTTGAAGTTACGCTTGCTCCATCAACTTATCTGCAATGAAAGCTGTCAGGTGACTCTAATGACATTCTATTTACACAACCCCACTTCCCATGACAATCTGTCTGTCTGTCTGATTTATTCACTGTATCCTGTCAGACTTTCTCGTCTGCACTCTGTGTATTGTACTGTACTGTCTGCACTGTGTTGTGTTCCACCATGGTCCTGGAGGAACGTTGTTTTGTTTCACTGTGTACTCTTCTAGAGAAGCTCGAAGCCTTGGTGTAGTCGTGGACGATCAGTTATCACTCTCAAGCCATGTTGCAAACGTAACCCGGTCATGCAGATTTCTCCTGTACAACATCTGGAGAATTTAACCCTTCCTCTCTAGAGAGGTCACCCAGGTGCTCGTTCAGTCTCTCGTCACTTCAAGACTTGACTACTGCAACTCTCCTCTGGCTGATCTCCATCTGCGCACCATCAGGCCCCTGCAATTTATCCAGAATGCAGCGGCACGGGTCGTCTTCAACGTTCCTAAATTCAGCCATGTCACTTCACTGCTGCGTTCTCTTCACTGGCTTCCTGTAGCTGCTGCCCACATCAGATTCAAAACCCTGACGCTGGCCTACAAAGCCAAGATCAGATACGCCCCTCTGTACTTGATGGCAATGGTCAAAAGCAGATCCCCACCAAGAGCCCTTTGAGCTTGTAGCACGGCTCGGCTTAACCCGCCATCCCTCAAAACCCACGGAAGACAAGCGTCCAGGCTTTTTTCTGTCCTGGCACCAAAGTGTTGGAACGAACTTCCCCTGGGTGTCCGAACGCCAGAGTCGCTTGCTGTCTTCAAACGCAGACTGAAGACCCACCTCTTCCGAGAGTACTTGGGCGAATAGTAGGGTGGTCACCCTATTAACTTGTGTTTAGTAGTGTCTAAAGGTAGACACTAAGAGGTATCTTTGAATTTTTAGCCTTTTCAAATGACAAAAAAGTCTCTTGACCTGAAAAATATCTCATTTTACCTTGACCAATGACATGCATCCACCTGTCTGTAAAACACAATTACTTACAAACCTATTTTGCTGCTTTCAGATGCTGACATTTTGTCTTTTTTCTTTCCTTTCTTCCCGACACTACTAGTTTGGTCCCACCTGGTTGCCCAGGGGATTGGCTCCACCCCATCATCCAGGTATGGCGGGATCAGTTACAGTACCTGGGCCGACAGCGGAGCCTGAGCCTGCGCCAAAGACTTTAACTTACAATTATTGTTATTTATCAAATTGTTAAATTCTTGTCAAGTTTTTTTTTTTTTTTCTCACATGCCTCTGAAGTCTTTTAGTAGAACTAAGATGATTCTCAGGATCTCTGTCCAAAAAGCTTAATCATGTCCTCATTCTGGGTCTTCTGAAATCTAGAATTTCAGATTTTCTCTGAAAACAGGGAGTCTCTTCGCCTGCAGTTACAGCCTCTTCTCTTCTGACAAGGCTTTACACTAGATGTTGGAACATTGTTGTGAGCAGGTGATTGCATTTAGCCATTAACAGCATTAATGCAGTCACCTGGTGTTGTATGATGTTAGTATGACACTCCAACTCATCCCAATAGTGTTGTTTGATGCTTCATCACTCCCAAGAACATAGTTCCAGCTCTCCAAAGCCCAGTGCTGGAGAGCTTTATAGAGAATAGTGCTTGGCATTAAACACAATGACCTTAGGCTCAAGTCCACGTCATAGCCATTGCATAGCAATACAACAAAATTTAGCCTCCACAGTGAGCAAGGACAGTAAGCATACACACCTGTAGCGGTGGACAACCACCTCAGCTCCCATGGAATAATTGGAGTGCTGGAGAGCTTTATAGAGAATAGCGCTTGGCATTGACCTTAGGCTCATGTCCAGCTGCTCCAGAGCATGCCTCTCTACTGGCAGTGCTTCTTCATAGAGATCATTACACAACCTGTCTGTATCTAAAATCCTCCATTCTTTACTGATTAATGGCTGGTCTGTGGTGTGTGTTTCTTGGTCAGAGCAGTAGATGGCAGCATGGTATCTTCATCCATGTGCTGTGTTCCAGTTTCAGCCTTAGACTTCTTCACTCAGAGGCTCAATCGCAAAAACTATGATGTCATCTTTATTTCCAATGAACAAGCCACAGTTATCCAATCATAGATGAATCCAACATGTATGACTTTAGGCCAACAGGTACACTAAATTACATAATCTTAGGTTAATGATGAGTCATTATCACAGTAAATGACCATGTATAGTAAATGTATTTGTTCAATAATATGAAATATTCTATTGAGGTTTCCTTTTCTTTAGTGGTGTTACCCAGCCCTGCAAAGATGCTTAAACTAGAAAAAAAGCAATCCACAATGACACTTCTTACAGCATTGAGAAATGCATTATTACGCATATCAGTGATAAATGTCAGACTGGCATGCCAGACTTTATATCCTGCTAGGGGAATTAGGTACAGCTTTGTGTGACATCACTCAAATTTTAGCCATCATAAATAAGGCTATGTCATTTCTTTTAGGCTTTTAAAGTGATTGATTTCACCCACTGTTTCACCCATTCATCAGTCCAGAGTAATACATTAAGCAGTGCCCAGGTAAACATTCAGCAAGCAATAACTCTACTGCTCAGCATTTATTAATGGCAAAATATAAATGTTAGACCAGATTAAACTTAATCTGATTTACCAAGTGAACGCTGTGTCTCTATCCAGAAATGAAAGACAAGAGATCTGACGTGGGCACTAGTTTCTCTTTGCTCTGATCACTGTCCCTTTTCCCTGCTGATGAGAAACTAAAGTAGAAGTAGAACAGCATATGTGGGAAAACTAGAAATTCTCTCTGTTTTTGTAGAGACTGAAATAGATAATCATGTTTGTGCAGGGTTCCAGCTTCCATACTGTGTAACAAATCAGGAAAGTGGATGCAGGGCTAGAGATTTAAGAGTAGAGATTTAAGTGCAGACATAGGCCAGTAGTCTAAGGGATATGTCCAGCAAAGGCAGCAAGCACTCCAAGACTGACTACCAGGCTGAAATATATAGGCGGGTTACCAGAATAAAAAAATAACCCACATTATTTGTATAGTACTGTAGATGCATTACTGTTCATTATATTAAATTCAACTAAATATCTATTAACATTACCCCAAATAACTCACCATCATTAGACAAACCTGGTCCTGGAGTACCCCTTGTCCCTGTCCTGTACATTGTAGTGTTCTAATGCTGCTCTCATGCTGCCTTGAACTCCTTTTCCGAAGTTCCTATTTATACCTTTGGAGTTTGTAAGCACAATATAATGTGTTTAATTGATTTTGGTTGTATACAACATGAATGTCCTTTACTTTTGTTTTTCTGTTGTCAAATAAAGTTTAATTTGCATTACTGCAATGAAATGTCATGGATGTGCATTAGGTAAGTAATTTTTAACCTAGTTAGAAACATCACATATCTATGATAACATATGTGTTTATATCATGTATTTAATGTGTGGATGAGGAAAAAAAAACATTTAAAACTCTAATCCTAACCCTAACCTTAACCTCAACTCAAGACCTAATCCTGACCTTTATCCTGGCCCTAATCATATTCCTAACCACGACCCTGGCCCTGACCCTAACTCTAACTTTAACCTCAGCCCAAGTCCTAACCCTGACCCTCACCCTGGCCAAAATCATAACTTTAACTGAAAAAATAACCCTAACCCTGGCCTAATGCCCCAAAACCTAATCCTAACCTTAACCCTGGCTCTAGTCATATCCCTAACCATGACCACTTAACCCTTACCTTAGCTCTACTACTAACACTACCTTTAACCCCACCCCAAAACCTAATCCTAACCCTTACCTTGGCTGTAATCATATCTCTAACCATGACCATTTAACCCTTACCTTAGCTCTAATCCTAACTCTACCCTTAACCTTACCCAAAACCTAACCCTAACCCTTACTCTGGCTCTAGTCATATCCCTAACCATGACCACTTAACCCTTACATTAGCTCTAATCCTAACACTACCTTTAACCTCACCCCAAAACCTAATCCTAACCCTCCTGGTCTTAATCAAAACCTTAATCTCAACCCAAAACATAGCTCTGGACTAAATCCTAAATCCTTATACATTTCAGAACCAGAGTTGGGAACCACCGATCTTTAACCTAAAAATGTGAAAGGTGTCTCAATGGTCCTTGGCTTGGACGTAGGATCCAAACACAACATAGCATCATAAGCTATTGAATTGTATTGGTTTGATAAGAGAAGGTTAGTGTCTCCTTTAAAAGGCATCTCATAACAATACAGGGGACTCTCTATTAAGAATGAATGGCACAAAATTTCTCCTTTGCGCCCAGATGGCCTGTTTTCATTCTGTCACTCATTTGTTATGTATAGAAGATCCTATGAGGCATAATTTGATAGTAGGGCATGCTTGTCTTAAAGGGTTTATAAAGTGTCTCGTGTTTCTGTCTAGTGCTTCACAGTGTCACCTAGTCTCTTAGAGAGTGGAAATCATTACCAGCATACTGATTTTTTTGAACCTCAGCATGGTGAGAGAGATCGATCGTGTTTGCCATTGCCCTCTTCCATCTTGGAGCATGCATGTGTTCTTGTACCTCTGTGTATCTATGTGTATGTGTGTGTTTCAATGTATAGAGTATTAAACTCTGCAGCCTGCAGAGAAATATCTTCTCTCTTTCTGCCTCCTCAGTGCTCAGTGTCTCCTTTTTCAGCTCTTCATGGTAACTGGGTGTAAATAGGATGACACCTCTGCAGTTTGTAGAGATGGGGCTTCAGAAATCTGTGTGTGTGTCTATGAGGATGAGATGATCCAATGTGAAAACTCAGTGTTGCTTGCTAAAAAACTTGAAACAAGATTCTCAAGAATTAGACCACTCACCCATACACTCATATTCAAAGTTATTTTACAATTGTATCTAATCTATTTATTCATTGTAATAATTATTACAGACATACCTGATTATAATATGCATTCTCTATGTCTTTATATTTCTTTATTTTTTTCCTGGAGGTGCCCCAAATAGGATGGGGTCCCACTTTTTCAGGGTTGTACATCAAATTTCTCTACTTTTAACTATGTCACAGTGACTGTTCAGACCAGTTTTGTAGGATGGTGTTTATGTTTTCCAGGGGACTGAGATCTCCTCCCGAAGGCTGTTATCAAGACATTTTTGCTGTGTTGAGCAAAACTGAAAATGAGCAAGTTGGGTATGGGCCACAGGTGGTGTCGTAAACTATGGAACAACAAGCTATCTAAGATACGTGTACATGACCTATCCTCAGTATGGCCAGAACACTCATTTCTTCTCATTTGTGTATTTTTAGAGATTTTAATATTGTTTGAGGTATGGAGAGATTGTTCCTAGAGAAGGTCGCAGTGACATGAGATAAGAACCTGTGGTGCTCACCTTTAAGCTGTTGCAGCCACTAAAGTATGCAACTTCATGGTCATCAAAACTAAAAAAAACTTGTTCTTTCAACACTGCTTTTGTAGCCATGTAGACACTTTATATTTAGTCATTAGTATTAGGTTTTGATATGTTTTAATGATCAATTAAGCATGGATATCTTTGTTCTCTCCAAGATCTTTTGTTACCATTGTATGCATGCCTGGATTGGATAGACATGCAGAATGCCACAGAGATGTAAAGATAAACAGGTTACTGTTTATAGGTTATAAACAAGCTTTCTCGTTTTCCCAACGTCTGCTCTAACTACTTTCCTCCCCTCCACCCCTCCACATAAATGGGCAGTAGAAAAGGAGGCAAAGGACAGGAGTAGTAACAATGATTTCTGGATCCGGCCAAGGACATCTGGAAGTCCTAGATATGTCACTGACTGTAAATACAAGTGATAGTGTAACCAGGTTTCAGTCAGTTGTTAAAAATTAAGAAAGAAAACAGCAGCAGGAGCTCTTTAGCTGAGATCTTAAAAGATAGAGAGACTGTTAAATGTCAACATACAAGGTAAAATATGAATTAATGTCTGTTTTAGGCTTGAAATCAAGCTTTTATGTAGAAGGGCTGAGAAGCTATTGCCATTAGCTTTGTAGATACTCTTATTGGGGCTAGCAGCAATTGGCATTGTTTTACAGGTGTTCAGGCTTGAATTGCTAGCCAAGGTCTAATACTTACAGTTCACTTAACCTTAACCTCAGCCCATGAATGTGTATATTCTGACTGTATGTTTTATCTGAAAACACACAGTAGGCCCTGTTTTACAGTACTAAAGAGAGTGAAGATTTTGGCAATTTGTGCCCAACTATACATATATTCCTAAACAAGCTACCTTGAGAGCGACATAGTAGTGTTAATGTTTATCTATTTTCTTTTGGGTATTATTGCTCAGCTCTATCCCTATTTCCTCGCAGCGTAAATTGTTTTTGAACAAGCACATGGTCGACTGTTTCATGCACTGCACGTTCTTTCGTCCTCAGGCACTCAAGTTTTCAAGCGGATTACAGAATTGTTGCTCACTCTAACTGTTGCTCACTCAAGCACAGCTCTCACTCTCTGGGACTGCACAAAAGACCCTGCAATATACTCAAGAGAACGCTTATGCCACTAAAGCCTGAAACAGATAATAACCGCTACAGAATACTATTTTGAACTTAATGCTTATAAAAGAATATTGCGTAGGCCAAACAGATACTGTAAAATTATGTACAGACCCTTCTCTGTCATTTGTTCAGCAAATGAAGTTGTATTTTATGGACCAATCAATAATTGAAAAGGATTGTTTAATTCATTAATTTAGCTTTTCTTTTGTTTGTTATCAGTGCATGGGTTTAACTAGATATTGTTTAACTTGTTTAAAAGAAAGGAAAATGTGAATATATGCACAAAATGTATATATTGTATATTTCAGCTATGCAAACAATGGCCAGTTGTTTTTTATGATTTATGTCCGTTTCTCGTAGCCATCACAACACTAATGGTTGTTTTAACTTGTATGGTAAATTACATTTAATAAACTATTCCTCATTATTAAATTCCAATTTGCAAAAACTTTCTGAATTCTAAGGTACTGTTCACCTCTTTCTTCAGTTGGGAGTAGGGCTGTGGGATGAGAATCAGGAGACAGGGCTGCTCCCTGTCCTGGCACAGGTCAAAGACAGGGACAACTCATTTAGTATGAACAGCTGCTAATACTTGCCTGAATTGATTAAATGTCAGCTAAAAGAGGAGTAAAAGGTAAACACTCAGTTTTTATAAGAAAATAAATACTAACTAACGGTAACCTATTTCACTATGGACTAAGCTAGCAGGTTAAATTCCACCACTCACAGACTACACACACCTTTTTTCGTGGACAATTCAGTGATATATCGTTGCCCTTTTCTTTCTCATTCCTGTCTTTGTTTTCTGTTAACCAGATTTTTTATGTAAATGTAGCACCGTGCTTCATTCCCAACCCGCAGTGCACTGATCGCATATACAAATATATAAAAAAAAAATGTTCTAATAATTGTTTTAGGGCCCCTGTCGGTTACAGTCTCTTAGAATCGTCCTAACTCGCCATGCATGACTCACTCCAGCCATATACTGCCAACGAGTACTTCAGAACTCATAGCCACATTGAAAATTCTGTCTGTCAAGTACAGGTGATGATATTATAGATGTACTTCAGATGGTTCTGCTACAGACTTTAATAGGAACAGCAACAGAAAAGAGGGCAAGCAAACAAGCTGCTGAAAGCTGAAAGCTAGGCAGCTAGGGTCTTTATGCCAAATTAGCCTTCATTTTCACAAGTAGAACAAGGAAATGGAGACTGATTACTAAGCTAAGCCTGATACTTTACCAAAATAGACTGTACAGCCTGTGTACAGGAACAAAACAATGACTTCAGTCTATTCCAGCTGGCAGTCAAAGCCTGGACCATCTACCTAGAGCTTTCAAGTCTAAGGATGCACACTAAAAAAAAGGGAACGATTTTGTGTCCCTAAGGCCCCAATGTAATATTTCATCACTAAACCATTAGATTAAAAAACTGCACTTCATTGCTGCAACAAGAGCTCACCAGGAGAAAGTGGCCTGTATTTCTCTTGACATAGTTAAATAAGGAGAGTTTAGTACATGGGAATGACAAACCGTGAACCTCAAACACTGCTGTATCCTTCTTCAAAAGCAAAACCCAAGTAAAACAGACCTGTAAAACAGGCCAGTTCTAAAACCCCCAAACTGTTGCGTAACTGTTGTCTTATTTCTTTACGTCCTAGAGGCTTAGGGACTTAGGGAGAATGTAGAAGCGAGACTAAAAAGTCTAAAAGGTAATGCTAGCCACCACTTGACCTTTGGCAACAAAAGGAAATGTGTCGGCAGCAGGGAGAGTAGCTATAAGGCTAAGCTAGGGTTAACTAAGTTTAGCTCAGTGATGTAAACCAGGAAATAAAGTGCCTATCTTTATTTATTTTCCCTCCACTAAATCTGTTGTGTTTTCTTAGCCAAAATAGCAGGGTTGTAAATAGGCTTGTAAAATCTTGCTTTTTGGCCCAGATCCAAATCACATACTAAATATATTTTTACATCAAATATATTTAGCAAGGTTATATTTCATTTTAAATATTTTGTATTACATTTTATGGTCTCTTTTGTAAAATACAAACTCTAAAAAAACTTTGATTTGAGTTTTGATATGAAAGTAATAATTTTTGTTTTGGAATTTGTGTGTGTATAGATGACAATTGCATATTTCCCATGACCAGTTTTATGTAAACCCCATTATACTATATTTGGCAAGCTTATCAAACTGTTTATGTAACTGTTACTTCTGACAAAATGTTGTTGGATTTTCTCTGGGTTTAGTCAGTGTGTCTGTTGATTTGGAGCATCCCCCCAGTGTAATTAGAGTTGCTGATTAATAATCTATCATTCTGTCAGAGCTGCCCTATAGCAGACTTGAGAATTGCCAAGAGAGGCTCCATCATCCAAATATCACAGCCCTGGTTGCTCTAATGCGCCACTGACGGCGATTAAAATCTCATCTCAGTAAAGTGACATTTGTTTTTTTTCCTGAGAACACAGATTTACTCGAGTGTTGATATTAACACGGTCAGTGTGGAGCCCTTTATCTGTTCCATCTTAATTATCTCTCGCTCTGTTTATGTATGTACATATGTATGCTTGGATATGTGTGTGTGTGTGTGTGTGTGTGTGTGTGTATCTGTATGTCAGCTTGTGTCTTGGGAACTGCATGTGTGTTAAGTATTTGTGGTTGTGTTTTTTTATTCAAAGTTAGTAGTGTGTAATTTTCAGAACATCTGTTAATAACCATGTAGGCCTGTGAGTATTTCCTGTATTACTTCTAATTTCTCAGGGATAAACCCAGGCTTTAGATAAAAGATATGTAATTCAATTATAATATAATAATTCAAAAAGTTGTTATTCTGCTCATGTTGATTTCTGCTGTTTAAGCAACCTGTGCTAAGCATTACTGTCATTATCGAAGGCTCAATAGAAACAAATAATAATACCATAACCGAGATATCATCACTGGTGTATCAAACCTTCACAGCCAAAGTGAGTCATTATGTGCTACATTTACTTTGTTATATTGTACTTTGTTAACTTTGTACTTGCATGTGTCATTTTAAAAAAAGCACACCTCATACTGTTCTCCATTAGTATTTTGGAAGAAAATTACTCTCCTGTTTGTCCATATGCCATATATATTACATTTTACTATTTTAATTTAAAATGTATTAATTTGATTCAAAAGTTACAAAATGTATTCATTCAAAACAGGAAAAACTAAAGTTTAATATAAAGAAATGATGTCCAAGGAACATTCAGAAAACATCTTATGTAATAATGCTTAGTGTCATAACATTACTAAAACACACAACATAAACCATTTAGACCAGAAACTAATCGCATGAAACAACAGACAGCAACATTTCAACAAAAACAAAAAACAAAACATGCAACACAAGTTACACAAGTACTGAGACAATAATGGTCATTTAACATTCATAAGTGCAAAAGGCTTGATAGTGAGAGCTTAGCTTATCCATGTCTTTCAGAGCCCTTTTGTTGGTCTACAGCTTACCGGTTCTGCATAAAGCTGGTGTTCCTGAAAAAAAAACAAAAAAAAAAGTTTCCATGAAAATGTTCTCAGAATTTCCTGAAAATGTTTTGGTAAGCAATAGATTTGTAAGATTGTAGAAACATTTATAATCTTAATAAAAACATTCTCACAACATTAGGTGGATGATTTGATAATCTACAGCCATCTTGCAGATTCTGCTAATTTTGCAGCAATATTATAGAAATGTTTATAAAGCTAAAAGTCAGTAAAAATGTTCTCAGAACATTCAGAAAACTTAACAGATTGAACTTTCCAGGAACTAAAAATGTCATAGCGTTCAGAGACTGTGGCCCTGAAAGAGAATTGCGGACGATTGGGCCCGAGACAAGATCTGAAATAATTTATGTTTTATGGTTTTTATGTCATGGCCACAACTTAATGTGACAAGTAGTAATCTCATTTCCACGCCGTACTAGTTCATGTAGTTTTAATTATACTGCATGTCACCAGCAGGGCTCCGTAGTATGGAAAATATGCTAGTATAATAAATCCATGTGCTATCTAGTACAGTGTATTATTTCTCATTGCCCTGTGGCTTAAGATTTTTTTAACTATTGTTGTTTTTTGTTTGTCTATATGTTTGTTTTTAGAATACAAAGCAATAGTCTCATTACATTAGCACATGTTATATTTCAAAAGATCTTTTCCTGCTAATTTAACATTCGATTTCTTCAGCAGTTGTATTAATATTCACTGGCACTGTTTATGCAGTGAAAAGCATGTGAATATCTAAATATCTTACCAAGCAGTTATGCAGTTTCTCCTAGGCCTGGTTTTCTGTGTGTATAAATGTGGCTCACTGTCTCCATGTGTCATCACTGCATACCCACAGAGCCATAGCAAACAACACACACACACACACACACATGCATACACTTACATAATCATGGATTCAGTATTTCTGTAGATACCAACAGAATTCTCTCTCTGTCTGTATCTCTTATGTCCCCTTTCAATCTTCCCCATCATCCTGTCCTCTCTCTAAACACACACCACAAAATACAAAATAATGGCCTAAGAAGAGGGAATTCCACCTCTGGCTATGGGTGTGTATTGATCTTAGAGGCTCATGCATATGGATAACTTTGGTGAGGACATCAGAGGTTTGTGCTAAAGTCCCTCTCTGTGCCTGGTATGCTGCTTCCTCACTGTACTTTTCCGGGTTATTAATGAGTGGTTTTGGTTGGTTCAGTTATGAACATCCTGCAAACTGTATGCTTACATTATCACTATTGCCTTAAAACTTGTCTAGTTTTTAAGTCATCTCAAAGACATTTTGTCATCTTCAAGAATAAAGTGAAATATTTGTTGCATAGATTGAAAAAAATGTTAGCAGACATGTTAAAGCTGCAATTTTCACTGTACATACATAACGTCCAACACTGACATAAACAGCAGACCCAATCATATTTTATTTTACTAAACAATTTTAAGCATTTTGCAGCAAATATGTCATCATTTAGGCTACTTATGCCTAAACTGTCACTTTAAGGTTGTATACATAGAGTTGTGTAAGTGTGGAAAGGCAAAGACAGTGGGATATCACAGGCCTGTGCAGCGCTACGATCTTCGATCCTTCTGGCCGATGTTTATTAGGGCATTCCCAGTGCTCCAAAGCAGCTTGGGGAGATTACAAAACACAGAGGCAGCTGCACAGAAATAAATTCAAATCAGGCACAAGCAGATCTTGCATGTTGAATTTGACCAGTGTAGAGTCCATGATCTGCCCCAGAGTCTGTTTGTGGGCAATGACCTGTCCTAGAATCACTAAACACACGTTTGGCTGATGTCTCTTTCCCCCTTTTCCTCTCTCTCTCTTGGTCTCTCTCTCATTTGCTCAACTGCACTGCCTTTTTCTGGGTATAATGACATCATCTAATGAGGTGACTCACAGTGACCTCCAAGCTAGCATGTCATTGGGCCCCCCCGGCCCTGAAGCCAGTCACACATTTCAAAGCAGACATATGGCCGTGCTGCACCCCACCAAATGCTCAGGGAGGTTTAGGCCCTGCTCCAGGAGTCCCAGCCAATCACTCCAGCCACCTGACCCCAAACACAGCTCTGTGGATTACACCAATGGCTGGACAGTCGAACAGACGCATGGGTCACCGGAAGGACCACACAGTGCAGAGCTCTGGCCTGTTTACTGTGATTCACCCATTGCACAAGTGCAGTTTAGACTCGCAGCAGGACAGAGGGATAGCCTGCAGGAAATACAGAGAGAGGAAAAAATAAGAGAAGAGAGAAAGAGAGACAAACACAGAACAGACAAAGAGGATAAAGCCTTGGAGATCTTTCAGAGATGAATAGGAGAAACAACAAGTTTTATGACTAATGCTCACTGAGCATTAGTTACAAGTCTAGTCATCACATTACGAAGAGCTGTGTGTCTGTATTTGTTGTCATACATTTTTAAGACCGTCCAGAATGTCCTTTTTTCTTCAAGGCTAAAGTGATTGGTTATTGGTCTCAGCCACACATAAACTGAACTTTTGGCCAATATTCAGACCCATGGGTCACCGGAAGGACCACACAGTGCAGAGCTCTGGCCTGTTTACTGTGATTCACCCATTGCACAAGTGCAGTTTAGACTCGCAGCAGGACAGAGGGATAGCCTGCAGGAAATACAGAGAGAGGAAAAAATAAGAGAAGAGAGAAAGAGAGACAAACACAGAACAGACAAAGAGGATAAAGCCTTGGAGATCTTTCAGAGATGAATAGGAGAAACAACAAGTTTTATGACTAATGCTCACTGAGCATTAGTTACAAGTCTAGTCATCACATTACGAAGAGCTGTGTGTCTGTATTTGTTGTCATACATTTTTAAGACCGTCCAGAATGTCCTTTTTTCTTCAAGGCTAAAGTGATTGGTTATTGGTCTCAGCCACACATAAACTGAACTTTTGGCCAATATTCCTCACTAGTCAGGCTTTTGGAGTTGAATAGTGTGTAGTAAATAAGGGTAAAGTTCATGCATTGTAAAAAAACAACAACGATAGTACAATTAGTGGAAATTAGAGCTAAAGTTATAGACATGCATAAAAAGCCCAGTGATCACTGTTGAATTACACCACCCATGCACTTCCTAGACAAGGCCTGCTCCTCTGGTGAAATGGAGTAAAGGTGCATTGGTTAATGATATCATGCTCTGCATACTACTGGTCTATATTTAATAACAGTTGGAAAGATGCCATTACTAAAAGTCCAGAGTTACCCAGCTAAAATATGGGAGAGGGTATTTTTTCTATTTTTTGGCTAAAATTCCAAACATCATTTTAACAATAATGTATGGAGATGGCAGCGCCATCTTATGAGACTGCTTTCCCCAGCGGGGACTGGGATTTTGACACAGAGGAGAAAGATGCAAAAAGATACAGTCTGCAGTAAACTCAAGCTTCACATTTCAGCAGGGCGGCACGAGAGTGGTTGAACAACAAAAAGCTAAATGTCCTACAAAATCCATACCTCAGTCCAATCAAGAATCTGTGGGACTATTTGAAAATTGCTGACCTAAGCAATATGTGTGCAACTGTGTCTGTGTATGTGTGTGTGTGGTGTATATGGGTCAAATATGACTCTGACTGTATTAAAAAAATAAACCTATATGTGTGTGTGTGTGTGTGTGTGTGTGTGTGTGTGTGTGTATGAGCGTGTGTACTTGCTTCTGTTGACTTAGTTCAATATGGAATATATCTAGGTTTCCTCTATAAATCCTTCTGGTTTTCAGAGACTGGATAAAGTCATTTGTCCATCTTCATTGCAGTGTGGTCATATTAAAGTGCAGCACAAAGGCAACACCTCTGTGCCGGGCATTTAGGAGCTGTTTCCCATTACACCGTACCAGATCAGAGACCAGGCCTTTATTCAGCAGTTAAGTGATTTTTCACACAGGCCCCTTGTGCTCAGTGAACAAAATAGAACTAAAGGCAATAGATTTAGTTAAGCGTGTTGTGGTTTGTGAAGGTGAATCATGCTTTCACCGCTTCCATTTAAAGACACACTCACTGTGGAGCTTGTGAACAATGCTGTTTATAATGCACTGGAAAGTGTCCTCCAGTATTTCAGGTCATTTCTTCAGGTCATTAACTTCCACTTACCCATACATGTTGTGAGCTGTAAATGCAATAATGTGTAAATATGGAATATAAATGGACTTTTTTCTGCAGAACAATGTACACTGCATGTGCAGTATTGCAACAAAGCGACCGTTTGCTTGCAGCAGTGATCATCAGAAATAAGAAATCAGCCCACTTAGATGAGATTCCCACCCATACTACAGTGCCTGTGGGGAACATTAGAGGAAATGTGGATAAAGTGGCACACTTAGGAAATGTAACTTTGAAGGCTTCATAAATCATTGAACTTTCATCTTAGATCTTTACACTGTGTCCCTCTGCTAAGCTCAGAGTGTAATTAGAATTAGTGATATAATATAAAATTATATATTAAGTCAATGAATAACTGGGACACTTATAAGCTATGAAATACATTTTTGCACATTTTGATGGACCGCTTGTCAAACTTGCAGTCTGTTTGAAAGCTAACTAGAAAATGTTTCGGTTTAATTTAACCTAGGGATGTCCCAAACTGTCCTAGTAACTCAGGATTATTGCTCATATGCTTTCCTTGGGGTCTGGGTAAATGTAAATGTAAATGTTCTTGAAATTGAAATAGGCTTTCTAGGAATGCACTGTTATGGGAATCATGCTGGAATTGTGCTATATTTTTCCATCTGTGGATGCACTTAAGACTATGTTTAACTGGATTAGACATGCATAAAACAATCTAAATTAATGTATTTATGCAATAAAATGGAGACATTTTAGCACAATGTCAGTAAACATACTGCTCTTCAAAAGTGCAAGAAATACAATGTTATCAAAATGAAAAATTGATAAAATCATTAAGCCATTATCTCTCCGCTGTGGAACTTGTGGCAGCTGGAACGTTTTGGCATTGAGCAAGTTTAGAGCCCTTTGTTTTTAAATGAAATCTTATTCACATTACTGAATCTGCTCCTAGGCAAATATAATAATATTTCCTATGTACAATGTTTGATGACTAATAAGCAACAGAGGGGAACTTTGTGTTACAAGTAACTGTACCTTGGTAAATAAAAGGTTTTATTCACTTACTACATATGCCACCTTGGGCTTGCCAGCTCTCACTGCAATGACAGTGGGAATTGCTGAGTTTTATTTAACTGAGAGACTATGATAGCTTTTAAAGCCTGTAGATGTTGAGATATGTCACTTCCAGGACTGATACTATAATCACAGTCATCTTTGGCTGTAGGGGATAGCCCATTCAAAATGTACTGACTGAACACTCTGCTAAATAGACTGCCTCTGTATCCAGTCCATTTAATTTCATTTTATCCTCGTATATCCAGGAGGTGTTCATTTCAATACCAATGTAAATGGAGTGAATAAATGAAAACTGAGACAAGCTCTTATAAAGCCTCCCTCGTTCATGGATGATTCACTACAGTCACTGTGTGCTGTGAACACCTGGAAGTTTAAAGGCAAGAAACAGAAACTGAGAGAGACAAAGATACATATACTCTGTAGATTTAGACTGCAGCAAGTTCAAAATAGAGAGCAATCTCGGTTCAATTTCTCAGCCCTCTAGACCGCTATCTCACACTCTGACTGTGATGCAGTAAAATATCTGTACAGAAACATGACAGAATTCCTCAGGTATGTTTATAATTGCAGCACAAATCTCTCTTTGCATAATCATGCAGCACTTTCTACTTAGTGATTCTATACATTTTGGAATTTAGCTTTCTTTATGAAGTAATCCATGCAAAAAGGACATTACAAGAACTAAAGACCAATATATAAACTCCCAGGGTCGGTTTTGGGGCCAAGCCTTGGGTAAACTGGATTTTTCAAAAATAAATATAATGAATGATACATGTAAATGTAAATTTATTGGTCAGGAGAACCCCAGTCTTCCTTAGTGTTGTAGTCAAGACTGAGGCAAGATCATGTCAAGACTAATACAACACTCCAAGTGAAGACCACATTAAGATAATAATAATAAAAAAATAAGTTGGGTGTTTATTTTGCATTAATTATACATGATAGATTAGCCTTTACGTTTTTCAACTTTGCATTCTAACTTTTGAAAACAAATGACAGTGAGATTCATATATTTACAGCATTGGGAAGCAACTGATTTGTTTTCCTACAAGTAGCATGTAGCATGTAGTAAAAAAGTGGTGGAGAAGGGGAAATATACAAGTATTTAAGCAATTTTCTATTCCCAGGTCTGACATTTGTGATTGGTATTGCATAAATCTCAAAGTAGCACACAGCTGCGTGCAAGACATTAACTAGCTAGACTGCAGTATGGTGCTGGATGGAGTCCAAGAAGCGAGAAGAGTGAAAACATCCAGGGTTCCACTGGCGTATTATCACCATTTATGACCTTCAACTGACAATATTTACACATTTGAGCGCACGTTGTACAAGCCAAAAATGAAAGCGTTCTCCTCTTAATTTCAAATACTTCCATTAATGTTAATAACATTACATGTACTCAAAAGGAGCAGCTTAAACTGAGCGTTTTCTCAGTAGTTTATGCCTTGAAAAGCTGCTATTTGAAAGTAGTGTCCTCAACACTGAATATTCTGTGCTGCACAAAATCAAACAGATTAATTGACCAAATACTGTCTGAGGAATGCACTGACCTGTTTTTCTCTCATTAGCCCCTCTTCATTTAGATTGTATTTAGATGTCAATTAATGGTGATGAGGTGATGTTGTGGTGAAAAACCTATACCTCTGCCTTAAGCTAACCTAATTCAACTTTGATAAGCACACTGTGCACTGTCTATCACTGAACATGAAATATTAACAGTACATATTATCCTAACCCAAGCCTATTCTTATATCAGAAACCACACAGCACTACAGCAAAGTGGAGGGTTTCTGTTTCAGCTTTTTAACAACAGTTGCTGGTGAATTATTGCAGTAGGGTAGTGTCTATATGCTTTTAAAGGCACAGAAACTTGTGTTTGCTCATCTGGTCTTAAGAACATTTGAATTGCTCCTTACACCAAGACTGAGCCCAGACTGTTTAGAGACAGTGACAAGACCATAACCCTTCGTTTGTGGTCTTGAGAGGCTGAAAAGTTTCTCAGACCACCTCCTAAAGTGGTTTAAGTGATTAGATTTGTATCTGGTTTAAATGAGTCTTGGTTGCATTCACACCTGCATTTTTATGTGGCTTGGCCTTATCCAGGTATAATCCATCATTATGAGTGATACATCAGACCAACAGCTAATGTACAGTCACAATATGAGTATGCCAGATGACTATGATAGGTGTTCTAAGTTGAAACTTATCTTGATCACTGAATCAACCAACTTGTTTCAAATGTAGTTAATTAGCTTTCTGGCAAAGTATGATCATATGTTCTGGGTCAGGGGTGTCCAATATTATCCACAAAGGGTCGGTGTGGCTGCATGTTTTCATTTCAGTCAAGCAGAAAGACATGTGAGCAAATAAAACTTACCACTTAATTAAACAAGTGGATTCAAGTGCGCTGCTGATTGTTTAGAGTAAAAACCTGCACACCGGCTCTTTGCAGATAAAATTGGACACCCCTGTTCTGGGTTATATGAAGGGCCCAACTAGGAAAGGTCAGCATTTGTCGGTGATAAAATTCACAAAAACAGCATACAGTGAGTCCAAGAAGTATTTGATCCCTTGCTGATTTTCTTCGTTGGCCCACTAATAAAGACATGATCATTCTATACTTTTAATGGTAGATGTATTCTTACATGGAGAGACAGAATATTAAAAAGAAAATCCAGAAAATAAATCTAAGGAATATATATTAATTGATTTGTATTTCATGGAGTGAAATAAGTATTTGATCCCTTAGTATTCATTAGCAGTTCTGGCTTTTACAGACCAGTTAGACACTCCCAATCAACTTGTTACCTGACCTGAAGCCACCTGTTCTCACTAATCACTTGTGTGAAAAACACCTGTCCACAGAATCAGACAGATCACACAGATTTCAAGTCTCCAACATGAGTAAAACCAAAGAGCTGTCACAGGACCTCAGAGTCAGAATTGTTGACCTTCACAAAGCTGGAATGGGCTACAAAAAGATTAGTAAGGTGTTGGATGTGAAAGTAACAACTATTGGTGCAATTATCAGAAAGTTTAAAGAGTATAACATGACAATCAACAGACCTCGGCCCGGTGCTCCAAAGAAGATTTCGCCTCGTGGGGTGGCAATGATGCTGAGAACAGTCAGAAATCGTCCTGCAACCACTCAGCAGGAGTTAGCAAATGACCTGAAGGCAGCTGGGACCACAGTTTGCAAGGAAACAATTGGCAACACTTTGCGCAACAATGGATTCACATCCTGCAGTGCCCGAAAGGTACCCCTGCTGAAGAGAGCACATGTGGAGGCGCGCCTCAAGTATGCCAATGATCATTTGAAAGATGAACCAAGTTATTGGGAGAAGGTTTTGTGGTCAGACGAGACCAAAATTGAACTTTTTGGCCTCAACTCCACCCGCCATGTGTGGAGGAAGAAAAATGCTGCCTATGACCCCAAGAACACTGTGCCCACCGTCAAGCATGGAGGTGGAAGCATAATGTTTTGGGGGTGTTTCTCTGCCAAGGGTACAGGGCTACTTCACCGCATCACTGGGAAGATGGATGGAGCCATGTACCGCACAATCCTGAGGGACAACCTCCTCCCCTCTGCCAGGGATCTGAAAATGGGCCGTGGTTGGGTCTTCCAACATGATAACGACCCTAAACATACAGCAAAGGCAACAAAGGATTGGCTCAAGAAAAATCACATTAAGGTCATGGAGTGGCCCAGCCAGTCGCCAGACCTCAATCCGATCGAAAATCTATGGAGGGAGCTGAAGGTCAGAGTTGCCAAGCGACAGCCCACCAACCTTCATGATTTAGAGAGGATCTGCAAAGAAGAGTGGGCCAAAATTCCCCCTGGTGTGTGTGCTAAACTTGTGGTTAACTACAACAAACGTCTCACCGCTGTGCTTGCAAACAAAGGCTTTGCCACTAAGTATTGAGTGTGTTTGGCAAGAGGGATCAAATACTTAATTTCCTCATTGAAATACAAATTAATTAAAATATATTCTTTAAAATTATATTCTGGATTTTTGTCTTGATATTCTGTCTCTCCATGTTAGAATATATCTACCATTAAAAGTGCAGAAGGATAGTGTCTTTATTAGTGGGCAAACAAAGAAAATCAGCAAGGGATCAAATACTTCTTGGACTCACTGTATATACAGAGGCCCTTTTTACTAGTAAGGAGCAATATATCAATTTGATGAGGGGTAGCATTCCACTTGAGGACAGCTGAGAGGATCATTGGAGTCTCTCTCCCCTCCGTAACGGACATTTACACTGCCCGCTGCATCCGCAAAGCAACCAGCATTGTGGATGACTCCACCCACCCTTCACACAGACTGTTCTCCCTCCTGCCATCAGGAAGAAGGTACCGCAGCATCCGGTCCAACAGACTCTGTAATAGCTTCCTCCCCCAAGCCATCAGACTTCTCAACTCCAGAGACTGAACTGTTTTTTTCTGTTCCATGCACACACTCTCTCTCTCTCTCTCTCTCTCTCTCTCTCTCGCTCTCATTCACCAACCATTTACCCCAGACAACTACCTCACTGGACTTAATATTTATTGCACACTGCATAATTTGCACACTACCCCTAATTTATTTATTACTCTTTGTCTGTATTGTGTTGTGTTGTCTGTCTGCACTTGTACTGTGTTGCACTTGTGTTCTGTATGCACTCTGTCTATGTTGCACCATGGTCCTGGAGGAATGTTGTTTCGTTTCACTGTGTACTCTGTATGTAGTTGAAATGACAATAAAATCCCACTTGACTTGACTTGACTTGTGTTTCCATTTAATGTGGAAAAGTATATAACTTCTAAACAATGACATGAATGCTATCATGTCAGGCTTTATGCATTCAATTATTTTCGCTGTTATTTTGCAGGTTCCGAAATTAGCGTCCTCACGTGTCATCCTTATGTTCCAATTGCAGTGTAAAAGACAAGTGAGCTAGAATAGTGTCATGTGACATATCAGCCTTTCACTCATATTGATGCATTGTGGGTCACTAACATGACATTTATAGCCCTATATCTCCTGAGAGCTGGAAAGAACAGGCGTGGTGCATTCTGGCTACTAGGTTGCATGAGAGTAGGGGACATTGTGCCCCAGTTCCATCAGGGCTCCTGCTGGGTTTAGGGTTCAGGGCCAAGCAACATGCATTTCCACACTGTTGCTATTTCAGATACACAATCTAAAGGTCACCGCTTATTTGATTGTTCAAAAAAGCTAAAACGTGACTTTAGAGTGGCCTTTTGTGGACCAGCTGTTATCAGGAAACATTTCAAGTGCACTGTCAGACTGGTGATGTGATGTTGGATGACTTAAGTAAATATAGTGATGACCTTAGAGGCTGACAGTAAACCAAATGCTATTCCATAAAGAAAGACTTGTGCCTTAGTGTGTTTCTCAAAATAAAGGCAGGATATTTCTGTGATGCTGATGATGTTGTTGATATCTAAAAACCCAAATGATGCTAATTAAGAAATACCCCCAACCTTCTATCAACCCTCATTACCCACACTGCTTATCACAGGGTCAAAGACCCGAGGCCTACGCACACACACGCACACACACACTCTTTGAGTCTTCTTAAAAAGGGGTTTTCAAGGGTTATTCAGCAACTCAAACTCGGGTACTTGCTTAACTGATTATTCGTCTGGTTAAAGGGTTTACATTGATATTTATAGATGGTTTATTTGAACCTTTTGAAAATTGTTCTATATAGCTCCAAAAAGGTTTCCATTAGTGAGTATGTATACATGCACTCAAAAATACATTCATAATCTGATTTCTGCAGTTATCTGAGTATTCAAGTGTCATGTAAACCATGATTTCTTAGATCAGAATAAAGAGAGCTGGATTTTAGCTCAGTAATTGTATTTCTCAGCATACCTAAACGTATCCAGAGTATTCTCAGATTTCAAAGTGTGTGCATGTGTCTTATTCTGAGATTATTGGCTGGTTGCATAGCAGAACTCCTATTACTGCCTGATCTTATGTAGATCTGGAATTTTCCCATTATCTAATTGCTCACGTGCATGTAAACACATTGATCAGATTTCTGACAAAATCAACACACCTTGTTACAAGTCAAAGAAAGCTTTTTAATAGTTTGTAGAACCCTTTTAGCTTAGAGTGTAGGTTACACAAACTACCAAATACTGCCAAACCTCTCATTCAACATCATAAGAAACTGTAGAACACAACCTGTCAACCTGTCACAGCCTGTAAAAATACCTACACCCTTTACAAATGCATAAAAGTTCCTTAGCCTGGTCATATCGTTCTCCATACACAGGGAAAATTGCTTGTATGTGTCTCTAGAAAGAATCTGTGTAATAGACTAAAATGTCTTATAGCACCAAAAATGGTTCCACTATTGTTATTAGTCTAAGGAACTGTTCAGTACAATATATAACCCTTTATGTAAGAGTGTACATGGTTAGGACTAGGGGGTTGAATTACACAGGTAATGTTCTCTGTAGTGGTCTGTTGTAGATCAGTCACAGTATTACATAATTGTCTCATCACAATTATTTAAGATATGTATGAAAAAAAACTCTTTTTATTGCTTTTATTGCCGTTGTTTAAGGCACTGACAATGGGCTCTCAAGAGTCCCATATCATAGCATGATTCTAACAGCATAACAACACCACTGTAAATATTACCAAGTCTTACCACATAAGGACCACATAGTGTTCCTTTCCCCTTGTGGTGTCCTCTCAATGAGATGTGCTGTTAGCAAGCTGAAAAGATAAGATAAAGGTAAGAAGCCTTACCCTCACTTGCATCCCCGAGTTTGGCTAAACTTGGGACTTGGGAAACCCTTCTGATGTGTGGTTAGCTCCAGTTGGGCGGTCAGCTAAGGTAGTCCAGTTTGTTTTTGAGTATGTTAGAGTGAGTAGAGATAAAAGCTAGTGTCTACTTGGGAGAAAATATATGATGGTATCAAAAATGTTCTCGGGTACTTAGTTCCCAAACAATGCAAAGTTATGCATGGCTCGCAGTCTCTACTCTTATTTATCCCAAAGGTGTTCTATTAGGTTGAGGTCAAGACTCTGTGCAGGCCAATCAAGTTCTTCTACACCAAACTCGCTCATCCATGTCTTGGATGGATCTTGCTTTGTGCACTGGTGCGCAGTCATATTGGAAAAGGAAGGGAGGCCATCCCCAAATGGTTCCTGCAAAGTTGGGAGCATGAAATTGCCCAAAATCTCTTGGTATGCTGAAGTATGAATAGTTTAATTTCACTGGAACTAAGGTCCTGAAAAACAAACCCACACCATAATCCCCCCTCCACCAAACTTTCCACTTGGCACAATGCAGTCAGACAAGTACTGTTCTCCTGGCAACCGCCAAACCCAGACTGGTCCATTGGATTGCCATGTGGAGAAGCGTGATTCATCACTCCAGGGAACATGTCTAGTGGCTGCATGCTTTACTCCACTGCATCTGACACTTTAAATTGCTCTTGGATGACGTAAGGCTTGGATGCAGCTGTTGGGCCATGGAAACCCATTCAATGAAGCTCTCTAAGATCATCTGAAGGCCAGATGAAGTTTGGAGGTTTGTAACGATTGACTCTGCAGAAAGTTGGCAACCTCTGTGCACAATGCGCCTCATCATCCGCTGACCCCGCTCTGTCATTTTACATGGCCTACCACTTTGTGGCTGAGTTGCTGTCATTCCCCATCGCTTCCACTTTGTTACAATACCACTGACAGTTGACTGTGGAATATTTAGTAACCCATTCTTTCACATATGTTTGTAAAAACAGTCTGCATGCCTAGGTGCTTGGTTTCATAGACCTGTGGCCATGGAATTGATTGGAACACCTGAATTCAATCATTTGGGTGGGTGAGTGAATACTTTTGTCAGTAAAGTGTATATTTGGAATTATACATTTATTTATCTGTGGCTTTAAAATGTGCCATCATGATCCCTCTTGAGTGAAGAGGATATTGAAGAAAAGTAATAACAAAACTAAGCCTCATGCAGTGGAAAAAAGCCAGGTCACTAACTTTGGAACATGTATCTTTATGTAAATTAACAAACATTGCCAATTAAAAATAAATAAACAACAAATGTTTAAAACAGACATGGTAAAAATCTATATTCAAAATAATACGCAAATCATTATATTCTTCTTGTTACACCATACCTAATCAAGATCCTGTGTTCTAATTTCCTTTAAATAGAACAATTCTGGGCAGCACCATTCACAGAACACCTGTAATTGTATAGTCTGCAGTTTTGCAATATGGTGTTGTCTTAGATTGTAGAAACCGCTGACAACTAATTACATAAGTCATTTCTCAAGTTTCTTGAGACTAGTACAGCCAAAGCTACACAATTTTCTCAGCACTTCAATCCGCACATCAATCTTAAAAGTTCAAGAAGAGCATCCTAAGTTCTGCGCCCTTGACGTGCCTGGCAGGACTTAACGCAGCATCTAGTTATGTAAATCTATGGTTTGCTCCCCTGGCTTTTGTTTTATCATGTAACGAGTTTGAATGCTTTTACTAGTGGGCTGGACTTATGTACAAATTATATAAAATATTTGGACACCTGCTCATTAATTGTTTCCCCAGAATCAAAGGTTCTAAAAAAAGGATTGTGGGTTCAAAACTCAGGCTTGGCAAGCAATCACTGTTGGCTCCTTGACACTCTCCGCTCCCTGGGCACTGCGGTGATGGTTGCCCACTGCTCTGGGCACATGTGCTCACTGTCCACTGGGTGTTCAATGCACAGAATCCAAATTCCATCTGGTTGTCGTTGTTGTAATATTTGTTTAATAAGAGCTTAAAATGTCTTCAGTTTGGAGATAAGTATCTAACCACAAAGACAATTAAATTGATAATTTATTCAATATATGTGGGGATACTCATTAAATTAAATTTCATCAAAGCCACAGGTCTAGGTTTGATATGAATAACTGATATGTTTTGACAAAATCTGTGATTTATTAGGCTGATTAGGATTTCAAGAGCAGCCGTGGCACAGCACATTTGTGAATAGGGCATGAATGCATCAATTGTATCTGATTTTGAAAAGAAGAACAGATTGTGACTCTGATGAAATAATAGCTATTGGTCTCTGGACGTAGAGAAACCAGCGAGTTTGAGAAGCGAGTGCAGCAATTGCCTCACGAAGTTGAAAGGTTTTGCAAACACAGCTGTTCAGATAGATAATTCACTGATAATATGATTGGCACTTTGCCTATCTGTCAAGGTACCAGCTGTGAAGCCTTGTTGTGTTTGTGTATGTGTGTGTGTCTGCTTCCCCTGCACAGGAGTTGGCTTTGGCAGACACTCACTGCATGCTCCATAATTGCTGTCTCATGCTCATTTGGCTCCCTGGCATGTGTGTTATAAAGGTTTATACACATGTACAAAAACCCCATCAGACTTAAACAAGAAAATCCTGGACCATGACATAAATGTACTGCATATCTTCAGTCATGTTTGTCTTACGTTGCAATGTCCTTGAAATGCTTTAAAATGCTATAACATATAGTTCATCACCATCAGACCACAGTCACTCTCACATTATCACTGTATGTATGGCATTAATACCACAATTCTGCTTCAGTTTCTGTGACTGGGCTACGTATGTCCACAGCTCTTTCTGTGTGCAAACTTGTGTCTGAATTAATTTGGCTGTGAAAAGATGCTGTAAGTACACAGTGAGTGGGCTGCCATGGTGATGTCTGGGTCTGCTCAGTTCTGCTGAGTTCATAGTTGTTTAAAAGAAGCAAGGCGTTGGCTCAGTGAAACATGGAGACATTGGGCTGAGTAATTATGATTGACGATGTCATTAGACCAGTGAAGGGAGACCAGTGTAATGTTGAAAAAGAGGTTTGGCTTTGGGGTGAGCTCTAGGGAGGGAGCAAGACATTGACATGCCTGCTTTATAATCATTAAATGGATCCAAAAAATATCATAATTTGTATTCATAGTGCTCAGAGATCTGCAGTACGTTTGGGTGTTTAGCGTAGTTGCATTTTAGTAAAGGATATGAGAGTATGCTCTTCAAACCCCAATCCAAAAGAGGAGCTCAAGTATATACTTTCAGATTTCTGAGGCATGACTTTGCATAATCCTCACACATTGTACTTCATTCAAGAGTTAAATCTCACTTCTGCTTTGATTGATTGCTACCATTTCAGACACTTGAGATACATACATCATGCTAATCACTAGGCTGACCTGAGAATATCAAGATGCTCAAATCCATGTGACCTTTTCTGAGCCTGGCTTCTAATTGAGTGGCATATAAGTGTCCGATAATTGCAAGCTGGTTAAGTCTCATATAGTACATAGGAGGGCTCCCCTTATTAAAGACGAACGTACACATAGGACTAACTTGCCAATATGTATAGCATATAATGCATGTCTATACATACTAATATTCTAAAGGGCACAGACCTATATAAAATTGGTTCATGTTTGATCTGATGCTATCATCACAATAAGATGCAAATAACTGCATTAATGAAATACTGTAAGCTAACATGTTTTATTACCTTATTATTCACAACCTTATGATACTGAAGGATTTACAAAAGCAAGCAGGCCTGGCTCAGGCTGTTCCAGAGTGTAATGGGAGCTGTATTTTAAGAGGTGTCTATGAGACAGATGGAGGGTCATATAGCTCCGCAAAGAGTGAGGGATCATATCAGAGAGATGAGGCTCAGGAGGGCAGTATTCTCTTACCAAATGACCCAGCCTTCACCCATTTTTATATCAGAACAAAGGCCGTAATGGCCGCAGTCTCGACTGAGGCTGCAGAGAAACCCTGTTTCTTATGGTTGACATAATGTCCATGGTACTCAACATTTTCATTCATTGTTATTCTTCATTGTGCACACTGCAAATAAATAGGCACAAGCCTGTAACGCAGTCCCACATCGACAAATGTCATATCAACCCCGAGTGCATCATCTGGTTTCTTTCAAGTCAGAGGTGAGTCCATGTTCAAATCCCACCTGTGCAATTCGCTGTCCTGTGGGTCCTTTTCATTTTCATTGGGTAGCAGGCTCCTTCTTTTCCCTGAACCTGAATCACATAATGATTCCTTGTTACCATGTACTCTGGCGATGAATGTATTCATACAACAGCTGAGTAGAACAATAAGAACTTAACTAAGTTATGTAGATATAAATTCAAACACATAATTTGTGTTGCTTCTTCCTTTTATTATTTAAACATGACCATATTAGATCAAATATAAGAGTATATATGACACAATTAAGTATCTTGGAAGCTACTTTACAGTTCATATACAGTACAATACAGTATGTGCTGAAGTACTGGTCCACTGTATAATGCAAAGAGACCTTCTGCATTAAGTGCTGCTATAATAAAGGGGAAAAACAAACCTGAAGTCTTTATAGATCATGATCTATTTGCTTTTGCTTGCATCACTCTATTTTCTGCAGCAGATACAACTGTGCCATTACTGACACCTGAACCTCAGCTTGCCTCCCCTGCCCTTCAGTCTGAACGGAGCCGTGTTTATGAGGAAGAGGAGAAAAAGAGGTGATTAAGAGGCTAGTCCTTGCTCAGGCAGTTCACAGTGGCAGCAGGGACAGGAGAGGTGAGGCTCAATTACGAGCCGGCACCAGTCACAGAGACCGGACATGACAGTGGTTGTCACGTCTGTGGTGGAACGCCAGTGACCCGTTCCAGGAGAGCACCATGGATGAAATGTCACGTCATCTCCTTATCCCACCTATCTCCAATACCTACTGCTTCTGTCCTGCGGGGGAAAGCCCAGACTAAGGTGTGTTGTCTTAGTACAGAAAGAGCCCAGCACGGCCTGGGGAACACACAACTGTGTTGGCATAGGTAAATAGGTCAAGTCATCCTTTTAAAAAAGACAGCGAACTTGTCTTGGCATTTCAAGGACAGTGTGTATCTGAAAGAATCTTCATGTTTAAACATTTTGTACCATTTGTACATTTTGAACAATTAAAGATACCAGAAAGTTTTTTGGAGGATGTTATTGAAGAACCATTTGTGATTTCTTAAAGAACATTATGTGAATGTTTTCCACAAAGTTTTTAAAACGCTACATTGTTTTATACATTGATTTTGCATATAATTTTTAGTCATTTTATGTCATCTGAGGAAATATATGGCTATTCACCAGCTTCTCTTTATTCCTTAGAAATAAATAGGCAGTTTTTGTTTCTGTGCCTTTAAGACTAGCCTATAAGACTATGTTCACATTACAAGCCTCAGGCATGCATGCGCGCATACAACAGCACTAAGCACCTACATACAGGCGAAAAGACACAGGGAACCTAATCTGATCTTTCATATTCATGTCACATACCACAAAATATGGATGCGTATCCAATGTTGGACCACTTACGAATTTGACTCAAATTTGATTGGAGAAGGTCGAATTTGATGTACGCACAAACCTAAAAAAACAGATCTGTGTCACATTAAGGCACAAAAAACAGATTTAGCTTGTGACCTCTGTTCTGACTGACCACCTCGTATTTCAAGAGCAGTCAAAGCAGAAAATAACTTCTAACTTAATAACTTATAACTTCAGCATGAATAGGTGGGCCTTAACTGCTGTAGGCTGAATATGCCTGTATGTAAATGTATGAGTTTTCATGGCATCATAAAAACAATAAATTAGGCTGTTTTGCAGTGTCGTTTCCATGTGCTGACCGAATGGACTGGGAATTAAATAGTACATTTTGCAACTTTAACACTCTTCACATACTACATCAGTCTTTTATGTGTGACATGTGAGGAAAATATTCTATATAGGCCATTTAATACTGTACCGCACTTTACCCAAACTGTTTCAGATAACATTCTCGAGTAATTACACACCTTTCCACCTTCCCGAGTGTTGATGAGGTTTATATTTACTCTTTGATCTGTCTAATGGTACAAGGACATGAACAGTAGTTCACCCTGATGACCCTCAGTTGTTCGGCTTGCAACTGACACCAAAGCGCAATTAGCCAAATCGCTTTCTACTTTATTACATCATTAGTCATGCTTCAATAATCCTTTTGTTTTTATGCAGTGATTTAAAGCAGTATTAAGTGATAACACGTCTTTGCGGTGACCTATTAAGAGTTTTCTGACACTCTGAGCACTTCAGGATGTGTGTTACTGTGGCCGGCTGGGTGTGATGGGACTGAATATGTGGTGCAGTCTCTGGGCAGGGGAAAGTGCTGACTGTGCCTGAGAGCTATAAGGGCTTAAAATGCTTCTCCCCAGTTTTAGTTAAGGACTTCCTAAAGAACAGATTTTCAGCAGAGCCACACAGAAATAATGGCAATGTGATTCATACACCACCCAAAACATCCATTGCTTTGAATTACAAGAAATCTCTACATATTTTTACTAATCTACTAATCTAGTTTTGCTAATTTCCATTATTTAGTCTCTCTCTCTTGGGAGATATTCTGAAAAATCTACTGAAGATATCTACTGTGGTGGGTTACAGTAAATGTTATATTTAGACTTCATTTTCTTTGTTTCCGTATGCAGTGTAAATAAGAGAAGTGTGTGAGAATGGAGAGAGGTGTGAAGAGAACACTGACTAGTGAGAAAATGGGTGTTGAGGATCACTCTTTCTCCACACTTCCCATGACATAACATCTGCCCACATTTTACAGGGGAACTCCAGCACTGAGCTTTTCCTGTAAAAAATGTAGATGATGATCTTACCTTCATGTCTTTTCCTGCATTTTACTAACAAACAGCATACTTCAGAGACTCTTAACTGGCATATTTTTTGTTTGTTTTACTTGATTCACCTAAGATGGTTGTGTAGCTTAGATGGCTCACACTGCCAGGCAGTGGCTAGGCAGTTGTTGTGTGGTTGCTATGATTTCCCAGGCGGATGCTAAGTGGTTGCTATGGTGTTGCAAGTGGTTGCTATGGTTTCCTAGGTGGTCGCTGTGGTATCCCAGGTGATTGCTGTGGAGCTTGTCACTTGTGGTTAGCCGGTGGTTGTTACGTAGTTGCTCAGGTATTGCAGAGTGGATGCTGTGGTTCCCCATGTGGTCAAAAAACAATATAATGTAAGGAATGTCTTGAAATTGTCTTTATATGTTGTGATCTTATATTTATACATCAAGTTACAATTCCGCAAGAAGAGCATATTGCATTTTGGGAATTGTTTAATATAATGCTGGAGTGGCTAAAAATGAATGCTGTTAATGCCAGTGTACTGAGCACAGTGTTTGTCCCTGAGTATGCTGTTTTTACTCTAACTGGACCGTTCTGCACTAGTTCTGCATTCCCGCTTCCCTAAAGCACTGCTCAGGAGCACATGAAGCTGTAAGTACTGGCACACAAACAAAAACTCAAAACTCAGGAGGTAAATGTATAAAATATGACTGGCTTCCTAGATTGTCCTCAGTGTAGTACTCACCCTGGAACTCAGGGCCTAGTTGTGTGTGAGAGAGTTGTGGTGCAGGCTATGAAAATCTAACTCTGTATGGGGCGTCAGAGTGCTGAGTCTATATTTTTTAAGTACAATTATTTTACCTCAGTAGTCTCCAGAGACAACTGGCCCACATCAGAGTGAGCTCGGAGCACTCTTACACAGAATCATGAATACACATTCAGTAATTTGTCATCTGTATCTTCACTACTTTACACATCATTTTAGCTGCAACATACACTGTAATATTGGAAGTTATTAAAGCATCCATCCTCTGACAGCAGTTACCCGCCCCTTAGGTCCACAAACATAACAAAGTGACTTGTGTCATGTGTCAGAATTTGCTTAATTAGTGTGTTCCTGCTTTGTCCAGTCTAAAACAAGCGTTTCATAGAGAGCTCACTCTGTGTCCTGACCTGGTGTGGACGAGCTACTAACAAATAGATATGCTGATTTGCGTATCAATTTGAAACAGGTCAGGTACAAACTGGTCCTCGGTATTTGAAAGTGATTTACATTACGGATGAAAGAGAGAGAGAGAGAGAGAGAGAAAGAGAGAGAGAGAGAGAGAGAGAAAGAGAGAGAGAGAGAGAAAGCAAGAGAGAGAGTGAGGGAAAGACTGGTGGGGTGGGGTGTTGGACTGTGAAAAGGTCATAAACACAAGTGCTGAGTGATCCTGTATGTCTTTGCACTCCAGAGTCACTGTAGCTGCTGTGACATTTACAGGCTGAGGAGAAACACATGCGGTAATATGCGAGTGGTAATGAAACACTGCAGTCTCTTTCATCATGTCTATTACACTCTGACTTATTTTACTCAACTTGTAATTTTAACTTACTTACTTACTTTACAATGCGGTATAAGGCTCATCAATTAATGCTTATCATCACTATTATGCAAAAAAAAAAAAACAGTATCTCCATAACAGTAAACGCATTCCGTTTACACTTGTATTGGATGAGATCTGTCTCTGACCACCTCTGAATGTTGGTTTGAGTAATCCAATGCATCTTTGGGGTGTTTTTCACCTCGTTTTTAATGCAGACAAGTAAAATCCGAAGTTGATCAAATCACCAAAAATGCATGTTAATGCCAGGAGTAAACAGGCTTATTATGTAGAAAAGTAAAAAAAAAACAGCAACAATGGAAAGATACAAGGTTTTTATGTGAAAGTGACATTATACTTCTTCTATTTACACACAGTGCTGTGAAAGGTGCCCCTACATTTTCCTACATTTGTGCACTTTTAAAATGTCGAATGACATACTCAAACCTAAACTCAAACCTAATAATGCTTAAAAGAAACCATTAGTGAACAAAACTATATATTATATATTTATTATGAAAAGATAAATAACACCTAATCCCCCAGTATGTAAAAAGTGACTACTTTACTTACATTTCTTTTTTTATATGCCGTTATACTGTAGACTTGCTTGTTTGCTGCGGACCATTGTTGGGCCGAAAGTGTTATTACAAACTTCTATTACCAAAGAATAGCCCCACCAGTTTGTACAGAAGTCCCTGTAGTTACTGAATAATACACCTTAGTGTGTAATAAGCCTTTTTATATTAGGCATTTTATATTAATGTGCCCAAATACAGGGCAACAAATGTGCAAACAATATTTTTACAGTACCAAACTGTGTATATATATATTAGTAGCTCTTTTATATATTTCTGTAATATATAGCAGTCGTGGTGCAGTGCTTACTATTAACTGTTAAACATCAAAGGTTTTTAATATTTCACGCACCTTTACAGACACACACATTTCATGTCAACCAGCGCAGTGTTTTAGCTCAGTTTGCAGCTCTCAGCCCGCAAAGCAGTTACAGAACTGCTGCTTGTGAAATTAGATCCGCACAGACATGGCAACACACTGCCACCTCTGTTCGTGCCTGTGTGCTGAGTGTAGTTCACTAAAAGATGTTCCTTCTTAGTAGCTCTGACATTTGAAGAACTGTATGAGAGGCAGGATGAGAAAAAAAAAGTATAATAATGGTATTATGCACGCAGATCAACCATAACATTAAAACCACTGATGTGAAAAGAATAACACTCATTATCCTGTTACAATGGCACCTGTTGAGGGGTGGGATTGATTAGGCAGCAAGTGACCAAGCAGTTCTTGCAGTTCTTGCATCTCTAAAACGGGGTGTTCCTGTATGCAGTGGTCAGTACCTTCCAAAAGTGGTCCAAGGAAGGACAACCCATGAACCAGTGACAGGGTCATGGATGCCTAAGGCTCACTGATGTCCATGGGAAGACTAGCCTGTCTGGTCTAATCCCTCAGAGGAGCTGCTATAACACAAATTGCTTGTGAAGTCCCTGCAGCATGATTGGGACCAACACAATGTTAGGTATTAATGTAATGGCCAATCGAGATACACTTTACAATAATAAGAACAATAACAGTGCTCACCTATACTTCTTATTGAAAGATTGCATTAAACAGAATGAAATCAAGGTGAAAACTGGAGCACACTACAACCAAGAGAAAATAGGAAAGCGAGGGAGAGAGAAAGCAAGATTTGCCAAGAAGTCAAGAAACAGAACCAAACACAGTGTAAAGTTAATGTTTCCTATGCTAATAGAAATATAAGCAGTGCAGTGTTTCCAGTCTTAACCCTGTATTGGCCTACATTATGATAAACAGGACAGCACTACCTGCACTTTGCCTTCTCCCCGCCAGCACTCTATACACTGAGTTCCTGTGAAGCTTGTGCATTAAGCCCTGGGCATTCTTCCATAGAACTGCCTCGGTTTTCCTGCCTGTTCCACATTCAGCATGCTAGACGCAGAATGCGGTCTTTAATGCGCTACATTATTTGTGCATCTGCTGCATGCTGTAAAATGCGGTTTTAAATCCTTTACTGACAACCGCTTCAACACCCCTCCCCCATCCTCACTATTACCACGGCAACAGCAGCAGCTGCTATCCCAAAGCCACAGAGTTGATTCTCCATTCTTCTGAATAGAGATCACTGGAAAGAGTTCATTTCACATCTACATTGAACTGACTGGTGTTTGTAAGAACAACTCAGATTACATTACAGTGAGCTTTGCACAGTAAACTGTAAATGTTTAAATGTTTCCTGAAGTAGCAACAGAACAAACACATGAAACCTTGAAATATTTCACATAGTACATATGAGGAATAGCTATAGCAATAGCAAGTTTAAAGAAACAGTTGGTCAAAAGAGCATTTGTCGATTTTGACCTAAAACTATTGAAATATGTTGAACATAAAAGATTATGTAAGAATTGGTATTTATTGCTCCTGGGTACTCCTACAGTCAAGTAAACACACATACATGCTTTCTGGACAAGCTGAGATGCAAAAACCATTACTAAAAGTGAAAAAGAAAAAAGTATGTGCACTAATGCAGTCGAGTAATATTGCAGGATTTTTAACCACAAGCATGCCTCAATGTCATGCAGCATTATGCAGTTCTTAGAGAGTTGTCCCGCTTGCTTTACCACAGTTACATAGTGCAGTTATCAGCTTGCTGAGCCCAGAATAGCAAGATGCTATTCTCCCCATTACACACCAATGAAGCATCAGCATGTTTTTAAAACTGTTTTAAGGTAAAAATGCTACACAAAGTTGCTTTAAGTGGATGTAAACACTGTATAAAATCTGTATAATGCTCTAAACTGAGTGACAGACTTTACATAAATCGAGTAGAATCTTTATCACTTAGAGAGCTGAGTAAAGTACAGCTTTGGGTGAACCTCCTTTAGAAAAATATATGTAATATTTCTCAGCTGCAGCTAACGCAACTAACTTTTTAACACAGGTAGTGACTGATTTAACTTATTGGAGCTCATTAAATCAAACTTTTGGACAGCGAATACACTCGACTATTCTCACAGCAGTTAATCATTAAGAGTATCTAGGTTTCTGATTTCACTATTAAGAAGCTAAATGTCATAGTGGACAGCACTGCATATCAGGGTGAAATGGTAACATCATTACAACTCTCAAACAGTGCAGTTTGATGCTCGCTCTGGTATAGCATTGCTAAACCAAGAGAATATGTGTATGTGTATGTGGGGACCCTGATGAGATTTCAGAGGCATACTTTGTGATAATGGCTGGAAATAGGAAAGGGGACAGGAGGAATGGGGGAAAAAACATTCCAGTGTTGTTGTGTTTACCGCCTCTTAACCGCCAGAGGCCATGTTTCTTGAATGTTGACTAATGCCCCTTGAAGGGGTTGTTTACAGTACGTCTTTCACTTGTGTGTGTGTTCATCCTCAGTTTTTGCTTGGCTCTTACCAACAGACCAGTGTGTTAAACCATACTCCATGAAGGTCGAACAAGGAAGCTCAATTGATTCCCCATCCGCACTAGCCATTCTTCCTTTAAGCCAACAATCCTGCATTAGCTAAAGTGTGCCAGGACGTAAAAAGGTGAAGGTGCGCGTATTTTGTACACACTTCCTTCTTATTTGTTTTTCTTTATGCCCTACAACTATCTCCACATTCTTATCCTGTATGTTCTGTGACTATTACATGACCTTATAACATAACATACAGTATGAACAAATATGCTGCTGTATATTGAAAATTGTTATTTAGCAATAAATGCATATATAAATGTTCTGATTTGTTTGGTCTATACAAACCCTACAATGTCTTCTTTGGTTGTTTTACTCTCTCTATATCTTTAAAAACTCAATCTATCTGCAAACTACAGCTACAGATGTCTGGCTTAATCTCACAAGCACAAATGACTTTCTGTTCACTAGACCCTTCAAAGTGTAGGACATACAGTAGGCCTTAAAGTAGTTTCTGTGCCATATTTCCAACACAACCATTGAGAATTTAACCATGTTTACACTAGTATCTAGTTAAAGGCACATTTTCATTACATACACAGTCCACTGGGTAAGGACTAGGAATACATTTGGGATTTTGACTAAGCTTGACTAATTATCCAACTTGCTAACTAACAGAACATCAGTTCACATGTCCATACAATTATGCAGGCTAAATTTAGTTCAGCTCCCTATATTACCCTATATCCCATTATTGTACAAAGAAGAGGTGTATGTGAGTGAGTTCCACTGATGGGACTAAACCTTGTATCTCAATTTGAGCACATTTTAATTTTTTTAATTTACACCATTTGTAAATAAAAAACATCAACCTCAATATATTACATCTAAAGGACATGGTTTATAATTACTTACAGTATATCTAAGCACATAGCTCTTAATTACTCAGTGCAGTGTCCTAAGAGGCTCAGTAACCTGGTCACCAAAACCCTCCTCACTCATATAGTCATGTGAATGTCCTCGAGCTAGCGCGAAAGTCCATGGGACCTGAACAAAGAGAGAGGTGGTGCTGTGTAAATAAGCCCAGCTAAATTAGATGGATTGCTTTGATATTATTGCTTCAGAACATCTGCTGTAAGTGTGTTTCATGCTCAGTGCCATGGGATTACTGTAACACAGGTCGCCTATTCTATCAGAGTAAATATTTTCCTCATTGACCTGTTGACTAGCACTCTCACTCTCATATATTTCCCATAAGGGTTGCACATTCTGAAGAGCAAAACAGCTTTCAGATGTTCTCCTTGAACTTCTTTGCTTTTTCCCTATGAACGGCCTGTGACCCTCTGTCTTCCGAAGATCTCAGTGTTATATTTTAAATTACAGGTGCATCTCTTCTTTGAGGCTTGTTGAATCCCATCTATTCCATAAGAACAGATGTTGTTCATGAGTGGGGACAATAAAGCAGCACAATCCTCACATTAAAACATCTCACACTCCTTTTATGTGAACAATATTGTGGTAGTAGCAGGTGTTTGGGTTGCAACTCAGTGGCTCAGTGCAGCTTGAGAGCAACACAATGAGAAGTCGAGAAAGAGCTGTGTGCTGTGGCTGCAGTGTACAGGGATCTGTAGTTACAGACCAGTGCCCTTGCTCAGTGTGTTTCCTCCCATTAGGGACAGTGATTAAACACTGTGATTTATGACTATTCTAATGAGGCAGAATGGGAGAGACAGTCCTCTAAAACTTAAAAAGGTGCCAGGTGTAAAGGACCTCAGTAAAGCAAAAACTGTGAATTCATGCAGGGAGAGTATTTAGTAGTATTTCCCATGTCAGCTTTTTGTGTGATATTTTTTTATTACTTTCTGTAATCTAATCTAATCTGTAACGCTTCAGACACAGTATAAACTTGTACATACATTAGTATCACTTATATAGGTGCAGCCAAAGTGGTGTACCAGCATATGATGATAAGCAAGCAGAGTGAGTTCTGTAAGAACAGCTATAGTGTCCCACAAGCGGCAAGAAAGATGTGTTATCGTGAGTATATTTTGGACAGCAGCTACCCTAATTTCTTCTCATGTTGTTGTTAAAATGCATTTTGTTAGGTTGCTCTTGGTGTTATGAATGGCTCATAAACATATTCAACATTTAGGTGTAACTAGTAGCTAATAGACTAAACAAAAGCATGATTTCAGAAGGTCATTTGCACCTGCTGTTATGTAGGAGTAAACTATCTACCTTTCACATACACTGTATCACAGTAAAATATCTACCCACTATGTTTCTAATATCTATAGATGTATCTATGTTTCACACTCAGAGTAATGATCAATTGGTTGAATTAACCATCAGTTTAAAATAAACCAATCAGTTCCCCAAGCCCAAAAAGATGCCCATAGTCCATGTGATCATATGATATTATTGGCCATATAAACATCTATGGAGAGTTGGAAGCTAAACAGGCAGTTTATCCAGTCAGTGCAGTGCTGATCTGGACCGAGGAAACCTTGCTGTTATCTTGAATTTCATCATTTGGCGCAGACCATTGTTAAAACACCAGCAGAGAACTGAACCACAGTTTTCTTGGAAGCAGGCAGAGACCCAAGAGTTCCCACCTGTCAGAACAGACCAAACTAAGCTTTATATTTTTGCATTAAACAAGGTGGGTGTGGCGGACTCTGAACAAACTGCAAAGTCTGCCCTAGGGTCAAAGAGCCGAGTCAGTTGTGAGAGGGGGCCACACCCAGGAGAGATACATCCATTTGCAGTGCTGCATACGTTTTAAGCCAGTTGTTCTTGAAAACAGACATGTATGGAGTTCAAATATGGCAGAGGGCGCAGTGAGGGAGACCAGGCCTTAGAATGAACAGCCTACCCGTAGGAAAGAAAAATTAATCTCATCTCATTCAGTTCTCTGAGTCACAGTTAAACCTTGTTTGAAATGAGTGTGAGACTTGATGCTGTGAGGTTGATGCTGTGATCTCATCAGCTTACCAAAACCAGGGGGGTTGTAAGGCTCAGGCAATTCTATAGACTTCTCAGTTCTTCCTGCAGCCAAAGAATTGTAGTAGGATCCCTCAAATATAGGCAAGAAATGCAAATTCAACTCTGACTCTGTCAGGGTTTTGACAACCTTCTTCTTCATCGTCAAGCACTGTATAATTTTTGGGGGCAAGAAATAAGAATAGGGACCTTAACTGAGGGTGGCTCAGTGGTTATGGAAGACTAGGTTGGGATGTGTGTCTGCCACTGTTGGGCCCTTGAGCAACACCCTTACCCCTCTTTGCTTCCCTGTGTGCTGTAGGGAAGGCATGTGTGCTTACTCTCAGTGTATGTGTTTGCTCAATAGAGTGTTGGTGTGCGTTTACTGCACAGATGGGTTGAAGGGGGAAGCCAAAGTCCATCTGTGTCCAACACAAATAGTGCATATGGGTGTCTTCTTGTCTTTGGAATCCATGTCTATTCTTGTTCATTTTTTTTTCAACACTCCTAGTCAACAGTGGCTGGTCCCAGGATCTAGTTTTGTGCTGTGCACCTTGTTGTGTCTTCTGCATAACTTAGTAAAAACTTGCATCTTGTGTTGTAGACATTTATTAGTCTCTTTCTCTCTAACCAAATGTGTAAGTCTATCCACATAAATATGAAATCGGATACACACATAGCTCTCATATTAAATCACACCAGTGTCTTCTTTCTGTTTTATGAGAGAAGTACATGTAGAGCTGTTATAAAACATCCATAATTGATCATAACTTACGATTATTGCTGCTTCATGGCTGGGACTACAATGATTCTTGATTGGATGTGTAATATACAGTGCAGTCTCCAGTGGGGACTGTGTTTACTGCCTAGCAAGATTAGACACTTGGGCCACCACACTTACTGCTTAACCGCTTCAATTACAAATGAAAACTTAATAACAGTAATATCTCAGGGCAGGCCCAAGCACAAGCCACTGAACACATTAACGTCATAAAAATCTCAACAAAGGTTGCTGGGAGTTTAATGCTTACACTGTATGCATGCCTATATACATGAAGAGTTTCATTGTAAAACCTTATATATCCAGTTTTGGTTATTGGTTATTACACATATACAACATTTGTATTTCTCGATCAATGGAAAATCATCTAATTGCACTGTAATGTCCTTCATGTCCACTCTCACATCCACCCTCAACACTTCTTGACACTGATCTATGTCATTGCTATTCACCACATTTTCAAGGCCAGGTTCGGGGGCCTATCTAGGAATCAGAGAAGACACAAAGGATTTCAAGTACATTTTTGAGACCATCATACTGTACGTTTTCACATCACTGAGGTATTGTGCGTAAGAATATGAGCAGTAAGTGGAGGCTGTATCTTTGCTGACTGTGTAAATAGGATCTAAACAGATACCAAAGTCAATTTCTCAAGGATGGCCATGCATTTGGATCACTTACATTTCATTCCATCTGTAATTCCCTCTCCCTTGGGTAAGTAACATGTCTAAGGTGCCCTTCTCTCAACTAAAAGCCTCAATGAGTTTTTAACCTTCAGATCTGCTGCATAAGCCATTTCTCTAGGCAACAGTTTTCTCCCTCTACCTTTTTTAGGGGTCCACAGAGCTTGCATATTCCAAATCTGCATGATCGCAAAAAGGGAAGTTTACATAATCGCAACATTATCGCAAAAAGTGAAGTTCACCAGAGCTTCTTAAATTGTCTTATTTATTAATTAATTTATTTATTTATTTACTTTATTTAATGGCCTAGCTCATTTTAATTACATTTACTCTAATGATGTTCATGTTTTTGTGCCCTTTCTTAATTTAAGGACACCATATCTCAAATAACAGTTGTGTTTTGGGACGAAGGCTTGAGTGTTGGCTGACTTTGTCTTAAAAGCCATTAAATAATGGCCTGGAATTATCTGAAGTTATTTTGACCTGTGCTCACATAGTCCCTGATTTAATTAGTTTTGCTTTTTATCTTTTTATGAGTTTATAGAGGTGTGTATGTGGGTATTAAAAACAAAGCTACTGTAGATTGTGCTTGAGCAGCTTCTAAACAGAGTTTAGGGTTAACTGAGTATAAAACAGAAGGAGATAATCATTTTATTTATTACAATTTAAGGAGTTGTGAAATGTCTATCAATTTCACTAACCAAGACTGTTATCTTGTAGATGGAGGTGAGGAAGTGTGAATAAATATGAAGGTGTGTCGGAAATGGCCAATGGCTAGCTCTCAAAAGCCCATTTAAGTACACTCACACTAAATATGCCAAAAATATGATTTCAGCTTTCCAATAGACCTTTTTAGGATAAAACTCTCCTCTACAATCAATGCGTGTTATTTGATTTTATGTAATGTGTGCTTAGACACACTAGTATTTGTCAAATAGTCATGATTTGTTAATCTAGCATGTTAATCTGCCTGGGGTGGGTTTTTTGTAATAGTACTTAAATATGGCGGAATAAGGATATTAGACTGCTCAGCTGAACACAATTTTTGCTTGATCATAGGTTTTCCCCAGTAGGCAAGTGGAAAGCCATCAAAAATCAGGTTGAATCTCCAGTGATGCCACAGCCATCCACAGCCAGGAGTCCCAAAGAGCATAACTGGTCTTACTGTCTCTGGGTCTTCCCTCTCCCCTCTCTCTCTACACTCCCTGTGTGAGTTAAGTGAAACTCTCTAGCTATTCTCTTCTTAAACTCCATATTACTGTAATATGTAATATATTACTGTATGGTCTCATCATAGGCTATATTCAATTCCACCCACCCATCCATCTTATCCACTTCTACCTTGTCAGGGTCACAGTGGAGGAATACCTCGGGACATGGTAAAAATCCACCACAGGATTATAGTAAATTGCTGTATAGTAATGCCAGGTTCTCACTACACTACTCTGAGGTATTAGATTGTTGTCCTCTTTACACTACACAACATCTGTAATCAGGAATCTTTTAGTGCTTGTGGTCAATGATCAGTGGCACAGGGTCACAAATTACAAGATCTTTCACAAAGGGGAAACCCTGGGCTTTCTCCTGACTTGTAGCTGGTCACTGCACTAACTTTAAGTCATAACACATTTCACTATTAGACTGTCAAGCAAACACAGATTTACCTTCAACCTGAGGCTTCTATCTCCAAAAACAGTCAACAACTTGAAAAATCATGCCAAAAATTGTGTAGTGTAAAGCTGGCTTTAGCAGCTTGAACTGTTAATAGTGGGAAGACCCACTGGCCATTGTTTTATAGGAGAACGCCTCATGAATTTCCCTTGTAACTCTGTCTCTGTAGTGCACGCTCACTCACACACATTTAGTTTGCTTGTGTGTGTAAAATTCACTTGAAATCCAATCCTATCTTTAGACAATGAGGACAATATTAAGAAAATAACGATCGGATATAAGGTTTGGAAGAACCACACTTTATGGCTAGCACAAGAGTTATATGCAACTCAGATGCAGGGGTGTTATACTGCTTTGCTGGCTGTTGGTTTATTAAATATTTATAGGTTTTATATAAATTTGAAACAGGTTAGGGTATGGTGGACTTTTGAAAAGCTGCTGTGTACCTAAATCTTTTCTCTCCAAAAAAGAGTTTGCTAAAATCCTCCATTAGAACTACTAGTGCTTTGTTTTAACTTCTGTCCTCTTCCTGTTCCTCATGCTCTGTGCTTTCTATTTTATACCATATGAAGATGATTGCATCCTGCACTTTGTAATGATAAAATATGTGCTTTTTTAATGAGTGGAACACATAAATAGCTTTTCATTGCTGTTCTTCACCTTCGCTCCTGTGATATGGCAAGTTATGAAATCAGCTATAAGCTGTTCTCATGGCAATAAGGGTTTTAACATGATAATGTACCCAGAAAAAGCAGTATCTTCTCTCTTAAAAGCACAGCCTTGATGGATATAGAGAGGGTGTCACAACGGACACTGAGAGGACACTGAGTAATTAAAGCTCTCCTTGTGAGAACTATGCTTATGCCACTGAGGCCCAGTGTCTTTCAACGCTAAATCTCCAGAACAAATTGTTTGCTTAGTCAGTTTTTATTACAGCTGACATTAAAAATCGTTTGTGTGTGGTCCAAAATAAAAAAATACCTTTCTTTTATTTTAACTAAAACAGACATGCATACACAATCTGGTCTGAAGAGGAATTCATACATACCACTGCTGTCCAATTAAAACATTTCTATTTTTGGCCATTTTTAGTTTTCTAGTTTCTTAGTTTTTTAGTTTGAACCCATAGCTGCTCTGTACACTATGTAACTATGTCTGGATAAATATACCAACAGAAGTTCGCTAGATGACTTGGAATAAACTCTTACATTGACTTCCATTTAAACTTAAGAATGTTTTTGCCTTCTCCTGTAAAGTCACCTTTCTGGAGATACATGTTTTTCATTGGACAGCGATGACCCTTATCCTAAACATAATCTAAACTTGATTCAAATCCTTATCTTTACCATTTCTGCATTAATGCATAAGGATCAGAGAAAAGCTAAATGCTGTGGCACAGCTGTTTTCTCAATTCTTCTTCGAATACATGACAGGCTGAGTTGTGTGTATTTGGTGTATTTAGTGAATGGGAGCTCCTCGTGAATCATAAAATAAGAACGACTATCTTCATGCAAATATTATGAAGATTTTAGGGTACACTTACAGAGTATGCTTATGACTTTTTTGAGTTTGTTCTGCAATACAAATGAGAAATGAGTGAGATAATGTCAAAGAGTTTGCTCTATTTTATTACTCTAACCCTTCTATTTTTTAAATAAACACTCCATGCTGTTTTTTTTTTTACATTCAGTTCAGTTCGCTTAATAATCATATATTATACATAATTTATTTGGCAACCTGTTTGTCGCACCTTTTTGTATTATGAAATAAGTACACAATTCTAATAGGTCACTTCATAGTCAGACCATCCATCTGACTATGGATGACACCCCTCAAGGGGACAAAGTTTATATTCATATAATCATAGTCTCTATATATTTATCATTCTGCAGTGTTATTATGTTTTCATATTGCTATAGATATAAGTCGACATTGATACTGAATCTTCTGAAAGTCTGTGTTAATTTATGAGCAAAGTTAATCATTGGTTATAAATGTGTCCTACAGCAGTGCCAACAGCTCTGCATTATGATGAGGCAGAAGAATTCAACGCTGTTGTAGCCGCAGTGTCACAAACCTATGCATGCAGAATGGAAAGCAGTCTACTGCAAACGGTGAATTGTTCCTGGGGGACGCTGACGTGTTAAACAGCCAAACACAATGTCCAGCCTTACAAATGAGATCAATCTTGATGAAATAGCACAGGACAGAGATTCCCTCATTCTCTTCAAACTAAGTCAGTATTGGGTTTAATGAATGAGCAATCTGTTGGCTTCTGTACTTCTTATCTGTATTTCTCAAGGGTTTAGATTTTCTAGTTGTGATGTCAACTTGACTGCAGAGTTGGTATAATGAATTTTACAAGAACTCTGATTTAGAGGACAGGTCACATTTCTCAAAACAGCTTTATTTTATTATCATCATCATTGCATCATTATTCTCTTCATAAAACATTTATTATTTTTAATAAAAAAGGCACCTTTTCAAAGTAGCATCATGCTAAACATTTGACAGCTTAGTGCGGAAGGTTTTTGATAGCTTTGATAGAAGAATAGGGCATTTTGCATGTTCCCTTTGAGTAAAATGTAAAATGCAGTGCTGACTTTATTACAGATAATCATTTTACAGCAAATTAACAGCATTACGCAATGTGCCTATGCTGAGGACTGCAGTTGTGAACAGGTTATAGCAGCCAATGACAGGAGGAGTTTCAGCATCAAAGATGCTTTAGCCATCTATGCTAATGTCTTCATTATCGTGGCTTGTGGAGCTGTAGATCAGTGCAGATCAGCTTTTGGTGACAAGTGAATGAGAGAACACCCTGGCCATTAAATAAAGATGACCCTCCTCCTCCTCATGCCTCATTAACTGCAAGCATCAATCAGGTGTTTTGGAGAAGCTCTTTAGGGGAGTTCTATCCCAGCAGCCCCATCCCCAGAGACAGCCCTGCACTGCCAAAGGTCACCAGCGATGCTGCAGTGTCACTGCAAGATATAAGGTGACTAAAAGTAGGCAGATGGACTGCTCGTCTGACAGATGATGATAGCTGAAACTCCAAAACTTTCAGTTTTCAGTTTTTCATTTTTTCATTTTTTCTGTTTAAGTGTTTAGGTGTGTATATGTGTGCTGAGCATGTAACTACCCAGCACATTGGGGAATATTTGTATTTTGAGCACGAGTCCACTCTCACAGAGACCACAGAGGTTTATTTATACCCACTTGCCTCGACCCCTGGGTACTACAGATAGAGAAAGGTTAACGTGTCATCATAAGTCATGGCAATCAGAGGCAATCACAGAGCAGTCTGAGGGTGTCAGGAGTCCTTCCGCTTTGCCCAGACCTGATCACTGCTCTCAATACGGAATATATTACACCTCTGAGCAATGCAGTGCTAGCCATTTTGACCAACACCAGCGTTCTCGGCCTGTGGGATTACATTAAAACCGTCACTTTTAGAAATACCTGATTTCTAGAATCACAGAGAAGACATGAGCTTTGCAAAGTATAAATGAATAGAAGCTCAAAAAGACCTGCTTGATATCGACCACTCAACTGATGACTTGATGGCTCATTATGCCAACTTTTATTTCATCATTGATCACTAATGCCATCCAACTACTTCTTGACTACACTTCATGATTTTGTACTCTTTTAGAGATAAGAGGTATGTTTTACTGCCAGATTTTACATTTATGCATCCATTGTCATTAGACATTTATTTATTTATTCATCTTCTTCTCCTCCCTTTATGATGGCTCTGGATCCAACTCGGAATCAGTAGGCCCAAGGCAAGAATCCACCTGGACAGGGTGCCAGGATTATGTTAAAACAATATAATACAGATTTTTTAGATATTTTAAGACACGTTTGTGTGGCTAATCAGATATTGGGTCTCACTATTGGGCCAGTATTAGCAGTAAATGTAGAATGCATGTCAGAGGGGGACAATTAGTAAATCTTGTAATAAATGTGATTTTGTCATAAAACACTTTTAACATTTACTATTTAAGACATTTAGCAGACACTCTTATCCAGAGCGACTTACCAAAAGTGCTTTGCTATTTACCCAAGAAAAACCTCAGCTCACTTTAACCTAAAGTTATCTATATTATATAAAGAACTAGAAATGAACAGGGTCAAACTCTGTTACTAGCCACATTACTCATAATTAGCCACAAATTCATATTGTAGATGGATAGCTACACTCTGTAACTGTCAAAGAGTGGAAGCTTGGTGGCCAAAATCAAATTAAAATCAACACGCCACCATAAAACAGGGATTGCTGCAAAACCTGACAAAGGAACACTGACAAAAGGGGCTGGTAATACACAAACTACAATAAAACACCTGGGAAAACTGCACACAGGTGGGAACACTAATGACGAGGTGGGGCTCAGGTGGACACATGGGAGGAGAGGAACCAAAATATAGAGTTAAGCACATGACAAGAGACATAAGGGCAGGTAAACAAGGAACAAAACAGACAACAGCATTAGCGTGACAGGACAGGAAGATTTTTTTGGGGGGAGGAAAGGATTATGTTAATCTCCTTATGGTTTTAGCCAACATTCTCTCACAGCTTTAACATTTGTCGACTCCGTCTCAGCAGTCGAGACACCAATGGAATAGAGTAGAAGCATTAATTGAACAATGATTAAATGGAAAAATGTATTTAACTAACAATGCACATTTGTTTAAGGGCCTAAATGATATTTCAGGGGAACTAAAGCCCCTCATAAACTAGCCTAATGATGTCCCTGATATACCAACATAAACCACTATGGCAGTTTCCCACAGTGTGGCATCATATCTGCAGCAAGCCATGACTACAATCACTTCTGCTGCTAGTTTCTGCCATTTTCTTGCTGTAAACAACAATAAAGTCTCCTCAGTTGTTGCCATGCTCATTGTTGATCTTGTCCTGCAAACCCTTACTGTTGTGGGTAGGGATGGTTCAATTCTGAGCTGCCCCTTATTGGACTGTTTTTTTTTTTCATTTTCCATATAGACAGAAGGTACACAGATGAGTGTGAACAGCATTGTTTGTGTAGCAGTTGGTGGTTAGCATCAAATATACTCAGTGGGAGCAATTTATAATGGACAAGGCCATTGGAGCCACATATACAGGATTCCAACCCTCAGGAGCCTTGGGGCCAGTCTATTGGCTATGTAAAATTAATGTAGCTAAACAGTTATAAATAGCCAGTGACTGTTGGCACAATGTAAAATACATGAAAAATTGTTGTCTCTTAAGACCCTTCAGCCATACATGACCTCTCAACACTTGCCCATGCAATCCAGTTGATGGATGGATATTGATGTTTTTTTTTCCCTGACATGGTGAATGCCCTCATTCCAGATACCTACAGGGGTTTTCTGTTTAGCACTACTATAACACATGCCTCTACATCACTAGTGTTTTATTGATATTGTATTTATGTATGTTTGTCCATATAGAGCATGAGTGGAGTGGGATGTCTTTTAAAGATGCTTATGCATAGAGACCTCATAGGACCATGATCTGTCCCTGAGTAGATGGGATAATTTATGTGGCGCGGTTGGCCTGCAACTCCATTTATAGCTGTAAGAAATGGATGGATCTGGGCTTTGAAGCCAGACAGGGCTGCTGATTGAGTTGTGATCACTAGACAGATTGAAGTTGCCAGGCTCTGTGTGTCAGCTCATGCCTTGAGAGATGGAGGTATTAATCAGTGATGGCCTTCACTGGGGCACGTGTCTTAAATCTGAAGATGTAAACAGGGTGAGGGGCCTGAGACAGCTAGCTGGACACCATGGAGGTCCAGCTTAATGAGAGCTGATACTTTACAACCTTTCAGCCATCCAGCTACCAGAGGCCTTCAGCCTGAGCTCCACTGTCAGATTGCGTGTCATCTGCAACATCTGATACTGAAGCTCTGCTCTATTTCAGATTTACACCTCCTACCAAAGTCGCTGTGTATGTATGTTTTTCTAAACATAAATCAAAAACATAATCTAAATAAAGCTTTATAATTTCTAAATTTAGCTCTCATAGTGACCATATATAATGCACACATTACATATGCAAATGCTCCTACAGAGTCTAGTCCCTGACTGCCAATAAAGAGGAAAAGAATATGTTAAACTTTGTTAAACAAACAAACAAGAACTTTAATTCTCTAAATGTAAATTGAGAACTGCCCATCTCACTAAACACCATTAGTATAATCCTCATGCACAGTAGTACATAGCCAGCACAGAACCAGATTCAACAGCATGCAACATGGTAATTTGCAGTCCAATGCTAAGACCAGGCAGCCATTCAAAATAAATAACATTAATGGACACTCAAGAGAAGGTTGCCTTGGGTGGAATGATAACACACTTATAGTGAATTGGGGAGGACATGCCTAGTATGCAAATAGATGGTGCCAGGAACCAGTGGGAAACAACATCAAGTAAAATAGACACGTCACCTGTTTTTATTAAAACAGTACACAGGCCAATTGCTAACACTAAACTTAACTATAGTAAGTTAAATTCAAAGATCCTATTTGAATGTAGTAAATGGTCAGACATGTTCACCTAACTCAAAATAGAGTCATTTGTGGGATATATCCAATTTATCCAAACACACCTAATTCATTTGGGTTAAAACTAAATACAGGACTATAGTGAATTAAAAATGCATAAAGAACAAATTGCAGACCAAATAAAATGATAAAATGATTGCATAACAAATGTATAGATCCAATAACAGGGAATCCCTACATGTTAATGATAATGGTCAAATGAAAGCAAACATGTGAGCTTGACCATGATCAACTACTGGACACAAACAGTTACATCCTGCTGAATTATGTTTTAAATTTGAGCCAGAAAGACTTAAATATTACAACGATGTGCTGTAGCCCAGTTTACCACCTACCCATGTCACATTATTAATGGGCTAAATGATCTCAAATATATAAGCATTTGATCCATACTATGCTCCTGTGTCAGTATTGTAGCTATACTGCATTCACACATGTGAGCACGGTATATGTGCCTGAAACTAGCATGATAATGCAAAAACTGCTTTCATGTAGGAAGAACTGGGCAAGTTTAACAGATAGCTCTAGATTTGTACTATAGGATAGCTGGACTGCATTGTCTATGGCTTTAGGAATTGTAAAAAGGAAGGAAGGAAAAGCCTCTGTCATTTAATTACTTTATGCATGTCATTTCACCCATTTGGAGGAATGCCCGAATTGCCTAATGTTTGCAACTTCTGAGCTTCCTAGTAAATGAGTTTCTGGTGGCGTTCCCTCTGAAAAAAGTCAAATTATTTTGACAGTTATTTAATGGTTAATGCAGTTCTTCAATTAAATCTGAAAAGGTGCATGGAATTGTAATCACTAGGCGATCTTCTAAGTGGAATTATTTTGTTTTGTAGGTTTGTAAATGCACATTATTCAATTAGTTTGAATATGACTAATTGCTAATTGCTTGAAAGGGTGTACACATGTATTAGCTGAACAGCACATTTCACTTTGTAGCTGTAGGAGAGACAAAGAGAGATTTTGGAAGGGAGCTCATACTGATGTCCATCCCTTCTCTTTGGAAATGTTAGACAGTGGGCAGAATCCAAAACAGGCCTTAATGCAGATAATACATCAGTGTGTGGAATGAATGCACAAAGGGGATAATCCTCCCTGCCAGCAGTTAGATTGAGGAGACCTGGAATGAGGACAGGAAATGTACAAGAATGATTTGTAGTTTAAGAAGTAGTGAACCACATAACTGTTTTGATATATTTTCTTGTTGATCACTTCACATAAAAGTTAAGGGTTTTTAATCAGTTGTTAAGAAAATTAAGCACTTCCTCTTATACACCTAAACAGTAAACATCTATAGCTGAGCAGCTCGGATTGCACAGTGCTTAGATACTTCTTGCGTATGCATAGCATGTACTAAAAAAGCAAATTGTCTGCAGAGATAAGATTAGATATCTGATCTCTCCTTTACATCTTCCAAGTGGCGTAAACTGAACTGCATGGTTTCTCAAGTTTAATTCTACTTGACAGTAAGGCCTCTGTTTTCCCCTTACATTGTTTTTAAGCAAGCAAAAATTCCATGAAAGTTTTTTGTACTCTTGAGATTGCTTGAGCTATAAGAGGAAGTAGCTGACTGCGTCCTCAGTGGAAGGATGTTCAGTGTCGGGATGGTAGATTAATGTGTAATTTAAAAGGACAGTGTGTCCTTCTTTGCCTGATCCGTCCTGCTGTAACAGCCCTGGTCTTAATTACCTGCAGTGACTAGGACAACATAACCAAGAGCAGCTCTACAACCTTCATAACTCACCAATTTCATAGGCCTGTTTTCCTGAATGCAGCATCAGACATTATACTCAAATCTAATCAATACTGCTCTGAATCTTGGACACAGTAGCATCTGGATACGTTTTCACCTTTAAAGGTTTTGGCCTGCGCTTGTAACTTGATATTCTCTCAAGTCTTTTCCACATGTGGCAGTTTAATCTGTTTACTGAACTGTTCAAGGTGCTGAACTACACTACAAAGAACATGTAAAATGCAAGAACACTCTGACCCAAACTCCTCCTCATGTCTACTTATGACATGAGACCTTGGATCTTGACCAAGAAATTGTGATGTCTGATTTTTTGATGTCTTGATGTCCCTGATTTTATCTGTTGAAAATAAGCCCTTTTCAAATCGATGTCAGAGATTGGCTATAGGTCCTACCTGTTTTCTTTACAAGAAAATAGCATTTCTGTTAATGACATTTTACAAATTGTTAAAAGAAATGCCTTCAGAAGTGTATATAAAAATATATATATTTAAAAAGACACAAGCTTTCGTGGGGTGTCTTCATTTGTTCACAAGACTGAAATGGGTAGGAGTTAGGTAACTAATATGACAAAGTGCTGATTTTCTGTTGTTGATTTGTAAGTGTTAGTTCTTCATTGTCATTGTGGTCAAAGAAGATGTAGCTTCCTTGCAGCATCAACCAGGTCTTTGGCCAGAACATCCTGGGACATTTTTAGAATTCACAATGCAATTGATCTTTACAGAGACCCAGAGCCCTTTGGCAGCAAAAAAACACTTCCACCCTACCTGGATCAATGATGGCCAGAACGTTTTGGTCTCATCTGGCAACAGCACCCATTCCAAAGTATCAATAGCAAATTGTGGTCCTTTAATTTGTTCCTCTGTAGCACTGCAGGGATTCTTCTGGCAACCTTTACAAACAGCTCTTTGGCATGAAGGTGCCACTTTATAGGTTGTGGCCCATTCTTGGAAAGTTTTTTAATGAGTAGTTAACCTTGATGGTTAAGTACTAGCTATTACTGTGGGCGTTCTCACCTAATCTGTTGTGCTAATTTCTATACTAATCTGTATTCCCTTTAAAATAAGAAAGGTCTGTGTGTGTGTGTGTGTGTGTGTGTGTGTGTGTGTGTGTTTTGCTGAGGTCTAGAGGAATAGTACTGCAGACATTGTCAAGATAGAGTGACACAGGGAGCAGGTGATGCTTGAGTAATGCTCTACTCTGTCTTAGATTGAACCACTAGAATGTCAAGAGGTGATGAAAGAGAATGGCAGAGACCAGCTCGATTGTTTCAGAAACCAAGGGAAAATGGGAAACTCTGCCCTCTGTGACTGGTATTCACTAAAGTAATAAAAAGTAAGATCTGATAGAAGTGAGTTTTTCTACTTCAGTTATATTGACTATGGCTTTAAGCTATGGCAGTTAAAGTTGGTATATATATATATATATATCCATATATATCAAAGCTACAAAATCTAGTGGAAGCCTTCATTGGACGGACAGTGAACCTTAATGCAATAAATAAAACAAATAGCACTGATATAAAATCATTGATTGTTTTGAATCTTCTTGTGAATTTTGAGCTGGAGTTCAACTGAAAATACATTAGAAAATATGATCACTGGAAATGTATTATTTTGTGGCAACCAAGTACAATTTAACCACAAAAAGGCTCTACACTAAATGGACAAAAGTATTGGGACTCCTGCTTATTCAGTGTTTCACCTTAAATAATGGGTATTTTTTTATTTCTGTTTCCAATAAAGTAGATCAAGAGCTGTAAGATAAAGAGGTAAATTCCTTTTTAAGCGAGTGGCCAGGCTGGACTACTACCCTTAATAGCTCGACACCTCTTAACAGTAACATATTCTCCAGATTGATCTGGCTGTGCCATGTCTGCTTAAGCTTAAGCTAAAGGCATACTTGTTGTACAACAAGGTGGTTTAGTGTAAATTTAACTGTGCAATGAAGAAAACACCGTAAATACCACACTTTCAAGACTATCTAAATAAGATGCCAGCTGCTTTTCTTACGCTTGTATTGAATTTTTCAGCAATGGTTAACTCTGTGTAAGCTTACTGATAGAACATCAATGAGAGTTTGTGAATGGATGCTTTCAAAATTGCGTCACATGGGAGTCAAATGATCATCTACCAATCTGCTGTAGTCGATTAATACTATTTTCACACAATCCCTCTTCCTCCAGCGCACACACACACACACACACACACACACACACACACACACACACACACACACACACACACATTTACAGAGGCAGGGTGATGAATTATTAGGACAGGGCTGGGCCAGGTCGCAGTGCTGCTTTTGTTGGTTTTGGCTGCTTCTGACAGGCAGAATGAATACAGCAGTCACAATTGCCATGTGTTTGTGAGCTAAGCTTAGCTTTGCACAGCCCACTGTCCATTTTTGTAGCTTTTTTTATTCTTTCGTTTAGAGAGAGAGAATATGACAGTTTAATCGCCCCCCCCCCCCCCCCCCCAATCCCTTTTCATGAAAATGCATGGGCAATACCTCTTTTAAACGGAACTAGAGAGGGCTCCAGAGTGGAACACATGTCTGGTCAAGTGCTGGACATATTGTTGGGAGAAATACAGTTTGATCCCCACCTACAACAGCTAGAAATGCTCTCTCTTCACTCTTAAAAATAAAGGTGCTTCAAATGGTTCTTTGGGTCTGTTTACACCCGGCATTAACAGCGTTTTTGGTGATCGGCATCCTCAACATGCATTGTAATCGGATTAGGATAGGATCACTTACACCACATTAAGAGGTGGCCAGAGAAGAATCTTGTCCACATTTAATGCAAGTGTAAATGGAATGTGCTTTCTGTGATTCCTGATTCCGTCAGGAAAATGGAAATACAAGTAATAATTACCATGGATTTCTCTCTCTTTCCCATCCTCTTGCTTATCTCCCTCTCTTTATGTTCTTCCTCTCTGTCAGAGTTTGTTCCCTTGAGCTTTAAACAGTCTGGTTTTTGGTAAAGTCGTTACGGAAATGTGAGAACCATCTACTATTCCACAGCATTGTAGAGCCCCCACTGTTCTTCTCAACTTTTCAGAGTCTCCCGAAGCAGGACAGTTTTGATGAGAAGGAAGTTAGACAGTCAAAGTATATCCAAATACTAATCATACACAAAACGCATGTTAATGCCAGGTGTAAAAGGCCCTTTGAGCAATGTCATTAAAGAACCATGTTTGTAATAGAGGTAAGTGAGGGTCTGAAGAATCTAGAACTACAGAACTACTTCTAATTACGTCCAGCATTTTTCACCAAAGCCATGTTTAGCACAGCTCCTCTCTTTTTTAATGTATTGCAGATTTAAAATAAATCATGAATGGCAAAGGTCTGAAGTGTAAACATAAAATAGAAAATGTATAACATAAAAAAACAGCAACATGCAAATCCATCAAAATACTACTGAAGTACATGTAACTCTCTTAATGTACCTTGTTTCACCTGATCACTATGTAAAGATTCTATATTTATTTGACTTAGCCTTGTGCATACAGACTGAAACGGGGGATTGCTTATGTGTTTGAGACACCGCAGAGAGAATGAAGCATGAGGAAGTTTAAGATAGTTCCAGCAGTGTATTGACATTAGGCCATTGATTTCTTTGTAAACACAGGTCCAGGACAAATCAGATGCCTTACTTTGCAGAGTGCAAATCATGATACAGTTGTAACAGCTTGAAGGAGATGAAGAAGACAGAGGCATAACAGACACACACAAAGAATAACATTGACCAAGGCTGTATGCCACGCCTGTCCTGAGCACAGCAAGACGGATTCGTTTTTTTTTTTCTTGGGTTAGGCACAGTTCTATCACGGACTGACAGAGGGTCTGGCACTGCTGGTGAATGGTGGAGAAGAACAAAGGCTACTGCACACACTGCACTGTCACACTGTCACCCATAAGCAGGCATCCGACAGATGGCAGATGTGCTAACAGAGCTCTATTCAGTACTATCTTTCCTCATCAGCTGTATATCTCTCTTTTGATCCACCTTGTGTGTTTCAGCTCAGTTCAGCTCTTTCACCATTTATGGCAATATTGCATTTCTACAAATGATGGCAATAATGTTTGGCTTTGTGCAGAAAACTTTGTACCACTGTTTTATTATTATTATTATTATTATTGTTATTATTATTATTATGTCCCATGTTTGGGGACTATCCTTGTCCCCATGCCTCTTTACATGTGCTCATGATCCTCTCTGTACTTGCCAATTAGCTTTCTTATCTCAGTTGAACACTTGATGATAATTAGGCTACTAGGGGAAAATAGGGAAAGATAGCAATTATTGCAAAAGGAATAATTACACAAAACAGCACTGCTGTCAAATTGACCACTATGTCTGGCCCGTGTTTGCTCTTCTAGGTTTTTATTTGTTTCTATTAAACATGTATTAAAGCTGTAAACACTATCCACTCACAACAAATATCTAACACACACACACACACACTCCAACACATTGTATACAATCATGTAAAACATTTAGGACACCCCATAAAAAGTCTTTTTAAATATATTTAAACATTTGGGCACATTTGAGCAATAGTGAGAGATGGATGTAACATAACTAAACACATAAAATTCAAGAAATGTATTTTTATAAACCTATACTAGCTGGTAGTTCCCCCTTTGACTGAAATAACAGTCTCCTGAACTTTTCTATAATGATCTACTAGTCTCTGACATCAATGTTTTTTCCTACTCCTCCATCCAGAATTCTTTCAGCTGTGTGACATTTCAGCTTTAGTTTGTCGATAGATGGTCTCTTTTGTGATCCAATTTTGTGGTCTACTGTTGGACTGTTGACCTGGCCATCTCGGATTATTACTATGGATCTCACCATAGTAATAATCCTCACTTTACCAATCAATAGCAAACCAAACTGTTATTAAATACTGTTATTAAATACTGTTACTAAATGTATGAGGTTTCAATAAGGCAGGTTCCTCTGAAATTCCCTCTAACAATATTATAATTGTGTTAAAGGTAAAAGTGAAATGTGTCTTCCACATTTTACCCATCTGTGGTAGTAAACACACACACACACACACACTAGTAAACTAGGGGCAGTGAGCACACCCACACCGGTGGACAGCCAACTCCAGCGCCCAGGGCTTTGCTCAGGGGCCCAACAGTGGCAGCTTGCCGAGCCCAGGTATCGAACCCACAACCCTGTCATCAATAGCCCGAAGCGCTAACCACTGAGCCTGTATATCTATATTTATATCTATTATTTATATATGTGGTGAACCTGATTTTAGGCATTTAAAGCAGTAATAAATGTGTGGGTGTCCTAACTTTTTCCCTAAAGGAAAAAGGTATTTTTATAAATTACATTTTACATGTATTTAATTATATAAAAAAGACAAGGCTTTCATCTTAACTTTTACATGTGACTGTATAAACACCTACACATCACTAGTTCCCACCCAAAAGGTTGGACAAGAGCTGGACAGCTTTCTATATGACTAGACAAATTCAGACCTTTGTCAATATTTGACACCCGCGTCCCTAAATAAAAACACTACGTAAATGCAATAGAACCATATAAATATGCAATGTCAATATGCAATGTGTTTTCCCCTTCATATATTTTGTCATTCATAATACAAGTGATTCCATTTGGAATTCCAAAACATGAAGCTTTGCCTGAAACATAAAAATGGCCTTGGAGAGGCAGTGTGGAGAAAATGGAGAGTGTGTTTTGCAGAGGCATTTGCCTTCTACTTGTCAGTCAGCCCTGAGTCTGTACTATGTCCAGGCGAATCAGCCATGTCAACTCCTATTGCAGCGAATGTCCAGGGAACATCAAGGCCCTGACAGAAAGAGTAAGCATAAGAGTAAGCACTCTGATAGTGGTGCTCTGTTTCTAACTGAAGGTAAGGGGAGCTCTCTGATAATTGTGACTAGACACACTTGATGGGGATGAAGCTCTTTGGGGTTTAATGTGTTTGTGATATTGATACCTCTTTAGTGACTTTGTTCATCAAACAGGCCTCCAGAATTATCCAAAACACATGCCACAGAAGTCATAATTTGAAAAAAAAAGAAAAAGAAGAATCCTAAATGGCTGAGAGTCCTTGAAGTTATAGAAGAAAACTTTTTAATTGGTGCAGAACCTTTACTGCTTTAGCTGAGAATTTTTAAACTTTTTTTAATTTTTAAACGAAATGTTCTTCATGCTGACATCTCATTTACACAAATGTTTCTTTAAAGGACCATCCATTAGAAGAGAAACCACTAGAAGTTGTTTTATGATAGTTCTCCTGTATTCTTCAGAACATGATGAATAAAGAAATGAAGTTCAACTCAGTAACTTCATTAAAGGTACTTCAAATAAGTTACATTCTTTAATTAATGTGAAAAATATTAAGAAAAGACATATTGGGTTCTGAACACTGTTCTGTACAATCATACAACAGAAGAGACTATATGGACAAAAGTATTGGGAAACCTACTCATTCCTTGTTTCTTCAGAAAGGGTATTTAAAAAGAGTTTACCCAGCTATTGTTTCTACTGTCCAGTGAAGGCTTTCTGCTAGATTTTGGAGCATTGCTGTGAGGATTTGATTGCATTCAGCAACAACAGCATTAGTGAGATTAAGATGTTGGATGATCACCACCCCACCTGTTGGATGGCACACCATCATTCCAGAAAAAAAAAAACAGTTCAGCTGCTCCTCTAGCCCATGCCTGACACTAGGCATGGTGCCAAAAGGTTCATGTTGTCTGCTCCAGAAAGACATTTTTTATTGGCTGCACATCTCTACAGGTAACAATTGGTGCAACTTAAATTAGCTGACTGCATTAATTAGAAGAGGTGTCCACAAACATTTGAACATGTAGTGTATTAAGACTACAGACCGGTGTAATGATTTATGAATACTGTAATTCTACATGTCGGGGGAAGAGCAAAGTGTGAATGACACTAAAGATGTTTCCTCCTGTTCTACTCTATTCTACATTTCATGAAATCATTAAAGTGTGTGTATGTGTACGAGTCCGGTTGTTTAATCCCGACTGATGATGTGCAGTGGCCATGCAGACTCTCATACTGTCCTTTTTTCTTTGCATTTAGAAGAAATACAAACAGACAGCTCAGCTTTAAAGTATTGATTTCTCACAGAAGTGTCTTCCTTCCTGGCATCGACACACACCTGATATAACTACATTCAAACTGCCACCTGTGAAGCTCAGGGTTGGAATATTTCTAAAGCTTTAAGGAATGAGCTGTAGGGTGAACATGTTTGATTGAAGGCTTACATTTGTGTTGGGATTTGTCTGCAGATATGGATATCTGTAAAGCTGAGTGTGAGCTGGTGTGAGCTGATCCAGATTAGAGCAGGAAAGTGGCACATTGAACCGCAGCTACATCTGAGACCTGAGTGCATCCATCATCTATCACATGGTCCACAGCTACTGCACTAGAGCCCTGATTAAAGGGGCTTAGGGGGTCAGAAAGGGGTCACTTGGTCAGCTGCAAGTCAACAAGATGCCTCTTCTCTGCTGCTTTTGCTCCAATACTTTAAGTCACCTTTGTATGTCTATTAACCGCCTTCTTTTTTAAACACAAACGCACCAGAAAAAATTTCTTAGAGAAATGACACAGAAGAACAACCCTTGGTTGCCTAAAAAAAACATGAATGGTTATATCTCAGGTTTTTGGTTGTATCTCAGGTTGGATACCACTGGTTTCTCTGTGGAATAGCTCTAAAGAATTTAAGACATGCAGTGAACAGATGGTTCTAAAAATGTTCACATATATGTAATTGAGCTGTGAGTGCAGCTTTTTTTTCATTAAATGTAAATGTTCTCTATTAAATGTAAGTGTTATTTGTACCTTCTTTTGCAATAGTGTTCTTCAAAGTTTTACTTAAAATCTTTCGTTAGTGTAACTTTTCTGATTTGTTTTCTACCTACTGTTCTTCATCTTCCCTTGAATCATAACAAGTAGTCCCTACTGTCCACTTCAGTCTAATCAAAAAGTCTAGCTTTACACGTCTGCAGAGTAAATGCAGGCAAATGCTTACAGTGAGTATTTCATCTATAACACTCCTGTATTGTCAATAGAACATGGATGCACATGGCCTCATTATTTTCCAACTCAGTTTCTGACAAAAGTAATGGGGCATCACCTTTATCTGGTGCTCTAGTGTAAACTTAAACTTGAAATTCAGAACACGTCCAATAATATACAAAGATGACATATAAATCAAATGGAGGTGTGGTATAAGTGGTAATAGTATGGTATAATAAAGATAAACAGGTAAAATCCCTCTACTGATAGGTCACCATTGCAGCACTGTGATGATGTCAAATGGACTGTTAAGTGTTTATCTTGGGTGATATCACACCTTAGCTGAATCTGGAAAGGCTGAATGATGTATTTGAGTGAAATTATATATTTAACTTGCCAAGGGAGAGAACCCAGAAGAAAGAAATCAAATGAAAATCTCCATGATATCTCTGTAGTTTCCCCTGATGAGATCACATGGAAAGACAAAGGAGACTTTAGCATTCATCTTCAAAAGTGATTAGGCTTTTCAAAAGTGTCTCCTGAGATAAAGAGGTCTTTTGAGTTTTAGGACAGATCTTAATAAAGTCTCACATTATACTCAGATTTGCCAAAATAATAATACTCATTTGTTAGAGACCAGAGTCTCAATATGAATGTTTTTGATGTTGTGAATTAATATTGTATTTGGGAGATTTTATTTATCTTAATATTTGCACATCAATATATGAATTCACATTTTATTTGAAGAGACCAGTGTTTTACAACATCCCTGATCTTACTGGAAGCCCAGATAACCTTACTGAAGCTTAGAGTATTTTTAAGATTACACATTATGGACACATTTTAAGAAGAACCAGCTCACTGGAAAACAACAGTTATCAGTTGAAGGTAAACAAGTGAGATAACCAACAACATAGTGGAAGGATATAAACAGAGGAATCACAAATGAGCTATTAATAAACCTGTTCTGAAGAAAACTATTTATATGTTTTGTTTATCAAAGCAAAATTATTTCTGTCCAAGAAATAAAAGGTTAAAATATTTGATTGGACAGTTGTTTGTGTCAGTTGAACTGAATTTGTGTGATTTGGGTAACAAAGCTTTAGTCTTCTAATATTTTTTGCAGCTTTTTTGCTTTACTGAGTAATTCCTGCTTTTTCTAAAAGATCAAAAGTCTTGAAAGAGATTAGATTAGATAAGAAAAAGATCTCATGTCTCATTTTTGTCTAAACATCTGTGTCAAAGTTGATCTCTAAATGAAACACAAGTGAGATCACAAATCACTCTACTGAGACACCAATGATCAACATTTGAGCAATCAAATTTTCCTTGGGAAAAGAGCAACCATGATGGCCCACCCGTAGAGAGATTTCATTTTGCCTGGGTTAAACAAAATATAGTACTAGAACAGACATGTACATCCGATCACATGTCTTAACAGTCAGTAGATCCTTCATAACAACAGTGACTTTATTTGTACATTTTGAAATTCTAATTTAACACAATTTTTTCACTTGCAGCTCACTAAGATAAGTGGGTTAAATGCATAGTTTATAAAAATTATAGGGAGGATATGTTCTAGTTCTGATTTGAATGAAAAATTTAAATTAATTCCAATGAAAAATGCCATTACTTTTTTTTCCATACGATTGTCATAGCTTGTTATTAAAACAATCAAGGAAATACATTATAATGTAGATCTGAACTTAAACTGTCTATAGGGAGTTTATACTGAACGCAAATGTAATTCCTCGTCTTGTATCATTACTTATACGTAGAATTATGCAATTACATTTCAAAATGAGAGTGATGATAATAACCCCAGACATTAAATGAATACAATTTATAATGAAATAATGAAATAATGAAATACAACACTGCAATGTTTCCACAATAAATTTTCCAGTTGTCACAAAATAGTATCGATAGGAGGGTTGTGACTTAAATACAGACAAATAGGAGACCAGTTCAAGATACCATTGGTTTTTCTCTTTTATTTATTTAGGATTTTTTTAATGTGTGTATTTGTTTGATAAGTGTCATATGGATCTAAGAGAAGGAGAAATAAAAGATCCAGCAAAAAAACTCAAAACCAAACATTGCTTTCCTAACAACCCATTAGGCCCTCATTGTCAGCATCCTGCAGCCTTTGATTAAAATAATCAATATTGTTGAAACGGCAAGATTGTGTCTGCTGTTTATTTTCGCCTGGTGCCTGCTTAGCGCTCCTGAGCAATATTTTCCTAACAAGAGAAGCCTCACGAAGCCTTGTGAATAAACAAAGCGTCAGTTCTGTTTGAGCTGAAGACTGATGACTGGCGACCAGCGCACAGTTTTCTCCAAGCTATCGCTCGCTCATTAATTTGCCTATCAGAATTTCATCTCTTTGTCTTGCTCTCTTCTCTCTCTCTCTCTCTCTCTCTCTCTCAGACTGTAGTAGAGTTTCTGCCTGAGTGGACAGCCTGGGTCCTGCTGTTCTGCGGCGAGCAGCCAGCTTGTTACAGATCCGTCAGAACAGCATCAGCACACACACTGCACCTGAATCCACCCACTCAAACCCATACCTCTCTCAGAACAGAGAGCTGTGCTTTCTGCACTGTAAAAGCTTTTTTCCCAGTATCTCACGCTCACTGTGCATACGTGCATACAGATGCACTTTCTTTATCTTTATGGGAAAAAACTGAAGAAGCTTAATGATTGATGTCACTAGCAAATGAACTCGATCTCTTAACATAAGGCTATCTGTTAATGACGTGCCACATGGGAAATCCAAAGCTTAGCACACTGATTAATCTTTCGACTGAGGTGTGTAAAAGCCGTTATTAATAGGACAGCCATCTGAACTGTCCTTGCAAAGTATAAATCATCTCATGTCTTATCATAGTGCCAGGTTTGGCGATGGGGGTGATCTTAGCATGTAAATAAAGAAAAATGTATCCATGAAATACCTCTCATGTTTTGTGTCACACTGATGGGAGATACTTTGTTACTTTGTGTTTTGTGTTAAAAGAAAGGCTGACAACTGTTCAATATTTTTTTTACAAACCAATACATTACCAGAGACAAGGTATGGTATACACTGTATAGGTTATAAGTGGTAAATTCCCTATAAAATTAATGAATCCAGCCATTGGTAATCCAGTACTTACATCAAACACAATTTGATCTACAAACTGCTATAAACTGTCCAAGTACCTTACTGACATGAACAAAATAGTAACATGAAAGCATTTAAGCGTTTAATAACAAAACAGTAACAATTATTTAATACTGGGATACTGTACTATCTATAAATATCAGGGTATTGTACCCTAAAAGTAAGATTCTGGGCTCATGAACAGCATGACCATATAAGCATTTACCGAATTATCAGGAGATTGTATGTTTGGTTCCCAATGATGCCACAGCCATTCATGGTCAATAGGGGTATAACAATACCTTATGTTTTGTTGTTTTACCTTACCTTATGTTTTTTTGTTTTTTCCTGTTGTACCGTACACGTGCCGAACCGTGAAGTCCAAACTGAATCGTGCCTTTTGTGTACCGCCCCTAGTGGTCAGTAATCAAAGACAGCATCATTGTTTGTCTTTTTTTGTTTGGGTGGATAGGATGGTCCTCTTTCCCCCATCATTCAGTGTAGTGCTAGCTAGTGCAGTTACCTGCTGACAGCTAACAAAATTTGCTTCACAGGACTTGGAAGAAGCACATGCTAGAAGTGCTAGAAGTTAGCTAAAGCTGAGAAACTGAGCAATTGTCAGCTGTAGCGAACAAACTTCTAGCATGTGTTTTTACATGGCCTACTACTTCGTGGCTGAGTTCGTCCACTTTGTTAAAATGCCACTGACAGCTGACTGTGGAATATTTAGTAGCGAGAAAATGTCATGATTGGACTTGTTGCACAGGTGGCATCCTATCATGGTACCACGCTGGAATTCACTGAGCTCCTAAGAGCGACCCATTGTTTCACAAATGTTTGTAGAAGCAGTCTGCATGCCTAGGTGCTTGATTGTATACCTGTGGCCATGCAATTGATTGGAACACCTGAATTCAGTTATTTGGATGGGTGAGTGAATACTTTTGGCAATATAGTGTATTTCTGATTATTGAAGTCTCAACTGGTGTATGGAAACTATAGTCACTGACAATTCTTCACATAGAGTCCTTAACTATTTGACTAATAGCGTAAACTGCTGTGAGTTGCTGTGAATTGTGGATGTTAAAATAAAAGAAAGTCATGTTTTAAACATTTTATTTGCCATTACAGCCTTCCAGGGTCATCTCATTTGTGTAAAAGTGAGCCCTGAACAGAACATTTGTAGAGATTCTGAGCTAGCAAGGTCTTTATTACCTTAGCTGCAGCCTTCACCCTGAGACACATCTATTGTGTGATTGAGGAGACCTTTGGCAGTTGAAATAGGCCATGACTACATTCAGCTGTAAAACTGGGTTAAAAATAAACATAAAAACCCTTGCTGCCCACTTAGGAGAGCAAAGGCAAGACATTAAAGATAGATATCTACACAGAATTCAAATGATTTTTCAGAAGAATCTTTCAGTTGGAAACGGTGGTAACATTCATTAGCCAGACATTTAAAGACGATTGCTTTGCTTTAAAAAAATAGCTAGTTTCCTTACCAACATTCTGTACCTGAATCTTTTTATGGCCTACTCAGGTTTGAGATAAATTTGATGAGAAGACGTCCAGTAGAGATGTTAAAGTGTTTTTGATGGGAGCGTAAACCATTGGTTGTTGTGTGAGACACTGCCTCTGTATTTTCTGTGATCAGGACAAAACCCCCACTGCGCTTCTGTCTTGCCTCCCCTCCTGTAGCGCCCTTGTGCCACTCCGCATGATGTCACTTGTTGGTGCTGTGCTGCTAACATAAGATCAGTGGGGGGCAGGGGCAAAGGCAGAACGTGTGTTTTAATAGAAGAGCTACCACTGTTTATACTGTTAAAACTCCTTGTGATTCAGTAGACACTTTAAAGAGCTTCATTTTTGAAAATGTAAAGCCTTGAATTACGTGTTTCGTCCTGTGAAACTTAAAGGCAAGAAGATGAGGTAATGCTGCATTCCTTTGTATTCAGAACTCAGGACAATATGACTATATGACAATATGACAATATGACTTCCAACCCATTCATAAACACCTGACGTCACAGCCTCCTCTTATGATAATGTGTTTTTCCATTAGTAATCAGCATGATCAAGATGGTTCGAGCAGAAGCACTGGAACATATTTAGATCAAATATGGGGAGCAGTGACTCAAAAATATCTATGTAATTCAGCAAACATGCTGAGTGAACTTTTTAAAAGGTACCTCTCTAGAAATCCAGGTGATTCTCTTTTAATAGGTGGTTCCTCACCTTATAAGATAATGCCACATAAAAAATGAAAAAGACAATTCATGTCAAATACTTACAAACCAACCATGAAAACAGGTGACACAGGTGGCAGTCTTTAGAAGATGGTAGTTAGGTGAATCCAGGGACTACTTTGCTCTAACGGAAGCATTTACTATCAGTTGCAACAGCAACACATTTACAGTCAACTTCTCTTCTGAAACTGAATTATCACTTGAGTTAACACTGAGTTAGAATACTAAATGGATTCTATAAGAGGTCCTTTGTTTGACTTTTTTGCGATGTCAGAAGAACTGCTACATCATTCTCATCCCTGAAGCCCTATCCACACCTCCTCCTGACCTCTGGAGTCAACTGCCACAGTTTTGACAGCTACACACACGGCTGAAAGCCAGGCACTGAATTTGTCACATGCTGGGTAGCCCCCTGTGGCACAGTCAATCAGAGTAAAGTCATGATATGCCCCCTGAGACTAGTGCAAAGTCTCAGTCTGCCAGGCTCCTTCTAGATAAAAAAGACTTCTATAAAATGGACAAAAGTATGGACAAGCAGAAAGCAACATTTTTTGGGGGAATCTTACTTTGAAATATCTTCTAAATCATTTGATGGTGCACTGATTTGCAATAGGGAGAATGGGACGAGCCATATCTGTGTAAAAACCTGTATCATTACTCTTCCTTCACGTTAAATGTCAGTTCTGTATCTCTCACCTTGTCAAAAGCACCATGAGGGGGCGCTTAACACGTGATTTGTATTAAGTTAGTGGAGTGAAAGTGAATTACACTCCCCAGTCCAGGAGCAAAATTTAAGGCTTTAAGGCTTCAACATGCCTGCTATTGCTGTTTTGGCTATGTGACACACTTCTATTCTTTACACTATGCCACACTTTGTCAGACAACTACAGAAAGGTCTATTGAAGACCACATTAACACCTGGTCACTTAATGCAATTGAAGTATCGGGATTATATCTGGATGAGGCCAAGCCATATAAAAATTGTGAGTGTAAACGCATCCAAGACTCATTTAAAATAGATATTAACCCAATCTCTTCAGGAAGTAGTCTGAGACACATTTGAGCCACATGTCATAGTAGTGTAAACTCATTAATCTCTCCAAAACACATTCGACAACCAAACACCAGTAATAATTGCCAATGTAACAACAGATTTCAGTACAATTAACTGAAGACACATTTGACTACAGAGTATAAATGCATGCGACTAAAATCTTATCAGGGTACAATCCAGAGACTAGTGGTGTAATCAGGGTCTAAGATTACTTAAAATACTGTGTAAATACTGTGAGTGGTTGCTGATATTTTAAACAGAAGCAACAACAACAACAATAACAAAAAAAAAAAAATATCCGTGCTGAAAACAGCAGCTCGTTTATTTTCCATTTAGTCAAAAAACTCAGTGACAAGCAGTTTGTACAGTGCTAGATGTTCACAACCGTCCATTACATTATCAGCGACATTGGCCCCATATCTCCAGTGCAAAACTAAAGAAGTAAACTTCAAACATCTAAGTGGCTGATTGGCTACATTTGAACTATGTGAAAATCTGTGTAAATTAAATTTTACTAAATAACATCCTTAATACAAATTATTTTTTACTTTTCTGTTTTCTGACCAATTTGTCCTCCTTCTTAACAGTAGGAACAACATATAACTGAATTTATAGTAAGCAAAAAAAAAAAACATGTAGTAAACCAGCAGCTTGCTGGAGATATTTCCAGCTCTGAGACCTTTTGATCCCAGTGTGATATGGGTTAAGGCTATTTCTCATCTTAGTGGTCATTTTTCAAAGCATGACCATGGTCAGCTAAAAGTGATTGTGATTAGGTTTGCACACCACACTGAATCAATCTTACACACCAGTTCCACATGTTCCAACCACACAAAGGAGATCAATCTTCTATAATACCAGCATTTACTCTGGTCACATAGGCACTTCGTTTTGCACTTCCAGCACCTAGAAAAGCAAACTCTACATTACTGTACGTTTCAGGATAATAATAATTATTGCCATGCTGTACACTAAATGCTATGATCCACACATTCTTGATTCTTATGACCCATTCACCTGGTCTGTGTCTGACATGCACTTTAATACTTATGATACACTTAATATTGACACTATCATTGTTAGTTCACATTCGCATTCCTAGCGTACACTGGACATTTGTAAGTGATACCTATATAAATATACTGTCTTACTTTGGGTAACTTTAAAAGTCTATAAATCACTTTATACACATATACTGTTGAGAAGTTTAGAATACCTTATTTTATTTAAATACTTATATTATTTTATTTAAATACTTATACTAATATATAAAGAAATGTGCAAAAGTCTTAAAACATCAGAGAAAATAATATGATAAGCTGTTAATCTGGGACTTGTTTGAGACACATTGCCAAGGAAATCAGCAAAATCCATTGTCTTGGTTCTCCTTTGTCCGTGTGGGGGGTCGTCATTACTATTTTTTTCCGACAGAGCCTGTAAGATCCCAATTATACTACTGGTGTACCATACACACATGTGATAACTTGCACTCTAGTTTCTTCTTAAAACAAATAAAGAAATAAATGAAAGCTCTGCAGATTAACCTCTTAAAACAGAATGGCTTAATATACACTAAGGCATATTATTCAGTAACTACTTGGACTTCTGTAGAAGCTGGTGTGGCTGGTGGTAATAACCTTTTGGTCCGTCGGCGGTCCATAGATATTTTAAGGGGTTAATACTAAATCATTAGATTTGCGCTGACTGTCCTCTATTCCAGATAACTGTTGTCAGAGTGAATTTAATTTTGCAGGTCTATCGATTTCTGCATGTATTCAGTCTCTGCTCTTTTAAAAGTCATTTTGTGCTGATGTGAAAAGAAGAATGGTGGTATACTAAATAAATGAAGCTATGATTAGATTTTAGAGCGTGTTTCGCATCATGCAGCTGACTCAGTGTATGAAAGCAGTTGGACTGGAGACACAGCATGTTCACATCCTGCAGCACCCTGGGAATGGAATCAAATCTTTGGAGATATTGACAGTGCCAGAGGATTCACGGCGATGGAGGACGAGTAGTCAGGTGAGCATTTGTGAGTTATTCCAGGACTGAGCTGCTTCCTAATCTCAGGTCAGGAACACAAACCTGACCCCTCTGGGGCCACAAATATCAGCCCTGCCCTGCAGCCACTGTTGCCCTGTGTATCATTCCACCAACTAGATTTCCCCTCTGCAAGCAGCATACATTATTCAGATCATATGAGCGCCAGTGGTCATTTGCACCCCATAAAGTGACAAATAGTTATTTGGATGGCTGGCCCATGAATACATTTACTTCTTCCCTCTGCACCCTCAGCATGGGTGCATTGCTAATAAATAAACAGAGGATGATTCAGCTATTAAACACAGTGCATTCACCTTGTACCTATTGGTAAAGAGACCTTTCTCCACTGGGCTGTGATATCATAGTAGCACATCATTATCTTTGGTTTCCTTTGGTCAATAAATGAACAGGTCGTGGGGGGTTGGGACATGTGTCCTGAATTACAAATGAGTCCCTGACCTTCCACTGTTCCAGTGCTTTTATGGCTGAAAGGAGAACCCTGCTTTCAGTTTTGGTGTTATGCATTTAAAGCATTCTGCATTTCTGGAGAAGGGATATAGAACTGGCATCTGAAAGGAGTGTGTGGACTGACACAGTAGAGTAATATTACAGGAATTGAAATGAATATGAATGGGAATACACAGTGTTACATAGTTCTCGTGAGCATAGGTTTGTCCAGCCCGCTTCTCCAAAGTTCCATGATGCAGTTTCTGGCATGCCAAGTAGCAACGCTACTGTCCCTATTACAGTCAGTGAAGCTTCTGCATGATTTTTAAAGCTGTTATTTTCAGGTATAAATGCTGTGTAATGTTACTTTAAGTGATATGTACTGACAGCCAAATAGGTGAAACATCAGCCCCTTATAAAGATCTGGGTGGACAAGAACAACAATATATCACATTATGTCCAGGCCACTCAAACTGTAGAGCGTGGCTGGTGTATCTCATGATAAAGCAGGTAAAAAGAACAGAGCTACAAAAATACTTCAAAATAAACATTTCTAAACATTATATTAAATTAAAAAGAGTTTTTTTTCCCTTCTCTAGGAAAGTCACCATTTTGGAGATAATACATTTTTTAAAGCCTTCATTTTTTATCTATAAACAGGAAATACATCAACAAAATACATTTTTAAACATTGTGAATATGAATGTGCTTGTTAAAAAAAATCTTAATCTAATCCTTAAACATAGATTGAACAAATAATGCAAAAACAATATAGTTTTTACATTTCTTCAAAATATATTTGTGTGTATATTTGTCAAAAAAAAGTATGTGAACCTCTAGAAGTATAAATAATTTAAAGAAGTAATTAAAGTCACATGTTTTAAATGAAGGACCTCTCTAAAATCAGAGCCAATGCAAGGAAACCTACCAACATCACTAAGTTGAAGTTTTGTAAGAAGAACTGGGCCAAAATTTCCCCAACCCATTACACAGAATTCATCACCAATTACTGAAAAAAACTAGGTTGAGGGTATTTCTAAAAGCAGGGATTCACTTACTTTTCCATCAACGATATTTAATGTTGTATAATTTTGTATATTTCACATATTTCATTTAATTGGGTTCTCTTTATATATAGTTTTAGGAAGTGAGATGAAGTTTTAATCAAATTTAATGGCCTATTTGTACAAAAATTCAAAGTATTTGTAAAGCATTCACAAACATTCCAGCGCCACTGAATGCACCTTAAAACCTTCAGTGTTATTATTAAAAAATTGGCTATTTAGGACAAGATCACCATTAATGAAACTAAGGTCATCTCACCCATGTTTGCCCCTACATTACACATCACCTCATCGCAAGTTCCCCCCACTCTAACTCTTTCTAATGAACACAGCATGTGTTCAAAGATTACGCTTCCCTGCCTTTGCCCCAATTAAGCTGGAGTTTGATTTATAACCCTATCACCATACCAATGAGACACGAACATACAGCTAATGCAACAATATAGTCCCAATTAACCACAGTGGCCATTCACAGCCCAGTGCCCATTCTGATCTAGTCCATTTCCTTTCCGCTTAGTCTTATGAACTGCTGCAGATACAGCACTGACAATCAAAACACTGTCCCTCGGTTATCTCGGTCTCTTTCGGCTGTTTGATAGTAATGTCCTTTAAAGCAAACAGCATTTATCCTAATTTCCCTTCTACCATCCCACAGCACCTCAACTGTTCTCTGACCATTTATTCTTGTCTTTGTGGCACATCATTCATGCGCTGTAGTAGTAGCAGCTATTAATAGCCAGCATGGTTAAATGCATCTGTGTTGGTCTCTAGACTGCAGTAAATATATAAATGCTTCTATTGTTTGAGTTGCTGTGCTCAGAGGAGTGGAAGAATCGAGAGAAGACGCTTCACTGCTCAGCCCTCAATAAGCACACATCCTGCCAGACACGCTTCCACACTGATGTCACCACACACAGACTTCCTAAGCTACTGTTGTGTCCCTACACTTTGTTCTTTTTGATAGCTTATCACGACATACTTGCACAGTCGTGTGTATACACACACACACGCAACTCTTTTGTTGACAATGTCACTTTTTCATGGTCTGTTGTGCGTATGCTTGTTTAACTCCTTAATATGTGGTGTAATAGTTTAGGGTAGACACAGCTTTCCCTACTTAACCCAAAAGTAGTCAATCAGCCGAACCATGGTTGATGGCTGATGTTTGCTTCTTTCCTTTTGTAGTGAAAACCACATACCTAAATCAACACACATCTTCTTAAAGTTTATATAACTAAAACACCAGAAGTAGATATCTTGAAGGCTGTTTGCACTTTTCATGATGAAAATGTGTAATCCTTCCAAGCTCCCCTACAGTTGGGGAGTGTAATTTCCTTTTATAGCACTGCTGTAATTACAAATCAGCATCAAATAGCATCTGAGGTGAAAAAAAAAACACATGTCAACGGCCAAGGTAGAGTAAAATCACAGGTTTTTTATACACAAATATAATGAAGGTTACACAGTGATGTGCAGTTCTTGTGAGCAGGCCTGTGGACATGATCAGCATGACTGATCCCCAGTACACAAAGCAAGGTCCATCCAGGCATGATTGGGTGAGTTTGGTGTGGAAATACTTGACTCTGCCCTGACCTCAACCCCATTGAACACCTTTGGGATGAACTAGAGCAGAGATTGCAAGCCAGGCACTCTCATCCAACATCAGTGTGTGACCTTACAAATGCTCTTCTGGATGAATAGGCAAAACTTTCCAGACACACTCCAGTATCTTGTAGAAAGCCTTCCCAAAGGGGTGGAAGCTGTTACAGCAGCAAAGAGGGATCAACTCCATATTCATGCATATGGATTGAGAAAGGGATGTCATACAGTATCCTGTAGGTATAATAAGTAGGTGTCCCAATACTTTTGTCCATTTCGTGTATACTTTTATGCTGGTCCACAGAAACCTAAAACACTAACACTACACTACTTCTCTCTTGCATTGCCAAGAGGTAAAAAAAATTGTTTTCACTTTATTTGAAGACATGATATTAAGATGCTAGATGATTTACATATACTGTGCTGTCAGTTCCATTATTTCTCAGCCACATAAACTTGGGAAAATCTTGGGAAAATTTAAAAAGCCACTTCAGACACCGCACATGGTTAGGGGACTTTTTCTCTGCTTTAATATATACTCTAGCATATGCAGGTCATTCATCTGTTGGTTACTTGGCCATAAGGTGCAATTTCACACACACACCATTTAAGCAGCTCCGTTTCCTTCAAGTGCACCCCACATCTGCTGCTGGGGTTTCATCAAGAGTCTGAGCAGAAACCACGCTCAGAATGGGAGATCCATCACGCAGCGAGAGGGTAAAGGAAACAGCGGGTGGAGATTACACTGTTTACTGTTGCAGGAATAAGGCCCTCTTCCTCTTTACCACTTAGGCTATTATTCAGTGACTGTCACAATGCTCCATCATTAAGCTGAGAAAGGCCCGTCTCCCTCCACCCATCCTCACCCTCTTCTATAGGGGAACCATAGAGAGCATCCTAAGCAGCTGCATCACTGCCTGGTTTGGGACCTGCACAGCCTCTGACCGCAAGTCCCTCCAACGCATTGTGAGGACAGCTGAGAGGATCATCGGAGTCTCTCTCCCCTCCGTCATGGACATTTACACCACCCGCTGCATCCGCAAAGCAACCAGCATTGTGGATGACTCCACCCACCCTTCACACAGACTGTTCTCCCTCCTGCCATCAGGAAGAAGGTACTGCAGCATCCGGTCCAACACGACCAGACTCTGCAACAGCTTCTTCCCCCAAGCCATCAGACTCCTCAACACAACTCAATTTCTGAACTGATATCTTTCTGGTACATGTACTCTCTCTCTCTCTCTCTCCAACCATTTACCCCAGGAAAAAAGGGGAAGCATTTTTGCACATTGCATTGCACTAATAACTTTACTTTACTACCTCATTGGACTCTATTTATTACACATTGCACAATTTGCACACTACCGGCAATTATTTATTATTCTCTGGTCTGTACTGTGTTGTCTGTCTGCACTTGTTTGTTTGTGTTGCACTTGTGTCTTATATGCACTGTCTATGTTGCACCATGGTCCTGGAGGAACGTTGTTTCGTTTCACTGTGTACTCTGTATGTAGTTGAAATGACAATAAAACCCACTTGACTTGATGTGTGACAGTAGACACACATAGACAGAAGCCCCATTTTGGTACACTATTTAAGGGATGTAGCAGACATACAATCGTGATGTGTATAACAGCAGACTCATCCTATAACCTATAAGTCTTTAGTTGAGGATTTTCTCACGGCTGAATGATCAGAAGACTTCGCAAATGAGAAAAAAGGGTTTGGGCTCAGATGTTCTGTAAGCGTAACTCTTCTGAATATGAGATTAGGGGTTTAGGCGTTTAGGGTTTTAGAGTATTAGACTGGGTTTTCTTGAAGACTCTTCTATCTAAATAATATTTAATAATAATAATAGTTCTTGTTAACTGGATGAAGTAATTGATGCTTTGTTAGATTACTATGCAGAACAGGTTAACACCTGCATGCACTATGACAAAAGTATTGGGACGCCTGCTCATTCATTGTTTCTTCTGCAATCAAGGGTATTAAAAAGAGGCATGTACAGGGGATGTTTTCCCCTAGATTTTGGAACATTGCTGTGAGGATTGATTTGATTGAATTCATCAATAAGAGAGGTCAGTATGTTGGATCCTCATCCTCAACTCCTCCATCATGTCAAAAGTATTCAAGCACTGTCATTCCAGAGAACACAGTTCCACTGCGCCACAGCTCAATGCTAGGGGTCTTTATCACTCTAGCCCACTCCTGACATTAGGCATGGTGCCAATTGTTTTGTGTTCACCTGCTTCAGAGAGTCCTGTTCAATTTGCAATACTTCTCTACAGGAACTAGACTAATTTGTTAGAAGGGGTGCCCACAGATATATAGGCATATAGTGTAGGTAGGACATGAAGCTAAGTAACATTTTTTTCTTTTATAAAGTGGCCATGTTATTTAGGTTTAGGTGTGTTAAACAACTTAGAACATGGCACCTTTAGTCTAAAGGAGTGGTAGGCCACAATTTTGGGACATTTATGATAAGCAATTGCTAGGTCAGAATGTCTACTCTTGGTTTGAGCCCTAAGTTTGGCCTGCATTCGTTGTTAAAATGTATGAATTGATCTGAGCCATTGCACAAGCATTACACACCACACAGGTTGACCAAGGAACATGACAGAAACTGCTGATTATGAGAGCTGTGAAAAAAGACTCAAGAAACACTATTGAGTGACATTACCAACAACTTCCACAAGGCAGTGGTGAAGGTTTCACAATCCACCATTCAAAGGCCTTGAAAAAAAGCAAATCACTCACCAGCAGTAAGAATCAAATTTGCAAAGATGAGCCGCAAAAAGTTGTCAAATGCTTTATGAACTGATGAGACCAAGATTAACCTCTACCAGAACTCATTCATCAAGCTCAGTGGAGATTGGCTTGCATGGCTGCTACTGGAACAGGCTCACTAATCTTTATTGGCACTGTAACTCATGATGCTAAAAGAACAATAAATTCAGAAGTGTGCTGAAACATTCTTCCTGGCGTTTTATAGAGAAACATATCTAATCTAATTGTAAGAAACTACATCATGCAGCAAAACAATGACCAAATACTGTGGTGTCACAATAAAAGACTTCATCAGGGGACAAAATGAGAAGGTTTCAGACTGGTCAGGTCTATCACCAGACGTCCTGAGAAAGGGGGCAGAAGGAAGAAGCCCCCTAAAAGAAACAGACAAAACCTGTGGTCTGAAAAAAAGTCTGATCATAACAGCATCATAAAAGAAGAATGCAACAGTTTGGTGGGTCGCCAAATTGAATTAGTTACTGTAAATGAGGGATAAGACATCTTTATCAAAAACACTCCATATTCATCTTTTAATTTCAATCTCGGATGTCCTCAGTGTATAGCAAAAACAAATGAACAGGCCATGTCATTGCAAAATTTTCTGAAGGGACTGTACGTCACAATGACAGATTTCTGATTTCATGCTACTTTCATGCTATTTTTATTCCCTGTCTTTAAGTAACATGAAAAAAGTGTTTGTATTATGATATGACAAGTGATCAGCCTAGAACACGATCCAGAATAAATCACTGAGGTTTCTAAATAAAAAAAAAACTGCTTCACACTCAACTCAATCAAACTCAGTGTTCATTATAATGATCATGTGTGTGTGCTTGTCCAGCTCGGTGAATGAGAATATAAAGAACACATGGCCTCTGCTTTGCACATGAAACAGCAGCTAATATAGAGACATCAAAGAAAGCTTTCAGTCCAGCGCACTCTGCATTGTTCCATGTTCCTCCCTTAACTAAAGCTGACACACTCTTCTATTCATTGCCCTTTCAGCAAATGCAGACGGCAAAGCAAAGCTTCCAAGAAACGGGTTAAGACTAAAGCACCACTTTTTACTCCCATTTTTTGAAGAATAGCCCTATTTACAGTTTGGTCTCCTAGTGAAAACGTCCACATTGGTCTTTTTTATCGTCTTGTAAAACTACTCATTGCTAAGGGAAACATACGCAACCTCTAGCGGCGAAGAAAAGGCTACAGCGACTCCTCTTAGAGGCAACAAAATGTTGCTGAGGGAAAAATACAACCATGTAAAATATAATTTGATTAACTGAATCTACACCTGAACTTACACCTAAACCCTTATTATAAACCTAACCTTAACCACAGTGACATGAGGAATCCATGATGTTTCTCCATTCATGTTGGTTCATTAATTTCTTTAAAGTTTTATAACCTCCAAAGGTTAGGTAGGGCAGGTCCTCATTGGAACTGTACCATAAAAACTCTATCATAGTAAACTATTGATCATACAAATGGAATAGTCTAACCAGGCTGCATGGTGCAAGAAAACTGTTTTTCCTTTTTTTCCAGCTTTGTATGTGCACAGGGAACTGTGGGTAACCAAGGGCTGGATACATCAGTTGTGTCCTCAAAAAACGTTCTGAATGTAGGCTGCAGCTTTCTATGACGTATCGGCCGAGAAATACAGCCTAAGCTTTGAAATGCAGTAATTATCCCCCAGTGCTGACAGGAACTATGTGGACATTTCTATGTGGGATTATGCTGTCCCAACTGTAGGGGTGAACCTAGGAGCTAGAAATACCATTCTGGCATAATGCTGTTTTAAAAAAACACTGCTCTATCATCCTAACTACAAAAACATTAGTGCATATTGTCCAGAAACACCACATGTTTTGTGCCAAACTGGGGGGGGGGGGGGTCCAGTGACAAACAAGGGCCCTAAAAATGTATTCATTAGGGCCCAAAATCCCTGGCAGTGGCATCCCTAACAACATGCACACTTAATAACTACACGTCAATTTTTAATACATCTCTGTTTAAAGTGTATGAAGCTTTGATTTGTAATCATTATTTTGTCCTGTAACATCTGTTGCTGTTGTGTTCTTATCATAGGCTATATCCTGATGGTGGTAGACGAGATAGAGTTGCCCTTATCAACTGTTGCTGTTGCCATAAATGCAGAGAGAGAGAGAGAGAGAGAGAGAGTACATTTTTCACTTCTGTTTGTCAGAGGTGATAAAACATTTGATTTCAAGCCTGATTTTATCTGCTGGTCTTCTGTAGTGATCCATGTAGTGATCCATGACAGCGGATTAGTCTCGGAGGAGAGCTGCCTAATGCTGCCAGATATCCTTCCCTGTAGACCACACACACACACTCACATACACACATGCACAGACCATTAATACCACCATAAAACACTCTCACTCACACTTTCACTAATTCGTCCCCAGCAATTATCCTAGATTTCGTCCCCTTTTTTAATCCCTCTCATGCTAAAGACACAGTGTATACAGAATGCATTAGGGGTGAATGACAATACAGCTCAGAAATCAGATGTTTAATGTTTATTACTGTCAAATCCCACAAAACATGTCCAGTCAATCCAGCCTGGTCAGTTTGAACAGGCATGTTTAAACTGGCCAAGCTGTATTGACTGCAGTTTGAAGTTATTGTTATTGCGTCTCATTGCTCATCTATTGATAAAAACAGCCACGGCAGGCTGGAGCATTAACAACAAAACTGAAGACAGCCATGAAAGCCATCCTTTCAGTGATGACCAGCTCACAAAATAACAGTCTATCAAGATTCAGCTCTCACTTTAAGTGTGTACGATTCATAAAAATCAAGGTCTGATCTTGCATTACTTTGAAATATCTCAGTAAGAGTAATATTGATGCATGTATGTAGTTTAGCAACCTAGCCCATCAATAACGGATTGCAGTCATAGAGACTCACTACAAGGGCATGCGCTCTTGCGCTCCATCTGTTCACTGTGCATCTATCAGTTTATGGACTAATTGATATGATATAAATGTGAAAATAAATTCCCATTTATGCAAATAAAGATGTTGGCAGCAGAAAGCATATGGCGAAATCAGTAGCATAGCACGAATTTGTACTAATATGCTTGCTCTGCTCTGTTGGGCCACGTATGCCTATGCTACCTGAATTGTACGCTGGGATGTCAAAAAACAAATTTGTTTGTAACTTTAAGCATAATGCCACCCTGCACACCATATCACATCACTATTGCCATTGCACCTCCTACTCTGGAAAGCTGAAGCCTTTATCTGATTCCCTGCCCTGCTGTGGTGTGCGTCATAAGCTCTGCCGTGTGCAGGTGGGAGTTTGCCTCGTCGTTTATACAAAGTGAAGAGCAGAGGTGCTGAATTCATCTTAGCTTCTCTGACTGTGCAAACAGCAAGCAAGAGCCACCTGTCCACCCACATCAGGTTTAGGCTTCAGAAGCTTAGTCATCCTGGGATAGAACAGGGAGTGTGACACATAAGAGATGGGGAAATGACTTTTCCTAAAGATATAGTGGCTGCACTAGAATTTGGTGGACTGAAGGTGCTGCAAGTTCTCATGAATACTTGAGAGTGTTTACTGCACACCTTTGAAGTTTTAGAAGGTAGTCTGTTGTACAGTTCATGCTGTACTCTTCTGGTTTAAACCTTCTGGGTTAAACCCTATTGCTGGCTATTGGACTTGTGGAAGATTATTTGACTTAAAAAAAAAGTTAATGGTGTGAGTTTGAGTTTACTCAGAAACTAAAAGTATCTTGCAGTTTTATAAGGGTACACTGTTTCCCTATGTTATCTGGGGGGGGGGGGGGGTATCTGTACGTGCACTCCTACTCAAGTAAAGAAATATTGCTACCTAATCATAAAGTAGTTTGCTGTGCCAGAGGCACCATATGTGGGAGGGGGGTGATGAAAAAGGTATTAATTGAGTATTTTGGCAAAATTGTTAAAGTTGTGTGGCACAGTGTAATATCTTTTCATGGGGTCTAAACTCTCTGGCAGCTCCCCTGATGCTAACCCAACATTCCAACAGGCTATTGTAGCAGTGTTGTTGGGCACCATATCCCAATCTGCATATACAGTTAAAAACATTCAATTTAAAACATCCACATTTTGCAGAGCATAAATTTGGTTATGAAGCTCAGATGAAGTGCATGTGTGAATGAAGTGTATTCTGGTAGGTTTTGTATAGAAATAGACTTTTTGGAGTTCAGTAAGGTCAGCTAGTGTTTAGGTCAGCTACTGTTGCTAGTCACTAGAGCTAGTCAGCCCTGCCAGTACATTTGCTGAGGTCATGGGACACAAAAAAAGGACAGAATCAAGGAAAGCAGAAAGTTTTTCTTTACAAGTAAGCTGCAGGTTATTCCCTACCGATTAGAAACTAGGCAGTTCAAATAAATAGTGTGCCTCTTGTTTGTATGTGTATTTTGAGCTGTTTTATCTGGATACATTCCCACTGCCTATAGAACATGCATCAGTATACATCAGGTGTTCTTCCGTTTTTTGAGGTTGGTCTAATATTCTTTTGAAGAGCCACTAAATCACCATCTCTCACGCTCTCTCTCTCTGGCACTCTGTCTCTCTGTTCACTCAAACTCAACTGCAGTGTGCCTTAAATCATTTGTCACTAAAATCTCATTTCCTGTTTGTCTTGCGATGCAAATGAACACACACTCGTTTACCGCAGACTTCCAATCAGCCTGGTTCACAGGGTCCACCACTGGCCTAAATTGAAATCTTACCCAAACATTTGTCTTCCATTCTCTGTCTAGTCTGAAAGCCTAAATGGAAAATCTCATTCTTGAAGACATAATGGAACAAACATTAAGACTGATCTGTTCTTTGCTACTTGGAATCAAATCAGACATCATTCTGTTTACTTTTCAAATATCTAGGCCCAAATAGGTCTGTGTTGTCTTTGTAATATGTTTGGTTAAATCACAATATCATTACATTCATATTTCCATTTGTTAAGTATGGACATAGGAAGGGCTGGGGTTTTAAGCAGGCAGTTTCCCAGCCGGATCTCAACCTATAGAGACTGACTTAGACTCTAGACTTTATCATTGCCAATTTAGCATAGCCAATTCATTTACCATGGTTTTTTGGGATGTGGAAGGAAACTGCAAAACCCCGGAGGATATTACGAGTGCTCCTACAAGTGGACTAAGCATTTCTCTAAATCTGAGAGCAAAGTTCTGCCTGTTCTATCTTCTGTCCAGCAGAACATGTTGCTGTAATTTTAGCCTTGGCACTGACGACCAGCACAGGACCAGCACAATCATACCAACATATGTATGTCAGTGGGTAAAATCTGACGTCCCAACAACTGCAGTAAGCCGAGGAAGCCCTTGAGATCTTCGAAGTGATCCTATTCCTGCCGCCACTCCACTTTGCTCCAGTGTGGAGAATGGCTTTCAGTGAGCCAGCTGCATGCCTATTGATATCCCATCATTTCACCCCGAAACATGAAGGGGGAGTGTCGGGCTTTTAAATGTTTAAACCCAGTTAAATAGGCTTCACATTAATTATGCACCACAGCTGCAGACTGGAGATTTAAGGGGCTGGAGCCTAGACATGTGAAATATTCAGAAGCTCACTGCATTATGTTGCTTTCATCTCTGCATGGCATCATGCTCCCTTTTTACAAAGATGCATAAACTGATAAGATATGTAGCCGTCCTGTCAAAACACTGTCAAAATAAAAAAATCTCACCTGCCTTCAGATTCACGATCAAGTATAGGGGCCCACGAGGATTTCCCCATTCCTCCAGAAGAATGAGTGACGTTGAATATATCATTAATGCACAGTAATAAGATATGTCACCTGTAGTGAACGGGGTTGGTTTTGGTGGACATGATTAAGGGAGCTGAACGCATGGTACACTTGCAGTACACTGAATTTAATTTTTGATTCTCTTGAGTCGAATGCAAGGAGGCCTTTCGCACACTGTTGGGTGTGTAAGTTCTTGGCTGCAGATTTCTTGCCTGGCATTATTAAAGTAGAGCCATCCATCATAAGCATAACGGTATTATTTTGGCTGAATTGATTTGATCTGTTCTCCTCTCTCGGCTTTGCTGGAGACCCTACCTTCGTTATTGCAAACTTTTTCCCCCGCCCACCTCTTTCTCTTTTTTTTCTTTCCGTTCGTCAAATGAGATTATCTTGTGCTGGATGGCTGCACTGCTAGCACTGAGGGATGAAAAAAAGCAATAAAACCCTGGTACCATCGTCTCTTCTGCAGGCCAAGCTATTCAGTCAGACGTGTTTGGGCAAAAATCCATTTACCTGATGTCATTGCATGGAGTTGAACAGGGAATACTCCCTGTCTCCAGGCCTTCCAGGACTTGTATGAGAGAATATGCGAAAGAGCACACCATCCATCCCATTGTCTCACATCAGGCAAAGTGATGTAATGCTACTGCTGTTTCCCATGGTTACCTACTGGGGCCCAAGCATTCCACCACTTGTGCGGGGTGGGAATGCGCATGTGCTATACATGTGAGCGAATGCACAGAGGGAAGAGGAGAAAGGAAGAGAGAGAGAGAAAGAGAGAGAGAGAGAGAGAGAGGGCTGGTGAGACACGGTGGGCATGTCTCTATGTTGGGGCACATGTTTAACTGGCATGCACTTTGCTGGGAGCTTGTGTGGTATACAGAACCTTGGGGAATTGAAATGGTGATAAAGACAGGGAGTGTGACAGGGAGGGCTCCAGCTCACGCTAATGTGTTTAATCCAGCTGCACTTCCGATGAGCCAACAGATGGTGAAAACGGACAGATTATCCTTGCTGTTCCATAGACGCAAAGCCTTTTTATGTGCTGGAGTTTTGGCTTGATAGTGTGTGTTTCTGCTGTCACAATGTTGGCTGTATGGTGTAAACCCATATTCCCTGAGCCAGCATGATCACAAGTGAAAGTCAGTCTTTGCAGTACAGAAATAATTGACCACTAATTATTATTTTGAGAGTTTAATTCTTCTGAACTGTTTGAGATACTCAAATAAAATGTAAATTTAAAAGCAAATTGTTATTCAGCATGAACTGACCCTGTGTGCGAAAAGTAATTAGTCTCTTAGTCAACCAATGAACTAATTATCCAATAAATAACTAAACCAATTTAGTTTCATTTAATGAGATATATGCAAATAGGCACACCTAGACTTGATTACTACCAAATCCTGTTGAATTCAAATGCCATTTAGCATCATCCTATGCTGTAGGAATACTAGCCTCTCATCAGAATAAATATATTTAATGTAAATGAATTTATTTTCATTAGTTAGTCATTATGTATGTGGTACACATTTCATGTGCAATCTTGAATCCAATATAAAATCATGCTTTGCAACACTGCAATGATTTTGTATGTTGTATAATGGACCAAATATATTACATATATCCCTGACATATTACTTGTCTAGTTATATTTGTTGGACAAAGCCTGTAGGAGAGGTAAGACTGGAGTGTGCCACCTCACACACCTCCCCTCAGAAAGAAGATGCAATAACTGCCACAGTCAAAATAAATTTCAGAGGAAATGTGAAACAAAGTATATATCAGCATATACCAGAATATATCAAAGTCATTTCTGAGGTTCTACAACCTCTGAGTGAAAGCCATTATCTCCAAATGAAAAAAAAAAACATCCCAGAAATCACCAGCCAACCAAATGTTTTCCAAACAGGCAGCAAAGAGTCATTCAGAAAGATACAGACAAACATTTCAGTTACTGCAGGCCTCTCTAACCACAGATAAGGTCATAGATAATGGGCAGTTTGTTCTCAAAATCAGATATTCAATAACTGAAAGGCTCATTTACAAATGCACATTTTGCTCGTCATATGTGTTAGATGAGAAACTGAAAAAAAAGTCATAAATGACAAATGTGCAAAAAAAGCAGAAATCAACAAATACTTTTTCACTACACTACTACAGGACAATAGTATTTCAGGGCTGGTTTTAACAAAGAGGGATGGCGCCCTCAAGTAACAACTCACATGTTCCTTAGCCAGCCAGTGCATCTGCACAGCGTATAAACTGTGACAAAATTACATACTGCATCCAAACTACTCAAAGGTAACAGAATAGTTTGATACTTTAATATTTGGTATTTGTCTTACTGTATCTTACTGTATTTTAAGCTTAAAAGGTTTGTAGAGTTGCCTAAACTCACACTCAAGTTAGCGTATTGTAACTTTAATGAAATAATGACTCAAAGTACAAGTATAAATAGCCCAAACCAACTTGAGAGGAGTAAAGAAGTCAGTTATTGTACAATTAAAGGAGCTTAAAAAAGATGTGGGCAACAGCAAAACAGAGCAGGTGCTGAACCAATACAGCAAAAATGAAATCCAGCATAAAATGAGAACTAGAAACTCAATGTGAATGTCTACAGTGGAACAGCATAAACTGTACCTCACAGATAAAATGTTAATGTGCAAGTATGAACTAGAAAGGATTACTACATTAAAATACGCAGTACAATTCCATCAGCTCATGACTGTACAGTTTTACTTAGGTACATGTGAAAGTAAATTTCAGTAGTTACTACCCATCCCTGAGTTTAAAGGATACACAGGTCCTAACTAACCTCTCTTTCACTTCTGGACCTTGTGGAAAAACATCAAAACTGCTTGCAGCAAAAGCTCTCCACATGCTTTTGGCAGCAGCTTCAGCATATAAGCCAGAGATGACGCAGGCTTTCACCTTCCTTATACTGACGTCCAAGGCCAACTCTTAGACTTGCTCTCCGCTCCAATCAGAGTCCAGTGTTTCCATGTGAAGGAGATGATGCCATAGAGTGATTGACGGCAAGGATGAGTGGTGTTTTGTTGACTCCCCCATTTGGGTTCAGCTTCTCTGTATCCTGTTGGCCTGCAGCCCAGCCCTGTCCTCTGGCCTGGACTGGCCCAGCTGGGTGCTCTCTGCTCCAGGCGCCGGATGGGGAGAGACAAGGCCCCAGGTGCTCCAGACTGCACCACTTCTGTCCCAGAGAGAGTCCTCTACATGTACATGTCCACAGTGCGCATGCTTACATGCATACACACATACACACACGCACACACCACACAGTCACACCCCTGGAGTTTAGCCATATTCAAAATGAGCTCAGCTGGATGGTGGTTGGGGTATGAGCTGCAGTGTTATTAGTTGTGTGTGTATGTGTGTGTGTATGTGTGTGCGTGTACCCAGCCTCACTAGTCGGACTGACACACTTGCCGCAGGCTCCGTGGGAAAGTTTTGCACTATTATGTGAAGATTTCAGATTAAGTCCTCTTTACAAAATCAGATTTGTGGTCATTGTTCTGGGTCCATGCCTAAGAAGTGAAAAAAGTATTTAGTCAGTCACCAATTGTGCAAGTTCTCCCACTTAAAAAGATGAGAGAGGCCTGTAATTGACATCATAGGTAGACCTCAACTATGAGAGACAAAATGAGAAAAAAAAATCAGAAAATCACATTGTCTTATTTCTAAAGAATTTATTTGCAAATAATGGTGGAAAATAAGTATTTGATCACCTACAAACAAGCACGATTTCTGGCTGTCACAGGCCTGTAACTTCTTCTTTAAGAGGCCTCCACTCATTACCTGTATTAATGGCACCTGTTTGAACTCGTCAACAGTATAAAAGACACCTGCCCACAACCTCAAACAGTCACACTACAAACTCCACTATGGTGAAGACCAAAGAGCTGTCGAAGGACACCAGAAACAAAATTGTAGACCTGCACCAGGCTGGGAAGACTGAATCTGCAATAGGCAAGCAGCTTGGTGTGAAGAAATATACTGTGGGAGCAATAATCAGAAAATGGGAGACCTACAAGACCACTGCTAATCTCCCTCAATCAGGGGCTCCACACAAGATCTCAGCCCGTGGGGTCAAAATGATCCCAGAACCACGCGGGGGGACCTAGTGAATGACCTGCAGAAAGCTGGGACCAATGTTACAAAGGCTACCGTCAGTAACACTCTACGCCGCCAGAGACTCAGATCTTGCAGTGCCAGACGTGTTCCCCTGCTTAAGCCAGTACATATCCGGGTGCGTCTGAAGTTTGCTAGAGAGCATTTGGATGTTCTGGAAGAGGATTGGGAGAAGGTCTTATGGTCAGATGAAACCAAAGTAGAACTGTTTGGTACAAACACAACTTGTTGAGTTGTATCCAAAGAACACCATACCAACTGTGAAGCATGGGGGTGGCAACATCATGCTTTGGGGCTGTTTCTCTGCAAAGGGACTAGGACGACTGGTCCGTGTACATGAAAGAATGAATGGGGCCATGTATTGTGAGATTTTGAGTGCAAATCTCCTTCCATTAGCAAGGGCATTGAAGATGAAACGTGGCTGGGTCTTTCAGCATGACAATGATCCTAAGCACACTGCCAGGGCAACAAAGGAGTGGCCTAGCTAGTCTCCAGATCTCAACCCCATAGAGAACCTTTGGAGGGAGTTGAAAGTCTGTGTTGCCCGCCAACAGCCCCAAAACATCATTGCTCTAGAGGAGATCTGCATGGAGGAATGGGCCAACATACCAGCAACAGTGTGTGCCAACCTTGTGAAGACTTACAGAAAACGTTTGACCTCTGTCATTGCCAACAAAGGATATATAACAAAGTATTGAGATTAACTTTTGTTATTGACCAAATACTTATTTTCCACCATTATTTGCAAATAAATTCTTTATAAATCAGATAATGTGATTTTCAGAATTTCTTTTCTCATTTTGTCTCTCATAGTTGAGGTCTACCTATGATGTCAATTACAGGCCTCTCTCATCTTTTTAAGTGGGAGAACTTGCACAGTTGGTGACTGACTAAATACTTTTTTTCCCCACTGTAGTTGTCATCACCTATGTGGACTGCCTTGCGTCTACCTATACTCGTCATTAATTGGTTTGTAGAAGGGCATTTGTCTGATGTCAGAGTAGGGCCTGTGTCTTATATCAGGGTGTTGTCAGCTCAGTAGGTAAAACCCCTGGAATTTATAGATTAACAGATTCATTTTGTTGCCACTAAACTACTAATAATATGCCATTACTACCAGCAGCACCAACTTCAAGCGTAAAATTTGAGACTAGTTGGAATTTGCCAAATGTTCATGCTCGTTGTGCAACAATTACATCGTCACCCAGGGACGTAGGTTTGATTTTGACATTGGCAGGGACATAAAAGCAGTCCACAGGGGGCCTCCTGGAAGCTGAGGCTTTTTGCATTGACAATAGACTTCTTTTTCTGCAAGTATGTTCCTGAGACAACAATTACACAATGTTGATTATGTTAACCAGTGTCACAGTTAGCATTCTGTCCTTCCTGATAGAACATCTAAACAAGGTTAATGAATGAATTTTGACTAGACACTGACGGACCTCTGTATTGGATTTTTTTTATCAAAATGATTTCTAGGGACAATTCAGTAGTTGCTGGATATTGGTAGGGAAATGCCCATACTGTCCCTACCTAATTCTACACCCTTCTTATCGCAGATTTAGTTGTCCCCATGTGCTCCTGTGGCTTACTTTTACTTTTTGTATTGACAATAGCCGGCATTAACTTCCTGTAATAGGTCTGAATTACAATCCAAACCTCCTATAACCCTCAAATGAGCCAAATCACAGGTAAATTTGATCCAATTTGATCGAGACTACCTCTTTTGGTCAGACCCAATTTTGGACCTGTGGTCCAGATCATGGTCCTAGGCAACTTTTACACCTGCTCAGATCAAACTAAAAAGTCTGAAGGTCCATAGGCAACTTTTACACCTGCCCAGATCAAACTAAAAAGTCTGAAGGTCCATACCAAACAATGTAGGTGTTAAATTACCCATAGTGATTATGACCCCTCAATAATAGAAAAGACAGAGCTTCATAGTCAGCCCCTTATTTAAAGAGCTAAACCATGTGTGTAAGTGAGGCTTGACTTGTTGAACTGAGAAGAGCAGTTATTACTTGGATCCCTTATCTCCATGCAGGAGTAATTGCAGTACAGTACATGTGCTGATGGCTTCATTGTAGAGCACGAGTATTTTACAAATGAGGAGTTAATAAGGAGCGTGACTCATGTTTTATATCTGTCACAGTTCATTTTCGGGGGCATGCCAATACTCTGTCAAACATTTAAAAAATGTACATGGTTGTTTAACAAAATGTGAGGAGGGAGAATAATGGAGAATCAGTGTTTAGATGTTAAGAATGCGATAAAGAATAAGCGTAGAGTAATGTTGTCAGCATTTCTCTTAATATGAGAGTCAAATGCAATGTGACACATGGGACAGCCCTGCCGGAGCTGCGAGACGGGATGGCAGGGATAGGTGTTAAGAAAGGAAATCAATAGCAGGAGCAGCTGCCTCCATAAAATCGGCCCAATCACAGACGCAAAGTCCCCCCCAGTGCTGCTGGCGCATCTTTACCACACTCACATATGAAAAAATAATTTGTTTTATCCTGGAGATGGTGGTGCGGCATAAATGTCTTGTCTGCTGAATCAGGCACAACTCACTGACTGCTCAAGCGGAGTTTCCAATTAAAGGTGTGTGAAAATCCATGGCTATTTTCTCCCTTGTGGTTTTGGAACACTTTGTCGACTTGTCAAAACTCAACATCAAACGGAAACTCCAACGTTCTCCAACGTCCTAGTAGAAATGTCTGTTGCTATGAATAGTTATGTGAGTTGAGAGTGACCTGGGGATGGTTTGGTATTCCTTTATCATTCCTTTACAACTAATTCTAATTTTTAAACTGCACACCATCAACACATGGAGCAAGTGGCTTTTGCTCACTTCTGCTCAAGAATGACTATACACTGGCCACTGCTGGTAGAGCCATATACACCTGCAAACTCAGCTATTTCCCACACACTATGGCCTTTGGCACACCCACATGCAATCACTCCTTTTTCCAATCTGCTTTGCAGCCCATTTCCCACACATTGAACTATACGTTCATTGCACTGTCCCGCTTCTTCTCAATCTATGTATCAAGTCGCACATCCCGCAGGTATTTGTAGCCCAATGCAAAGCCACCTGCAGGAGCCTGAAGTTGACTACCACCTTAAAAACTCCAGGGTGCTTGTATATATGTATATATATATATATATATATATATATATATATATATATATATATATATATATATATATATATATATATATGTGTGTGTGTGTGTGTGTGTGTATGTGGGTGTGTGTAACCCAGAGTTTGTGAGAAGTTCATCAAGTGCTACACTGCTCTCTGCTACAGTACAGAGTCAAGATATTCTTCAATACCAAACATGTAACAAGATAGAGATGGTAATTTGCATACCAAAAGTCCTAATGCACAATTCAATGTTAAGCTTTTTATGACTATTTAAAAATCCTTCTATAGCATATCTTTTAATTGTGTAGCAGACTGACATGAAAGGCACTTTAGACGGAAATCTGTCTTTGCTTGCTGGGGAAGTTGTGAAGTGGTTGAGGTTTGTGCAGTGGGTGTGGAGTGATGGAGTGATGGGTGGGGGTTAAGAGCAGAAGTGAAAGTCTGCATGTGTCACCATGGAGACGAGTCTCCAAGGAGCAGTGCCAGTGTCCTCACATATGAGCCCCTCTTGCTGTCACACACACTGAAGCTGTCGCTATCCATAACGCTAAGCGACAGTCTGTGCCACATACACACAGACACACGGATGGCTGTACACATGCACTCTCACTCTTCTACCTATCCGAGGGGGATGGGTGCTCCATTGCTTTAACATCATGCCTGGGATTCCCAGTGGCATCTGATCATCAAATCAGCCATCAGATAATGACACAGAGAGGAAGAGCGGGGTAGAAGAGATGAAGCAGATGCATTATTGATGCAGAGGTGTAATGCACTGGAAAACCATGAGCCGTAAATTCCCCACATGACCAGTCAGTCACTATATTCAGCAGGGTAACGCTACCTTGCTTAGAGGTAGCATAGCCTCTGGCTCTCATTAACTCCCAGGCTGCTTTCTGGTAAAGGTCAGGGGAGGTATAACAGGCAGAAAAATGAACCGGTCCATAGGGACATTTACTGTACATGCTCTTACACACCATCATCTGGCAGCCAGAGAGGATCTAATGCCACTGACTCTTCAGCCAGGTGCTCAAATCTCTTGATGCAGCTGTAATTGCTTTCATCCTGAAACTGGGAATGGAGTCGCTGAATCTTCAGAACAACGGGTGACGTTCAGACAGGTTCCGATCACTCTCAATTACTTTCACACACAAAACAATATGTGCTTATAAGACCTTCTGGTCCCTCGAATGCCTGCTACGATGCGGGTATTTGTTGTGCTATGTTAATGTCAGTCTTCAGATTAAGAACTGAGTGTGGAAGCCGGGCTTTTTAAATAACAGCATGCAAGGAGATGAGCTAAAACACAAAACCCAGCTTAAGAAATAATGGAAATTGAAGGATTGAGTCCAGACACATAACAAGGCTATTAAAGGGGAAGTTATTCAGGGTTGTGTGGTGTGAGAAGTGCTATAGCTCTAAAGAAACGTAAAGTCAAACCCATTAAATGGTTACTACTTCTTCTTTTTTAGAGTTTGAGACCAGAATTTGACCTGAAACATATGTTTATATATTTGATATATTTGCAGGGTTTTGTAAGGTATTTTTGTAAGGTTAACACAGGGATGTAATGTTAGGTGTATCTGAGAACAGACTGTATGCAATATTAGGGTAAGTGTGGTAATTTCACAAACATGAACTTGCATGACAATTAAAACTATGTAAAATGTTTTACTGTTACTGTTACTGTTTACTTTTACTGTTTTTTATTTTACCTGTGAGACACAGCATGCAGGCTATTAGGGCTATAGTAAATTACTTGACTGGATTTTGTGTAAATGTTTAAGCCTACTTGAAGCCCCCCAGCAACACTAGCTAACATTTACAGGCTAACATTTACAAGCTGTAGAAGCTACCACAGGGGGCACTATAGCCTCAACAATTCAAATGAAAGAACCCTGGGTTATAAGCCTTATGTATTTTTTGCCTTGCTTTTTTCTTCATTTTTCCAAACTCAGGCCAATGACATTAGTGTGCCATCATACCTCACTATACCATCACAACCTCTGGTTCTATCTTCACCACTGTAGACTGTAAGAAACAGAAGTCAGTCAGTTTCTCTACAATACACCACTTCTCACCAAATCACTGTGAATGCTGACATTTAAACCATTAAATTATGTCAACATTTTGCAAAATCAGTGCAGTGCAGTTTTACTGCAGTACAGTGGATATTGCATGAGGAAAATGGTAACTTGTGAAGCCATGTGCTCCAACTAAAGACTTTCCTGAATAAGAGTGGGCTGCTAAACTTCTGTCTACTCATGAATCTGACTGAAAAAGGGGATATTCTTTCCCAAATAAGTCTGCACCTCTGTTCGGATTAAATTCCAATATATTAAGTATGCATTGAGTATCAGTACTAGGTATCAGCATAAATCCAAAGCCACTGTAAGATAATTGTGTTGTATTCTTACATAAATAACTGTTAAATAATTACTTTTTTGCTGTATTTTGTGGCAAATGACTCTCGCAGTACTGGCTTCCAGCCCAGCAGAATGCAAACACAGTATACTGTATTCCTCCAGCTCAGCATTTCCTATTTATTTGTCTTTGAACAACGCTGCATTTTCAAGACTTTCTTTTCTCCCTGCATGCACTCACTGTGCTTCTCTGCTCCACCTCAATCCACACCCTAAACACTGGGCTATATCTACATCCACTATGAAACATTATCCTATTGATTGGTGCAGATCTGGAGGTGCAATCTGTAGTGTGTGCGAGAGAGAGAAAGAGAGAGAAAAAAAAGAAAGAGAAAGAGTGAGAGAGGTAGAATGAGAGAGAAGGAAAGAAAGAAAGAAAGATATTTATAGGCTTCTAGGTTCCCCTTGGTCTGATGGTTGTGTTGATGGATTGGATGTTTTTGGTCAGGCTGGCACACAGGCCAGCTCACAGCAGGACTTCAGTGTGTGCTGCATTGCAGTGGAAAAGAAATACACAGATATTTGAACACTGTGTGTGTGTGTGTGTGTGTGTGTGTGTGTGTGTGTGTGTGTGTGTGTGTGTGTTTGTGTGTGAGGGAGAGAGAGAAAGAGAAAGAGAGAGAGAGAATGTGTGTGTGTGAGACTATGTGTGTGTAAATAGTCACACTACCTTGTTTGCTAGTGTGTGTGGCTGAGCTCACTTGAAAATCATGCATCTTAATCAGAGCAGGCATGCTGCTGCACTTTGGCCCTTACCTTCTGCCTGATATACTTACCTACTTACTGTAGCAGAACAGGGCACACACTTTAGTGCATTTATAGTCCTTACACACATACACATACCGACCCACCCACACAGGCATTCTTCAACCCCTCCGGATAAACACATGCTCTGAACGCTGCAAGCATGCCAGCCCCTGACACTCTTTATTTCAGTGCAGCGTTCACACATTGAAGGGTGTTCATGTAAGAACTGAGCATCAACCTTCCTCTAATTTGTGCCTATTTACCTACAACTGTTGTGCCCTACAACTGCACTCCGAATTAATACATAATACAAGCTCATTCTTGGGCACTGGGCCAGAGCATGATCAATATGTTTCCACTCTTAATATCATACATAACAGGGTGGCTGCTACAGTGGGAAATTGATTGCTACCTTGTGGATGTATTAAGAGACTGCATTGTCCCTGAGTCAATAACTGAGGTGCACCAATAAAACTACTTCCTGTTCAGGACTCCAATCAGACAATTTCTACTGCTAGCATGCCGTAAATGCAGTACAACGGTGTTCGGTGGTGAGCTACATATTTTATGTCTATTCAGTTACAGAATGTTGGCCATCTGTTGTTGTGTCTAATTTGTAGGGCTGTAATGATTCACAACATTTATGTGTTTCGAATATGCTAGTCACTATGGTCTACCCCATTTCATTACTGGTCAGCTTCTGTGGCATGAATCTGACCACTGATGGAAAACTAGATTACTCACACGTAGTACTATACATACTATTAATGGCATAAGGTCACCCAACAGTAATGTGAAAGACTAGTGAAGAGCCTGCCAAGAGATGAAAGCTGTGATTGGCAGTCAAGGTTATTTCACCATAGTGATTTTTGAATGCTCTCAAAGTTCAAATATTAGTACTGTGTTGTTTAAAATTGAATAATAACTTCTTTGCATTACAATTATTATATTCATTTCTTTGCATTATTTGAACAGTTGTCATTTCTGCAAATAAATGCTCTAAATAGCAGTATTTTATTATTATATTATTTGCAATTTAGGGGGAATGTTGTCCATGGTTTATGAAATACAATGCAAATGTTAATTTCACTAAACACATTGCCTATAAACAGTAAAACCAGAGAAACCGATAATGTAGGGTCTATTATTTTTCCCAGAGTTGTATATATATATATATATATATAAAGTGGTATTTTCCCAGTTCAGCAGCAACAACCATGTTGGAACATTATCAGGAACTAAAACCAGATCTTTCTTAGTGATCTGCTGCTCCTCTGCTACATTCTTTGCCACTCATTTCAGATTCTATAGCAATAGATGTCCGCGCATCACCTGTTACAGCTATCCTACCGGTTTTCTTCAGTTATTCCAAACTGGCTTTGGGTCTCATTGTACAATGTGGGGAAAGCTGTGTCAGTAAAATATCTTTGAGACGGGGCGCTGCTGTATCTCGGCTCTAAAGTGCACTAGCACAAAAGCCCTGGTTCTCAATGACTGAATACGGATGCAAATCCTTGGTAATAAAAGCTGCCAAAGTTCATAGTAGAAGATTTGAAGTATTGCTTGCTCAATGATCCTCGTGTTGACTGCAATGAATAATGCCAACCACAACCAAAGTGCTTCTATACTCTAGCTTTTGCAGAGGGGGGCGATGCTGGCCGGTCTGTAAAGTGGATGCCACTGACTGCACTTCTGCACTTCTGAGTTGTTCCTTTGTGTTATCAATTAACATTAAGAAAATCCTCTAGTAAACATTTTTAACTGTTCTTTGTTATGCTTAAGATTCAAATTAATAGAGAGATAGGAGGAAATACAAGATAAAGATAAAGATAAAGATAAGCAAAGTCATTCGGAGTAGTTTGATGTGACGTGGGCTTTTCTAAAGCCACTTGGTCGTATATGTTCACAGCACTGGTGATAAGAACCAAGACACCTAAAGTATTTAATGTCTATACATTACATTATATAACCTGTTACACTAAATGGTTGCAAAAATAAGTTGACATGTTTATATGATATCGGTTGGTGATAGGGTTTTATACTACAGTAGAATTCCATTTACGGTGGACATTTACATGAATGGTGTTGCTAGTCAAAATAATCCAGATTTCCAAGTACTTTACTTTTATTTACACTACATATAAACACTATAATCATGTAGGTGTAGGTTAACTGGTTCCTATCATCATCACTGTAAGGAAATCTGACTCAGAGAGGTCCTCAAACTGCTCTGAATGACAGTGGAATTATGCAGAACATTTTCTGCCCTCTGTAAAATCCCCCTTATTCAAAAAGCATTCATTTACTACAGTTTAAGAAGGCAGTCATTTTCCAAGTAAGATATCTTACCACACAGACAATCATATCTAGAGCCTTCCCTAAAGACAGCTATAATAATAAGTCACCTCAGTAAAAGTCATTTACATAAAGAAGACACTCTTTATTATACACAGATCTCTCAGTATAATAATCATATATATATTCATATATATAATACCAGTACGTCAAAAATAATAATTATAGTTATCATTTTAAAAAACTAAGCAGATAAACTACTCTTTACTTTTTAAAAACATAAAAGTTTCATATATTAATATTGGTTCTGTCTCATATAATTTGTCAACAAAAATAAAACAAAAAAGATCACAGGTTAAAGAGGTTACAAAGTAGCGTTTACTGTATGTAATACTGAATTATACAGGAGGATCAATGGTTGGCGCACAGGAATTTGTGATCTAGGCCTAATAAACAAAGGGCTACCAAAAATGGCTGTGTGCTGTTCAGTTCTCTCAAATGAAGCTAAGGTGTAGTGTGTGTATGTTTATGTTTTGTCTGTATATGTTTGTGTATGTACTTGTTCTATTGTCACTGTCTATAAGGACGGGATTCACAGAAACACCTGGGTAAGAAGCAAGGCATGATGGTATTTGTAGTGTGGGAAAAACTGGGGGCTTGTGGTTTTTAGATGAATGTTAATGAAGTCTTTAATATTTGCCCCTCTGGACTGGTCCATTACCATAGACAGAGAAGGGACAGGGTGTATTTAAGGCTGGCTTTGTGCTTCCAAAAAGCATCAGATCAGACAGCACTTTACTTACCACATGGTTCTTTAGCAGTCGGTAGCTGATGACAGATAGGAGCAATTTGGTTATACCATCTCCTTTCCTAATGATAATTGGTCAGCACAGACTGCTCAACGTATAGATATTTGTAGCTTATATTACGGTCATAATTATCTAATGGTCACCACAAAGCTCTTAATGGAAGCAAGGCAGTGATTGCTATGACAACACTTGTTTTATTTAGTAATTTCATCTGATGTACAGAATCTCCAATTCAACTTTTTTTAGTGGCTCCCACCGGAAAGTGTACGCTCTTATCAGTGCTTGCTTGTATGTGGTTGTGTATGGCATCTGTAAACAAAAGGGGTGATAGACTCTGAGTCCCATTTCATACTTTTTATGTTAAGTTTCATCTGCTTTCGTTTAAAGGAGGTAGGTCTATTTTGTTGGCAACATAGAGAGCATCTTTCGTCTCCCGTTACAGAATTCCGTTTGGGCGGGGTTTCGAGTCTTCTCCCTCCTGAAGAATCCCTCTTGGATGTGCAGGGCTCTAATAGGGGACACAGGAGAGCTGACACCAGCATGGGGTGGAGAAGACACAAGACACTGGCTGCTGCACAATTTCCTTCTCCTTTTTCTTCACATTCTCCCTCCATTCCACTCCTTTTCTTTCCATCTCTCGGTACATTAGACACCAGGCGACTGGACTCCTCCACCATGGCCAGGAACCCACCACTGGATTCAATCAAGGCAAGGGTCAGGAGGCATCAAAGCTGCAGATTGAAAGGAGTGAAGTGATTAGCATTTAGCATGGTATGAGGCCTTCTTCTGGTACAGTAGAGAATTGTTACAGGACTATGAGAGCTTTGTAAGCATTTCTTTGTCTTTTTTTACACCAACTGATAATGCTACTTTACTGAGTGGGCTGGTCTCCAGGACATGGATTAAGCCTAGCCTTGGACTAAATTGCAGTTCCAATGGATGCATTAGCCTAGGCTAAGCATTAGCCTATGTTTAGGACACTGACTCTATCTGAACATTTCATGTTATACAAATGGTCCAGAATGTTACTAGAAGAAAAACATAAACATCCATTGCATTAATACATACATTAAACATTAAGGCTGTTCTACAAACACTCACTGCAAAGTTACTATTTTTGAGATATACAGCTTTGCCATGACAGCAATAACATATACAGTATATGTCCAAATGTTTATGGACACCCCTTCTAAAGAATGCATTCAGCTACTTTAAGCCCACCCATTGCTACCACAGATGTGCAAATGCACACAAACAGCTAGTCCCTGTAGAGAAGAACTGCCAATAGAAAAGGACTCTCTGGAGCAGATGAACATATAGCTATTGGCACTATGACTAATGCCAGGCATGGGCTAGAGGGACATAAAGCCCTCTTGAATTGAGCTATGGAACAGTGGAACTGTGTTCACTGGAATGATGGCACTCCTTCCAATACTTTTGGGATGAGTTGGGGAGTTGGAGATGAGATGGGGTGGTGATTATCTAACACCCTGGACTCACTAACGCTCTTGTCTGTGAATGCAATCAAATCCTCATAGCAATTATCCACTAGTAGAAAGCCTTCCCTGGACAGCAGAGACAGTTACTACAGCAAAAGCAGAGTAAACTCTTTTTTTAAAAATACCCTTTCTGAAGAAACAAAGAATGAGCAGGTGTCCCAATACTTCTGTCCATATATTATGTGCTTTATTTCTGTGATTCTGTGAAATGCCCTTTTTGATGTGTGTGCACATATCATGTTTATCACATCAGAAAACTGTGTGTTTACTGACAGTGTCTGTGAATACGAGCAAGCATTAATATTGGTTGCTCTCTCCTAGGACTGTGGGGTCATTTCATTCCTGCCACTTCTCTTAAATGTGCTCCCAGTAGGAGAGGCCATGTAAAGATATATTAATATTTAATGATGAGGCAAATTTAATGGCAGAATAATTCAACCCACAAGGAAGCATTAGAGAGGTTTGCTTTCCTGATTTTGCTGAGCTCACAATTACTTTTGCACACACACACACACACACACACACACACACACACACACACACCTGCATAGACCCTTTATCTCTTTACTGTCTCCTTGTTAGACACATACTGTAAGCATGCTGTCAAATATAACACTCCCATTTATGGCAGTCCTGGCTAGAGACAGGTTGTATGGTTTACCATATCATTCATTTATTTTACACTACATGACAAAAGTTTGGGACACCTACTCGTTAATTGTGTCTTCTAAAATCAAGGGTATTAAAAAAGCTTTTGTTGGAGCTTCTGTTTTGGAGAATTGCTTGCTGTAAGGATTTGATTGTATTCAGTAACAAGAACGATAGCGATAACAAGATGTTGGATGATCACCACCTCACCTCATCCCCAACTCCCCAGCTTATCCGAAAAATAATGTATGGAGCACCATCATTCCAGAGAACACAGTGCCATTGCTCCACAGATCAATGCTGTGGGGACTTTATGGTTCTCTTGCTCACGCCAGGTTCATGTTTATCTGCTCCAGAGTCCCATACTATTGGCAATACTACTCTACAGGTACTGGACAAGCTGTATGTGCATCTGCACATCTGTGTCAGCAGTGGGTGCAACTTAAGGCAACGTAAAGAAGGGGTGTCCACAAATATTTGGATATATAGCATATCATTTGATTTTAAAATCAATTATGTAGCTTCTTCCTTGAATGCAATCAGTTCAGTAGGACTGCTCTTCGTACCTATCCTTTTATTTTTATATTCGTGTTGCCAAAATGTTTTAGAGTTATTAGTTAAATGACGGCACTGGTCACTCAGTTTTGCATTAGCTATTTAGTTATTTAGACCTTAAACCTAAAAAAACAGTTTAATCTTACCTGTCCCAAAGCTTGACACTTCTACAGGAGGTGGTGCAGCAGCCAGCAGATATCAGAGCTGTAAAGGAGAACATTGGTCAATGGCACAATACCAAACATAGGGCACAGTCACACTGTATAGAAAATACTAAAGGATTTACAATCATACCCACGTCTGATTTTGGAGATATTACTGACTAACTTTGTACTGTGCAAATGTGCGTGTGTTGTGCAATGTTTGACCCGGAGGGGTGGGGGGGCATATGGCCTAGCCTGGCAGAACTTCCGCTCTGCCTCAGATCTCATCTCCCTTGGTCATAACATGGCTGACCCTGGAGGACTCTCTCTCTCGCTCTCTCTCGCTCTCTTTCTCTTTCAGCGAGATACCTGCAATGTTCCCCATGAAGAGGTGAGAGGTGTAGCCTTAATGAAATAAGTAGCCGTCTCACTTTCTCATCTTCTTCACACCTCCACACACACATACACACTTGATAACTCGCTTTAATCTTCGTTCCACACATACAGTGTTGCTCTACTAGCTGGAGGTGTGACCCTGAGTGTGTGGCGATGAAAAGTGCCTTCTGTTTGACTCAAGTGTCACTTCTACACCCACTCTATGATGTTAAGACTCTCTCCCTCTCTCTATCTCTCTCTATCTCTCTCTATCTCTCTCTCCCTCATGAACATACAAACATACAAATGGCAACAATCCATATTCACAAAGCATTTTTTCTTCCTAATCATAATCTAGTTTGTGGCCTAAGAGCCAATTCTGAGCCAAACCAAGAAACTGTTTGTTCTTTTATAGATTCAAGTACTTTGCATAAAAGAGTTATTAATGATTCATGAGTGTCTCAGTACCAAGAGATTCCAAGAACTGGCATTCACAAAGACACCACGTCTGTTTGAACAAGGGCAGCCATACACACTGCAGGCTATAGTCCTCTCTCTCATCCAAATTACATACTCCATACAGCATCTACATATGCACCTTATTTTGTCACGCCCATATTCAAGAGTTTCTTCTGCTTTTCTGAGGAATTGCAGTCATTTTTACCAAATGATTTGTATGTATTTCAAGAGAATGCAGTCTGAAATAGGCTACTGCTGAGAACACATATCATCATAAAGTGTCTCACTGAGCTAATCCAACATGCCAACAGGCTATATAACGCTATTTAGAGCATAACTAAATAGCTTAGCATTACTAACTGGCTAACTAACTTTTAAACACAATAAAAAAATATGAGTGCTGTGGGCCATCATATCCAAATCAGAGGACCTGCCCTGGTAAAAAATATCAAATAAAATTAAATAAAATTAAAATGAATACTTGTTGTTATTCTTTACACAATACGCACTTTGTAAACAATGTATCTAACATGTCAATCTATCTAATATATATTAACAATCATTTGATATTCGACCTTGACATTCGACCATCACTTTTAAAACATGAAGCACTCCGAATATTCACTTTATTAGAACTTTTTTTTTTACACTGCATGTCTTTCTTTATTATTGTTCATCATTCTGGACAAAAATTGTTTTACAACCTTTTACAGACTTGTAATGCTACACAGAACTAGCCAATTAAATGTATTTTGGTCACTTACTGAACCTGTTTGTACTGAATTATTGTTTTTATATTGCTGAAATCAATGATTCCAAAATTCAAAGTGATTCTGGGATCTGGGTGTAACTGGGATCTTGAGATCTCATTTTCGTTCCACCCCATGTACCACACGTGATGCAAATGACAATAAAGCCTCCTTAAATCCTTGAACTTCTGAATGGTAAGTTTGTGGACAGCCCTTCTAATGAAAGCATTGAGCTACTTTAAGTGGCATCCACTGCTGACACAGATGTACAAACATTCACACACACACACATGTCTAGCCCCTGTAGAGAAGAACTGCCAATAGAATAAGCATGAACCTATTGGCACCATGCCTAATGCCAGGTGTGGGCTGGAGAGGTATACAGTGGAGCTGTGTTTTTAGTAATGATGGAGCTCCATCTATTACTTTTTGGATGATTCAGGGTGTTGAGGTTAAGAATGAGGTGGGTATCATCCAACATCTTGACTTCACTAACACTCTTATTGCTGATCCTTACAGCAATGCTCCAAAATCTAGTAGAAAGCCTTCGCTGGACAGTAGAGACATTTACTCCCACATAGGAACTTTTTAAAACCCTTGATTTCAAAAGAAACAATAAAAGAGAAGGGGTCCCAATACTTCTGTCTCTCTATATTTTATCTCCTCTTCCACTTACGAACACCATTGTGGTATCGAATTGTGGTTTACCATCAGCACCCCAATCTCTCCACTTGTTGCAATGAGCTATAAATAAGAGATAATTCATTCAATGCTCTCTTACTGAACACAGACAGCTGACACTGACTCCCCACACAAACCCTTCTTCTCTATTCAGTGGTATATTACTGCAATACAACTGAAGCATCCAGGGACTTGTGATGGAAACGGGCTCTCCTACAGGAATATTCCCAGTGCTCCTCTAACAGGGTACATGTCTGATGTAAAGCTGAGCTAGGAGAGTGTGTGTGCACTCCCTATCTTTATTAATGTCTACAGACTGTATTTTCTGACTGAGCACAAAAAGAAATCTGAATTCATCCCCATGTGTCCTAATATGTCCTTGAATAATAGGCACAAGAAGTTAAAATCATGGTAAAATCACCCTTAAAACGGCATGGAATCGCAATAAGTTTTACATTCTCGCAATGTTCAAAAGCTTTTTACATTTCAGGAAACGAAATGGACCGCCAGTTATGCAGACTCATGCTAGTCTAATTTGTATTGCTTTTCAGTGCAGACTCATTCATAATCAGTAATTTGTTAAACAGTGCTTTTACAGTGGAGATCAATGCCTTATAATTATGTATAGCAGCTAAAATCATATAAAATATGAATACTGAATGGCTCAAATGGATAAAAAATGACAAAAAGCCTCTTCAAACTATTTGTTCCAGGACACAGATAGGACATGTTGATTTCTAGCTTTTCTTAGTGTTGACCATACTGCTATCATTCATTCACTCATCTTCTTATCCAATTCTTCCTGGTCAGGGTTGCGGGGGTTCTGGGGCCTACTCAGAATTATTGGGCGCAGGGCAGGAACACTCCATGGACAGAGAGTCAGTACAGGGTACACTCACACCTAGGGGCAACTTAGTATAGTTCATTCACCCACCATCTGTGTTTTTGGGAGATGGGAGGCAACCAGAGGTTCACTTAGGGATAACTACTCAAGGCAGTGACTCGGGCGAAGATTGAACCCACAACCCCAGGCCCCTGGAGCTATGCAATACGCATACTCCCTGTGGTGCCACCGTGACACTCCCTTCTGCTGTCAGTTTTATGCAAAAGTGAGTAATCAGAACACTGGTGAAACTAAACTTAGCAAAAGTCTACCAATTCCCTGAAAGCACACTACTTAAGAGTGTTAACCTGACAGCAGCATGTGTAACATAATGAAGGGCATGGTAAGCATAAGGAGATAAATGGAAGTCTTGTTGAGCCTGGCTGCCACAAGTGCTACATGTGTCAGTAGCTCTAATAAAACACCCCAGAATTCACACTGGCTCTGTTTCTTAGCTGTCTTACTTCAGAGAACCTCACACACACCTACATGCACGGCAGGGTACAGACATATGAGTCCTATCACTGAGCTTTGTGGGATGGTTGTCTTTCAGTTCTCAGCAATGTTTCAGGGATGTCTCAATTTGAGCATTTGCTGTTGGGAGAAAACAGGTGTGCTTTAGAAGAACAATTCAGCACATCAATCAAACTTCTGTACCTGTATGTGTGTGTGTGTGTGTGTATGAACATCCATGTGTTTTTTTTAAGGTTTTCAATATGACCTATATCTGACATTCTTCTGTAGAGTTCAAGCTCATAAAAAGCAAAGCTTAACATGAATATTCATTTTCATCTTTGCAGCACGACAGGAGCCTATAAGAAGTGCCAGTGGCAAACAGATGGGCTTTTCAGTGTGAATGCGTTTGAGCTTACTGTAATAATGGCGTGTTATTCGGCCATGGGCACTTATTTGGTTTGCGCCCTTGGTTCTCTTAACCTTAATTTTCAAGCTTTTTATTTTCCTTTGACTCTGCAGTTTTGCCCTTCTATTTCCAATTTCAGACATTTTCTTTTGAGCGGTTGCGACATTCATCTTCTAATTGTGTTAGAACAGAGACATCACCCCAAACATTCATGAGGACTGTTACCCCACTATCCTGCCACTGAAAACCTCCCTCACTGTTGTCACCCACTTTCTCTTCTCCTAAGCGAATGTTGAGTCACATTGACATTAAATTGTTAAGTCACACTGCCACGTATTAGATATGCTTCAAATTCCAATTCCAAATATAAAGTGGCCCAAATCAGAATTGAAAATATCAGATTCTCTGTGTTTTTTTTTTTTCTGTTCACACGGCCACACAGCTAACACTTGTGTGTCATATATGATGAAACAGGTCAGATTTGGGACACTAAGGCCTAAGAGGCCTTTATATTGGAACCTGGCGATACAATATGCATCACGATACAGGACAATGAGTCAATATACTGCGTTTTTTTTTTCTTTTTTATCCTAATGCAATCAGAACAGTGGGATCTGAAGACGGAGTACAACACTGCTATCTGGCAGTCAGGGTTTAAACACAATGCTAAATGAACCACTGTCTGAAACCAATCTTTGCATGGAAACTATCAATAAAAAATCTATTTTTGAGAATCGATACAGTATTGCAAATAATAATATTGCAATACTTCAATATATCATGCCATGTCTCACTTATTCTCTCTCTCTCCGTGCCTCTCCCTTTGTCTCTTTCTCCCTTCAGATGATCTGGACTACTCCTGTTCTCATCAGAGATTGTACAGAGCCTCCCTGCTGACCTTCACAAGGGCATCCACTGTGCCACTCATTAAACAAACCCATAAGCTCATCTCTGCTGTGCTGAGCTGCTGGGTGGCCTTCACACAGGGAGAAAGGGGGGGGAGTGAAAAATAATGAATATACTTGTGGGAAGCAAAGAAGCCAAGCATAAACACAAATCAATATTTTTCATTCCCAAGGAGAGTGGAATGCAGCACATCAGTCCCAGTCCCACTCCTGCTCACGTTTTCCTATGTTTTAGCATGCTGGCTTTAGCACCAGTAATGTTTCCCCTTTATTTCAAGGTGAAATTTCAAACGAAGGCGGTAACCTTCAGTAGTTTTGTGCACAAGTGGATTAGCGTTGTTGGTATGTGCACAGGAAGCAGGACCCCTGTCAGTTAGCAAAGCTTAGCCGAGACCTTCGTGCCCCACAATCTAAGATATGCTACACACTGAGGTACTTCTCTTAGTGCCTAGTGTACAGAGTCGGAAATGGCTGATGAAAGTAAAAACAAGAGGAAGAGCAAAAGCAGACACTCTTTGAATGACAACACAATATGCCTAGCACATCAAAGAGCAAAACACATACACACACACACACAGCGATAATCAGAAATACATCACAGATGTCATTGTACAACATGGAAAGGCCTGTTCCAAAGACATCACAGGGCAGTTTTACGTACACAACAAAGGGAGGGCAAGCACTCTGTGTTATCTCACGCACTCTGCTTCTACATCTCTACTATTCCAGTTAAAAAGCCTTTATGAGAAAAGACAGAAATAATTACATAAAACCACCCCAGGGCATAGCTCCATGCATGATATGTTTATTAAAATATATGAATCTTGTGATGTTTCCATTGTTTCGTTGTTTTTTATTAACAAGCACAGGGGTGCTTGCTTACGCCAGAAGCAATGGAAACGGTCAGGGGTGCAACAGCCGGTTAGACGTGTGCATACATATTAATGTTATTAAATATCTTCACCAAAAATAATAATAGGGGGGGAGGGACTGGCTTCAAAGTGAAATGCTAATGAGGGGAGGAGAAGCAGCTGTTGGCCTACTTTAGAGGCTGGCCCTGGAAGAAAAGTCTGATTGCTATCTGTGGAGCACTTTGCACCTTGCCCTTGGAGGAGATAACTGAAAGAGAGCAAAGCCTCTGGCCTAGACCATCCCCTCAACCTGCCCTCTCTCTACCATGGTTCTCCCAAGCTCTCTGACTTCTGTCATCCCATAATGCCCCACCTAATAAGCATTCTACAAGTGATGGGGCTAATATAGCGTCTTAAGACCCCAGTTTACACATGGTCACTTCATCTAGCTTAAGGATCTGGATAAGGTCAAGCCATATAAAAATGCAAGTGCAAACTCACCCAACAGATACAAATCTGATCACTCAAACCACTTCAGGAGGTGGACCGAGATGCATTTGAGGCAAGTTATGAAAGTGTAAACCAAAAATCAGTAATAACTGCCACAGACATTAGCACATTTGCTTATTCCGCCCCACACTGCCATCGTATTTCAGTCTGACTAACAGGAGATGCATTTGACTATCAAGTGTAAATGCTTGTGGTTAAAATCGTATCAGGATACAATCTAGATACTAGTCACATGACGAAACGAGGTGTAAACAGGGTCTAATCCATAGTTTTCTTTAACCTTTGTTCTGTTTGGCCTACAGTCGTGTGGAACCCACGATGGAACGACATCAGGGAAATCAGTGCAGCTGAGAGATTAAACTGCTATTTGGACAACAGGATGATAAAATACCGCACATAGAGAATTTTCCCTAGGGCTAAATTAACTCTAATCATTGTTCACTGTTAAATCTGAGTCTGTTCTCCATGGCCAAGTCTTCTCTATAGAGAGCCTTTACTCCTTTAAAAAAGTCGTGGTGGTGATATATTTTTCACCAGAAATAGACCATCAGTGGAGACTGAATGAAATGGTGCATGTTTTAGGATGTGGAGAGGGTATTCTTGTTGCAGCAGGTTCTAAAAACAACCAATAAACACACATACAGATTGAGGGGGCCACGCGTGTCCCACTGACCCAGCTTCCATAACAGGCCCCGGCAGTCTTTCTCTACACAAACCCATGTTTTTAGCAGAGAGGCCTCAGCAGCGGGATTTCAGAATGGAAAAAGCTATTAACAAAGTAAACGACAGATCCTCCGACAGATATCTCCCACCATCACAAGATGAGACAGGAGAGCAGCTCTGAACCACACAAACAAAGGGGCCTTCCAGTAATGTCATTTTTAGTTACTGCCCGAATGACATGGCTACTTTAACTGAAGTGGGGGCCATTTTACAACAGTGGCTGAGGGCTCTTGTGAGCAGAAAATTGACTCTCGAGGACTCTCGGCTCCTCTAACCTGCTAAAAAAGCTTTGTGACAAATGTGTTCATCAATATGGAATGGTACTACACTCCAGAGATGTTTGTGAATACCATTCGTGTGTCTGCATGTGTTGTGGTGTGACGTGCTTTGTAGAAATTCAAGTCTGACTAACAAAGAAAGAAAAAGATGGGTGAGAAACACACAAATCAGCTCATTTTACTCACGTCAAATGATTTGGTTACTTTTTTAACACAGTTGCTGATTAGGACTGCATGGCGAATGTCCAGAAGTTGGTAGTAACCTGTACCCTGTACCCTTATTTCTACTTCAGCACATATGTAAGGAGAGGACCCTACTTTTTACTCAGTTCCATTTATGAATAGTTATTAATCAATATTTTACACACTAGGAAGATGAGGACTGACACCTGCCTCCACTGACACCAGGCAACCAACCACTGCCTCTTTTCGAACGGCTGCCAATGAAATGTCACAGGGCAAACAATGTGCCTACAGCTGCCTAAAGAATTGCAATATAATCACAATATATTGAATTGTAACCCCTGTATTATGATACATATCATCAGGTTTTCCAGTACACAAGTATTGGAAAATAGTTTAATGTTGAGTTGTATTAATATTGCTTAGCACTAGCTGTTAATGAGATGACATTGAGTGCAGTGTTACTGTTTATGCTGAAGAAAATTCATAAAGAAAATCAGATACGTCCCTGCAGTCCCCCCCCTATGGTGACAACTGCTCCATCTTAGGCTCATTCTCTCTCTGTCTAAGGCAACGCTCATCTGCATATAAATTTCATTCATTTTAATGGAACTCCCAATCACCTAGCTCTGCCTCTTTCCTCATCTGAGAGTGTGGAGAAGGATGTGCTGATTTCATCCCTGTTGCATCCCTGAAAAATGCTGTGCTGGTGAATAATAAAACAAAAACTCTTTTTTTACAGAATTCAGAAGAAAATGACATTACTAGAACCCAGCTATGTGCACGTAGAAGTAAGGAGCAATTGAACCAGCTGCAGGTTCCATACATAAGGCCTTGTGAACCTGTTGTGCGTGGGTGAGTGTGAGCAGTATTAGAACAACCTTCAGCTTCTAGATTTACTGCAGAGACACCACAACTGCATTACTTGCATCATGCTTTCTTGTACCAAAAGACAAATTACACAGAAGACTATATCCTCACTAATGGAAAAAAAGTATTTTTTTATCCTTCAAAACACCAGCTATCCTACGCTGGCAGAAAAAAGTGAATTTTTGTTCCCAAAGGTACAAACAGAGCAAATGAACTCTTAAAGGTACAACATGGTCCACAAGGTCCAGCTGTGTACTTTTAAGATACACTACAGTCATGTTACCAGAGAAAAGTGCAAATGTATACCTTGTCATAATAATAAATTCAGAGCCTAAACTTGAGGCAGTCTATAGTATAGAGTATAGAAGTAATAAAAAAGGAATATGGCATGAATACAGTAACATTTGCTACTGCATTGGCATGTATAGTTACCAGTGGAACTGGTCACTGGTTCGCTTACACTACATGTCCAAATGTTTGTGGACACCCCTTCTCACCAATGTGTTCAACTACTTAAAGTTGCACCCATTGCTGACACAGATGTGCAAATGCACACACACACACTGCTGGTCTAGACCCTGCCGAGGAGTACTACCAATAGAATAGAACTCTCTGAAGCAGATAAATATGAACCTATTGGCACCATACCTAATGCCAGACATGGGCTAGATAAAAAAAGCCCCCCCACCTGCACTTAGCTGTGGAGCAGTTTCAGAACTGTGTTCTCTGGAATGATGACGCTCTATTCAATGTTTTTGGGATGAGTTGGGGATGAGGTGGAATGGTTACATCCTGACTTCACTAGTGCTCCTGCTGTTGAATGCAATCAAATCCTAAGAGCAATGCTCCATCTTTTAGAAATCCCTGGCTGTACAGTACAGACAGTTACTCCAACAAAAGCAGGATAAACGATTCTGTTATACCATTGATTTTGGAAGAAACAATGAATGCAGGTCTCTCAATACTTTTATCTATATAGTATACATAAACAAAGGTATCGAAGGCATACCCTTGAGGGCATCACACCAGTGACAGTTCGGTACCTTTTCTTAAATATCTAAAAAGCACCTCATGGATCTGGAATGAACTCACTCACTTACTCACTCACTCACTCAATTCAAGTTTACCAGGCTGCAGAGTCTTGACAATTGGCACTTAAATAGCTTTCTGTATGTTGCATAACTGTGTTGTTCTGACAGTGTATGCATCGTGTGAAATTGTTAAAATAATGCTGAACAGAAATCTTTCAAAAATCACTTGGGAACAATTACAATTAAGGAATATTGTTTGTTTTGATGACAAACATATGTATATATGATTGGTCCACTGATGTTAAAATTATGACACAATGTAAAGAACAACTTACATCAAAAAGTGAAAAACAAAAATGGACCCCTTACGCAAGGTTTTTGCATAAAGCAACGATACATATAAATACATGGCTGTGTTATAACTTATCAGATATAACAATTTTGTTATAATATATATAATTACTTATCAGCATATAATAAAATTGTATATATTGTGGCATAGTGCGTATCCTTATGTAATATAAATATTAATGCGTTATACTCACATCCTTACCATTACCAGTGGCCAAAGACAGTCTACATTCACTAAATGTGTTCTAGCCACTCTCCTACATTAGCCAAAGGCATTCTGGGCACTTGCTTCATTAACTGAAGATGTCCTAAGTATCTGTATATGATATAGGTGTCTTTGGTACATTAACCAGGGGCAATAAAGATGGAGGAATGTCAAATAAAAATGTCAAATTAAATGTGCTAATCACATCCCAACCATTTTCTCATATATACTGTATAGAGTATAATGTTAATTTAGCCTATAATACAAATCGTCCACCCATAGCACTACATGTCTTTGCTTCATTTCTAAAACCAGCCTGATGTAAAGTGCATCTTTTAATGTGCGTAGCATTAACAGCAGCAGGCTGCCTGCATTCCGACTGAGTCCAAGAGCTGCACACAGAGCTTTCAGACTGATACATGAGCAGGGTCCTGCCTTTTCTGCCTATGCTCAGAAATGTGAGCCTGGTCGTCTGAATCAAGAGCAAAAAGTGCAGCACTTTCACTGTGGAAAAAAGGCATCTCATCTCTTTCTCTGTCCTTTTTCACTCGATTTTCGTTCTCTAAAGTCTGATTTCACTCTTTTTTTAAAGTAACACAAGAGCTATTGCTGCCCACATCACACTGCATGCTATAAACTAAAAAAAACAGATGAACAAGCAGCAAAAAATGTCAATAGAACACCAAACCCAAAATGCATACATTCACAGCAGTATGTGTCAGACAGTATAAGAAATAATTATCAGAAAACCCAATAGATAATACTTGTACCTACACTAATGTTTCTATTTGTTTGCACAGCAACACAACAGCTAATAACAGTAATAGATTTCTATGCAAAATACATAAACTCAAATAAACACGTCAGTCACTAGTCCCTTTTATGGTGAACTGCTCTTTGTGGCTGTTGAGCATAGTTACAATGAGGGTGGAGGGAGGGGAAGGAGAGTTTACATCTTGTCACCAGTCAGACAAGGTATCGTCACACGTTACAGGATAACCACAGTTACCATAACACACATCTGTACATTTGATAGAGATATGCTTCTAACACACACAGTAAAGCCCACCAGAGCTGTATTATGATCTATGTTGCCCAATCACATCCAAGAGTGATTGAGAACAGCTCAATAAGAGATTACAGCCATTAATCTCTACGGCGTCCCCTCAAAACATGAAATGGACCAGCACAGATAGCATCTACAACTGCACACCCATATAGAATAGTAATACATTCAGTGCCCAAGGCAAGGCCAAAAACAGGGCAACCGGCAACTGATGATTCATCAGTGAACCAGTGATTGTGTGTAATGCTGGTTTTCATTTGACAAGGGCATGTACCAGTGTAAATATACTCTATATTAATATCTTACTTTCGAATGCATCATTTCAGTGCCCCTCATGTGCACTGGAGACCCACAGGGCTGCTAGTATTCACATTACACCTGATGGCCTCCTCTGCCTCAGCCATTGCAGTCATTTCTGCTGAAGATGAGTTATCTGTCTGTTCAACAATGTGTCTGTTTGAGCTGTTTCTTGAATATCCGTGGCCAGCGAAGGCAATGTGCTCAGCATCTAAGGAAGGGTAGTTATTATGCAATACAAAAGCTATTAAGAAGTTACAACACTGAACTAAAGGGGTGATACCTACACCTAGAGAACATATACTAATGAGTGTTTCCACCCCAATTGTAACAAATTCCAGTGGGAAAATATGATAAAATTAATAAATAAATGATATGTATTGTTCTGAATAAACAAGGGCATGCAGTGCATCACTCTTTTCCCTGTGACCTAAACTTTGACTTTAGCCAAGTGCGGGAGGTCCTTCAACATCTAAAAACAGGAAAAAAATCAATGACTTTTTCAAAACCTCCATCCAATCTCCATAATTTTATATTACATATAATTATTGTATATAATATTATATATCTCTTTTTAATTCATTCTAATATATCTCCAGTTTGACTTCAACTTCAGTTGCAAATATTTCTTGAATTTTTTGCTTGCTTCTGCTATTCTGTGCTCAGCATGGTCAGTATACTGTATATCTGAGATACTCCAAGCTAGTGATAGTCAGTGGATGACTACATATTCATCTGTGACCCAGTGGCTCAGGATGCTGGAAGATTGCCCTTCTTCCACACAGCCGCAACAGCCACTCCCCCACTGTACAGTGTAACATCAGCTACCTCATAAATCCCCCTGTCAACGGAAAAGGTCAGCAGTGCAGGAACGACAGAGATGTGTGAGAGTGATATAATGAGATACGTATAATAAGACATGTTCGTGTAGAATTGGTGGCTGCTAATAGATGACTATATGAACATGTCAAGCAGTGTTGAGTGATATTTTGCATTAGTACTGACATCATATAGTGTTAATTATTTTTAGCAGTATTGAGCAAAAGTTTAAAAAGCTTTCTCTGGCCTGTTGATTTTCTAGGGCAGAATGAATATACAACATTCAAGAATTTGGTGCACAAGGTACTTTTTTTCTGAAATCAACACAACCAAATGTCTTTTAAATTGCCAATGGCAGGACCTCTTAACTTCCTGTTAGTAATCACCAGGGAATACAGCTGGTAGCTTCTCTGTGCCTACATAAAAAGGGCTTGCTTGACAGAACTCATGGTACTGACCAACAGACAGTACAGTGGGAAAGCCCAATAAGCTCTGTGCAGATCTGAGAAGAATGATCAGAGATTTATGTCAGGAAGGTCTCTTGGATCCACTTTTAAACAACTATTCCAAGACCATCAGTTTAAACAACTCTACATAAATACAGAGTATTCGGTGAGAACTACCTTGGAATTCTTCTGCATAACCTTATACAGCCAGCTAAACATTTGAAACCTGGACACAGTTAGGAGGTCCAACAGGACAATGTCTACAAACACACACCAAAGGTATATACTGTAGGATTGATAAAGCAGGCTAACATTAGACTTTTGGAATGACCTTCCCAAAGTCCTGACCTTCAACCTACTGAACATATGAGGACTGTGGTTAAAAGTCAGGGCTGGGTCAGGAACCAAATAACTTTAAAATTTATTTGGAAAATGTAAAAATCTAAAATGTATTTAGCTCTATCAGTTCTGCCATGAAGGGTGTTCAAATAACCAAACAGAACAATGCCAGTGGCTTGTTGATGGCTACCTAAAGTGTCTGGTCAAGGTGCAACTTCCTTAGGGACATTTTACCAAATATTACGTGCCCTGTAAAGACATTTTAGATCCTGCATGTATAATTTTGACCCTTTGTTAATCCCCTAAAAATTTATATTTTTTTCTATATAAAATGTATGTTGAAAAACGAACACTTCATTGAATCATTGAAAGCCCGGCATTGCTATGGCATTCATGTCCATGAGTTATGGGATTATTTATGTTTACATTTGGTTTGTATTTCTATTGATAGGTTAATGAGTTGTGGCAAAAGATTGAGCAAAATAAAATGAGGAGAGAGCAAATAAATATAGAAATTAAATATAAGGATAATTTATATAGCTAGATAGATAGCTAGATAGATAGATAGATAGATAGATAGATTATTAAACCTAAACTAAGTCGGAAGCAGTGATATAATTAAGATATACTGGCCAGCTCTAAGCTCAAAGATAATTACTTCCCCCTATGTTCGCACGTCTTTTTCAGCATAATATCACTACATTTCTCAGTCCTTTTAAAACACAGTGAGCAGTCAGACTCTGCCACACTCAACGTTTTTGTGGTTTAGGACTCACAAAGTGGATGATTTAATCTGGACCCTGCAGTTCAAGCTAGACTGAGAGGATGTAAGAGCAGATTAGGTAAGAGGCCTGCATCTGTCTGGCTGCCGCCCGCCCCCTCGCTGCCTCTCTCCAGGGGAGTGATCAATGGCCGCCCCCTTATGCCCGCAGCCAGCAGGTAACCGTGGCTTCTGGGTAAAGATCTGACCAGGTGCTGAGCATGAGATATCAGGGTCTTTCATAAGGGCTCAATATATATGTTGCATCAGTTCTATTCATTTTTTTATGTTTTTACATTTCTAAAATACCACAGAGTTTTTTTTGTTTTGTTTTGGGGAGGGGGGCATTATTGGTGTCTACATATTAAATGTAATTGCAATGAATTAGAATTCATTCTAAGATTCTAAAATCAATGCAGTGGAATCTCAGCCTTCATATTGATCCATTGGAATGTAACAACACATTTTTGCACCATTAGTCCTGCCTACACGTGAAACACATGCCTTCCAGTGACACACTAGGATGTTTTCCAGGGAACGTGAGAGATGTACCCTAGGGCCAGTAATTGGAATGAATAATGTGGATCATTTCCGTTGTGTTTAATTAGACCATTAAGAGATTAGCTGGAGAGGTGGAGAGTAAGAGTTGACAACATATGCTGTTAAACAAGACAGCAGCTACAACTGCTATGGACATTTACATGGACCTCTGTCGGGAGCTGACAATGATAACTACACACTTCAGAAAGTAATGGTGATGATGTAAAGGCAACTGAGACATCTTCAATTGAACTGCTTTATCTCTCTTGATTCTATCAGGGAAGCCATTTTTTTCTTCCCCTTCCTCTATCAAAAATGATGCACTTGTAAGGGTGAGTGCATACACAGGGGAACTCGAAAAAAGCAAGAGCTAGAGTTGCATCGGCAGCAAGCGTGAAGGACATCGTAGTGGCGTAATACTGTCTGAATATCTATCTATCTATATAATATATATAGACTTACACATTATGTCCAAATATTTGTGGACACCCTTCTAATAAATACAGTCAGCTACTGAGACAGTTGCACCCATCGCTGACACAGATGTGCAGATGGCTGAACACACACACACACACACACAACTTCCATGTAGACGTTGCCTAAAGAATAATATTCTCTGGAGCAGATAAATGTGGACCTATTGGCACCATGTCTAATGCCAGGGGTGGGCTAGAGGGGTACAAAGCCCTCAGCATTGAGCTGTGGAGCAGTGGAACTGTGTTGTTTAGAATGATGAGATGGTGCTCCATCTAATACTTTTGGGATGAGATGGGGAGTTGGAGATGGGGTGGTATAGAAATCATCATACATCTTCACCTCACTAACGCTCTTGTCACTGAAAGCAATCAAATCCTCACAGCAATGCTGCACAATCTAGTAGTCCTTTCTTGGACAGTAGAGACAGTTACTCCAACAAAAACATATGAAATACACTCCTTTTTAATACCATAGATTTCGGAAGAAACAATGAATGAGCAGGTGTCCGAATACTTTTGTCCATATTGTGTATATATAATTCACAAACATCCAGTCTATAGTAGTATTCATGTAACCTGAATCTTATGATCCTGTGATGAGGCAGAAAGGGCCTGGATCAATTGCTTATTCCTGAACTAATGAATGGTCGATGAATGTTGTAGTCTTCCGCTCGGCCCGATGCTTTCATCCATGCTCCCTTTTCTACACTGCGTGCAAGCACTGATGCACACAATCTTACATACTACAGTCGGCATGAATATTTATAGCTTATGGCATTAGCAACAACAAAAAGGGACCACTGGGGGAATACACGTATGCCTATTTGGGCGACAGCTTAGCCAGATTTGAATTTCCATTAAACTGCGAAAGAAGCAAGCGGCCGTTAATTATGCCGATACTCAGTCAAGCTCAGTCAATGGGCTGGGTCACAAAGAGCTGATTAGATTTAGTTTAGTGCTGAACGGCTAGGCTTCAGAGAAATCCTACGTAACTGTTACACAACCTCACAGCACCCAGCCTTCTTCTCAGAAATGGATTTCAACGTCAGAGTTAAAGAGAGCAAAAAGGGCGGTCTGATGCTCATTCTCCACCAGCCACTGGATCTCATGAGGAATGAAAGGGAGAAATTAAATTCCCGTTAAATGTTACAGCAAGCACACAGAAACCAATCCCCCTATTCAATTCAGTGAGTGGCTTAGCCTCCAAATGAAATTACTGCAAATCACCAAAACAGTCCACTGTCACATCAGCCTTGAACTACGGCGAATGCCTACAAAGCGTGAAGCGTGAACAGTGAGCCGTGCTTGTTCTCTGTCACATTACCAATGCAAATGCAGCCCATCTATGGCATTATTCATTATTTACATGAGGAATTGACAAGCCATCTGATTGACAGACACTTTGAGCTTCCTCAACAGAAGGCCCTGGGGAACACACATGCACACACACACACACACAAAGACCCTTTCTGAAACAGACTCACAGGACAGCCCCTGGTTGTAGAGCTATATTTAGGGTGATGCTGGTCAAGGTCACTGGCAGCGTCCTCTGTGAGAGAGGCAGATATCCGGCTGGGCTGCTGGCACTCCCTGGGGCTCCGGGAGCAGCATGGATGGGATTGAGAATGGAGATAGCAAACCTGGCTCTGCTGGAGATCACTCTGGCTAAGAAAGAGGTTACGGTAATGCAACACTGATAAGCTGGCAGAAGGATGGGGAGATGTTTTATTGCATATCTTTGCAGGGGGGGGAACATTTCAAATAGTGTAAGTGAGCGTTTCCAGAATTTAAAAATACAAGCAAAAATTTAGGCCTAGTAGTGTATGTACTTCAGAATGTTCCCTAAAACTTAAGTGCAGCATGTTTACAAACCCTATGGCCAAAACAAATCTAAAACATGGCTATAATGTCCAAAAATGCTCAACAACACAGTATATTTACTAAGATTAAGCATACATCCATTGCCACCATTAAATCCTCAATAAACAATTAGTAAGCCATGTCTGACAGCTTTTTCTATGGTGCCAATCTCCAGCCATGTATACAACCTAGCAATGGAACAAAGAGAGGTCCAAGCACAAAAGTATTCATATGTTTTACAGCAAAAAAACAGCTCCCCAAGTATAAGCCACTGGGTTGTTTAAAAAAGTAATGTGTGCTGAATACAAACTATTAATTACAGCCAAACTGAGCTTGATGCTGCAAACCAAGAGGTCAGCTAAAATCAGGCATGCCCCAGAGATGGAGGGGGGAAATAAAAAGAAATCTGTCTGTCCAAACCCTCTTATGGGATAATCCAGCCTGGCTGGCCATGGGTAACATGGACACACTGTAATTCCCTGCTTGGACTGTTGGCGCAGGATTTTAGCAAATGCCAGAAATGCCATTGAAGGGGAGGGAGGGAGCACGGTCGCTCCAGTTTGATGAAAATCTTCTGGGCCAAAAATAAAATGGATCAAAAACATTATGGGTAGAACACAGAGGTACAGCAAACTCAGAAACCATGTACTGATTATAGATTCTAGGGAGTAAGGGTATGAGTTTCTGGAAATGAACTTCCGAGGGAGCTTAGGACTAAAAAAGTGAGAGAGTGCTGGGTCGAATTAGTGGCTAAGATGCTAAGTGTCTTTGTGGAAGAGTTTAATAGGATCTGCAAATTTATGAAACAGACTTTTGGAAATGGAGATGAGAGAGAAAGCTAGAGGGAATGAGACAGAGCGAGAGAGAGAGAGAGAGAGAGAGAGAAACACAGCTCTTCCCTGCTTACACCCCCCCCCCCCTTGTTAGAGTGGTGTGAACGAACAGCAATCAGAAGGATTTATCTCAGTAAAGACCATCTGCAGCAAAGTGCCTTCCACTCTGTGCAAACTCAGAACTGCCTGTCTTCAAACACACCACACAACACAAGGCCTCCAGTCAGCTCCAGCACCACTCTGCCATGCCACCTCCACCATGTTAAATGTTACCAGCAAGCATGTAAAGTCCCCATACGTTTACTGTCAAAACCGTCTTCCATCAGCACCAGAATTGCCTCTTTGGTCAGAGAGATCAGTCGCTGCAGAGCATCTGGACATGTCTTCCAGCGCAGTGAACTCAGGTGTTAATTAGCTGCTGTTATCTGCCTCTTAAACGCAGCGTAAGGTAAACAGCACTGCTTCAGGAAGTGTCCCATGGCCTTGGCTAGCTCCACAAGTCAGCACTTTCTCCCTTCAGGAAATCATTAGCAGCCTGCTGCTGGAGAGAATGCCTGCCACACACCAACAGTAGAGGCTTATATTTTTTCTTCTTGGTTCTGCACACAGTCATTACCCCATTTGCTAAGGGACAAAGGCAAAACGAGATAGAAAGACAGAGCATCTACATTACAGAAATGGCTCCATCCATTGTACCTAAACTGGATTTTGTCAGATGTGAATACAGCCTCCTTTCTACCTCAGTGCTTTGTGCGCAAATGAGTGTTTAAGCTAAAATCACCTTTCAATCAGTGTAAGAATAGATTCTGCTCACATGTCAAATGATTTTTTCAAATGATTTGATCAGTTTTTTGTCAATATCACCCAAACTTTAGGTGTATGTGTGCAAGACAAACCTCTCCTCAGATTCAGCAAGATCTAAAGATGTACAGATGTGTGGCAATACACTCAGATTTATGATACTGGGTTCACAATTTGATACTTTTGCATCATCTACTAATAAGACTAGAGCTGGGAGGCGGGACAAGAATGCCACATGACATGAATGTGTTGGAGTGGGTGCCCGGTGCTGATTGTTTGCAAACTTTGGTGTTATAACTACACAGTTGCATTAGACATTATAATTAACCACAAAGCACATTATCACCTTTTTCAATACATTGTTACACCAATACTTAAACATACAGGTGCCAAAAGGACTCTCTGAAGTAATGAAGAGACGTTTAATGTATGATGTGTGAGTAGAATGGTCTTTTTAAACTTAAAGCAGCATTATGCAAGAATTGATATTTCTTACTTCTGGGCCCCACCTTCAGTTGAGAAGTGTAATTTGTGCTTTGAGCCACCCATGAAGGACACACTTTACACATTTTATGCATTTCTGAACAAGCTGAGAGACACAGAACCCTTACTGAAAGTGAAAGAAGCATGTGGACTGACGAGGTAACGAGTAAAATTTAGGATTTTACAGAAATCCGTACTGTATTACAGGATTACAGCGTTCTGCAGTTCTCACAAGCGTTGTCCTGCCCGCCAAAGGTTCCATAGTGCAGTAGCAGCGTTCGGAGCACAGAGTAACAACGATAAAGATGCTGTTCTCCATTTGACAAGTCAGTGGAGCATCACAATGATTTAGAACTTTTTTATTTTAAGGTACAAAAATGTTACATAATGTTGCTTTAAAGAACCTTTATGTCATTTAAATGGAGGTTAAGGGAGTTGTTTCTATATTCACAACCTTCACAATCTTCAAACCCACGCATCTCAGTCTCATTAGCGAGCCATTCATTAAGAGGTATTGTAGGTATTGTCACTCCAGAGAACCCTTTTGGCACCTTTATTTTTAGGATTGTGTGTGAGTGGAAGCAGAGGAACAACTACAACAAGCAAAACATTGAGTTTGGAGCACAATGCTATGTTTGCATGCGTGTAAGTGGGCATGCCTGATTGCACATACTTGCTGTATCTGTACTGCGGTGCTTGGCTTCCCACAGCTCACAATCAGTTTTTAAAAATTGGTTATGAGCTACAGCCAATCCCATGTGGGGAATTCTGAGTCTCTGAGGTACTAATACAGAAGGAGAATGTGATATGAAAATAAAGCAAGAAGAGAGCAGGAGAAGAGAGCAGAGCAATGACCCTGTTTCTCTTTACTGCAACTGCTGCAGAGCTGTTGCTGCTGCAGTCTTCAGTTTGCCACTCCACTCACCTGGAAGCATATGGCAAAAACAGTGGTGTCCACTCCTGGTCCTGCTGGGGAGCACTGTCTTCTGGCTTTTTGTTGGGCCTCTGAACTTTATGTTGTGTGATTGGTTACAGTTCCCTCAGTTGGGCTCCAGCGTGTAAATGGCTTCCAAGGCATAAAAGCACAGGTTGATTGACAGGTAGCAGCTAAAGCTTGCCGAAATCATGGCCCTTGAGAACCAAGACTGGACACCACCGACCTTTACCAGAAATCAGGCGTTCTGCCAGACACTAACGGCCCTGTTCTACCTCCTCAAGGCCCCGTCTGAGCTGCGCAAAGGAAAACTTAAATAAATGTAGATCATGGCTTATAGAATGGGATGGTTTAGTGCCTGGCTATAGGACTTTTTTTGTTTGTTTGTTTTGTTTGTTTTGAAACTGCTGCTCTCCGTGATGACTGATGACCATCCCTTTGCATGTAGTGTACTGAAATGGCCCTCAGTGTTGGATTCTACAGCAGGCTCCAGTCAGACCCACCATTCATACCGCTGTAGATGCTCCGGTGATGTGGGGACATCTCGTCTCCTCCTGACCTTCTCTGGGCCACGTCCCGTCCTGGACTTCCGAACTTGCCGTGCTCCGGGCTCGCACTGTACCCATGCCTCAGCATCTCAGGACTTCCTGATACCACACGACCCTTCTGCAAGTGCTCAGGTGTTCCTGTCAGTAACTGCTTGGGTTCGGGACTCCCACATGCGCTCCCGATGCTCCCCCTGTGCTTCTGGAAGAGGTCAGGGCTTCCAGGAGGCTGGGAGGACACCAGCAAGTGCTTGGAGAACTGCTCCGGGCTGCCTCTAGTCAGGCCTTTCATGAGCTTTTCAGGGCTGAGACCTCGCAGGCCCTTGTGGTCGGGGCTGGAAAAGGAGCCACAGCGAGGCCGGCACACTTGAGGGAAGGTGTGGGCAGCATATTCCGGGCTGGTGCTCCGTCTGCGGCCGGAGAGCTCAGGGCCTGGGCCCTCTTCCCCTGACCGAGGCTTGTGAAGGAGTTCGGGGCTGCCCCCCGCTGAACAGGCCAGCAACTGCTGCTTGTGTGTGAGATGATCGGGGCTATCCGTGCTGCCTGCGCTGGAGGTGCTGCTCCCGTCCCCGACGTCCCTCAGCAGCCCTGGCCCAGGCACACTGGCATGGGACAGGCTGCTCTGGCTATCGATCGAGTTCCTGCAGCCCGCTGGTGCTCCAGTGCCCACTGACCCTCCTGTGCCTCCAGAGCCCTTCTCCTCATCCAGCATGAGGCACAGCTCCCTCAGCTCAAGGTTTTCCTTCAGTACCTCATCCTGCCTCTGCTCCAGCTCCTTCAGCTTCTGCAGGTAAAGCGTCACCTCCTTGCGCATGATCCCAGCGCTGTAACGGCCAAGGCGCTGCCACTCCCTTGAGACCTTCTTTCCCTTCTGCCGGTCGTCATCCAAGAAGCAGCAGAGGTCCCTTAGCTCCTGGTTGTCTTCCTGCAGCTTCTGATTCACCTCCTGCAATGGCAAGAAAAGGAATGCCCTCAACAGCAGTGTCAAAGGAATGACCATTCTCATGCAATATGAAAGCCATTAAGACATCTATAACAACACGGCAATAAAGATGAGAAGTGATACATACACAGAATACAGAACAGAGACTCTAATGTTCTGCTGTTCTCCACACACATTCTTCTGTGTCCATAAAACACCCGTCAGTCACAATTAAACCCATTCCACAATCCTATTACTGGCCCTGGGATTGTTTTAAGTTTACTAGGAAAAAGTCTGTAGATATTGTACATGTTAGTGTTCAACATTCAAGGGTTTTATTACCATATGTACATCAGTTAACTGTTCATGCCATGCACACACACATAGAATACATATAATATACACATGTAGTTGTGTGTAAGGTTACACACAGTATTAAGGCTATTTATTAACTTAATGCTGCATATTTCAATGTGGGGTTTTCATTAACTCAATCTTAATGTATTTTCAAAAGTAACTTGTGCTCTTTCCCAAGGCCACTGCCCAGAGCATGGTATAAAGGACACAATGAGGCTGTAATGCAATATCCTTAGAGTAGCTATTGGCATAAATACCTTGCTCCAGGGCACAGTGACAGAAAAAGGACGCTTGACCTCCAGTGTAATGTCAACATCCAAAAACCCTCCAGCTCCATCATGTTCTGAACCCACTGAGTCACAGCTGCCCTTCCAAACATCTACGACTGAGAACTGCCTCACACACCTCCAGAATACCAAATAGACTGGAATGCAGGCTTTGACTCATCCTTGCCCGGTTATGTATCATCCAGCTCCCTCAAACTTCCTTGCATTCATCATCCATGTCATGAGATTTTACTCAAAATTCTATTATTATCAAGGCACACGTTTATATACCATAATGCTTCTCAAAAACATTAAAAAGTTGCATTTACATATATATATATATATATATATATATATATATATATATATATATATATATATATAACTGGTACATTTTATGGGTAAATGGTCAAGTGGCATGTCATGAAGACTCTGGGTCATCTTAACGTTTTCCTCCTAACCCCATCCGATCCCTTCTTCTCTTCTAGTACTAGCAGTGCCTAGGTGTGGTGGACTTGGTGCTAGTCCACGCAGCCACGCACTGACATCGTCATCCACCTTAGCACTGCGTTTACCTTAAGCCCCCGTATCTCGTTCAGGTGCTGTTGGAGCCTGCGGTTCACTTCCCTGATGAGGTTGCTGTGGTCCACGATGACGCTCATCTTCTCCGCCTCGGCTTTACGCAGCCTCCGCACCAGCTCCTCCTTGCTCCACTTGAGGAGCTCCTCGTCCGTAAGTTTAGACACGTCTTCGGCACCACTTTCAGCCTTCTTGGACATGGCTGACTGCAGCTGAGCTTGGCTTGGTTTCTCCATCCCTCTTTTAAAGCGACTCGCCGGCGCGCTGAGAGCTCCAGCAGAGATGTGGCTGATAGACGGGCGCCCTGGCCGACACTTTCCCGCAAATTTCCCTCTGCACAAAACCGGCCGGGATTAGGAGACGCTCGTACTGAAGCTCTCTGCGCTATCCATACTGAAGCTGCAGCGCTGCAAGCCCACAGTGCCGGTTATCCACTTCTTCAGCTCCTTCTCGGCGCGGGGGGGAAAAACAGCCCCGTGTCTCTACGGAAGAGCCCCTCGCCCCTGCCGTCTGCCGCCGCCGATCGTGCCTCCTTCTCCAGCCATGGAGCTGCGTGTAGGACCGGCCTTTCTGACCGCTAAATACCGCTAAAGCACCATCGCTCCAGGGGCACGGTGCGGGACTGCAGCGCACGCGCCCTGACGCTCTCTCTCTCGCTCTCGCACACGCACGCACACATACAGCCTCTCTCTTTTTAATACGCATATGTCTTGGACGCCCCCTATATCCTAATGGAGATAGCGTTTTTGGTTATCGAGCGCCACCTGGCGTTTAAATTGCAGGGTGTAAAACCTTCAGATTAACGATGGCTTTACATATCTGTTTTTAAAAAGCCTCTAATATACTGTAGACACACATACGTGGTCAATAACTTAACGTTAATAAAATGTTTCATCGACATAACTGCTGTCTGTCGGCTTGAACATTGTTGCCTCAACTGTTTGATGTAAGACACCATTTAAAAATGTCAATTAATGTCAAAGCATCATTTCATCATCCGAGTATAATATCTGTAGTAGTAATAACAAGATTATAAACAGAAAACACATAACAACCTTTATTTTAACCTTTATTATTATTATTATTATTATTATTATTATTGCTTTTTATTATTTTTGTCATAATAATATTATAATAATTTTGTTTTTCTCAGTGTTGTTATTACTATTGATGTTGTTGCCATAGTATCGGCAGTAATAACAGATCATGTTTATGTAATTATAAAGATTGCATGTAAATACGGGACATTAAAGGGACAGTATATCCACCTTCTCCTTCAGCTGCAGGGATCTCACAGAAAGTCACAGTTCATACTGTTGCACACACTGGAGCTGTCCTAATGAAGATATCTGGAACTGAGAGCCTTACTGAACCGTCAGATCAACATCTAACATCTAATCAGTGTGTCGATGTAGCTTTACACAGGGGCAACATGTTTCAACACATTTGGATTTTAATGTCGAGCGAAATTTTTTAGGCAGCTGCTGGGAAATGTGCTGGTTTGAATTGGTGCCGCTCAGGATGTGATGAGAGTGATTCCCGCTCACTGATCTGACCTGATACTAAAATATCCACAACCTACGGTTCTTAAACACGCGGTAAAAGCTCATGAACGGTACAGAACAACTAGAAACACGACAAAGGAGGAACAAGGAAATGCGCTGTAGAAAGACAAGACCTCGCAATGAAACGCACTGAGGTGCGCTATAACGTCAACAAGGGACAGGTGATCACGAGTGGGCGGAGCCTTAGCGGGAGCGGACCAATCAGGTAACGAAAACTGATGCTGGGGGACTCTCTTGGGCGATTCTTCGTGACCTGTTGTGGAAAATTTCTTCATTTATTTTTTTTATTTATTTATTGACTTGTAAGTAAGCAAGTCAGTCAGAAAATGAGTAAGTAAATAAGTAAGTTATTAATTAATTAATTAATTAATTAAATCACAAATACTTACTTACTTACTCAGCTTTCATCCCAAAACAGCAACCATTGTTTAATTCGTGTTATGATTAGGCTAGCTAGCTCATTTCGTGTCAGTGAGGTGTACAGGCCAAAAACTAAGATTAGGCTTCATCACGTAGGGGAGTAACCTGTAAAACCAGTCGTGCTGACAAGACTCTCCACCTTTTCCTCACGTCAACAGTCTTTCCTCCTCCTGGTAACCAGGCTCTGAAGCAGTCGGAGAGGCAGCTGCAGGTGAGTGCACCATGTACGCTAACGACTCTTATTCTACACTGTTAGACACAACCTGTAATCACGTAGATTGTGAGATGATCCAGGATGGTTCGCGGTAGATAAGCTACTGTTACACTTCTCAGAAAGTTAGCCTGTTTATCCCACTGGACGACTGGCCGTGTTTTACGTGTCTCTATGCAAAGCGCTTAGGCAAATAAGACAGTCAGTCGCCTGAGAGCTGGATGAATAAGCTTGGACGTATCTGAGGAGGTACCGTCGATAATGTGCCTGTGTTTCTCATCCCCAGACCCATAGAGAACCTGTGCTGCCTGACGGGCTATCGTTCAGTGATGAAGGCCACTTTTTCTGTTGCTTTGTGCCTTCTGTTTGTGGTCCCTCACCCTCTTGGAGAGTGTTGGGACGCCCCTTGGTTTTGCCATGGTCATGAATGTCCAGAGTACTCTGTGGTGAAAACCTATGATGTATGCCTGTTTTCTTTTCCATTCAATTTCTACACACAGTAGGAAATATTGTATTATTAGTGGAAATATTAAAATATCATTTTTACTTTTTCATCTTGGTGTCTGATGAACAGAATTTTGAGGAGCGCCTCTATAAGTCCAGCCGGTGGATTACAAAAGACATCGCAAGCGCCCAGAAAGGCGATGTAACAGATGGGTTTTGGAAACTCTACAACTTCCTGCAAGGGGAGAATGATGAGAGTAAGTTCAGCTACAAGGTGGTTTAAATCCTTTGAAGCATCATCTTTTAAAAGCTTGTCATGTTTCACTCTTTAGAAAGAGTGGTTCCCACGACCAGACCTGGGCTTGTGTCAGTGAATGAAGCCACGAGCAAAGTGTCAGTCGCTTTCTACATCGCCCCAGACACTGTCCTCCCTAAACCGAATGATGAGACAATCAGGGAAGAAAACAGGCCCAGCGGCACAATCTACATCAGGTGAGATGACCCAGATACTGTGCAATCTGAATATCTTCCAGAGAACTGAAAAACAACCAGAAATGCCTGAACCGAGGCTTGTGGGTTATAATCGTAATTTTTTTTTCATTAATTTGCTGAAATCTGTTTCATGTGACTTTGTATAAAACCCAGGATGACATCTTGTGCACATTCTAGATATGTTTTGTGATAAAGAATCTTTATTAAAGAAATCCTGACAGTGTAAAAGAACCCACACCCTGAAGAGGTTTCACTGTGTCACTGAGAACATGGCTCTTAAAAAAAAATTCTAGAAAGGGTATTTTTTTGAACGCTGCCATAGAAGAACCACTTTTGGTTTTATAAGGCAGCATGTTGGTTAAAGATTTGTAAGAGTACAAAACCTTTCAAAGGTTTAAAGAGCCTTCACTTTACATAACCTTTTTTTGCCCAAGAGTGCACATATTCTTAGTGTAATGAAACCTCTTCCGAGGGGTGTTGCTGTAGGGATCTGTAAGATTGCTGATCGCAAAACAGTTTTTACCACACAGTACACAATTTACTACATTTAAGACAAACACTGCTGATGTGTATCACCATACATGTGATGATGTCTAGCATTACTCAAGTCATTCAGTTCTGTAATTACAGAATTATAAAGTGCTCCTCTATGGTGATAGTGGAGCTGATAATATAGACATTGGGGTAGAAACAAGGAGGTGATACTAATGTTATGGCTGATTGATAATAAATATATTTTCTGTAATTCAACTAAATAAAAGATTTAGCCGCTTACTCGTTCTCCCACACACGTTACCTTGAAATTCGACAGGGTATTTGGTGGTGTGGCCTCTGAGTCTGATGCCGTGGAGAATAGAGCGAAGCTGACAGACGACCTGAAGGCTGCAGGGAAGCTGTTTGATGACACGAGATACGAAGGGGCTGGATATGACTCCCCATGGAACCTAATCAACAGACACAATGAAGTGTGGATCTATGCCGCTTGATTGTGAAGGTGCATCTTAACAGCTGAGAATCATAGATATTAAATCACTATTCTAGCTAAATAACCTCTCTTATCTCATGTGCACAATTATTTATTCTTCCTGTGCAATAGCTTTTAGCATTAACTTTTACATACACCTGTCTAACCCAACACTGTGGAAGATTCATTGAACAAGATGTTAGAAAGTTTGCTTTAATGTAACTTAAAGGAGTTATTAAAGTGCTATATATGATGAAGTGTACAGAAATTAATAATAATGGCTTTGTCGTGGAGCTTGTGCATGTAACTGTACACGTGTACATGCAGTGGTATTCTCAGTAAGCTGTTCTGCTTTGAGGTCTTTAAGTGCTTTGTATAACTAACACTAGAGGAGTGTACACAATGTATCAGAGTTTAACACTGAGGTGATATGAGTGTTAAACCTGGCTGAATTTCGAATGTCAGTGAAACATTAATATTACAGGAATGTTCCTTCTCTAATACAAGTGTTTTTAATGATTTCTATGGTGCCTGAGGACTCTCTAAGGGGTTCTTCTTTGTACCTATGAAAGGGTTCTACCTCACACCCAAAAAGACTCTTTACTCGAACAATTAGAAGAACTCTGAAGAGTATTGCAATGGAAGGATTGAACACTGGAGACAAAGCATAGATGTTTTATTTTATGGCCGATTACTTATCAAGTAGTACATGTTGTTAGACAGGCTAAAGAACAGGTTTTAAGAATATGTTGTACCTCCCAGGCCTTAATTATGAATTAGAATTTATCCTGTCCTCTTTTGTTCTCAGTAAACCTAATGTTTATCTACATTTTGCAATAAAAAACTAGTTTGCCAATCCCTTACTTTCAGAATGATTAAGTGTGTTCATGTTTGTTTGTTTTTTCATTTTTAAAATGTATCATAATAAATGAGACTGTATGATTAGTGCTCTGACTTTACATACCATAGTCAATTATAGTTACAAGATTAATGTTACTGAATAATGAGCTATTAACACTGGAACTAAGTAATAAGGTTGGTATGGTTTAGGGCTTCTCTATTTGTTGGAGATAATTTTCTAATTTCTTCTGTAAATAACACAGAAATAAATAAACAATACAAAATACAAAATAAACAGAAATGACCAAAAGATACTTAATTAATTCAATGAATGTAGAAGAATGAATTCCTTTTTTGTCCTACTGTAGAATTAGAGTTTTGGAGATATGGTGTTTTGGCTGGACAGTAAGGATATGAGGAAAATGGGTATGTGTTCCATTAGCTACCTAATGTTTCAGCACTGACACAGTCATGCTGGTTAGAGGAAGTCTTCCATGTAAATGTATTTAAGAATGATGGGTATGAGGACAATGTAGATATGCCAGTCCACAATAAACTCCTAAACTATGGTTTCTGTGTACAAGTTCAACTGTCTTTTAAGAGTTCCTCAACTGTCACCTTTCAGACATTTGATCATTTAAGACTTGAGGTGCACCACTAGTCAAAAGCATTGCTTCTCTGAAAGCAAAACATACCCAGAGTCTTTCCATATATCCTGTACCATCACACTACATTCATTTTTAATTGATCCTCTTTTTGTTGTGTTCATGTATTTAGGTCATTATATATATTCTTTCCCACCCCCTCCCAATTTAGCTCTGTCAAAAGTCAAAGAGGACTCCCCATCACAAGATGTTAACATTGCTGGGAGAGTGAAGGGTAGCGTATTCTTCCTACGATACATATGACTGCAGTTAACGTTACATGTCCACATGTTCATTATGTGCAATCCTGCGTTACCGATTTTGTACACTAGATGTAGTACACTAGCAGCATGTTTTTGAGAAGTCACCAGTAAATATTGTACAACAAGCTTATAGGAGAAAACTGACAGTGCTCAATTACATGGGCTAGGAGATGCCCACACTGGCTAGCATTACGCTGAGTGATGGGGAGAGGGAGGGTCGTCCTGCCCACACATTAAAGGTGAGGCCAAATGTGCTGTTTTGGGCTTCCGGCCATGGATGTCTGTGGCATCCAGCAATCACCAAAAGAAAAGGCCAATGCTTAGACAGTTGCGCCACCATTTAGGTCTTTAAACAGACAAAAAAGTCCTCGTGATTGGAGGGTTAGTTGAAAAAGTAGAGTGGCATAACATTTTTCTGATGTTAAAGTTAGGGTACAGTTTGCTTCTATACTAGTCACTCTGATACAGAAGTCAGTTTAAAGGCTGATTAATTGAAAGGCTGATTAGTCACTGAATCACTGCCTTCACTAAAGAACCTATGAAAAGGGTTGGATATAGGGTAGGTAGGTGTAGCAGCAACGCAAACCTGGTCGTGGATGTCACTGCATGTGCGTGTGTACTGAACCCGTGAGGTAAGGTAGAAGGAGTTTCACATGCCAGCATGAGTGTGCAGTTCAGAGTGGCCCCTGTCTGTATGTGTGTGTGTGTATGTGTGTGTATGTATGTATGTTTGTGTGTGAATAGCAGGGTTTCCCCCCTTGCTTGCATGTGAACACTTTGCTGAGAAGGAAAGTGGGTCAGGGCTCCAGAGAGTGTGTCACTGTGACTGATCTGCAGTCAGCCTAATTAGTCCCCACTCCTCTCCCTCCAGCAGAGCAGGAGAATGTGATGATCCGGCACTTTCCCACCTCTGCAGCTCTGCACTGTAATTCATCTACACACATCTTTCCTCTTGTTCTGAGCTGCAAAATGGGACACTGGCTCATCAGCAGAGAAAGTTTCAGAGCTGTTTTATTTAGTTAGTTTTTTTTAAATATATAAATATGTATATTATTTCTGGACCTGAGCTGCGTTGCAGAGCAGGTGAGCTCATCTAAAATCTGATCTTATAACAGCTGCACTGTGTCAACTCATTGTACGGCTCCGATTATTCAGCCTTCATGTTCCAGCTAAGCAAAACATGCTGCTGTACATTTCTTATATTACTGAACAACTAGGCTATTAAACTAGGTTTCATTTTCCAGACCATTTCATAAAATCTCCATGAAATAAAATTCTCTAATGGGTTATTCTGCATAATACTTTTTCATACACTAGGTGGCAGCATTGGCTCTCAGTGTGGCATTGTTACACAGGGGTGCCATATGTGGGGAGGGGGAAGTTAGGACGATTCCAAGGGCCTGTAGCTGATATATTATGAGCATTAATTGAATATTTTGGCAGGACTTTTAGAGTTGTGAGGCTTGTGTGTCATTTATCAGGAAATAGTAGCACACTCCCATTGACAGAAATGGCAGCTTGTGAATGCTTTTTGTATCAGTTAAAGTATTTCAGTTGGATTTGTTTTACCAGCATATGAGCAGTTCTCTTGGTCTTCCAGATCTCATGCTGACCTCCACATTTTCCTCGAACTGTGATTTCTTAATAACATTCCACACTGTAAAACCCAGAAACCGAAAACACTTGTTTTTACACATCTTCTTGTAGCCTTCGCCTGCCTTGTGGGCTCAATGATGTTTATTATCGGATCTTTAGGTAGTTGCTGAGAGTCAGAATCTATGCAGCTTTTCCTAATTGCAATGATTAATATGCCTCATGTCTGATTTGCTAAAAGAAAATCAAATAAAAATCATCTTTGCTATCACTAGCATTTGGGCCTAAATATTTGCACAGGCCATGTTGATGATTTAAATAATGCATAAGCACCTGTGCAGGTCATTTTCTGTTTGATTAGCTACAGATGTTGTGTTTAAATGTGTCCAAAACGTATGACTAACATTTGCCTAAGATATAACATGTCAAACTTAGAACCATTAGCACTTGTAAACGCAATGTCAACACTTTACACTCTTAATTGCTTAATTGAGTTAATTGCTTTAAACCCCTCGTTTGAAGTCTGGCAGGACTGTGTTGGACTGCACTGTTCCTTTGGCCTTCTCTGACAACCCAGGGCGCCGTGAGTGACACTTGTGTGTGGGCAGTAGCCTACTTTACTTCTGGCACCGGAACAGAGCCACTACCCAACATGCCTTAGTTCTCTGCTCACAATGGGAAACTGGCCACTCAGTGGCCTTCTCACATACTGACTCAGTTTCCATGGTTACATTTCTATTACAAGAAGCCAGCCATGTTCGTCAGAAACATAATTACACTTTTATGAACACATATCTGTAATAACCCTAAAATGTGTTTTTATGAGTCATACAGAACTTGCAGTGTGTCATTCACATATTACAGAGGTCATGGCTATGAGTTATATTTCTGGACTGTTTTAGAAGACAGAGGCCTTTTGTTACTCGGCTGCAGAACTGAGCTCTTTTCAGTGTAGGCTAAGAAAAAAATAAGTAAGACCAGAGAAGGAGCACTGTTTTATAAAAAATATTATTACAATCAGTATGGTTGGTAACTTGAATGCATGAATGCAGAATTCAAAAATGCTGGAGGTTTTGGTCAGTCACCATAAAAGTCTTGCCTTTTGGACGGTGTGGCCAGTGCATTCCTGCAGGCTTGAGAATTTTAATCTGGCCTTTTTTGAATGGTGCGCTCTGTTGTGAAGTCTGAGCCAAGAGTTGTTTGGGAGGGCTCATGGGAATTAATCTTATCAGGGACAGGCCATTTTCCTGGGAAATGTACTGGTTCTCCATTCTGACTGATAAGGTTGAGTGAGAGCTGTGTAACAGCAGAGTTGTGGATGCCAAGGGATGCAGAACACACTATCCTAACTGTGTGCAGTATTTTTGCCCAAACCTTTCTCTCCATGTTTCCTATCTATCTGCAGTGTTCTTCCTTCCGTTCTGCTCTCTCTCTCTCTCTCTCTCTCTCTCTCTCTCTCTCTCTCTCTCTCTCTCTCTCTCTCTCTCTCTCTCTCTCTCTCATACTCTCTCTATCTTTCTCTTTTTTATCTCTTCCTGTCTGCTCTTTCACTCACTCTCTCTGTCCTACTCTACATCTTTAACTCTACACTATATGGACAAATGTTTTGGGACACCTGCTCATTCATTGTTTCTTTCAAAATCAAGGGTATGCCCTGTTGTCTCTACTGTCCAGGGAAGGTTTTCTACTAGATTTGGAGTAGATTTGGACATTGCTGTGAGGATTTGACTGCATTCAGTGACAAGAGATTTAGTGAGGCCAGGATGTTGGATAATCACTACCACACCCCACCCCCCAACTCCCCAAGCGATCCCAGAAGTACTGGATAGAGCTCAATATTTCCAGAGAACACAGTTCCACTGCTCCACCCCTTAGTGCGTGGAAGGTGTTTATACCTTTCTATTGGCATTGGTGCCAATAGGTTCATGATATCTGAGTTCTATTCTGTTGGCAATATGTCTGTGTCTGTTTGTGCATTTGCACATCTGTGTCAGCAATGGGTGCTACTTAAAGTAGCTGAATGCATTAGAAGGAATGTCCAGAAACATTTGGACCTTGTCTGTCTGTCTATCTATTTTTCCATTTTTCGTCCATCCATCTATCCATCCATCCATCCATCCATCCATTTATCCATCTATCCATCCATCCATCCATCCATCCATCCATCCATCCATTTATCCATTCATCCATGTATTTGATCCTGTTGATGCAGCTGTTTTCTTATTACTCTCTTGTTCGCTATAGCTAACACTCCTCTGCTTCTCCTTTAATTTTCTTCTATTCCTTCCAGTCCTCCCTCTCTCTTTTTTAGACCTCTATATCTCTCTTTAGCTACATTCCCTAAAGGGCCAGGCTTCTTGTCAACTCAGCATCCCATCCTGGTCTCATGGCAACATCGTGTGCTCTTTGTTGTGTTGAGGAGTTGGTGGCATCGCTGCACCTAACTGAGGATGACTCACAGAAACTACACACGTTAAAAGTAGGGCAGCGCCTTGCCAAGTACAAAGTTTCCGCAGACATTTGAACCTATAATAGGACAACGTATCCCATGAATACCTTCTTCGGTTTATTATTGATGAGGTTGCTAGTTATTTATATCTGGTTGAGAACATTGCGCCAGAAGTTCATGAGAAAGAGTTGAGGATAAATGGAACAAATGCTTTCTCTGATCGAATGAAATGCTGAGTGTTGCAAAAACAACTTTGCAGTTGGAAAGGGAGCATCTGAGGATTTTGATCAGCACACTGCAATCAGCTCAGGTTTCAGTATTTTAACAAGCAGTAATCTCAAAGCAGAGCTGTCTATTTATCAGCGGTTGTAACAGGGCCTGCCTGAAACTGCGTGGTAGCACCCTGTTATTAAACTCATTCTTCTTGACCTTTTACAGATATGTGCTGTTTAGCTCCATCAGTATCTGTGTATGTTTGATGAATGACAGCTTGTAGGGCTCACAATGGGCAGCACTCTCAGACAATAGCTGAGAGACTTTCTCCGCCCCCTTTCTCTCCATTGCTCTCCAGTACTGTTACATTTTTTTTGGCACCCCGCATTTTAGCCAAAAGCTGATGGACACAGCTATTAGCTAGACATATTTGCTTTCCGTCATTTAAAACATAGCAACACCTTAGCTACCACCATAGCAACAACTTAGCAATGACCACCATAGCGACCACCTGGAATACCATAGCAACCACCTAGCAACACCATAGCGACCACCTGGAAAATACCACAGCAACCACGTGGAGACAGCCAAGCAACTGCCTGGCAAAAGAAATCCACTTTAGCTTTAATACTTTATTTATCATTTCTGGACCACAACACACTCACAGTTTCTGCAGGAACTGCGCTCTCTAGTTTTCCTCGTTCCTTCACTCAAACCGAACTGAAGCCATGTAGTCTGTGCACATCATAAATTCACATGATGTTTAATGTTGATCCAAAAAGCTTTTGGGAGTTTGGAAGTCAGGCATCATTAAAAAGCCATGCAGCACACACAGCAGTTGTTCCTAACTGCAGAGGCCCTAAAGGACCATGGCTTTGCATAATTTATTTACTTATTGCCCTTATGTGAGTTCATGAGTTTATGCTCTCAAGAACCCAAGTTGTCATTATCACAAGACACAAGATCTAAATTAAATGAATGTTCTATATCTCTCTCTTTCTCTCTCTCCCTCTCCCCCTTTATCTGTCTCTTTCTCTTTCTCTCCTCATTTCCTTTCTTTCTTACTATCCATCTCTAGCTTTTCCTCTTTCTTACTTTTTCTTTCTCTCTACCCTTCTCTCTCTTTCTATCAATCTCTCTTTTTTATAATAATATATTACTAATAATTAATAGAATACATCTTAGAATCTTTTGACGATAAAACGTAGATCATGATGTAAATAGTATGAGAATTCATAGTGTGAGGCTCAGCTACTTACTGTGAAACCAGCACTTCTGACAATACCATCCCTTAGGCTAAAGCCCTCTTAAATACACAAAGTGGACTACTGAAATGGATGCTAAGCTAGAACTAAACCGCCCATACAGACATGTGTTTTCTTCTGATTGGAGCTAATCCAGTTCCACTGCACCAAGTCAAATCTATGGGGACAGTGTGTAAAGAGCATTACAGCTGTCTGACACTATAATGCAAGTGTACTGTACAATGACATAATGCATAGCAGACATTACTCATGTACACACACACAGATTTCTGATCTTTTGAGGATATAATTAAGATTATTGTTCATTTTAGATCAACTTTATGTATTTTATAACCTATTTCTAAAGACAATGGTGATGATGATAAAAAAGGAAAACAGGAAATTGTGTTTAGTTTTTGAGAAACATCAAACAGATTATGTCATCTTGAGAACCAAGCTAAAATTTTTCTCAAGGGATCTCAAGTAGATTATTCCATTATTTCATAGGGTTGAGGGTTTATGTTTTAATAATAAAATTAATGACTAACAATAATAAACTCATTAGCAAAGAAAAACAGCATAAATAAAATGTGAATTCAAGGCCTGAAATGATAGTTTATACTTTTCAGGAAAATACTATTCCTGGTCTTCATCTTCATTCCTTGAAGTGTTGTGCCCTGGTGCTTTAGCTTATTCTCACATCCTTGCTGACAGATTGTTTTGCTTTATCATAATTTAGGATAATGCATTATGGATATGGAGTTTTTTTGTTGTTTTTTTTTTCAAAAATGATGTTGGAAACTTGACTTCCTCAGCAATCACTGAAAGTTTCAGAAATATCCAGACTTTATCTAAATGTTGTGCTTGAGCGCTCCCATGTTTACTAGCCCTACTTTAAAATTGAATAAGATCTAATAAGATCAATGTTTCATTATGTAATTCGTGATTAATTCATGATTAATTACATAAGATATTATAAAGAATTACAAACCTTTAATGGGGAAACTAGAGGCAAGAGTAGCAGAAAAACACCTTTCAGCCCATTAGTAAGAAACATCGCGGAAAAGGAGCAGGAATGACTAATACTTGCATGAGAGCTTTTTTTGTAAAGGCAGTGATTCTACATACAGTTGCAATTAAACTTATTGCACATTTGGTTCATTAGTAAAAAATATACACTAAACCAATCAAAACAAGAACAATTTAAATACAACTAATTAAAGTTCTTTCTCCATGTTCAACACACAGTGCCACTTTTAACGATGACTACAGTCTAATAATTAGTCAACTTCTTCATGAAAAGAATCTTTATTCCTTAATAGAGCACCCTTTTGCTGTTATGGCCTGCTGCAAACATGATGCACAGCCAGGCACCAGTTTCTGAGGAATCCTAGCCCTTTCCATTCTATTCAAGTCAGGTGACTGTGATGATCACTCCAGAATCTTTCCGGACTTCTTCTGAAACCAAGCCTTTGAGGTATGCTTGAGATAACTGTCCTGTTGGAAGATCCAATAATGCCCAAGCTTTCTCACAGAAGGTATGACTTTTTCTCCTGGGATCTCCTGACAATTGAATATGTCCATCTTGCCCTCTGAAAATCACACTTCTGTGGCTTATTTATATGGTTTGAGCAGATTAAAGCCTATTTAAATAGTTTGATTGTTTGATTGGTTAATTGCTAACAGCTGAACATTTGTAAGACATTGCTAATCAACCTATAATAATTTTTACTGCAACTGCAACTGTAGAACTCAAATGACAAATTCTCAAATGGTCTTTTTCAATCAAAACAGCCTCACTAGTTTTTACAGGAGTACACTTGTAGTTACTGAATAATACACCTTAGTGTGTAATAAGCCTCGGAGTGTTCTGATGAATAGTTCTTCATATGCACTACAAGTACATCTCTTAAGATGGTTCTATAAAGCACTTAAAAGGAGTCAAAGAACCCTTTTCTGCTATTATAATCTGGAGTGGAGCATTTACTTGCACCTGATTTCTACTCTGAGTGTATCTTGAGTCAACAGGGTCTCTATTCTTTTCTAAGTGCGTGTCCATGATAATTAACCATATGCCACTTACGTCCATGGTAATTAACCATATGTTACCAATTCAGTAGACAGAGACACTGGTGTTTTCCTTCAAGCAGGCTAAAAATACATTTTCTCATAGATATCTCATTGAACAATGCTACTTAGGGGGAACAGTTCTTTTTATTTACTAGCCGTAAAAACAGTTGAACCAGTAAATGAAGTTCGACACCATCTCATCACCAGCCTGCATCGCATTAAACAAACTAAACTTAGTACCTTGAATAAAGTTGAAGTTTAGTATTAGCTGTAGATTGTATAACAATTTGAAAAGTGCATGAAAAAGGGAGAAAGGACATATTTGCCTAGGCTGCACATGTATTTCTTGTCCATTATTGCAGAAATCAGCACCTGCCAGTCAGTGTTACTGCTACATGATGGGCAGCAGAAAGTACATTCAGCTCTTTTTTATTTGTACAAAGCCACTGTTTCTTCAGATAGTCAAAAAAAGTCTGTCCAGTGCACAGTAGCAATATATTCTTGTTGCATGTTGGTATACATTTAGTCAATGTAGTGATGTACGGTGTTTACTAGACATTTGTGGATTGTGGGAGATTGTAGTGACCTACAAATGGCCTAATTCTGACATTTCAGACATGTCTAGGTCAGCATATGTTGGACACTTCTCATGTTTATTCCTGTGAGACAGTGGGGTTTTAATCAGATCTCTCCAGGTGCAATATTGTATAGCATGTATAGCACTTAACAACAGAACACTCTAGACCTTAGAAGCAATTATGCCAAAAGACATTCACCAGGCACAATAGACCACCTGACATACTTTGTATCAGCCATCAGTCAACTACTATAAGTAGAATTATGATATTAATATGGAACTACACTCTTTAAAATTAAAGAAGATTTAAGTGATACCCCAGAAGAACATGTGGTTCCATAAGTAACTATTTTTGTAACTCACACACATCCAAACCTGATGTTCTTCACACTCACACACCCACTTATTAAACTAAAGGTGGTTCTTCCCATTGTAGGCTTTATTCTTATTATAAAGCTGCATATTGATTGTATTTTGGATGGTATGTGCATTATAAACTGCCCAACCATAAGGGGCCTGTATGGGTAGCCCAGCGGGGAACCAGGTGCAGGTTTTGTCCTTTGTTTCCACATTGGCCCCCCTAATGGATGCCCACCGGGGTTCTACACTGCATACGGGGCCTAGATGAGACTCATGTAAGATTAATCAGGGCTGTAACGATGGAATCCATTTGGGAAGCCCAACTTGGTCCCAGTAAAAATGCATGTAGAAACCCACTCAGCGCCCATTTCCACCTGGAACCCACCTCGTCCACATTCCACTCATGTAAACCCCACATGAGCATGTTGGCTGGGTCAGCATTGCATTAAATAATGTGCAAATCATGTACATGTCCGCTGATGAAGCTGTACCTTCTTGTGACTGAAAATGACAGCTGCAAAAGTGCCTAAATGTAACCAACAAAGTCTTCCCCCACAATTCCAAGATGGAAGGGACTTGCATTGTTTTTCTGGGACTCTGTTGGTCATTCCTTCAGTAGTAACATCTGGACACCTTCACAACTTTCATTTTCAATCATTATAAAGCATGGATTCAACAGTGATCATGTACATGATTTTAATATTGATTCAAAGGCCGAATATTTAGAGAGTGTAGTTTTGAGAATGTTGTGTCATACGCCTCAGTGCTGTTTAATAGACAACTCTAGAGGTAGTTCGTCATTACCTCTGGCCTAACTCTCAGCATCTCTAGCAGAGGATTAAGCAAACAGCTAGCAACTTTATTAGCAATGCCCTCTGACTTTCACTTAATCCACTGGCTTAAAGGTTTCCACTCTCTATTTTTCCTCTATGTTGTGCACTATTCTTCATCAGATATAAGCTTGTGCTATGTCTGCCTTGCTGTGAGGAGGGAAATCATAGGTTTCACAGCACTTAAAAGCTACCATGAAAATATTTTTTCATGTAAATTAACTGCATTTCCATTCTGAGTCTGCCACACATAAATTGGATGTCAAATTCAGCTCCTGGCTGAATAATGGGTGGATGAATAATGGGCATTCTAAATCTATTCACGAGAAAGGACTTACAACAATTATAGTTTAAACAGTCTGCTATGGCCAATGCTAAACGTTTTTGCTACAGCCAGCTCACTTAAAAAATAAAGAGCCTAAACCTAAGGGTTTCATGCATACAGCCAGTGTTTGAGTTCTTTAGCCTTCCTCCATCCCCCCTTTCCAGCAGTCATGCTGGTTAAGAATCAATGTGTCAGGGGAGACGTGATTTGGACTGATGGGGCTGAGTCCTGTCTTTCAGAACTCTCTGCAAAAGCGCTGCGCAAAAAAATCTTAAGAATCTTTGTTTGGCTCGCCGGGCCTTGTTCAAGTATGAGTTCTTCCCACAAATATTTGTGGATGTGCTCTGGCTCGGAACACTGTAAGTGCTATGCGCAGTCTGCAAATGAGAGAGAAAGCCAGTGCAACCTCATTATTATTCTTCATAGTTTAGGAGACATGATACCTGGGGATTTTCAGAGGCTTTAAGAAAGTAGTGATTATCTAGCAAACTAAGACCCTATGCAAGCACTTTAATAATTAATCTCAAAAAGGTCCAAGCCTTTAGGTTTAATGTACAGGCAGTACACAGAACCTCTTGTATGCATGTTGTACTCCCAAAGACCCCTGACAGGACTCAGCATTATTGAGCTAATGATGTTTCATCTATCAGTACTACTGTATGCTAGCTAGGACAACACGCTAAGTTTTTCCTCGATGCCCTGGCATTGCCCACAACCATAAACAGCCTCTGTGCTGCACCACTCACTTGCTCCCTTTCGCTTTCTCCTCAATGTGACGGCAGGGCGCAGTGATTTCCTCAGAGGACAGGGTGCTGTCCAAACACATAAAAAGTCATCGTGTGCCTGCAGGGCCTCCACTCCTGCAGTCTAGTTTGGTATGTGGATAAAGTGCAGGCGAATCTCAGAATCAGAGGTGTTCTCAGGACTTATCAGCACTCAGCTGCCTTCACATCCTGACTGTTTTGACATTAACTGGGCCTCCAACTGAGGGTGGAAAAAATCCACACCGGATTTAGGGTGAATTTATTCAATGGGAAAATTACATTGTATTGAGTTATCATGCGCCTTGGCCCCATTGGGTTGGCCAGTGAGCTTGGATGTTTTTGAGCCCAAAAATGAGTTTATTTGTAACTTTCTGAAACTCAGTGTATATCATGTGAGAATGAGTGAGGGAGATATTTATAAGCTGCCTGCTTTTGTATGCTTTCTCTCTGAATCCAGGGTTTCTCATGCTTTGAAAGAAATTTAAAGGTAAGTATAAGTGCTGTAATGTTGTGATTTTCCCCTTTAAAAAAACCTTACCTTTTTCCTGAATATCAGTTTCAAAATCATTGTGATTCTCCTCTGACATGTAATAAGGGAATAGGTTTAGCAAACATTGCTAACTATGTATATATAAGCTAAGCTATTACATTTCATGTTTCTTCTGTGCTGTGTTTTTGTGTGTCTGTATTGCAGTGTGCAGTGTTGTTAGTGGCCACCAGGGGAGCCCTTAATACAAAAAGCCTGCAAGAGCTGCAAGAGGCGTTAAGAGCTTGTCCCCTTTGAGGAACTGGAAGAACATCCTCGGACCATCCCAGCCGTTCCACTGCTCTATTAGCTTGCTAGCTAGCTTTCTTGCAGTTTATTTTTATACTGTACTGTTATTTTGCCGTATGCTAAGTCATGCAGTTTTCCTCCACTGATGTACAATAAACTCATACTGGTTCATGCAACTATACAGTGTCTGGTGACTGGTCTGGCAGAGGGGCTGGGGAGAGAGCCCACTTTCACTTTTTTGTCATGCCCTGACCCTAGACCCTAGACATAACAGTGGCATTTTTCCCTATGATTAAGATATACAATATTTCCTGCCCTGTGTAGTGGGTTCTGCAGTGTAGTGGATAGTCTCAGCTGCAGGGATTAAGTGATGAGTTTGCCCACAGTATGACTTGGGTGAGGATTAGTGAGACAGATGTTTAAAAGCTGCAAGCTCTCCTCACCCCCAGTTCTGCCACAATCATACAACACCATACACAACTTACACACACTGCAACTTTTCTGAAGAAGTTACTACAAGTCATCTTAAATGGCCAGAAGATGCTGGCAGGGCCAGGGTTCTATTCACCTCTACTATAACTCAGTCAATTTGCACTGTTTTCCAAGATGTTACTGAATTTAAGGCCATAGAATGTAATAAGCCTGGGGGTTAACTGGACAACAGACTGCGGTTAATGCAAGGACTGGCTGTCTACCACTTTTGAGTATCACTATAATATAACACTGGATTTTATTTCTTACCAAACCATGCACACTGTATGTACTGTATATATTCACATATCTCTTACTGGTTCTTTTTGTACTGTTTGATCATTGTTTTCCTATTTTACATTTAGTAAATTTTGTATTCTTTATTTCACTTTTAAAAATAAAGGTTCTTGAATGGTTCTTGGCATATATGTACAATTCTAGGAAGAAATCTTTAAATATAGAATATTTAAAAATATCACTACAGCTGTGTTAGCATCACTACCGTGCCAGCTGCCGGCCTTGCCCAGCATCGCTATTGAAGCGGTAGCATCACTACCCAACCAGCTGCTGGCCTCATCCAGCATCACTACCATGACGTTAGTCACAAGACATCTTACTCAGGTCCTGGTCTGCATCTTAAGGCTCTGAGGGCAAGGCTTGAGTCAGGGATACATGAAATATTACATGAAACACAATAATGGTCATTTTATGCCACAGCACCTTCTTTTTGTCCAACAAAGAGCAGATATTTTGGCCCCAAACTCCACAATGTTGAATTGTCATTGATAAATCTTGATTTGTTTTTTTATTCATGAGATTTAGACTGTGCCTCATCTCAGTCCCTACTGAGGGACTACTGTACAAGGACCCTCTGGCCAAGCACTCTGGAGACCTCCAATGGAGGATTTTACACTGTGATGTCCCCACCAATGCCTATATGGAAAGACTTTTTCCAGGTGTGTCATCTCTTTGTCTGTTTTTCCAGAAACCAGATATGTTTTTTTCATGCTTTTCAGATTGCATGAGGCTATTCAATCTTTTGTTTACCCAATTTCTGTTCAGGCTTTGGTAGAGTCTTGAGCCTGAGTGGAATTGCATTCTATCAGAATACACAGAATGTAAACAGAACAAGTTTGAGAAGAAGTAGTGTGTTAATGGGGGCTGTGTATCTGTGATTGATGCCGGCTGTGTTGTCATGTCTACTATGATGAAAACCAGATGAAACCAAAAGCAGATGAAACGAACATTATTTAATAATAGTTTTCTGTTAGTTGTTAATTTTTGTATCAGTTAAACAAATAAAAAGATGTCAAAAAGCATTTTATTGAGAAATTTCTGCTAAAAAAAACAAGTTTGAAAATGGTCTGTATAAAGTAAAGAACAATTCCTAGAACCTTTACAATATGTTGAGGTTCTTTAAAAAGGTTCAAATGGTTCAAAGTAAATGATATGTTTTATAGAACAGGAAAAACTAGAGTTTTTGTAAACAGCGTAATAATCAAACTCTTCTAAAGCTAGAATTGGTGCCAACAAGAAATGTGTGCCTCAACAGTATGATGTGAGCATGTGGTTGAGGACAGCAAAAATCTTGAGACTTTGTTTTATAATTATAGGTCCATTTAATTTTGAATGACTAGTGTTAGTTTGACTAGTGACTAGTTTGTGAAGCCAGAATTTTTCTATATCTCTGCATACATTGGACCTAAAATGTCATCAGATTTTCACAGCTTCCCATAGTGGTACATAAGGAGAACCAAAACAAACAAATGAGACAAAACTCGGTCATTTATTCACTGAGGACAATAATCCAATATTACATTCTGTTTGCATTCTTTTGCTTTCAGTTTTAGCCCCTTATGCAGCAACAACTGCAACTAAGCATTTCTGGTAACTGTTGATTAGTCCTGCACATTGGCTCTGAGGAATTTTATCCCATTCCTCCAGCTTAAAACAAGTCAAGTCAAGTCAAGTGGGTTTATTGTCATTTCATTTACATACAGAGTACACAGTGAAACGAAACAACGTTCCTCCCGGACCATGGTGCAACATAGACAGTGCATACAAGACACAAGTGCAACACAACAAACAAGTGCGGACAGACAACACAACACAGTACAGACCACATCACCATTTTTTGGTTAAAAAACTAGCATGCTTAGGGTCATTGTCTTGCTGCATGACCCATGTTCTCTTGAAAGGAATCTTTTCACAGTTCTTTAGACTCCTTCAATTAGTAATCTGTGTATGACCTCCTTTGTTGAGATTATATCTTTAAATTTGGGGGAGAAAGATCAAATTAAGAAACTTTTCTGATAAGCTTTCTCCTCATCTTTTCTTGCCAATAATAATTTTATTATTATTAGGCTTTTTCACCCTTTTCAGCAGAAATGAAACGAAAATGTTTTATAAACACATTCTAGTAGCTTGGATTGTGTTTAGAGTTTAGTTTCTGAGCTGTAGCAGATGCCCCATGCCATTGCAGCATTTAGTAGGTCATTGCTTGGACAAAAGCTCTAAAAGCAGGTCACCTCTTGACATCACGTGCATGAGATCGTACTCTTCACCTTTATTTGCATCTGTCCATCCTTTTTGTCCTTCCTCCAGGTAACATTGCTAAATGGGTTCCATCGCAGGACTGTGGGCCTGGCGCCCCTCCCTCTCCTCTCGCGTCTGTCCCAGCTAGTCCTCTACCTTTCGCTTGCCCTTGGCCTGACTTTGGTCAAGAGATAATGTATCCTTGCCTAATATAGAGAAACCAAAGACAATAAGGGACACTTAGAATAGTTCTGCCGTTCTGGAGTCTCCATGGAAAAGACCAGGCACTGGTGGTGTGGTGAAGGAACGAAGGAAGGTGCTTCAGTGACAGCAGCAATATTACCTTCCTTTAAATCAATACTACCTCCCTGCTTCCGCCTTCTTCACTACAACTGAAATGTGCAGTGCTATTGCTATGCAGTGCGGTTGTTGAGAGCAAGGCTGTAGTTGCTAAAGCAAAGTCAAGACTAAAGACCAGCCGTGGGGAGGATCAAGTTGAAGATGAAGACCATTTTTTCAGACTATAACAACCATAAGAGTAGTTGTAGTTAATTTTACACACACAAGCTATGAACTAATCAATATTAACCAATCTCAGAAAATCTGTGCATTCAATTCCTGAGGGTGAAAATCATGTTTTTTTTAAATAAATAAAAATGTTTGTGGACACCTTTTCTAATGAATTCATTAAGCTACTTTAAGTTGCACCCATTGCTGCAATGCACACAGACATAGCTTCTCTAGTCCGTGTAGGAAAGAGTTGACTCTCTGGAGCAGATACACATGAACATATTGGCACCATGTCTACAGCCAGGTGTGGGACAGAGTATAATCCCCCAGCACGGTGTTCTCTGGAATGAAGGCCCATCCAATACCTTTGGAATGAGTTGGGAAGTTGGGTATAAAGTGGGGTGATGAATATTAAACATCCTGACTTTACTAACACTCTTGTCACATAAGGTAATCAACTCCTCTCAGCGATGCTCCAAAATCTAGTAGAAAGCCTTCCATGGCCAGCAGAAACAGTTACTCCAACAAAAGCAGGATATGAAAACTACTCTTTTTTAGTATCCTTGATTTTGAGCAGGTGTGCCCATAATTTTGTCAATATAGTGTACAGTCTAATGCATTTCCACCATGGTCCGGAGGTTGCGAGTTCAAGCCATGCTGCTTGCCTTTAGTGGCTGGAGTCGGAATTTGTTTCATCACTATTAATACGATGTGGGCTGGCACAGGTGTCTGATAGCTGGTGTGGTGGAGCTGGGGATTCTGGGCTTTCCTCTAAGGGAGTCAGCTGGCTGGCAATGGCGCATCATTGGCAGTTCGAAAAAGGCTGATGGCTGGCTTTGCATGTACCGGAGAACATTTGTTAAGTCATTACCTTCCTAGCATTGCTAGTGCTGGGGGAGTTACAAACGGGTGGGTTAAATAACAGTGGGTTAAATGGCAGTGGGTTAATTGGCAGTGGGTTAAATGACAGTGGGTTAAATGGCAGTGGGTTAATTGGCAGTGGGTTAAATGACAGTGGGTTAATTGGCAGTGGGTTAATTGGCAGTACCAATTTGGGAGTAAAAGGGGGAAAAATTGACAATTTTAACTCCTAATATTTGACTATGAAGAAAGTATGAAAGTATGAAAGTAACAACCAAACTTTAGGACTACAAGTAGGCCTACTAGGAGATAAAGAAAAAAAGTATCCATGAATTAAATTACCTGTACAGGGGATTGCTTCAAAGACAAAAGGCCTAAAAAAGAAATTTGTTTGTCTCTAACCTGAATGCAATAACGAATCTCCAAAAAGTAGGACAGAGAGAGAAGACAGAACAGATAAAAAAGAAAACAGGTTTCATGTTCTTTCTTGCTCTTGCCACAAGTGATATAGCCCTCGTGAGTTGTCTTGAAATCTTGTAAAGCTCTAGTTTCTCTTACGGTGTCTCTTCTCAATTCACTCCTCTGGATGAGATTGTCTGGCAGACATACTGAGGGGAACCCCCACTGCCCACTCTCTTATTCCATCTCACTCTTTCTTTCTATTGTTCTCCCTCTTCCTCTATCTCTCTCATTCTCCACTCCTCAGAGGCTCAGTAATAATAGGGCTCTCTCTGGCAGTGCTTGACATCAATATTGACAGTAGGAGTGTGTGTGTTCGAGGCTGGCAGAGAGAGGTGTGGGTGTTTCTCATCCCCCATGAGGCAGTCAGGCAGAGTTAATAAGTATGGCTCTTTTAAAATGATGAGGAATAGGAAATCTTTACTCAGGAGATGGAGGGGCTGGTAAAAAGCAGAGGGATTCTTTTATGAAGCCAGAATACTTTCAAACTCTGTTTTAGAAAACTTTGCAGGCGAACTTTTAACACAGCTTTGACCTTAGATGCTAAGTGTGCTGAAATGTTACATCAATGTGAAATTAGTATGATGTGAGAGGCAATTTGATGCAAGAAAATGTAAGACTTCTTTCTTTTCTCCATTCTCACACATTTGGCTCTGGTGAGAAAAAATCCTTTATTACTTTATTACATAATAAAGGAATCGAGAATGAATATATTCAATAGATTCTAATGTTAAAAAAGTGAAAAGCAAAAGTTGACATACAAGGTAAGGATAAAACCTGCTCATTCCATTGTTTCTTCCCAAATAAAGAGTATTTAAAAAGAGCATATCTAGCTTTTGTTGGAGTAACTGTCTCTACCGTCCAGGGAAGTCTATCTACTAAATTTTGAAGCATTGCTGTGAGGATCAGATTGCATTCAAGAGCATTAGTAAGGTCAGAATGTGAATGATAACCAGCCCACCTCATACCCAACTCCCCGACATCCCAAAAGTATTGGATGAAGCACCATCATTTCAGAGATCACAGCTCCACTACTCCACAGCTCAATGCTGGGGGGCTTTATGCACCTCTAGTCAATGGCTGGCATTAGGCACGGTGCAACAGGTTATTGTTCATCTGCTCCTAAGTGCCTGATTCTATTGGAAATACGTTAGAGGGACTAGACAAGCTGTGTGTGTGCACTTGCACATCTGTGTCAGTAATGGGTTGTCCAAAACCATTACGACATAATATGTACTTCTGTGTCATCTTCCATAGCTCCACCCATCTGAAGGTCCCCTACTGAGAAGCTACCACACTCCACACTGACTGATTAAGAATTTGAGGACCAAAGTGATTAATGCTGAAGGTACAGAACCTACAAAAAGTGTGACTTCTATCTCAGGAATGCTCCCATATTGATGTATTGGGCCTCATTGGGCTAATGTGTGCTTGGACCCCAGGAATCACCGCTTGTGGCTATATTCGTTATTGTCATTGTTATTCATTTAATGTGTAATTAAGAAACTTGAAAAAAACCTTGAAACCTTGAAACCTTGAAAAAAGCCATTGTGAGAGAAGGTGCAGTCGAGAGAGAGCAAGAGCACGAAAAGCTAATGAAGCCTGTGTATTCAACTCTGCACAACACAGAAAGAAACACGTTACTACTTGTATTTACATACTACAACATAAAAGAGCAATCTTTCTGTGGTGCTGCCAACTACATTAGACCAACTACAACTGTAAACAATCTGTACATAAAGTCTGAATCCTAAAATGTTCGTCTGGGTTCCTTTGTTCCGTCTGGATGCTTTGCTCTTAAAGGAATTTTAGAAGTCTGTCCACTTCTGGGAAGATTCGCCACTGTTCCAGGTTTTCTCCATTTGGAGATAATGGCCCTCATTGTGGTTCACTGGAACCTTTTCCAGACTAATATTTCAATAACTTTCTCATTTCTTCCTGAGCTCCTTTTTTTTTTATTGCGGTGGACTGCCTGTTGAGACCATTTAGTTGACTTAACATTGCTGAAAGATTCTATTTAGGTAATTATTTAGATTCATTAGGACTGGCTGTAATTAAGACATTTTCATTGATCCCAGTTAAGTCACTTAATTGAAAAGCTGAATAACCATTTATATAAATATTAAATAATCTACATTTTCACACAGGGGCAGTAAAACAATGTGGGAATAGCTGATGTTTTAGTTTTAGTCAATAGTGTTACATTTATTAAACACATCATGTAAATCTGACTCACTGTTTCATTTCAGACTGAGTTATGCACTTTGTATTTGTACAATAATGTAATACATTTTAAAGTTACAAGTGATTAATCTAACAGTAATTTTATATTTTAAGTAAAAAAACAAAATAAAGCAGTACAAGCCATCTTGAAGTCTTATATTTTGGCTGTACATTTGTGTATTTTTTTAATACTAGTATGTCAAAGAGTCAGAAGCCACATCATGCATAATAGTTTGGGCATACGGTTTGCACTGTGCTAATTGTTGAAGTGCAAATTTCCATCACATGCTAACTACGTTACTAAATCAGTCAAGTTGTGTACATTTCTTTTAAACCATCATATTTTCACAAGCACAACTCGAGAGTTGGGTTATTTTGTTTGCACAGCCTGATTCTCCTGAGGCTACAGGAGGAAGAAATTCAGCATGTTATAGGTACACAGAGTACCAATGTACAGGAAAGCACACCGGAGAAAAGAAAAGCGACTAATCCTTCAAAGCAGAGGAGGATTAAGTGTCCAGAGAGCATCAGTCCATATCACACACACACACACTCACACACACAAACCTCATCCTCTGCTTCAGCTCTGCTCTGTCACTGACAGTATACAAGTGAAAAAGAAATGACAAAATAGTTTATCTATGTTCTACATATGAGCAATGAGCTCTACCAGACTGACAGAATAGAAGGAAGTATGCAGCTTGAGAGTGCACGCTGAAGAGGAAGAGAGCCGCAGAGCATCTAGAGCCTGTGCATGTGATGTTATATAACAACCCGGTTCTAGTTCACTTCCCACTGGAATAGATGCTTTTACAACCACTAACCCCTTACACTGCCTTAACAAATGCCTAGAGCAATACTCTTTGATCCAGTCAGATTCAGAGCACCTGCTCTGGAATGAACCAGGCTGAACTTCCCAGCTAGCTCAAAAGCTGACTGAGTAAGAAGCATAACAAGCTTAACATAAGTTTGAAATCACTCACCATTAATAATTGCTGTTACTTTTGCAATAGTAAACTATGCTGCGTAGATTAACAGACAAGCTAGACGAGCTGATACTACAGTATTTTCAGATGTTTTGTTCTGTATATTTCTAAGCTTAAAGTTATTACATGGCAAATATTACACCTTCATTATGTTTACAGTTATTTAACTATATTTTATTGTAACATTTGGAACATTATACAGGCATCGTCAATAATTGAGTTAACATAAAGCAGAGGTTGCAAATATATGGCCCAATAAAGGTTCAGAATCCATTCATCCATCTTCTCAACTTTCTAATTTAGTTCTGATACTAATTAAAGACATTCTCCCTTACGTTTACGTTTATGGCATTTAGCAGACCTCCAAAAACGCTTTGATGTTCATTATGGGAATAAATCCTAGCCAGAATAAAATAGGTTTGAGTCCATACTACCCATAAACTCAGACACACAGATTTCTCCTGTACAACATCCAGAGAATTCGACCATTCCTCTCTAGAGAGGCCACCTAAGTGCTCGTTCAGTCTCTCGTCATTTCCAGACTTGACTACCGCAACTCTCTTCTGGCTAGTCTCCGTCTGTGCACCATAAGGCCCCTGCAGCTTATCCAGAATGCAGCGGCACGGGTCATCTTCAACGTTCCTAAATTCAGCCATGTCACTCCACTGCTGCGTTCTCTTCACTGGTTTCCTGTAGCTGCTGCCCCCATCAGATTCAAAACCGTGACACTGGCCTACAAAGCCAAGAACGGACCAGCCCCTCCGTACTTGATGGCAATGGTCAAAAGCCGATCTGCACCAAGAGCCCTTCCAGCTTAAAGTACGGCTCGGCTCGACCCACCATCCCTCAAAATCCATGGCAATCCAAGACAAGCGAACTTCCCCTGGGTGTCCAAACGGCAGAGTCACTCGCTGTCTTTAAACACAGACTGAAGACCCACCTCTTCCGAGAACACTTGGGCAAATATCAGAGTAGTCACCGTGTTGACTTGTGTTTAGTAGTATCTAAACTTAGAGGTATCTGTGGATTTTTAGCCTATTCAAACTAGCTGGGGTTTTTCTTGGGTAAACAGCAAAGCACTTTTGTAAATCGCTCTGGATAGGAGCGTCTGCTAAATGCCTTAAATGTAAATGTAAACACTGCCAGAAAAAAAGTGCTGCTACCGAGAGAGAAAGATACACACATCATGCCTATTGAGAAAAACACACATCATAAGTGTAACACTGCTTAATAAATATCTCAGTGCTCGTTTAAGTGCAATTTTAAATAATGAGTCTTCCATCTGCGTTTGTGCGGACAGACAGTGGAAGTTCGTTCCACCTCTTGGGTACCAGGACAGAGAAGAGTCTTGATGCATGTCTACCATGCATCCTGAATGGTGGCGGGTCACAACGGGCTGTAGGTGAAGCTCAAAGGGCTCAAGGTACAGACCAGGTTTTGACCACAGCCATGAGGAAGGGAGGGGGTGGTCTGGTTTTGGCTTTGTAGGCCAGCATCAGGGTTTTGAATCTGATGTGAGCGGCTACAGGGAGCCAGTGAAGGGAGAGCAGCAGAGGAGTGACTCAAGTGAACTTTAGAAGGTTGAAGACAAGCTGAGCCGCCCTGTTCTGGATCAGCTGTAACGGCTTGATGGTTCTTATGGGAAGGCCAGCCAGCAGCGAGTTGCAGGAGTCAAGCCTAGAAATGACCAGAGCCTGAACTAGTACCTGTGTGGCCTTAAACCACTCTGACCTATATAGAAATATACAGAAATTGGTCCTTTTTATACAGCTTGCAAAAAATGGTTGGACAGCACTCCAAGTGAAAAATAAAATGTACTAATGTATCCTAGCACAAGAAACACTAACAAACATGCAGACCATTATAAAGTTGCTGCTAAAGCACAGTTAGCAAACTCAGCACAAATTCATAGTTTAACCAAACTCTGCACCACTTGGCTACTGGGCTTATATTCATCTTGTTTTGCTGTGCCCACTTTCAAGAGTTTGTTTCCCTTTGCTTTTGTGTAGAATTTTCAATCATTCTGTATCAAAGGGTTTAGGGTCATATCATATTCTAAGTGAATGCAGTCTAAAATAGACGACTGCTGTGGACACTTTCCATAAAGTGTCTCACTGTGCTAACCCAGCATGCCAACAGGTTATTTAATGCTAAACACAACAAAAAGATCAGAGTTTAGTGGTGTAACTACCTACCATATTTAGGCAGATGTATGGATGTTTGGGTGTGTTTACTAGTTTATAATTTAGCTCCTTTAACTATAGACGCAGGTTCTCTTTTATTAGACACGATGAAAGTTATATGGTGCCTCACAGCGCCCCGATCTTTTTGTGTTGTGTTTGTATGACTGTTGTTCATGTGAAGTTCTCCTCTTCTTACAGTTATTCTGACACCCTCAACCTGAGCATATTAAATGCTATACATATTATCACTGTGGCTATAATCTATATAGTGGATCCGCTGCCGCACTGGAGTTCTACACAAACTTAACAAAGATGGCCATCCCCCATTTTTTTAATGAAAACTAAGGTGGACAGTGTGAAAAAGAGAAACTGATATGATGTCACTTCCAGTTTTGCACTGGAAATCGATCTATAAAAGCCCACCCAACAAAAACTGGCGCTTCTCAACCAATTTAGGGGAAGGGAAGGTTTTATTACAGCAAACAGCTACAAGTCCATTTTACTCTATTATTTGATTGTTAGTTAACATGGTTGAATATTTCTGACCAAAATTCAAAATAATGCCTAAAGCCACTACATTACTCACACAGCTACTCAGTCACACAGCTAAATACTCATTTATTGTAAATCTATGAAGTTAAAAATCAGTAGCATAAGGTTATGAATTAGTGGTCAGAGATTATAAATGTGTTTTTTGCATCTTTTTGGAATGTTACAGAACACTCAAATGTGTAAGATGTTTAAGTAATGTCTGAAAGCTTATGTAAGTATTGCTGGTGTAGCTTCAGAATGCACAGACATATGTGTATATATTTATCTTCAGTCTATTTGCATGTTTGAGTACACTTTACTTTGTTACATTCTAAAGCCTAAGAAGGCCATGCTAATCGTTAGTGTTTAGTTCCTGATAGCGTCCCCATGTTCATACTGATGTTAATGACTAGACTATGTAACCAGAAATAGATTAATGTAATGACTGATGAGCCCATAGTTGTCTAAACATGACTGGATTGTTCACATGTTGCAGCCAATTATGACCATCAATATCCACATCTAAAGCTCTAATTCAACTAGGCAAATGTTTACACAGACTACACACCTGACAGCTCTCTTCCCTGGCACTGATGACCGGCCATCCAGCAAAGACTCCTTAAAAAGATTGCTTTGCCAACAGGATCCAGTTGAAAGAAAAAAATACATCTGAATGAAGACATCCCTCTATGACAAGCACCTGCAGACAGATTGATTTTTGAGTGATTATGCCACTATGACATTGTGGGAAATTATTTGTCAGCACAGTAATGGTGCACATTGTGTTAAAATGTAAACCTAATTGTACACATTTTCATGGCTGTATTAGGGCTAAATGTCCCCTCACACACTACTGCCTTTAGTGGGGTTTTCCATCGAACTCTTCATATTCCTGTTAACTCTGAGCTACAATCCTATCCTGAAGCACTGTCCCAAATGGCTGTATTAATCACGGTGGACACAAACAAAGAAGCACAAAGTAGTGGATGATATGGAGGTACAGCTTCACCACAATCACTGAACGATACCAACTTAACACAGTTGCATTATTGTCTGCTATTAACTGAACTGCACAGTGGAAATGTGATCAGCGACAAGTATGGCCTTTTGCAAACCACAAAAGTAAATATGTGTAGCACGCTGCGAGTGACGACAAGCAAGAGGCATGTAGAGAAAGACTGCAGGTGTATGTAACTAGGCCATTCAGGTCCAGCCCGCACGGTGTCCTAGTTTACCCAAGCCTGCTCTGCCCCTCAGCAAGCTCCTCTTACTTAAGCATGCAGCCAGGAGAGCTTCACACCCAGAATGCTTGCATCTCAGTGGTGGAGCTGAGCCTAATTAACAGCTTGTCATAAAAAAATTAAAATACACAAAGAGCTTTCACTTAGGCAGTCCAAAATAGTGAAGTTCAGGGGAGTCCAGCCTTGATCCTGGCACTCTTTGGGACTCCTGGCCACAGAGGACTGGAGCATCAACAAGGATGGAACCAACAATCGCAAGAAAATAATTTGATAGTGCAAATTAATGCATTTGATAAGTTCTGATAGAATTTGTCATTTTGGAACTCCCAATGCATTATGTGGCTTCTACATTTAGCAAGTGGATATAAGCAAGTGGACTTCATAAGCCTCTTTAACGCAAATCAATAAGGTGTGGCATCCGTGGTTTGAGGCAATAAAGACAGGAGAAAAGAGTGAGGAAGAGTGAGGAACAGACAAGCTTTATTAAATAAGAGCCATTTTATTAAATTTCACACACCATACATAAAATGAAGGGCAAATAACTAGTACCATGCTAGGAGAACCCTTTGATGATTCAACTCACACTTCACTAGAAAAACACAAGGAAAAACTTCCATGGCCAATAATCAAAATGTTGCGGCACCCATTCTCACACACACTTACCTGTCTGAATCCCCAGGTAGCACAAATAATCAAGTCTCCTGTACAGAGTTGGAGCATACCAGCAAACTACTAAACATAACAACCCCAGCATGAGATAAAGTCTCTTGTAACACTGCTTTGAGAGTGTTTGCTGGTAAATTACCCAACTAAAGCACACTCCAACACAGAACAGGAAGTCTCCCACAACAGGGTGAAGACCCACAGGAGCTCTGAGCAAACAAATTAAAATGAGCATACATGAAATATTAAATGCAATAAAACAAAAAAGGGAAACAAAAACACATGACATAACAGCAAACATCTCTTCAGCAACCCTGGCTCATGTTTTTAAAATGTAAGCTCCTCCCCAATTACTTCAGTTAGAACTATCATTGGTCAGTGGGACTCATGTGATATATATGGCTAAGCACATTTTCAGCTCACAGAGGTAAGTAATATATTGTCATAAGCGAGACCCAAAGTTACTCAGATATGTGATCATTAGAGATAAAAAAAAATAACAGAAATGATCCAAAAATATAAAACTATAAGACAATTAAAATGGATGACAGCTCGCATATGGTCTGTTCTAGAATTGTGGTACATTTCAGGTAGAGCAAAAATTGACTCATTAGTCCACTCTGTTTTCATCCAGCTGTTTAAACCATTTAAACCGAGTTGACAATTTTCACTATTTGTGCCTTAGCTCCATGTGCTAACCTCAAACTAGATTCCACACAGCAAGTCTAATATATATATATATATATATATATATATATATATATATATATATATATATATATTAAAAATTGTAAATATCACAATAACAAATTTGACAAATAATTAATATACTGTTTGTGTATCCTCAACATTTTCTACAAAATAACAAGATTAGATATTTCACTACCTTTCACAGGGTAAAAAATGTTCAAGCATGTAGGTTTGTGCATACGTGTCTGTCCTTGGCCCTGTCTGAAACGTAAAAAATGCTGCCAACTCACACAGGATTCAGATGCAGGGAGACACCCAGTCATGTCAGAATCAAAGTTCAGTGATCTAGCCTTCTGTTTCATCGGGCGATAATGCTAATGGATAATGACAACACTGCTAAACGCTCATATTTCGCTGCCAACTGTTGATACCCTGGTAATGTCAGGACGTATTGTTGTCTTGGTGATTTGTTTACAGAGACCTTCACCATTACACTGCCTTCTGAGCCAGCATGAACAGCAAAGTATCAAGTCAGCAAGCTACTACCAGTTTCAGAGCAAGCCTACATCTCTGGAGCTCACTCCACAGGTGTAGCTGCTTAGCCACTTATATCACAAGGGGACCACTTACCAATGAGGGTCCTGGCTAAAGTAATTGTGGGAGAAGCCAACATTTTAAAACCAGGAGCCAAGTGTACTGAGATAAGAGTATGTTGTGTGAGTTTAGTGCTCCCTTGGTTACGAGTTATTTTTGTTTGGCGGGTTACCTGTATGATGGTTGTTGAATTTGGTGTACTAGAGTTTGGTGTTCTGTTTTAGGTATTTTACCTTTAGATTCGGACACTTTTGGAGTGTTTGGTAGTTTGTCAGCACACTTTAACCCTGCTTTTAGGCTGGTAGGAAAGGCTAGATTATTTTTTAGACCATGCAGGGTGCTGCTGAGTTCAGATATGAATGTGTCAATGTGTGGGGGGGTTGGTGGGGTGTGTTTTATTTTTTATTTTTATTTTTTTTTTTTTTCTTCCCAGTTTTGTATTTAGGCTGGGTGCAAAACATGGGTGATTATAACTATAACTACTTATATTCTAAATGTAATCTGACCTACAAGAGGAGTTCCTATGAGTGTTCATTATTTGCTGATCTGTGAGGTTACTTTAGAAGGTTTGTTGTAATGTTGAGGGAATGCACACTGCCTGCAAAAAGTAAGCTTTGTGTCATAGGGTTAGCAAAAATGAGCTACTGTTTATTTGCATATATTTCATTCTAGTTGTAACTTTGTCTAGGTGATCAGGTTTTTGCTTGTTTCAGCTGGTCTAAGAGATCATCTTTGATTGGGGGTTGACCATCCAGCTGAAAGCATAACATGCTAAGCCAACTGGTCACAAAAACTGTTTATAATTGTTCACTTCGGATTTTCCATATCCATGTGCACTATACTTATCTTTTTCAGTGCAGTGGTTATGGGGTAGTGGTGGCTCAGCGGTTAGAGCTCCGGGCTATTGATGACAGGGTTGTGGGTTTGATACCTGGGCTCGGCATGCTGCCACTGTTGGGCCCTTGAGCAAAGCCATTCACCCTCTCTGCTACCCTGGTGCTGGAGTTGGTTGCCCACTGTTCGGGGTGTGGGTAAAATATGGACACACTTTACTGTACACGGTGCAGTGACAAATACGTGCATCTTTACCTTTAACTAGTTAATTGACCAAGGCTCCAACACCTACCAAAAGGTAGCCTAGAGATGCAAGAAATGGTGCGTTTCTTCGTTCGTAGCAAAATACGTTCACACTACCCTCTGCCTCATTATAAGCTTTGTTTGACAGAACACTGTGCTATACTGTACCAGTCTAGTTTTGGTGCAGATGGTTCTTGGCTTCCTCCTGAAGCTCTTTCACAATTCCACTTTCCATCGACCATGTCCATTAATTAACTAATGAAGAAAGAAAATGACAGCTATATAAATGTAGAGATTTCTCTATATAGAAGTCTTCATTATGAAATGTTTTGATCTGTATCTGCTCATTTTGAAACATTTAAAAGACCTGGTCAACCTTCTATCACATTGAAGTAACTTTTCCAGAAACTCCTTTTTCAACCTTACATACACTCAACCTCATTTTGTCAGCCAAACTGTTCACTTCAGTTCAAACCTGTGAATGCATGCTAATTACCTTCTGTGTACCTGAACAGTAAGGTGACATTTGGAACTGAAGTGGACTGTGGAGTAAATATGCATGACATTATGAAAGAAACAGTAAACTGACCTCACAGTAAGTTGTGGTGATCTGTGTGTGTGTGTGTGGGGTGATAAGAGTAAACCAGCTATACAGAACAAACAGCATGACTACTTCATGTGTTGAACTATATATAGCACAGCATGTGGGTGATTGTAGAGGGAAACGTGTGTGTGTGTGTGTGTGTGTGTGTGTGTGTGTGTGTGTGTGTGTGTGTGTGTGTGTGTGTGTGTGTACAGAGAGAGAACAAGTGGGAACATACTCTCCTTTCTCAGTCCTCTTGGCCTTGTTAGCGCAGCCCTTCTGTCCTACTCCTTGGTGACATTCCTGTAAACGCTGCTCCATTGAGGGCAGACTTCTGGTCTATACTTTTATTTCAGTCCATGTTAAACAGCCATCAATATTTATGATGTTAACACACTTCTTCCCCACTCAGGAGAATACACGCTTCTATCCACATGCAAGTTAAGCAGTGACACTTTAGCCATACACAAGGGAGGAGCATTGTGTGTGTGTAAAGTACATAAGAGTGCTCTTTGTCTTTAATATATCCCCTTGAGCATCTGCAGTGTATTAGATCGCCAAAAGGCAGGCCAGCCAGCCTGATAAAGGCTGCATGAAGCATCCGATCTGCTCTGCAGTTCAGCAAAAAAGCCAGTGATATGGGCTGAACCCAAGGGAAACTTGACCCAAATACAGCCTTCACCACTACATCCATACTGCACAGGCTTATGGAAGCATGACACAAGCAGAGACACTTATTTCATTGTGTTATTTACACAAGACTGTGATGGTTGTTGGGAGCAGACTCATTTTCAAGTCTCTTATAGAGCATCACAACCCAAATACTGGTTAATACATTAAATGAGTGTTAATGTGACTTAAATACTTACCTTAGCTCCTATAGGGATTGCAGGACTTCTGAGTGGGTCCTCTTCTTGCAGCTGGCAGAATCCACTGTGATCCAGAGAGGGAGATAGCACAGCAGGTGTAAATCTGTAGAAAGTCAAATCAATGAAAGTACTAGACTAATACTTAAATAAGTAAAACACTGAGTTAATGGTCATGTAAATGGTCACATAAATGTTATGTACATAACTGTAGTCCTCAATGTTTCACAATGTAATGCTTGAGAACCCCCCACTGAAATTAGTACCTTCTAACAGTGGTATATCCCAGGCTAATTAGAGGTGGAGCTTGGGCTTTAAAGGGCTGTGCTGGAATGTAATATGGAGGTAAGTGCGCATTTTAAATAAAAATGAAAATGCAGTCTGTGGTGAACCCAATAACTGTCCCAATTCTAGCTAAGCTCCTCCTGAAAGTGTACGTTTATGAAGTTGTATCCAGTGATGCTAATAATAGCATGGCTTCGATCCCTGAAAGCCTAGCACCAGCGGTTGCTTTATGCTCAGGGCCTCCTAATGAGCCTCCTGTTGCCTTTAACTCTTTGAACTCCAAAGGCTCTACACTTACTGGGCTCTCCTCTTGGTAGCTGAAGTTGTGTGAGGAACTGCCATTCATTGTGACTGGAGGAGATGATCCTTCTGTTTGCTTGAGGCTTCTTTTTTCTGGGTTTCTTCAGGTTTAATTGACATCTTTGCATTGATTAGTTCACTTCTGTGCTCTGGTGTAGTGAGTAGTAGGCTCTCTGTGTACTGGATATGGAAGGTCTATGCTTTATTTTAAAGCCAAGCCATTGGTTGGTCTTGATTTATTTCCTTCTAGAACTTTCTAGGTTCTTTCTAGCTGGTTTCTGTTCTTTTGTTTAGCTTGCTTTGTCATTTACTGTCTGTGGTGTTCTTGTATTGTTCTGCCTTTAAGTTGTCTTTTTAGTGATTTAGCTTGGTGAGCTAGAGTATGTGGCATTTAGCTATTCCAGTTGTGCATCTGGTCAGCTTAAAAGTAAATGAGCCTTGTACAAGGCTTTTTTTCCCTGCTTGGTACTTTGGGAGCCTGGGGGTGGTTTGGGTGGTATTTGCAGAAAGGGAAGTAGCCTGTAGTTTCAATCTTATCTTTTTATTGCTGGAATGCTGTGTAGTTCTCTAATTCATTGTGTAGTTTTACCTAGGTGAGTGCTCGCATTGCTAGTTCATGGTTTTGTGTGTATTGGATACTTCCTTGTTCTTCTCCTTCCCTTTTTTTCCCACCGGGTTCTTTCCCGGAGAGTTGCTGGGGGTGTTTGCAGTGGAGGTCTTGCTATGAAAAGGTTCAATTTCTAATCCAGAAGTGAATCTTTAAATGGATATTTGGTAGCTACATTTACGGCATTTAGCAGACGCTCTTATCCAGAACGACTTACAAAAGTGCTTCACTCAAGAATACCCTTAGCTAGTTCTAATAGCCTAAAATTCAAGGATTCCTCTAAGCTTAGACACTACTTAACACAAGGCATTATGGAGACCATAATACTCGACACTACACTTCGCCCAAGTACTCTTGGAAGAGATGGGTCCTTAGTCTGCGTTTGAAGATGTTTTAAGAAGTTTTAGATGAATACATGATCAATTTCTTTATTGTTGAATAAATTGTGATTTGGAAGCTCCTGTCTGTGTGTCTTGATCTTAACCCTCTCAAATCAGGACCAAATCTTTATAATTGTAAGCAAAAATGCAACTGCCTACATCCCATTACAAGTGCACAAAGGAACCTAAAATACTCAATAAATGCATTCAATGGTACCTTGTTAACCAATTGTTCTTGAATACTACTTCACTCCTGAGAGACTGGGTCTAATAAGGGTTAAAGGGGGGGAAACCTAGTTGCTTAGAGCCTAACCACTTTTTCCATTCATGCTGGAAATTTTCCAGAGCTATTTATATGAAGACTTACAAAGCTAGTAGTTGTTGGCCTTTTGTAAGTTGAGTTCTAAAAGTGGCGTTAGACTACAACGCAATACAATTAACCAAGTGAAAACAGTTTAGCTGAATCTGATTTAGTTCAGTAGAACCGTCAACTCTGTGCTGTCATCCATGGAGGTGAGTTCATAGTCTGCAGTGCACCTCTAAGGATGCAACAGCTTTTGAATGTAGGCATCCTTTCCAAAATGAAATTTATTATCCACACATTTACAAAGCCTAAAAGAGTCAGCCCCCCTTTTTACAACCCAATGCTAAATAGAGCTTTCAGCCTGATCAAAGGACAGTAGAAACAAAACCTAAACATTTTGTGGCTTACTTGTCACAATTGTCACACAGATGGACTTGTAAGATCCGGACCATGCGGCTCTAATAGCACATCAAAAGACAGACTTGATTACACACACACACACACATACATACATATATATATATATATATATATATATATATATATATATATATATACACTCACACAGAGAGAAAGAGTACAGATCACAAGTTTCAGATGAATGGATAAGTCGGTGGTCTCCAACCCCACTCCTGGAGCACTACTTTCTGCACACTTTGGTTCCAACTCTAATCCACCTTACTGATCTAACTAATTACTGCCTTTAGAAGTTTTTGCTTGGCTGTATGGGTTGAGGTTGAAACCTCATGAGCCCGTGAGCAGGGTTGGAGACCACTGGGTTAAGTTCCTTTATTGTCATTACACTTGAACCATTCAACAAAATTCCGGGGTCAGAGCACAGCCACAGCTCTGCCATGCTACAGCAATCATAGGTCAGACAGATTTACGTGCTAGGGCCCAACAGTGAAAGTTTGGCCTATCTTATACAACCTTATGACCAATAACCCAACACTTTAACCACTGAGCCACCAGTGACCCAGGTGTGAGGGTGAAGAAAAAGAAAGAGAGATATGCAGAACCTGAACTGGACACTCTGACCATCCTGTGATGCACTGCAGTGTCCTCAGTGCACTTCACATTATAGCATCAAAACTTTTTTGGATGGTCATCATAGTAGAGGAGGGTAGGGTCAAAGGCCCTCCTGTTGTAGCATATAATAGGAGGGCCTTTGACCCTACCCTCCTCTACTATGATGACGCACTATACATGAAGAATATTCAGCAAAAGTACCGCAAAAGCTCCTAAAGTCTACCCCGATAATCCAAATGATTCCATTTTTCATCGACAATCTAGTATCCTCTAAAGGCCGACGCTCTAGACCGAGATTACGTTCAATCTGTTCATATGGGCCTGCAGCACATCAGCCTGCTTTAATCTGATGAGCTCATTCACTCACTCCTTTTTCCCTCCAGCAAAAGTGCATTGTTGTCCCTGTGCGGCCCATGCTCCTGGAGAGGCATTAAGCACCTTAACCACTGGAACAATGTGAGCAGAGTGCAGGGCTGACGCAGCTTTCGCTGAGTGGGGTCAGAAAAGAAAAGAACACAACCGGCCTAATGTCACCCCAGCCAGCACTGTTACCATATAAAGAACATTTAAAGGATGTGTTTTCATATCACACAACACACACGAGCATAAATCATTTGAACGCAGGGTTAGTGCAACCTTCATTAATTACACTTTATTATAATAATATACTTTTTGTATAGTCATTTTAAAAGTCATTTCTTCAGTTTTATTGGTTTAGTTTGATTAACTTTATCTGCCAATATTGTTCAAGTGAAGATCAAATGTTAAGGTTTTCAATGGGATGTCCTAACTTTTTCACATGACTGTACATAATCGCACACTTATAAAATATATTGGCACACCTTCGGAAAAAAATACACCAGTTCATCCTCATTGTTGCAATTACAAATGTTTTAGGATTCAGGTGTTCATTTCTTTTGTTTGTACTGGAATAACGCAACAAAAGCTGAAGTCTAATCGGATATCCTTCCACACAGAACTCCTTTTTAGGTGTCAATATTTTGGTCACGACTGTGTAAACATATAAATCTACAGTATGTTTTCTTATACAAAGACAAGTTCAGATATGGTGACCAAGAGCTGTGACGTGAATACTCACTATTTCAGTATTTTCAGTATTTCCTCCTTTATTCACTTACCTCTAAGTCAGCTCGCCCTGCCCTGTCAGCATCCTCATACCCTCTCTCTCTTTACTCTGATCACACCAGAGTGAACACTAAACAAAAGAAATATTATCAGGGAACAACTGGTATTTCTTGAATGGATTATTGACCATTTGTTATTTGACTGGCAATTATTATCTCAAGAAACACTGACTCAACTGTTGTACATCTCTCTTGTATAGGCCTGCTTCTATCATCTGATTAGTACTGATTTTCCCACTGCTCACAACTTGTCATGCCACAACTCTGCAGAATGTCATTGCCAGCCTACCTTTTGCTCATGGCTTACTTAATAAATTAAAGCTACTACTTTTTACATGTTACATATGCATCACTACAATGATTGACACTTTACTGAGACTGCATGTGGAATTTCTAATGAAGTATAAAAACATTAATGTTAGTTGAATATGCCCGTGACCATGGTTAGACACGATGTGTGAAGGGTTCATTTTTCCTTGTAACTTGGCTATGATAGCTAATGTTAGTAGTGATGGTTAAGTAATACACAAATTGTCCCATTTTCACCAAAAGTGTTTTTTTCCACTTCATACAATTCACTTATTGACACTTTTTGGTGAAATATTATGTATTAACACAAAAACAGTGCAAAATGATGGACACATTGAAGGATAAGCAAAATATTTTTATTCATATTTTTTATTTTTTACATCACTATATGGGGAGGGGGGGGGGGCATTTTGAGCATATCTAAATATTGGAGGGTCTGTGTCCTTCTCAGATTATCTTGTTACTATGGCCTTGATTTATGCAAAAATAATAAGCATATCATAACCTAGCCTATCCTGGCTTTTAGCCTGGCACATGCTCACTGAGCCCTTGCATGCAGTTTTTCTTCCCCTGGCCTAACATTAGCTTTTAGCCTTGCATATTTTCCTGAAGTAGTCTTTCCATTTAGCCTTAAAGGGCTTTTGTTAGTGGGCTGGATGTATGTAATTACATTTCACAGGGCATCAGTATAATAAGTCTGCTGTTACATAAATACAAGTTTGGATGTTTTTGCTTTTTATTTGCTTTTGAAGGAGAACACCGCAGTGAGCAGTGAGATTCACGGTATGTCACTTTAACTTTATTTATTCATCTGTGCCAAGGTGAATTTTGCAGCCTTAAAAAAGGGGCTATGCAGCTGAATGCCGGACCCACCGACAGGGGTCCTCAGTGAGCTCCGAGCAGGAGCACGCCGTGTTCACTACCCCCGCCTCTCCGTGCGAACTTCGGGGGCTGGATATTTCACCAGCTGCGCTTCTTCCACACTCTCTCTCTCTCTTTCTCTCTCTCTCTTTCTCCCTCACTCCCTCCCTCCCTCCTCCCCTTCTCCTCCTCCCCCGCTGACTCTCTGTCTCTCTCTCTCTCTCTCTCTCTCTCTCTCTCTCTCTCTCTGTGTCTCTGTGCCCCCCCTCTCGCTCAGTCTCTCCTCAGTCCGCGTGTTGTGAGAAGCACCACCGAAGCGGCCGCATCCATGGAGCGCCTCTTCCGCCCGCAGCCTCTTCACTTCGTCCCGTTACGAGCTGCGGTACTATAGAAGAGAGAGAGAGAGAGAGAGAGAGAGAGAGAGAGAGAGAGAGAAAACAACCCCACACACCCGACAGTGAAACACTCCTCGTTCCGGCTCGGGCCTTTCCACATCCTGTGTGAAACTTTTGTTGTTCTCGGTTTTCTCGGTTCCCCCTCGCTCCGCTCCGGGCCGTCAGCGCTGGCGATGCTCAGCCCGAGGAAGGTGAACGCGAAGAGGAGGAGGAGGAGGAGAAGGGAGCTCCTGGCGGGGCAGCTGTGCCTCATGGGGATCCTGGTCGCCCTGCTCTCGGGATTGGCGACTTTGGCCCAAAACTCCGGTGAGTGTTGTGTGTGTGTGTGTGTGTATGTGTGTGTATGTGTGTGTGTGTGTGTGTGTGTGTGTGTGTGTGTGTGTGTGTCACTTCGCTGATTCAGAAACCGGGTAGGGGAATAAAGCGTCTGCTCCCACTTTTCAGCTGAACTCCGCGCGATGGTGCAGCTGTGCTGCGGGCGGGCTGTCTGTCCGTCCGCTCGTGTTTATTTGAGTGAGGAGATTGAGCGCTGGGAGCCAGAGTGAACACGCTGCTTAAAACAATAGGCCAAACGTGCAGAGGTGCAGAGCGGTACAAGCCGCACATGTGGGTTCAATAAGAGCGGGCTGCCGCAGCGCGGACCGGCACTCTGAGCTCGGGGAGTTCAGTGGTCTTGAGTCAATTACATGTCCATGTTTTAGAGCAAGACTCTCAGGGAAGTGGGTGGAAAGTTAAATAAAAAGGACTCATTTATGTTAGCAGTTAATTGAGAACGATGGCTTTACACCAAGATGACCAGTGTGAGAAAGGGCATAAGGAGCCAATAAACTTTGATGCTGCAAAGCGGCAACTGAACATGACAATGCTGGGAGTTGTAGTCACGTGTAGGCACAACAACCCACAAGCAATGCTGAGCTGAGCTGTCATTCAGGTGTGTGTGTGTGTGTGTGTGTGTGTGTTTATATATTAGGACAGCAATGGTTCACTATTAGAAGGATTTTTCATAAGATCTTATGAAGTTGGGTGCACTGGACCTCTGTGAGGTATCCATGGACTTCCAGCATTGGCTTGAATTGGCTTGTAAAATTGTAATGTAAATGGACAGCAGTTAAGCAGATAGGTTATCTTGGCAGCCACTAAAGATATATTACGAAACCTCAGATTTAGTGTTTTCACCGTCCAGCAAAAGTATTCACCTTCAAAAGACTAACTAAAAACTTCCTCTCAGGAACATGGACATCTGGACATCCCATAAACAACATCATAGTTGTCTTATCTGAGTCTTTTGGACATCCTTGTGCTCACTGTGATGAGACGTCGTTATTGGAAGTGATGTGCTTGCGTGAAGTCATGTGTCGAACGTGTAAAGATTGTACGTGCCTCGTATTTAAAATCTCCATCTCCTTTTATTTCCCTCTATTCAGCTCTTTACAATAAGGCACTGCAGCAATTACAGGTCTTAGTGTTATCTGCTGATCATCTGGATACATGTGTTTAAAAGCCATCATCTCCTGTCTCTGATGTTAGCCGTCCAACCACTTTACTCCTAAGTTGCTGCTATTGACGGCCCAAAGCTTGATGTTATCGAAGACAAAGCACATGCTTATGATATTGTGCCTGTCCTGTAATGGGCACTTCATGAACTGTTGAAGATTATCTGGTTATATAAGCTAATGTCACTGACATTAGAAGTGAGGATAATGCTGTGGGGATGAAAATGTACAGAGTGTTTGCATTTGAGTGTGTGCTGTAGTAGAGTAGTCCTTCCTGTTTGTAGTGTTGGAGGGAGAGAGGGGGAGTGCTTGTGTGATGGGCTGGGAGAGCGCTGTTGTGGACAGCCTAGCAGGCGGCAGAGAGACGGATGAGAAGTGACTGGGCCGTCAGATGCTGCTTGGCGCTCATGGAGACGCTGCCTAATTCAGCGCTGCATCTGGGCCAGCCAGTCCCTGCGCAGAGAGCCGTGGGGCCAGCCTCAGAGAACACACTCCCTGTGAGAGCAGGGCACATGCCAGGGACAGCTTTTGTCTCCTTTGTTTAATTCAGTGGATCTGCGGCTGTATTTCCAACGTTGCATTTGTTCCTAGGCCGTTTTCCTGTGTCCCTGTGTTTTCCTCTGTGTTTTTTTTTTGTGTGTGTGTGTGCACTTTTTTTATTATGGGATTTTATCTTCATTCGCTGTGTTTTTGCCATTCCTCCCCTCCCCCTTTTTCTTTCTTTCTCTCCCGTCAACGTTCTCTCTCAGACGTGGGTAATGCTGCCACGGAGCGCAGCTGCACTCAGGTACTTCCTCCTCACACACCACTGCACCCATCAGCAAAGTGGACGCAGAGAGAGAGAACAAGAGGGAAAAAAAGAGAGAGAGAATAGAGTCTGCCTGTCCACTGTGATTTTTCACATGAAATTCTTTGGGTGCGGCCGATTTGGTTGGCTGGTGCTGGATAACACCGCCAAGGACGTGGGAAGCAGGTGTAAGAGCAGTATCAAAGATATGCTGTCGAAATCGGAGGGAGAGCTTTTTTCTGCATTAAAAACAGAACTATCATATTGTCGGGTGATAATTTTGAATTGGTTTCAACTGTAACGGGGTGGTTGACTCATTTATTGTACATTCAGGCAGGATATACTTCAGAAATCTCACAAAAAAGCACAGAGCTAACAGAAAACTGTTTCACACTTTCAGTCTGCTGGCCTCCTAAGGGTAAGATTAAGGTAAGGCCTCCATCTTTATGCAGCTGAGACAAGACTCTTTGAGAAATGTGGCTTTTGTCTCCCGAGAGGGGCAGGCAAGCTTGACAGATATTTGGTCGCTTACCTGCACACCCTCTCTGTCCTTTTCTCACTCTGTCTCTCTCCTTTTCTCTCTCTCTCATTTCGTCCTGATCACCTCATTCATCATCCACGCTGGCCGACTCCTTACCCAGCCTCCACTTTATTATTTTAGCTAGTTTTACACCATGCTGGGCCACTAGCATGACAGCCAGCGAGTCCTAGACGAATGACTCCACCGTTGCTCGCTTATGATGGCACATTTGAGCCGCACAGAGAAATGGAAAGCTTGGAGTGAGTCGTCACTGATGGGAGAAAAAAAAACTCGAATTTTGTTTTCTTACTTAAAGGATCCATATGCTACCTGCGTAGGTTCACCTGTGCTACTTGTGTGGCTTCATGTACTAAAAATTTACATAATTTAAATATACATGAACACTTTCCAGGGACAGATGTCGCAGTGAAAATGTCCACATTGGTCGTTTGTTTAGTCTTGTAAAACAACCAATTTTTACGTATAGAGGAAACGTGACCTCTATCGACAAAGTAAAAGACTACAATGGACTCCTGTCAGAGTCAACTGAGAATCGACTCACAATGGAGAGTTGACTCCTAAAATCCACCGTTACTGAAACCTAAACCTTTATTCTAAACTCAACCACACTGAAATGATGACTCCTTACCATTTCTCCAGTCAATTTGGTCAATTTGTTTTTTTTCATCTCCAAAAAGTTCGTAAATAAAAGGATTTTCTTCCACAAAATCTCCCAGTGCTGTTTTACCAATTCGTCTTTGTGCACGTGTTTGTGTGGGGGTGAATTTTGCTCTATAGCACTACTAGTGGAGGGGCAAAAAAGAGCAATATTGGTCAGGGGTGAGCAATTTTTGTGTTTTCCTGCTCAAACACACCTGACTTAAGTCACCTGGTAATTGCCAGGTTTAGTAAGTCTGTTAAAGCAGGGAAATCAGCACACTGTGCTGGACCCCCGTTGTCCACCTCTGATAGGTAGTATTTCTACTCTTAAGTGTTCAACTTATGTGGTCGATTCTATGTGAGAGCTTGGTGCAGCATTGTTTATTTTTACCCAGTCTTGGATACTCTGGAGTGCATTATTAATATAATGACATGTTAAAGCATTAACTTCTGGAGAAATCTGTTTTCTTTTAAATATCACAACACATCACAGAAATTATGTTTGCAATGTCATTTTTTTCAGTATTGTTTAGTCCTAGACAGTATTGTGCATTTTGGTGGTAGTATTGTAATAGTTAGTCATGTTGGGCAATTTAAATGTCTGAAAAATCACTGTATACAGTAATCACATGTCTATCAGCTTTAATTTCTTTTAGTGTGCTTTCTTTTAATGTGTGGCCCCTGTGCATATAGGTCTTAATGTGTTTTCTTGCTGTAGAACAAGACAAAGCAGGTCATGGCAGCATTTTTTAAACTGTGATTGTGCTTGTTAAAGAGAAAATCGTGCTACAGCTTTCCTCACATGTAACACCTTCCCTCAGGAAACATTGAAGTATTTTGACCTTGTGTTACATAAAGTTAATAAAAACTAAATAAAAAGGCCTCATTTTGTTATGAGTAGAGTACTAATGATCATAAGCTGCGATGTGGGAAAGGAAAGGTACAAAGTCCATGGCAATGTAAAACTCGCGTGACTGTAGACAGTGACACTGGCGGCTGTGCCTTGGACGTTTTTGGGTTGTTCCTAAACATCCGAACCTATTTTCTCTCTGATAGGCACAGTTGTTGATTTCTTTCAGAACTCGGCGCAGTGGCTACAACTCCTGATAACTTGTACTTATGAACTGATGATTTTGAATTTTGCAGTTGTTTAGAAATGGATCCAAGACACCTTCCTGACATGTAAATCTATGATCATCCTTGCATCTGACTTGCACGGAGTTCCTTGGACTTTCCAGTTGTACTGGGTGTTGGTAGTCCAATAAGTGCTGTCAAAATAACACTTTTTTAAATAGGCACAGTAGTCAATCATGATCACTCACAGGAAGTTAAAAGGCCTTGTCTATGTTTATTTAAAATATTTTGGATATTTAAGCACTATTTAATAATAAATTCCTAAGTTCATGTATATGTTTGAGACCCCCCCGCCTTACAAAAAAGCAATTTAAAGAAATCATTGAAAGCCTAATGTTGCCATAACATTCATGTCCATTACGATGCACATGTAAACTACTGACTACAGCTGCATTATATCTTGACTTTACAGTGAGCTTTAGCTGTTAATATTTGACCAAAAAGCGATTTATAGGAAGCAAGAACTAGAAAAACATACCACAAACTACATAAACAGGAACACAGCTAGATTACAGGTTTTCTGAGAAGAATTCTGGTTATTTTCTCAGGTTTTGGCAGCTTTCTTGTGCCGTTTTTGAGGTGTAATTGGACGATTGTGTATTCAAACACTTCTCTTATTCAGAACTCTGCAAATCTATGATAGTTTTGATGTGTGACAATCTTTAAGGCTAACAGCACATTTTTGTAACTTAGCCTTGCCTACCCACAGTTAGGCTTAGCTTGAGTTATTTTGTCAGCGATGTGGAGAACATTTGTATGGACCATAAGCAAGAGCGACAATCCTAATAGACACTGTAAGTGTTATGACTGTCTGAACCGTGCATGCTCTATAGCTACTCATACAGCTGCTGCCATGTGTAGAATCTATTCCGTCAGCCCAAAAACTGTTGACTCAGTGGTTCCATCCATTGCTGTAGCTGTTTCTATGGGACCAAAGGTCCTTTTGTCCACAGAATACCATGAACTGAAAGTGCCACCATGCTCATGCACCAATATGATCGTCCTCTCCATGCCTCAGACATCTAATCATCAATGATTCTCTTTGAAACCTCACCCTGTCAAATACTGCATTCAAACCAAGAGCCAGCACTACTAAATTCTCGCTGCGTAGGCTGTGTGCTGATGAGCCACATTACTGTGCACACTCTGAAACGTGTTCACTGTGATTGAAGGCAATCATGTTATTTGATTCGAGGATGAAGTGCAAATAATGATTCGGCTGTCAGAAGGTTGGCAGCTCTGAGCTTCATCCAAATGCTGATTAGAAAAATCAGCTGCATTATTTTTGCACAAGCAAAAGTGCTTGTGGGATAGAAACAGTGAGTTTTTGTTGTTGTCTCCTTTACGTGTGTCAAGTCTAGTCTTATTACAAGCATGGCACTCTTGTGCATGAGTTCAGATGGTAAGGCTTTTGGTAAGAGTTTTATGGCAATTCTGTTAGTTCAGCCTGAAATATTCGGTAAGCTTATATCTGTGTGCACCGCTATACTTCTCATTAGATGGTGCTTCCTGTGCCATGTAATTTCAATCAGTACTATTATGCAGTTTTGGTTTTTAGGGTGTACAGCTCTGGCTTTAGCTACTAAACAGTTTATCTCAGAGTTCCCATGCGTGTTGATGGTGGAAATGCTGTTGCGTCATCATTTTTTATTATTTAAAAGCTTGTCATAACTAAGAGATCTGTGAGAGAAAGATGGCTGAGATGTTCAGTGGCTGGATACATCTCATAATTAATAATAAAATAAGTTCTCATAATGTGGACTAAAAAAACACAATCCTTATATTTGGCTCTTTTCTGGAGGTCATAAGCGATGGCCTCTATCGTTTCTACTGCTAATATTACTGCTGTAGTTTACCTGAGTGAGCTGAAGACCAACCGCTTCTTTTTCCGAACTGCCACCTATGTAACCTCACCTGGCAACCAACGCTCTCTGAGGAAAGCACTGTGTATCTATCTCTGATGCAGTGGCCAGCAAACGCCAGTACCAGCCAGTATTGCACTGGAGTGACATGTGGAGAAAGTGCCATCTACCCATCCTGCAGAGAGCAAGGCCAAATGTGCTCGGGATTCGAACTAGTGATCCTCTGGTCATCGTGACGGCGCCTTCTTCTGCTGGAACAGTTGCTTATAAATATATCAGCATGAGACAGATGTTTAGATGTGACTGATCCTTAGAGCCAATATTTCATTAAATAGTCATTGTACTCTGGAAAATCTTTTTTTCCCAGAGTTGTTCTGCTGCCACAAAGGTTGGAATATCTGCATTTTATTCATCTCACTGCATTTGTAACCCTAACATCTGCCAGCAGCACCCTCATTCAACCAGCAGAACAGCTGTGTTTTTAGAAGTTTCATCTCTTGCGTATAATAAATGTGGTAATAATGTAGAACAGTTTACCCAGTATGTACAAAAGTTAAACTATGCAAAAGGACTAATTATGGTGCCTTTTCTTTCCTTGATGCATCGATTAATCAAAATCATCATGGATTCAAGCAGATCTGGCTGAGGTGGTTAACTGCCTGGCAGAATTCTGTTATTAGATTATCCTGTTGGTCTAACATCTTCATGAACATGGAGCTTTAGGTCACTAAAAATGGTTTGGAAAATGATCTGTTAGGAAACTACTCATGTAGTAGTTCATACAGCCGATGAGGTGATGTTTTCTTTCTGTTTGGCTTATTAATGTCAGACTAAATTGTCTGGAGTTCCAAAACATAAGTTAACTATTTACTTTATCTTCAGCGTTACAGGAGAAGTCATTCAAACAGCAGGTTAAAGTTCTGTGTCTGCATCATTGCTGTGTTTGTGCTATTTGTTTATTATTTGGTAAATTTTAATAAAGTAGCTGTTTAATTGATTATTTGTTGATTAATTCATGTGAATAAATGAATAGTAAAATATATCTTTTTTCTAGCTCTGAGTTTATATAAATTTTTAATAAAACGGTTGCACTACTAACCAGGATTGCTAAGTAAATCTCAAGAGTCAAAAGTAGCCAATTAATCAATTGTTTGTCAATTATGGTCACTTGAATAATCTAATATCAATAGTTTTTTTCAGTAATAGCAATCACACTAAGTAAATCTGAATAAAATATATAATAATTATTATTATTTAATAATAATATTAAAATTGGACAAGTATTTGTTGATTAGCTCACCAGAAAAATCTAAAATCAACATAGTTGTTTTTTGCTGCTGTCAATTCTATACATTTGAATAAAAGTGGTCAAACAACTAAGTAGGATTATCAAGTAGGATGTTTTAGTTTTTATTGTCTATGGTAACCCAAACAATCTGCTATATGATGTGTCTCTGCAAATATCTCGCATTTCTGTACACTTTTAAATCTAAGGTTTTAAGGTCTAAGGATTAGATAATGGAAATGGAGGGCAGTTGGCCGATATGTGACTAGAAAATGTAATTAAACTTGGATATATCATTTCCATGGTTCCTCAAAATAGGATGGGCCTATCTAGCGCTGTCTTAATTTAGCCACTTCTTATTCTGGTATCCACAAGATGCTTTAGTAAAGAGGAGAGACTCTGTGGTCCTTAAGCATGTGATCAAGTGAGAGCAAGGCAGAGCGAGAAAAGAGGGGTTTTCTATCAGCAGGCCCTGCTGGACTCCTGCGTGTGTCTCTCCCTCAGTGGCTCTCGCTAGCTGCACACCTTGTTAATTCAGGAGAGAAGGGGCGTCCTACATACCTTTCCTACCCTCTATATATAGTGCACCCTAAATGTCCTCATTAGAGACATGATTTATGATGCCCCTGCATCCCGCTCACTTTACGCTGGTGCATAGGCAAGAGCAGACTTGGCTCGGCGCTGCATCTGTTTATGAAGTTTGTAAGCGGCAGCAGCTGGGGCTTACACTCCAGAGAGCAAAACAAATGCCTCGAATCAAACCTGGACCTCCGAGTTCTGCCCAAAGCCGACATCGATTTGGCGCAGGCAACTGAAAGGATGAATTATGTGCGCCTGTTTTGAGTACAACTGATGTGCAGAAAAAAAATCAATGTGCTTTAATTTTGCTGATGAGGCCTTATCTGATTGGGGGTATTTGAAGTCCACTCAGGACATTAACATTAATCAGGCTGATTTCACACAGTAAAACTTTTCTGCAAGTTTTTATATGCTGATAAATTATAAAGAACTATAGATACATACATTTGTGGTCAGAGGTGTACATACACTCATCATGGACTTTAGGCTGTTCTTTGTCTGGGGCACAATATATATACTATACATCTTTAATAGAAGGGGGGTTAAAATCAACACAGGGTGACAAATGTACATATATCCACATTATTAATTCAATAGTGTCTTTGAACTGGCCAAAGCCAGGACCTCCTAACTTGCTGTTAGTGATCATGATTGGCTACAGCTGGTAGTTTTTTTGTGCCCACATAAAAAGGGTTTGTTTGACAGTACTCATTGGATTGATCAACACACTATTACATTACACAACACACAGTACATTGAGAAAGTTCACAGATCTCAGTGCTGATCTGAGCAGCATTACTGTAGATTCAGATCTCTTGGAGCCATTTCTAAACAAGTGCACATTCCAAGATCATAAGTTTAAACAGTTCTGCATGCGTTATTGGAAGTTCTGGAGGAAGACTCAAACAGTTCACTCAGCTGAGAGGAAATTGATTCAGAAGGCAAGGAACAACCCAAGAACCACCAAGACACAGGCCGGCCACGAACGAGAAGCTGCTGGAACACCGGTGTCGCTGTCTACAGTCATCGACATTGATACCTTCAAATTCAAATAGGCTTGAAAAGTTTATGGTCAAATGAAACAAAGATTAACTTGACCAGAGGTGTATTTGGAGGCGTAAAGGTGGGGCATAGAGCCTGGAAAACATTGTACTGGGGCTGTTTTACTGCCAGCTGAACTGGAACATCGTACAAAGATGATTGAGTTGTGAGGAAGGAGGACCATCTGCAGCTTATTGATGGCTACCAGAAGCATCTGGTCAAGGCACAACTTGCCAGGAGATAATTGGTCAAATATTAGGTCCTCTGTATGTATAATTTATACCTCTTGTTGAAAAATAATGTAAATCAAATTTTAAATGCAATTCCTTAAATGACTAACTTTTTTAAATAACAAATTATTTCATTACATGTGAATAGTATTTCAGAGCCACGGTAAAAACCCTAGACTTATAATATACCTCTCTGTGTACACTTGTAAGTATTCCCTAAAAAATACATACAAAAAAAATGGCGATGTCTGAGCTGTTACTAACTGAGAGATAGCTGTAGATAAGTGTCAGCTCAGTATTGTTATCAGACATAGGAGAGTCGTAATACAACACTTCATCCGGAGCGCTCCGCTGAGTAATTAGCTTGGCACCTTTACTCACATTAACAAAGCTAACACAATCGAAAAGCATTTCACCTACAGTGAGTGGGGCACAGGAACTGATTAGCCCTTTAATTGCTTAGTTGAGATTAATTGTGAGTTGACTCTGGGGTGGAATGGAAATTGCCAGCAAGGGTGTGAGGGCGTAGTTCATTACTTTTCAAAGGAAAAGCACGGGGAAGTAATACCAACATGTTCTAATATCATTTATTCAAGTGTGTTGGTATTTGTCTCCATGAAAAGTCAAATTTGCTTAGGATATTATAATCGGCAACCCGAGGATAATGAGTTTCAAAGCTTTAATCTACAGACTGTTTTGAATTTACATAAGCCGTTGTTTGATTTTTATTTCTGAGTGCATAATGCTGCCACCAAAAACTCATTTGCAGGTGAAATTTTGTTTTGTTTTTTAAGGAGCGCTGCTCTACATATGAGGCTACTGGATTGAATAATGTTTTTTTTTTTTTTTCTCAAAGAATCTTAACCAGGTAAGGGTATATGCAGTGTTCTGTAATGTTAGGATTTGAAGGGCAGTTTAAAAGTTACAAGGAAAATGCAAATAATAAGAATGTGATCTTTTAAAACAGAATCAACATTTGTGTTTGCTACTATACTGACAAATAATGCATGACAAGTTATTGACTTTTCCAGTACAAACTGAAACAAACCCACCACATGTAGAGTCTGAAACATGGTTAAAATAGTAAAATAAAAAGCAGGAAGTTAAATATCACTTGTTCAACTATCCTTACTATATTATAGTCTGGAATATTGTATATATAATACAGTGTATATATAATATTTAAAATAATAATTTTATAAATGGAAAAAAAGTCCCAGGATAAATAATTACCTTAACTGAACAGAAGTGACCACATCAGCAACAGACTGTTACCAGAAATCATCACTGACTGAAAAAGGTCAGAAAAGGAAGTTTCCAATCCAGATATTTAAAATAAAATGCCTGAAATGTAAACACTATGCTACTGTGCAAGTTAGCAAGAAGACAGAAAGCAGAAGAAGAGAAAGACACCATGGTTTTACAAACACTTAATGCCAGACAAAAGCAAATGTATGTATGTTATGCTCTTAAACGTTCCACATTAGACTGTTTGCATAGCTAGATAATTGATAATAATAATAATAATAATAATAATAATAATAAAAATAATAATATAATCTATCTTAGCATAAATACCAAGGCTAGCCTAGCTGAAGGTAAGTGTGTTCCTCTCCTTTATCTCCGGTTGTCCCCTTGTACTGTGACTGGCCACATGTGTAATATAGGTTAATTACACTCCTGAGTGCTCATCAGGGCAAGTTAAAAAGTACTAGAACGTTTGGAAATACTTTACATTCTTTTGTATAAAGTTGGCCTGACGTGATAACCTTTATTAAAATCCTTCAGTTTGATAAAGAGGAACCAATTAAACAAATGACACAAACATCCATTTTTGTTGGAAAAAGTGTGGAAAGCCTTGATTTCCCCCTGAGCAATAACTTTAACCAGCTGGTGATCAATTCTCCTGTGTTAGAGGAATTCTGGCCCTTTGCTGCCCTGCCTCAGTGATGTTGGTGGGCTTTCCTGGACCTAAAAAGTGGTATTTTTAAGTCCTTTCAAAACATTTGGACTGGGTCCATTTCTTTGTATCCTTACTTGAATGCTTTAAGCTTGTGTCTAAATGCAGATCCTCAGACACTTTCCTGTAGAATATGCTGGTATTCTTGTTAAGAATCCACTAATAATGGCAAGCTGTCTTTGTTCCAAGGCAGCCAAGCAGCCCTAACCCATGATACTGCCACCCCCATGCTTTGTGTTTGGGATGTATTTTTTTTTATGTTGGAATGCATAATTGAAATCATAAGGTTCTGTTTTGGATTCATGTGTGCACAGGTCATTCCTCTAGTAGGCGTATTAACATACAGTTGAGCAAACTCCACATGGTCAGCGATGTTCTGTTTGGAGAGTAGTGGCTTCCATGCACTCCATTCTTGTTCAGTGTTACTTCCTGTAGCATACACCACACCCTTGGAGTGATTCTTGCCAGATGACCACTCATTGGGAGAGTAACAGTGGTGCTGTATTTCCATTTGTGTATCCTCTGACTTACAGTGGGTTGGTGGAGGCCAAACCCTTTAGAAATGGTTTTGTAACATTTTCCAGTCTTGTGGGCTTTGCTTAGTCTCTTTTCCTGAGGTCCTCAGGAATCTCCTTTTATTGAGTCATGACACACGTTCATAAGCCTGTGTGGTGAAGACCAGACTTGATTAGTATAGACCTAACAGCAGTGGACCTGCTAATTACACCTGACAATCACCTTTCAGGGAACTCACAGAAGTTCACATAGAGTAAATGATTTATTAACATTTAAATATTTGTAATGTATTTATGTATTTGTTTAATTTGGGTTTATTTTAGTTTGCAATTATATATAATTATAAATAATATATATAATAGTTTAAGACAATACGATAAAGAGCTGTTTCATTCCAAACCTAAGAAATGCAAAGAAATACAGAAAATTGTAAAGCTGTGTTTTTAGGCGGATTTGTTGCCTGTAAAAAAAAAACAAAAACTGGTCTTCGGTCTGTGTCTTTGAAGCATTCCTTAACAGAGTTTGCCAATGCACAAATGCAGGACCAAAAGAACCACATATAGAAGCAGACAGAAGGTACTGCAGAAGCAACATAGCATCCAAAAGGCACACACTGATGTGAAACCGGAAATGTAAAAAAAAAAAAAAGAAACAAAAAAAAAGATACAGATGATATGATACAGAGAAAGGTGTCCTGACACAAAGAAAAAAGATTTTCCACAACAAAAAAATTAGTGTTCTGCAATTCTGAAGATTTCTCCCCCTATTAATGTATCAAGAACAGATGTCTCCTCATCATTATGTCCTTCGTTTATTGAACATTTTAGTCTCCGTGAAGCCTCTGGCCGTACAGGCAGAGCAGTCTGTAATTCAGCAGATCAGTGTGTATCTGAGTGTTTACAGTAGTGGAGAAAGCGTCATTATTCTTCTCGCTAAACTGACTGACGAAGCCACTCCGGTTTCCTCGTATGATGTGTAGTCTCTGCATGCACAGTGGAATCTCCAGCTGGAGGGAGGGAGAGCGCTTCACGAAGTGACGTTCCAGAAAGAGCCACTCCTGCTGGGTAACCCCCAGCCTCAAAGCCCCCTGCCTGGCCCTCCAGCCTTTTGAAGGAGCGGCAGAGATGAAGCTGTCCTCCAGCTTGGGTGCCTGAAAGCAGATTCTCAGCAGGTGGCTCACTGTCACCAGCTACTAATGAGACTGTTAATGGCCTGTCACATCCTTAAACGACCCATCATTGATACTCAATCACTGGCGATAAATATAACTGTAACTCTATTGATCTTCCCCTTTTGACCCTTTGTTTGAGTTATTGCTAGTGATAAGAAAGGCATGGTGTGATGGTAATGATTTCTTACAGGTAACGCATTGAAACAAGGAGTGGATTATGAATGATCATAAAGTTGATATCACATTTGTGATTCTAAGAGATCAATTCTAAGAGCAATTTTACTTTAAGAGATTAATTTAAGAGAAGTCAGGAGGTTCTAGAAAATGTTAATAGAAGAGTGTAAATTGAATGTAAGTGAGTATTTGTTTAATAATATAATTAAATTTAAGAATATATATATATATATATATATATATATATATATATATATATATATATATATATATATATATATATGAAAATAACATCAATAAAGTAGGGATGGGTGAAATAGCTCAAAAATAAATAAATAAATATAATAATTAACTGGACTAAACTAACTAATTATCCTTGATTAATTACACTCCTTGCAATGCACCATAGTTATCCAGTTTTCTGAAAGTACTGATAAGCTCCACAACTATGAAAACATGATGTAATTTATTATGAAAGTGATAAAAATTGTCACATTGCTCATACCTACTTAACTACACACTTTCATAATGAAATAAAAACGTGATGGCTAAGGAAGAACTCCATTGATCGTATCATTGTTTCATCATTGTAACTGGAATTGTTGATAGACAGGCGCTAACAGCATTTCCTGCATAGCTGCAGACATGCCAGGCTGATCGAGAGAGAGCCCTCAGAGAGCCCAACTTCCTCAGGCCTCGCTACAGGCTGCTCAACAACTTTCCCTAGTTCTAGCTAGTTCTGTCCCACATCCAGTGCCTCACCTGCATAGCTAATGAAGATAAACTAGGTAATTAAAGTTTGGCAGGGTGGACGGATGTGGGGCTAAATTTATCTCTGCGCTGACAGTATGGGGTCGGATGTGCAGGCCCTGCTGAATGTATAGTTCTTCTCAGCAGCAGCTTTTTGGGGCAGTCTTTTTGTTCAGGTCATGTGCTTAACATGATACCTTATCACAGTACATGGTCCACTCTCTTTGCTCTTCTCTGCGTTCTTCAGAAATTCATTTAGGCAGATAAGCGTAACCATTACATATTGGGTTACATAACATTTACATAATTATTTAAATGTAATTATAAGGGCATGATCTTCAGCTGTCAGTTGTCATATATGAGTGTTTATTCTTACTGTTCTCTCACACATTTCTTAAAATCACATAAAATTAGACAAATGAATAGTTAATTGTAATGGAAAGACATATTGTGGGACTTGGAGGCTACCCAGCCATTATGGCTGTCAATCTTATTTATCCTGTTTATCATAATTGTGCTAAAGATGGGGGAGGCCACCTCATATTAGGCATATTATAAGTTCAAATCTTGGCAGTGCTTTTGTTTATTGGTGTACTATCAGCACACAAATCTGAGTAATGCCATGGGTCATCAACATTTCACAACATAGGATTATTAATTTGTTATTATTATTATTGTTATTATTATTGTTGTTGATATTATTATTATTATATTATGTCATTGATGCTTTCTACAACATTTATTCAATTCACATTGAATTTACATTTTCTACACGTTCTGTACTGATGTGTTCTAATGTTCTAAAATAATCAAATATGTGATATGTAATAAAAACACAAGTTTAATGGATGTTGCCACAAACCTATATGCTCTATGTTGATTTTCAATCAATTTAAATCATTATAAAATCTACTCTCTAACTTAGGACCACAAAAGTGAGATCTGTTGAAACTTTTGAATCTACATTTTCAGTTTTGTCACTACGGTATTGACAATAACTGCAACATTTGAGACATAAAATGAACTGTTGCCTAGATCACTGTCAACCAAGCAAAATGTTGCCTAGTGCAAAGATTCCTTTTATAGCAGCGGTCCTAGATGACCTAGATGTGCTGTATGTATCTGAGACTATAGGATTCCTCACAGTGCAGCCGTGGTGTCGTCATCAAGACTGCAGAATACTACTCTGACCACTACATACATTCATGATCATGGTACTGTGGTCATGCAGTCTTTGTTCTTCTGTGTTTATGTGCTGGGTACTGACATTCAGTATGTAGGGGTGTAATGATGCACTTCATTTGCAATTCGATTCAGTTCAATGTATGATTACTAAATTCTAATTCTAGAAAACTAAATTCTCTTTATATTTTGCATTCATTTTGAATGAATTCAAATTTCTTGTATAATCCACAGATAATAATAATGATAATCATAATCATAATAATATAATAATAATAATAATCATAATAATAATGCTAATACAACTAATAGAGTGATGCTGAAGTTGGTTTTTGGTTACTGTCTGTTTTATAAATGTTGGTGTTAACACAATACAGAGATCATAAATAATAGAAAGCACATATTTGCCATATTTTTTGCACTGTGATATCATGATGTTTCTGTGCAGTGTTACTCTTCTACCATTAGCTATGGCAAAAATAAAGTGAAAGGCATGCACAAATCGATTACTTTCCAATGATTGTAGCTCTATGACTTCAGCTTGACAGGATCATATTGAAAATATGAAAATGATATATTATGTAATCAAATAAAGAATATATATAATTGTCCCACTGCAAAATATTGTTCCTGTGAGGAACCAAAGACAGTTTAGACAAAGAATCTGTGAACTGCCTCCCCACAAATAGACCTGCTGTTGTGTGAGTGGTGCAAAGTTACATAACCTGTCTTAGTCATGTCTGTCCTTTGCGAAATTATGTGAACATGGGGGTGAACACCTCAGGCTTTCCTCTGGAGCTGGCTTTTACTCTGCTACATCTCACAAGTCTTTCCGTATGATCTTTTATGCTGTTTGATAGTGTCCCTCTGAGTATTTGTGTAGCGGTTAGGCCGAGTCTCATGCCATTCTGAACGGGTTAGTGTATGCCTCTTTGTTTTATGATGCACACCATGTGCTGGGTTCGTAAACATCTCAGAGGACGGGAAAGTAAACCTTGTTATGTAATTATATTATATTTTACATAACTTGTGGGGGGATTGCCAGCCCTCTTGCGCCAGTGTTTTTTGGAAATATGGTAAATATCCGTACGAACGGTAGAGGCCTCAGAGCCTTCTACTCGACTGATAATGAGCAACCAAAACATACCACCTAAAAAAACATAACAAAACCATATGTCCCCCATTACAGCGCCGCAGTAAATCTCTCATTTAGATTACAGAGACGTGGTTTGGGCTCTTTGGCTATAAATGCATTGCTTTACATGCAGCAATGAATGTTTTCTCTCGCTCTCTTAGTCCTCTGTTTTCACTCACTCTCCCATAGTTTTTGCTATCTTTTTTTTTTTTGACTTCATGTGAGCTGATGTGTGTGTGCAGTGTGTGTGAGTGTGTGTGCCGTGTGCCTGCGAGTGCGTGCTTTGTTCATCTTAGTGTTATGTCATCGCTGCTTCCCTCTGGTCTCTGCAGTTACGTCACATCTCCATAGTAACTTCCTTTCTCCCCCCCTCGCGTGTGTGTGTTCTGAGTGCATTCTGGCTCATTGCACAGGTAATGGCATTTCTACACAACGTGTCAGAAAGCAACACAATGGCCCCGGCCGCTCTCATGTTCTAGCGGAGCGGAGCTGGCATGGTAAGGCCGAGTCGCTGCACTCTAATGGATGCCCCGCACTTTCCTGCTAACATGATTTTCACATGGCAGAGCGCCGAATGGCTAATCAGACACGTGTGCTTTTACAAAGCTGAGGCTTCAGCATAGACAACGCAAACACTCTGTCGCTGATGGCAGTGTTAAGGAGCCCGAAACTCAGATAACTGATAATATCCGTCGATGTCAGTTTTTTCAGTCATATGTTTGTTTGTTCTTGATTGATCCTTGATGTCGGATTTACAGAACGTTGCCAAAACTCATTCAACCCAATGAGAAACTGTAGTGTTCAGTTCTCGTCAGAGCACCTAAATGACTCACCTTCCTGTGACAAAAACTCCCACCCAAGCTCCTACTTCTCTTCCAACTTCTCTTTGCTCTGCAACGGATGGTCTGGCCTCAACTCTTATCAGCTGAGGCCACCCAGAACTCCAGCCCAAGATTCTCAAGTTTTCCTTCCTTGCCTCAAGGTCCGTACTTTGTGAACTTACAGTTAGGTGATGCTAGACGATGGGTATTGGAATCAACAAATAACTGCATGAATACCCCCCCCCATGTGCAATTAAGAGTCATTTGCTGTAATTAATATTGTTATTGTTATATATTTTTCAATTCTTATTTATATTGTGTATGTAGTGTAAATTATTTATCTACATTTTGTAACTGAGTGCTATCTCTAACTGCTAACTGCTATCCCTTTCTGCTGTGACACTGAGAATTTCCCCACTGCGGGACTAATAAAGGATTATCTTATCTTATCTTTATCTTATGAAAATGGCTTCACGCTGGATCCCTACACTAAAAAAACATTTAGATTAAGCATTTAGAACCATACAGAAAAAAACATTTGTGATGAACAGACCAACAGAAATGCTCCAAATGACCTGGAATGAAAGAGTTTTACATTGACTTCCACTGAAAATAAAGTGTTCTTCTTCTTCTACTACTTCTAGTCTTCTAATGTAAAGCTGTTGTTTTAGAGATGCATGTTTTTATGTGATGATGATGTTATTTCTTTATAGTATTAAGATAATAATAATAATACAAGGATATTCTTTTCATATTTAGTCCCTGTTTCTACATTTCATAGAGAATTACAAGACAGACATAGCATATTGGCATCAGCTCACAGTTCCCATATCTGTACATCCTTATCACTCAATTACCGCTCATCAACGTGTGCAATGTGAAGTAAATGTGTGGCATAGACAATATTTCCAATTCTGGACATTATCAGTGCTTTATCAACCAAATGTATGGACTAAACAATTTGGCTAGGAAAAAAGAGAAAACTGATGGTGGGAGAAAAGAAGGGAAAATGAAGGAGGATGTGGGGTCTTTTAGGCTGCACTTCACTGGACTACTCCCTCTGGAAAGACCTCTACTGCTGTCTCCTTTCAGCCTGGCTGAGAGAAACACTTCATATTTGCAATACATGTCACAGCTATCCTTACTTTACATGATTACTTTACTCCTGACATCGGTATACCTCGAGGTGCCATGAATTATTGAGCAGGCTCTCCTGGGAATGCCTGAGCCTGCCTGGATTGCAACAAAGGGATGTTTGTGAAAGCACCACTCAAATCCAATGTCAATAGATATGTGTGTGTGTGTTTGTGTGTGTGTGTGTGTGTGCGTGGATAAGAGAGGATATAAAGGCACTCACTAATACCTGACCTTACAATCAAATAATATCAATAATATCAGACCCGACAGCTCTTTCAGAGCACGCATGGCGTCATTGTTCACGTCACAGCGAAGCTCCATTTAGTGTCGGCGCTCTCTACTCTAACTCTCGCTGTTTATCTCCAGCCACGCTCTATAGAGGTTTTATTTTTAGCTGGAGCTGTAAGTCAGAGCAGTTGCGTGTGCTCTGGAGTTAAGAGGAAATGAGCAGAGGTTCTTGAGGACATTGTAACCCAGATGACAGCGCTGCAAGAATAATACAACCCCCACCCCCCCAAGCCGAGCCGTGCCGTGCCGTGCTGGGGCCTAGACCTCCCTGTGATGTCACATTTATTACGCCTTATCCTCGAACAGACGGGCCTCATGAATATTCCACAGTGTCGCGCTGGCTGTGAAGATGCCGTGCTCCGCTCCCTCCGAATAATGCAGCGTGCGTCGTGCTTCTGAGCATGTGATATTGTGACACTGCATATCTCTTTGCAGCTCACAGTGTCCCTGCGAAGGCTGTGGAAAGGGGAACGATGGCGAAGTAGTGACCGTCTGGTCCAGTCAAGACCTGTCCAGGGCATGTTGTTTGAGATCTCGCTACTCAGAGGGGTCACTTTGAGATATCAGTACTCAGAAGGTCAGCCTTCTGAAACGCAGCTACAGTCATGTTGCACTGTGACATTCTGCTTCTCTGGGTGACGCATGGAATGCCAGATGGATTGTCAGTATCTGTGAAAGTGATGTACCAGTCCACACTAATTTCACACTCTTGGCTAGACCTAATGATACCTTGAATAAACTGAGTATTGCTTTTGCAGTGCAGTGTATCTCCTTCATATTTAGCAGAGGAAATGTCAAGCATAAACTGCAATTTTGGGGTACACAGGTTGGGCCTAGGGGTTGCCTTCCAACTAGGGATACATAGATATGGACTTTCTGGACCCATAAGTAATGATTCACATGCTGTAGTTCTAAAGGGTCCGCAATCTAATTTTCTCCTGCGTTTATTCATGCATATGACTTTCATAACCAAACAATATTATAATTTATTTTTAAATGATTGTCCTTGATGCTATGCCATAAACATTAAAATACACTCTATGCTCAAATGTTTGTGGACACCCCATCTGTTAAATGTATTCAGCTACTTTAAGTTGCACCCATTGCTGACACAGACATGCAAATGCACACACGGCTTGTCTAGTCCTTGTAGAGAAGTGTTGCTAATAAAATACGACTCTCTGCTCTTAAGAGAGCAGATAAACTTGAAAGTATTGGCACCATTCCTAGAGGGGCATTGAGCTGTGAGGCAGTGTAACTGTGTTCTCTAGAATGATGATCCTCCATCCAGTACTAGGATGAGTTGAGGATGAGATGGGATAGTGACTATCCAACATCCTGACCTCACTAACGCTCTTGTCACTGAATGCAATCATATCTTTAAACCAATGCTTTAAAATCTAGTAGAAAGCCTTTCCTGGACAGTCTGATTTTAAAGCCGTACAATTTGAAACCTACTACATCAACAGTATATGATACCTGCGGGTGGGCGAATGGATTGATAGATCGAAAAGAGGCAGTACAGTGCAGTGAACGTCTCACTGGATGTGTGGAAAATGGGCCACAAAGCAGATGTTAATGATTGGCAAAAAGGATTCATTGCATTTGGGCGTGCCAAAGGCCATAGTGTGAAGGAAGTAGCTGAATTTGCAGATGTATCAAAGCGTACTGTCATACAGGTCTACCATCCCAATCTACAGGAAAGTCTTGTCAGAATTGTGGCCATAAGACGAAACAGGCGGACAGGGACCACCAGTGGGTTTCATGGCTTGTGAGTGGAAAACGTTTCGCTGTCAGGCAAGAATTGCTTCTAGAAGTCCTTTACAACCAATTTCTGAAAGATCACTCAGCAGGGAACTGCATACCATCAACATATGAAGCAGAGTGGCATGCAAAAGTGACAAGAATTTCCTGTAGACTGAGATTTTTTTCACTGCTGGTAGACCCGTATGACTGTGCGCTTCGATACACCTGCACCTTCAGCTACTCCCTTCACACACGTGCCTTTGACACGCCCAAATGCAATCACCATCTTTTCTCAATCTATGAATCCTGTCACATGTCCCGCAGGTTATTTGTAGCCCCGATCATCATCATGCAATACCATCTCTAGGAGGCTGAAGTTAATACTATTTTAAACACAAAAGGTGACGTTTTTTTTTGTCCAGGGAGGTTATGTTTAGCAATTTCAATATGCAACAGTTAGAGGTCCACTAGTGAAAATGCTTCTACTTTGTGTTATTGTCTAACTTAATATATATTATTATAAGCATAATAATTTAAGTAAAAGTGGAATCCTGGAGGTTTTTGCAAAACCCTATGATGAATAGATCCAATCCCCCACGACTCGTCTGAACACAAACTTGGGAAATAAATATTGGAAAAAAAATGTAAAAAAAAAAAAAAAAAAAAGTTAAAATTGCAATTTGACTACATTTAAATATTTAAATCGATTTGATGCTATATGATGGAATACATTTTTTGTTAACATGAAAAAATTCCAGATTTTCTCACTGTGTATCAGCCAATCTATCATACACTCGTACCTTCAATGGTTTCGTTGTACCATTTGTGTACAAGTTCATTATTTAGTCAACCCTCTGACTGCCGGTTGCCACTGCACTGCCGCCTGACCTGACGAGCATGCCCTGTCTGTGTTTTGCAGGCTACGTCTCCTCTGAAGTCAGTGACAAGTGGGAGAGCCGCAAGCTGCTGCAGCACTTCACCAATGACACTGAGGAGCCAGAACTGCACTCTGCCAAGAACTGCACTCCGCCAGGTAAGGAGCAGCACCCAGTGTCCCTCGTGCAGAATGGAGACGCTCAGTCAGTGGTGCTGTAAACACATCTTACTTAACACTTCACCATGGCTGTTATGACGACTGCACTGTTATTGTTCAGACGGGTCACATGCAAAGCAGAAGTGTGACCTCTCTGAAACTGATAAAGTAAGAAGTCAGTTTGGGTGTTAGTTCCGCATTTGTGTTTTGCGTAGCTAAGCTTTTGTGCGAGTTTTCCACAGGGAAGTGCTTTTCAGGGCTGAGCTATGCTGAGAGTAGAGTTGTGAAAAAGGAGACCTTTGTGTGTAATCAGTCTGCACACGCACAATTACTGTCATGCAGACACTCACCTTTACTGCTCTGCTTTGTTAAGGTCAGTGTGTTGTACGGTTTTGGAGATACTGTTTGTCACTTTGCTCCGGGTTTGGCCTATAGAAGGGTAGTCCCTGACTGACTGTTTGAGTCAGTCATCACTGGTTCCTTTGTTTCCCTCTGAGTGAGTAATTCCGCTGACACAGACGACGCTATTGTTGCTCCAGAGGCTCACTGCTGGCTGGGGGTGTTTTGGGGGTGGTATTTGACATTGCAGTGGACAAGCCATGACGAACAGGGAGATAATTATGAGCAGGGGTCATAGGTTCTGAATCACAAAGAATAAATATTAGCAATGGTAAAAAAGTAGCTAGCTATAGTGTGAAGTCAGAAAAATGCAACTCAAAATACAAGTCATTGTCGGTCACCATACATCCATTTTTTTGCTGACCATGTAAGAACTGAGAGGCCTATTTGTATAGCTTGACAATGACTGGTAAGCACACACTCATAATACAGAGAGTGTAGGGCAGTGGACGGCCTTTAAAGAAACAGTTTAACAGTAGAGCAACAGGATGCTCATTTTGACTGTTTTGGGTTGTTTGAGCATTGAGCATAAGCTGTATTTCTACCTCCGAAGACCATAGCAGTCATTTTGACTGTATACTTTCAAAGATGTCCCTTTTTCTTATGTTTATGTATAATGCAAGACATTTCAAAGCATGGGAAAGGATGAGCAACATCAGCCACGACTATTTTAGTAGTGATGGAATCCAGGGCTTTCTAGTGTTAATGTGAAAACAATGGACACAATTTTTCTCTTATCTCAAATGTAGTCGATCAGTGTAGACACATTTCTGTTGTATGTGATTATGATAATGATTAGCTATGTAAGCATCATAGCTCCAGTAGAAGACTAAAGCTGCAAATTCTGGACTGATCAATTACATTTGATGTACAGTGGTAGTGTGATGGTGTCTGCACAGGTGGATGGACGCATTCCCATATACTCTATATTATGGAAGCACCTATATCTGGGCTAAAAAGTCTTACAATGCATTAACACACAGTACAATGAAATGCAATATTAGTAAAATGACATGTTATTTTGAAAGATGAATAATAAAAAATCACAAATTGGATCTGAAAACTGACTTGATGGACTTGATGGAATGTTATTTTCATAAATATTCCAGAAATCTAAATAAGGTGTTCACTTTTTGACTTCTGCTGTATATTGTCTAGTTGTTGGCTACCTAGAATTGCATTGACTTATCTGAGCAGAAAACATTCTGGAAAACCTTTTTTACTGTCTGCTTTTTGAGTTTACCAAGTGACCACCATTATAGCATTAGGATTTAATCCATATGCTTGAAAATGATGCAAATCTGACCTTTCTCTGAACCATTCCAATGATATTTCAGTGAAATCATACATTTGAAACTTTCTAACCTATCCAACTGATTGCAATACCTTAGCAATAGTGCTCCTTTGCTGCCACTAACAGCTAGTTCTATTGCGTTATTAACTGTACAGAACAGGGCCGCCTTACACAGAGCTTCCTACCCTGTCCTAAAGTGAAGAGGCTAATTAGAGCGGGTCCTGGTGAGAGGAGAAAGTGTTGTGGGCTCGCAGCTGAACGTAGAAGTCATCGATACTGTAGGCTCATTGATTAGCCAACTCCTCCTGCTCCAAACACTGTCCTTTCAGCCCCTGCAGTGCATATGCTACAGAGGAGCTGTATGACAGCAGTGGGTCTGTATGACTGTATTCACACTGGCTTTGTCTGGACTGTTCTAGCTGTAGAAAACCGCCTCTCCTGTCTAATATGTAAACGAAATATTGCATTTTGTTGGAAGTACTGATGTCTGACCGTGTTTGAATATTTCTGCTGTGTTCTTTGGAGTGCACTTAGGGAATCATCTCCACCAAAATTAGATCGATAAACAAACCAGTGTAGATAACAATGTCTCAGAATCTCAGAACAGCTAGAACACCAGAGGTAGAGTGTTTTTTTTTTATTTATTTTTTTTATGAAGTATTAGCTGCAGCTCACAGGCTCTGTCTGTTGCAGCCTCTCTGCTGATCGCTGTGTTGTTGAGCTGTAAAAGCAGCTCGCTGTCCGTAGTTGCCGTCTGGCCGGCCCGCATTTGTTGTTTTTCCGCGTCCGGATTCGGTGAACGTTTCCAAGTGGGGTCCTGGTGTTTTAGGAGGCTCCAGTCCTTGCCAAGCATCTCCTTGATCTCACCATTAAAGCTCAAGTTGTTCTGTAAAGCTTTTGCTTGTGCTGGGAATCCAGATACACTACCCCCCACCTCCCCCTACCCCCATGCCGCCTTGGCACAGGTTGAGGGTTTCCTTTCTAACATAAGTCCCTCCATTGCTTTGCCTTTAAACAGATTGTCTTTCTTTATCCAGCTCAGAATGTTTTATTCTCCAATCACGCTTCCTCCATCTGATCTATATTTAGATAAAGAATCCTAATGGCTTGTTTCTCCTTAATTAGTCCTGACTCTGGAAATGCTGTAATTATTTTAATTGCGATTATTCTCGCTTTTCTGAACAGCGTTTTTTTTTTTTCCTTCTCTCTCCCATTTCTCTCCCATCTGTATATTCCACTCTCTTCCTCCTTCATACAGACACACACACATACACACGCCTCACAATTCTCGCCTCTTGGGAAATGGTTCAGAGAGAATCTCCCCCTCTCTCAGATCTCTGTGAGATTGTATTTCATACAAATTGACACTGCAGCAGTTCAGCCTTCCCAAAGTATTCAGTCATTCATCATTCCACACAGGCAATGCAGTGATTAGCTTGATTACTAATGCTAATGTGCTGTAAATGAATTCTCCATCCATCAAATCACATTGTCTGCCACACCGCTTGAAGACAGGCCGGGGGGCTAGGCCGGTGTATTTGTTTGATTATCAACCCTCAAAGAAAGGAGGGCTGCTGTCTGGTCACCGGTAGAGCCTGATGGGTACTGGAATCTCACCGTAAGTGCGGAAAAGTCCCGAATACATCATTAATGGATGAGTGTTACATAAATGTTCAGCTGTCTTTTTAGCTGCATTTAATTTTTTAGAACCCAAATGAAATGCTCATATAAATAAATAACATTTGAGTTTGTACTTTTAGAAAAAATGTTAGATACTCAACAATAACCAATAACAAATAAACCAATGTCCAGTAGTGCATTGTGTTTCTTAGCTTTTTTGTGTCTTCACAATGTTAAGTTTAATGTTTTGACAGTAGGAAGATGTAGGCCTTTTTCATTTCATATTTCATTAATTCTCACAACTTACAGTCAGATCCATAAGTATTTGGACACTGATAGTTCTTGTAAGAAAGCTCTATTTATTTGCCTTATGAAGATCTTGGGTTGCTTTTACTACATGAACTATGAAACACCGTCTTATCAGCAGTCACATTATCAAAGAACATGAGTGACCCAGTTTTGTAAGTGCTCATGTCATAACAGTGCCTCCATCATGTTTGACAGATGGTGTGGTATGCTTCAGATCATGAGCCCTTGCTCTTCTTTCTTTATATTTTTCTCTTCCAGTTATACTGGATCTTATTCCAGAACCAAGCAGGCTTTTTTAGATGTCTTCTAGTCTAATCTCATGCCTGTATTTACATTCCTAAGGGCATCTCTTGATCATACACCTACCTCCTTGAGAGTTTTATTGACTTGTCTAGATGTTGCGAAGTTTGTTGTTGGTTTTTCTTTGCCAAGAAAAGAATTCTGTGAACCACCACTTTGTCTGCTGTTGTCTTTTAGGATGTTTTGGGGTGCATTGCTAACTTTTAAGAATTTGCCTAATTAATTATTTGTCTACTCTTAATGTTTCTGCTCTCTCTCTGATAGGGGTGTTTCAGTTTTTCAGCCTAACAATGCATGTCTGCACTACAATCACATCTTGATTATTTCATTTGAAATCTATTTTGGTGGTGTACAGGGATGTACAGACTATGTATGATATACATGTTGATTCTACCAATATGCTATACATTCAATAGCACTTTTGTTTTGGCGTTGCTGTCTCTACTGTTTTCATTAACTTTAGATGTGAATTTATCAATCTGCCTGGCCTTGCAATATCTCCAGCAGAACTACCAAGGTCACTGCCCCTTTTGCTGAATAGGTTATGGGTCAATGGACACTTGTCACCAATTCATCGGCCTCCATACATACTGCCACCTGGTGTCAGAGGTCAGGATATACAGTACAGTTCTGTGCTCATTTAGGTTTCCAGAAAATGAATCTAGTAGGTCAGTAATAGGTCAGGGACCTCATACTCCAGTCTCCATGAAGAATTGTCCCTGCTGGAGTTTCCTACAGAGGCTGCACTATAGACTAGCATGAACCACCTGTCATCGCTGTCCAGTAAAAAACATGTAACTTTAAAATGGTGACTTTACAAGAGAAGGCAAAAATAAATTCAGAGCATTTCTGTTGGTGTATCCACCCAGAATTTATATTTATATTAAAACTACATTTAAATCAGAATCAGAATTCCTTATTTGCCAAATGTCAGAGGGTATAAGGAATTTCTCCTGATGCAGGTGTTAAACATAAATTCTATCTTGTTCCTGGACAGAGTAAATGAGCAATTGTCCCAATACTTTTGTCCATATGGTGTGTATACATTATGTACATGTATATCAAACAGTGTGAACTCTCTTAGAATTGGAAAACATTTTCCTAGCAACTGACCTTTTTGATGTTATAATGAAACATCATAATGTAGCAATATTATAATATTTGCATATAATATTTGCAGCATTTGATACTGATACATTTGTAAAACCCATCCATAGTGTCTTCACGCACAATAGTAGACATCTTTCTCACTCTGCCTTGTCCAGTCAGTTGGCCGAGGTGCGTTCCTGTTGCCGTTGCACTTTTATGTGTCCGGTCAGAGTCAGACAGTTAGCCAGAGGGGAGGAGAGATGAGTCATGTGGCATGTGACCTTTGAGAGGCGTGCTAGCTGTGCACTCGCAGCAGAGGAAGAGTGTCATTCTCTGTGGAAATCAGACTGCACACAGGTGCGGGAGCGCCTCTCGTCAGCGCCGTCCCGCTGTCGCCGCTGGTTGAACGCGCCTCTCTGCGGCGCTAATTTCACACAAAATTATTGCTCAGCACTCCTACATAGCAATTCATACAGCAGGGCATGCTCTGCAGTCAGCCTAATCATTTTAATCACTTCTCTGAAATCTTTATTTCTGTTTTTAAGAAAACCAAATTGCTAGTGCTAGGGAGAGTGGCGGCCCAGCCTGCAGAAGCAGCAGGTGAGGAGTGAGGTGGGGGATGGGGGGTGGGGGGGTTGTGAGTGAGATGCAGTGATTACGCAGTAGGACGCCTGTGGTTGCTGGAATATGTGGGAGGTGTGGGGGTTGCGGCCTGTCAAGCATCGTACAGATAAACATGTGCGTACACACACTCATGTAAATGACAAAAGCAGTCAAGCTACTCTCATCGTATCTATGGATGAGTCTCTACTGTCCTGCGCTTAAAGGTTGCTCAGTCTTTTGTAAGGTGTTTTATAGGCCTGTACCCAGGGATGGTTAATCGAGATAAAGCAATAACAACCCCAAGGGACAGTAAAAACTTATTTACTATAGTTTTAAAAAATAGCATATGTATTTACTTAATTATTTCTTTTATGGTAATTAATAAAAAAAGGAATGTTGCAAGTCAGTTGGAAGGTTTTGCAGTGGGGCAGTGGTGGAAAAACGTAGCAATACGTCTTACCCTCCCCTTGACACAGTGGGCAACTGGAGCATTCACATGCCCCTCTGCTATATCCTTTTTAATGGCTCAGCCATATCTGCACCCGTGTGGCTCTCATTCACAGCTCTTGTTAGGAGCATGAGACGCTAGCTGCCGCTCCTCTGGGATGAAATGTACAGTTATGGTAACATAAGACTCATGTTACAGCTATCCTACCTATTTTCTTCAATGATTCCCCCGGTTGTTGTATGAGTAATACATGTTTGAGACGGAACACTGTATCCCAGCTTTAAAGTGTCTCACATATCTAAAAGCTTGGGTTTTCAATGCCTGAATCAAATCCCACACCCCCCCCAACCCCCCCCCCCCTAATGTTGGGTGATCTTACATTAATACTGTGTATTGTCCCTGTGCTGTCCCAATATTACAGTTTTTAATTTCTGATCTGAGCTGGTTGAATGCTCCCATAGGGAGGGCGTGTAGGGCACTGTGTTGTGTTGCATTGATATTATGCCTGTACAAGAACCCTTCTTTAATTTATTAGAGACCCCCTATAAATTATTATGTACGTTTTATGATTGCTTTGAGTTTTGAGTAAACTCTTAGCTCTCGTAGAAGTGGACTCCAGGTGAAATGACCTCAGACAAAAGGATTCAAGCTAAGCATCAGACAAAATAGCCTGGCATGGTAACGTTCATATAACATACACAATTCTATTATTTCTTACAAGCTTTACAACCACAACTTTTATTGATCTGCAAAGTTTAATTCACAGATAACTCACTGGTACTTCAGCCTTTGGAGCCTGTATTTGTATCTGGATCTGGATCTGCGTATCTGCCACATGATGAGAAGGAAGGACTATGACTTTAAACGGGAGTGCTTTACCAAATCCTTAATATCAAACCATCTAGTCAGCTAATGAAATTGTCAACATGAGATCTTGATTCGCCAGATACAGAAAACACCACGTGTCTCACCTGAATGTCAGAGTTACAGTTGGATCCATGATGTGGTAATGTTGCTAGGTTACCTCTTCTGTTGCTAGACTGTGGTAAATTACTTGTGGTCAGGAACCAGCTACTTTGACTGACATGCAAAACATAATTTGCCAAGTAGCAAAGAAATGAAAATGCAGCTTGCTTCATCTTGTTAGATTTATTGGAAAATCTCTATATACATTTTAGACTCATGTCCGGCTGTTCATTTATCATTTTAATTTTAATTTGATTTTTTTTAACTGCCCATCTCTAATGGGAGCATACACAGTCTTTGTAATAGCCATTCTCCTGTTCCTGGACATCCTAAAGCTGATTGCAGATAGCAGCACAGTGTCCTAGTACACCTCATTTGACTCAATAATAAAAATAGCCAATGTTAATCTCTAGTGTCTGTGATATGATTGGCATGGGATTGTTTTTCACTCATGCTTCTCAACTGAAGTGAAACTGTAAATGTGATCGACCTGTTTTCTGCTCATTTCCTCTCTGGGCTCATAAAGAATCCGGCAGATCTCTTGGGTTTCTTAATTCATCAGGATTATCAGAACCTCGGTTGATGGCTCTTAGTTACACTTTGAGCCCTCCTTATGTCAGGCTTATAGGTTATTGATTACTGGCTAAAATAAGTAAGTAACACTTATCTACAGTACAATACATTCATTTAATCTAAATATGATCTGTAAGTTCTCTAAAGACTCAAATCTTCTTTTCTTTTCTTAAAATCCTTTGAAAAAAATGCATCTTGTCTTCAGATGAAGCATGATCCCATATTTCTATACACTATGTACACTACAGTGAAACTCCACTACATACACTACAGTGAAATCGTCTTCTTTATATTCTTCTAAATATTAGCTGAACTAAATATATTGCATTTACGTAAACACATTTAATTACTACTTTCCCAACCTTTGTTCCATTATCAGATTTTTCTAATGTTTTGCACTGTAACACATCTGTCAGAATCTCTCTCTCTCTCACACTCACACAGACACACACACAAACATGGTCTCTTTCATTGTCTCTCTCTTTCTCATTGTCTCTGAAGACTGCAGCTGGGTTCCTCAGGTGTTTCTAATCCCAATTACTTTCCACCACAGGAGGCTCAGGCCATTAGAGAGGATTTCAGCACAGGGGCCTGATGGCCTTCAATTCACCTCTTCAGTTTAGGGCTGCTGCTCTTTCATCCCACTTTATGCCTTGCCGAATTAATCGCACTCGCATGAAGCTGGGATGAGACAGCGGCATAAAAAGAATCCTCAGACTGGTTGAACAGAGCATTAGACCATCTCCCCGCAGGCCACTGAAGTCCTACAAATGTTTTGCCACTGTGCTTAAGCCCACTAACACGGAACATCTTCCCAACAACATATCATATAGCTGTTGCCATAACGCTTCTTCAAAATCTAACATTTGTAGGAGAGGCAGAAATATTTGTAACTTTGTAACAGTGTAAACAGATTTTAATTAATTTACTTTTTCTGAACTTTATGTTGTGTCATAAAAAAATACCATGTTACAGAACAGTCAAGCCTAATCTGGCTGTATGATGAGGGAGGAAATGGTAACTGAACTTCCTGCTTCTCTCCTCAGCTCCTTCCTGACTCATATACACGGTCCATTTCTTTCCTTTCTGGCAACCACCGGAACTAAATAAAGGAGAAGCAGCATAGAAGCAGTATTAAGGAGAGTAAACACAGGCAGCAGGCTTTCCTTGCGCAGCACCGCTCAGTGGGTACTGGCTGTCCTCTTCCTCTTCTCCATGACTAAGCAGGTTTTTCCCAGTGGCTCCTGTCCTTTTGAGGAGAGATTTGTGGAAAAAGCTGAGGTAGAAATCTGGGGCTTGAAGAGAGAAATGCCTAAAGCTCCTTCTCTGGAATGCTATACGTCTGGCCTCTGGCTAACAGGATAAAGAAACTGGTTGGGTTGGTGGGGGTGCTGTTGTCATCTTGTCTCAGTGACAATAGGCCTACCTTTTGAATATGTCTGTGTCTGTGTGTGTAACTGAAAGTGAAAGTTTGGGCTATATGTGACATCCTGTCTCCCGTGGCTTTGTTATTTATCATAAGTGCTTTCTAGTTGCAGTAAGTTGACTTTCCACTTCAGCTTCACACATTACTGACATTGAGGCTAGCCAGAACTTCACTGCTAGTCCAGTCATCTGAATGGAAAATATAACGGTTTGTCAGCCAGGCATCTTTAACTTTACCCTAAGGCACAGGCTTGCTAGGCATTTGATTTACATTACATAGTTATTTATATGCAGTAGTATTGTGATGTGTATGCAAATACATGATATGGGCAAAAGTATTGGGACATGTTATTTTTTTAGTTGTTTTTCTAAATCAAGGGTATTAACAAAGTGTTAACAAGAGTCTCTACTGTCCAAGGAAGACTTTCTACTAGATTCTGTATCATTGCTGTAAGGGTTTCACAAGAGCGTTAGTGAGGTCATGATGTTGGATGATTACCACCTCATCCCCAACTTCCCAACTCATCCCAAAAGTATTGCATGGAGCATTATTATTCCAGAGAATGCAGTTCCATTGCTCCTGAATGCAGCTGAAGGGCAGTCCACAGGGGTGCTGAGTGGTCCAGTGAAGTAAGGCACTGACACTATGATCCAAGGATTGCTGGTTCGAATCCCGGGCTTGCCATCAGCAGCCGGAGTCCGAGAGAGCCTTGGCCTTGCTCACTCAGAGATGAGTTGATTGGACTTCCTCCCCACTCCACTCCTAGCATGATGACATCAATTTTACGGTCAGGATTCTCAGCATGGGCCAGAACCTCAAAATAATGTTTCCAATGGAATCCAAGCCATAAATAATTGAGGCAGTTTTGAGAGCAAAAGGACGCCCTACACAGTGGTAGTATAGTGTTTCTAAAAAGTGTTTGGTGAGTGTATGTGTGTCAATGGTGATTAGCAGTATTAATAAGAAACAAACATGGCCATCAGATAGATTGGATAAGACTGATAAGGGTTCTTTGACTGGTACAATAGTGGTGTGTATAACCTGTAAGTCTCTTTTAAAAACATCTACTAGAAAAGAACCGTTTAACCATGCAAAGGGCAATTTCGGCATTCAGATGGTTCATTAAGTTGCCATTGTTCTATATAGAGTCATCACATTTTCTACAGAACCACTGAAAACCCTCTTTTTAAGGGTGTACTTAATAATCCATTGCTGCATTTGACTTACACAGGACAGTCTTCAAAGCTGAATGCATGCTTTGACCCTTTGGTCTGCTGTTGCATTGGATCGATTCACACAGGTAAGAAAATAAGACTTTATTTGCGTATCACAAAAGAACACCTCTGCCTAAAATACAGTGTCCGCTCAGCTGCTTCTCAGAATAGGCCTGTCCTTCCTCACTGTTCTTTCTTCACTTAATGGGCCAGATGTATATTTCTGTGCAGGATGGAGTGTGTGTGTGTGTGTGCATATATATAGTGTCATATTGGTTCTGGCAGTGCAGCTTTGAGGTGACTCTAAATAGAGACTGGCCTGCAGGTAGTGAGAGGACAATTAGAATAGCGTGCTGCGATGGTTTTGGGAGGGAAAAATCCCTACAGGCCTGAGGATTGTATCCTCACGTGTGCAGGAGAAGGTCACAGTGTAGAAGGTACACTGTGCGTGTATGTGTGTATGCATGTGAGCAAGAGCACAAGGGGGCGAGAAAAAGGGAGAGAAAGCAAGCAAGAATGTGTCCATCTGTAAGATGAATGAGAGACAAGTCTCTATCTGTGTGTGTGTGTGTGTGTGTGTGTGTGTTTGTTTGTGTGTGGTCAGAGACCATAATCAGGTTTTGTGGTTTGTCCTCTGTTTTCTACCAGTACATCAGTGCCTCAGGCATTAGATCTGTGCCTCCAGCATCCTGAACATGTCACATCATATTCCATCACACAGAAACACCATCTCTCTCTCACATACACAAAAACACACACACAAACACACACATACTCCATAATTCAACATAGGTGATATAGTTTTTTTTTATAGTTGTGTGTCTGTGATCTGTGAACAGTGCCAGAAACTGCATAGCTCTCATAAACTTCCAGTCCTTTTTCTCTGCTCCCCGTCTGCTTTTGCTCTCCTTAATTTCCCTCCTCCACACGAGTGCTCATTAACGAGGACATGAACTGACTAGGATGCACCTAAACAAACTTAAAACAACAAACGTAAAGCTGCTGTAAAGTACTTGCCATCATTCCCCAGCCTTTCAGCTCTGCTTCGCCACAGATCTTCTTTAACCTCTGCATTTTTATAGTCAGCATGTTGCCCGTCATATAAGCTTTTGTATTCACTTGTTTGGTCTGCAACCAGGACAGCGGAATTGTGATTGCTCTGCCTGATTTTAACTCATCCTTACAACACAGTAAATAGAGCAGATAAATGCAGCTTCGCCATTCATCCGTTTCAGGCCAGGTGTGAAAGACATCATTAACATCGGTGTGAATAGGCCTTAAGATTTAAAGCTTTAGTTATTTCATTACATTTGAATGGCTGGGGACAGCCTTGTCGTACCACAAAATAGTTGAACCACAAAACAAATACGAATAACATCTTGGATTATTATCTTTTTTTTTTTTATAAATGTTATAAATATATATATATTATAAATATATAACTATTTCTATATTGTAGAAAATAGTTTTACACATGTATCTCTTTAAGCTGAAACCCCATCCACACATCTGTAGTATGACTGTAAGTATTTTTTTCACCAGATTTCTCCAGAAGTCTATGATTCAGCAGTTAATTATATTAATAATGCACTCATGTGTATCCAAGACTGGAGTAAAATAAAAAAGGGCTGAAAAGTTCCATCTTAGAAAGTTTATTATGAAACATTAATCAAAGAAGCAAGCGTACCGTCCAAATCAGACCTAGATACAATGCAAAGACGAAGCACATTTTCTCACTCATGTTCCCACAGCAGATCTCTGTAACTGGATCTAACAGATAGACTCAAAACTGGATTTGTACCTGAAAAAAACAAAAAAAAAACAACTTAAAATCTTTTGTAGGGTTTTTATGTTTTTACGTTACCATGGCAACACCACTGTTATCTGAATCACCCACACACTCCTGATCAGACAGAGAAGTGGACTTTTTTATAGATTTTTTTTAATCCAAATGTGAGGACAGGACATTAAATCTGAAAATGAGTAAGAGCGTTGTTAGTCAGAATCAAGCACGCAGGAATTAACATCATGGTGTCTGCATTTTCAAACAGCTGCCAGAGTCCCCTGCACAGAAAGTTTTTATTAAGCTCTACGCTGGAGAGAGTGTTTTCAAAACCCTTCGATTTCAATGACTTAAAAACGCTATGTTCATGTGGACGGGAGACCAAAATGCAGAGAACTAGCGAAGTGTGGATGGGGCCTGAGGCTTGCTCTCAGCATTCAAACAAGTGTTCAGACATGCTGCTTATCAAATACAGAGGGAGTGGATCTGTGTTGACCTAGATAGCAGCGATCTGGAAGTAAGTTACAAGACGTAAATCTGTAAAAGCGTTCTTTAGGAATGTGTCTTTGTGTTGTATCGCGGGTAAAAGTTTTTAGGGTTATATAGGGACAGTTCATAGCCTATGCAAAGATGTACTAGCTAGCCTGCCTGACGTGAAGTCCCGGCTAGTCTGACTCTCTCTACTCTCTCTCGACTAGCACTCAATACACAGACCATGTGTACCTACTTCTGAAATGTAGAAATGGTGAAGCTGGAAATTTTTTTATACATTCTGATTGTAATTACAGCGCCAATTACAGCATTTATTTTCCCTTCAGTAGTGGAACGACAGCTTTGGGATGATTTCTATCCTTTTCATTGAAGTTTTTATTGATGATCTGTGTCTCACCTATAAAATTAAATCAGCTGTTAATTGCCAATTCTAGTTTATGTTATAAATGGTTCTTATATATGATAAATAAGCCCCAACAAGCCCCTGCAAAACAACTGAATTGTCATCCGCTATTTCTGCTGTTTTTTTGCCGACTCTCCCCGCAGTTAGACTTCTACGGTTTCTGTGGAGTTAAAGATTTTATTGTTTTTTTCCCATAGGAATAAATTGAGTGCAAATGTTTGTGGAGTTTCTTCTTTTATGATGCTTTGAAGCAAATATACTAGTAAAACCCAACCAACCAAATGACTTACCACAGCAACTACCTAGGAACGTCCTAGCAATCACTGAGCACGCCATAGCAACCACCTAGCAACACCTTGCAACCACTTCAAGTATCATAGCAACTACCTAGCAAAACTTTGACCACCTAGCAGCCATTTAGGAACACCTAGAAACCATGTGGGATACCATAGAAACCACCTAGCAGCACCTAGCAACCACTTCAGATGTCATAGCAACTACCTAGCAACACTATAATAACCACCTAGCAACCATTTAAAAACACCTTGCAACCTTGCAATGTGGGATACCATAGCAACCACCTAGCAGCATCTAGCAACCACTTAGAGTATCATAGCAACTACCTAGCAACACTGTTCCAACCACCTAGCAGCCATTTAGCAACACTGTATCATCCAATTGGGATACCATAGCAACCACCTACTAAAAGCACTGTCTAGACACGGTCTGAAAGTTGGAACCACTTAATCTGTTTACCCTTCTGCGTTCTCTTCAGGAAGCACATTTTTCTAGTTCACTTTTGTTGGGTTACATAAATACGCTGATTCATCAAAACATCCACACAAACACTCCCCTGAAACTGTAACTGGTCAGGCTGTTCACAGCGCTCAGTTAGAGGCTCATTAGAATATTGTATATTGTATAATATAACTTCTGTCCAATGTCATAACAGTTAACAGGATAAGATCTATTGTGTTAGGAAATGATAACTAGCAGAGCTGCAGAGTCGGGCTACATTTTCCCATATCCAGTTGTTAACATATCTGCCACACTATATTATGGCAGACTTGAGCACAAATTCACTAGAACTATCAGACAGCATGAACCAAAATCTGACACAGTATAACATAACATAGGCATAGCACAGAATATAAACAGCAGGATTTCCACACATGGTTTCTTCTTTAGACCCAGCCTGTTTTTTCCCCACTAGATAAGAGTGATATCTCCCATATTCCAGATGTCCTTTTTATATTGTCTGACCATTTGGTCTGATTTGGGTCATCTGTTTTCTTTGGACGCATTTCATGTACTTTGGCAGGTTCGTGCTGAAAAAGCTGCACAAACTCTCTGTGGAAAAGCCATTTGTTTTATTCTGTGTTGTAAAGCCCAGTGATCCTGCCGCATGTTAGTAGCCCGCGTGTGCATGTTTCTATGATATCATGACAAAACATATTCACCACATATAGTGCAGATGAGCTAAGACACAATCTAGGGAGGCGATCATGAGAGAGAGAGAGAGAGAGAGAGAGAGAGAGAGAGAGAGAGAGAGAGAGAGAGAGAGAGAGAGAGAGAGAGAGAGAGAGAGAGAGAGAGAGAGAGAGAGAGAGAGAGAGAGAGAGAGAGAGAGAGAGAGAGAGAGAGTAAGGGGAGGGGCGAAAGTAGAAAGAGTGAGGGGGGCTAAATGTTACATTACTCAGCACAGTGACGAAGAAGCTCACTACACGCGATATGTCTCCCTGCATTAGCATCTCTCTCCCTCTACGCGTGCACTCGCCTGCCTGTTCATGTGCAAACGCTTTTGCTCCTCACACACTGATATTTTTTGCATAACGCTGTGACTTCTCCATATACATGTACTGTACTGTCCGTTTTCATTTCCTTGGAGATACGTCTGGGGGAGATAAGATAATCCACTTGCGTAAGGGAAATGGTGAAGGGAGGAAAGTTTCAAAAGGATTAAAAGATACTAAATGTCACGCCTGGCAACCATGCATGTGGACCACTAAAACATAAAGTAAGCAGCACTGAAAACTGTCATCTTTGAGTCAATATGCTGGAGCAGAGTCCAGGCCTCAACATCAAGAATCAAACTATGAACCAATGTCTAAGGCTAACGCAGATGTGAAAACATCTCCTAAAGACATTGGATGGAATTTGCCTTCCACCTTTAGCCCATCCCTGCAGTGAATGCACACATACACACCAGTAAGCAAACAATAGGGGAAAATAGGGGGAGCAGAGTGGGTTAAGAGTGGTGCTCAAAGGCCCAACAGTGGCAGCTTGGCAAAGCCAGGTACCTAACCCACAACCCTGTCAACAAGGTCAATTACATTGACCATCAATGACATTATTAATGGCCATTTTGCAAAGTGCGACTAATGTAAGGAATGGGCACTCAAGAAATTTGGGCTGTAGTTCTGAGGGGCTTCGAGCTGATAGGACCCGAAGCCAGACTCCCCTTGCCAAGCAGAGGTTGAGCATAATTTGGCCATCAGGAGGAGCAGAGGTGGTGGTGGCCTGAGAATTTTCACCACGAGAAGGAGTGGGGGAAAAAACTTTTATAGTGCATAGTAATGGAGTTTAGGCGTGGTCCTTCTTCCAAACTTGGTAGTATATATCCAAAGTATATATATGTGTGTGTGTGTATATACATATCCAATGTCTTTAAAGACTTTATAGCTTTAAAAGACAGTATAGACAGTATGAAGACTATGTCCAAATTAGTGCTGTAAGTTTTTTCAGTACTGGGAAAAATAAACACTTTAAATATTTGAACAGTTCTGTGTATTGGACAACGTGGTAATATTATTTTTTGACATCCTCATAAAAAGATTCTTACCACAGCATCCCCTGTTTATGAAGTTTATGTTCTCTATGTAACTTTTACACCATTTTTAAATACCCTTAATTTCAGAAGAATCAATGAATAGACAGGTGTCCTAATACTTTTGTCCATATAGTATAAACTCAGTGCAGGTTATTGTGTTTGATTTGTTTTGAGGAGTTATGAGTGAGAAATATTTAATATACAGGGAGCGTTCAGGTCTAGTCTGCTGGCTCAGACGTGGGGTGCTAGTGTGTGGTGGTAGAGGTGAGGTAAGTGCTTGCACAGCGTGCTGTGTTACACTCACCCGGCTGAGACACAGCCAGGTCGTCCAGAGGAGACAAGTGTGAAAGCATCGCTTTGGTGTTCAGATACGATTGCCTGTCATGACTCTTGACAGTGTGTGCTAGGCCACGGCTCTTCTGTTAGAGAGGAGCACACACACACTTGTCTATATACACACACACATCACACTTGCTCCAAGCAATGAGAATAGTCATGTGGACTGGGGTGTACTTTCTGAGAATGGACAGCTCTCTAGTGGTTCTCTTGCCATGTGAAGGTCTGGATTCAAAAAATTCTTCTTTAGATGTCTTCAGATGGTGATGACTATTAGTTTAAATAATGAACAGGCAGAAGAACTGATGTGGAAATGTGTCGTGTTGGTATAGCAATGCTTCATCGCGTCCTGTTGGTATAAATCAGACTAGTATGGTAATATTTAGTTTACTAACTTGCCAAACTCTCAAATATATGGTATATACCTTATAGTGTTAGTGTTTAGTACGCATTTGGGACGCACCCAGAAAAGGCCTCTTAGGTATTTACATTGCCAAGTATGGTATAATCTTAAGTATGTGTGGGCATTGTGGGAATGATGTAGTATTTACTGAATTGCTGCGATTTTACATAACAGTACTGCTCTTGCATTGAGATTTTTTAGACGTCATTAATCACAGCAGTTTCCGTCCTCCACTATGTCATTGTTTTCTCAGAAAACCCCCTTACATCTCAGCAGCAAAGTGGGATTTCCCTGAATGATTTACTATTAAACTATGGCAATAAATCAAGCCTAACTGCGACACTGCCGCCCACCATATCTCATTAATGTGTATTTTCAGCAGTAATGAAGATCAGCATTAGTTGGCTATGGACATATTTAAGCTGTCTCTCTGGGAGGGGGAATGGAAGATAGATAGCCAAGGACAGAGGCTCAAGGGAGCCACTTATTCACGGAAATTGAATTCACCTTCAGGTCATCCAGAAAAGCATTGTGACGGTGAACCTATTGAATTTTGTGAACTTTGAAATCTCCTTTTGTTCAAGGTATTTAAATCACACACCAGCAGCTACTTTTTCTCCTTAGCTGTTAAACCTCCTATGACCTTTCCTTTTTTTAAGCATGTCCCTCATAACTTATAACAGTAGTAAAGTTTGGCTGCGGAGAAGAGAATAGTTCAGGCCAATTAAAAGCATGCGGGTTTGGAGGCACTGCAGTGGACGCTGTGTTTTGTGCTGCCCACTGCTCAGTGCGAAGACTTCATCCCACTGTGTATAATTATACAGGGTGCACTACTGAAGTGTGTGTGTGTGTGTGTGTTTGAGAATAGAATCTTTTCCTTCTTTCCTTTTGATAGGCCTCCTAATCGTGGAGCCCACATTCATCTGTGCCAGAGCAGAAAGAGGTAGACCCAGAACATTCCCCCCCTTGAGGAAGCCCACCTGTAGTTCAGCCAGACCCACTTTTTACTAGAGCTGTTAGGCTTTCACATGATTCTCTGACATTGCTCTGCTTTTTTTTCCTAGAAAATGTCTAGGGCACAGTACTGTGTATAGTGCAGTACTTCAGATTTTGCTGGATGGACTGATTTCTTAAGCAATACTCTGCAGTGTTTTAAGCCAGGAGGAAAAGTGTGGTGTCCAGGGGCAGCTGGCAATAACACAATTGTGGTGTCATTACTTTTTTCTTTCTTTCTTTCTTTTGTTTTTTTTTACCCAATTCCCTCCCCGCTTTTAGATAGCTAATTACCTAACACACTTGTTAGTATTCTCCCACTAGCACATGTAGTGCTCCTGACACTGGGAGGATCAGGACTGACGCGTGCCTCTTCCGACACTTGCACAACCAGCAACCACCTCCTTTCGAACTGCCATTGATGGGAAGAGACAGACCATCTACTCACATCAACTCACAGCAGATGTGCTCACTTTGGCTCAGGCTGCTGATGGCAGGCAGCAATCTGTCAATACTGCATGTACTTTGAAATGAAAAGGTAATCAATTGTGTGTGTGTTTTTTAAATCACTCGAGTCTTTAATAACTATTTGCAATGCTAATTATATTTAGGCCTCTAATTGACTTCTTGAAGGATTCATATTTTTTTTAGGATTGTAAAAATGCACCTTGATATTGCTGTATTGCTAAGGTTGGCCGGTATCCATTTTTTTCATATTGTCACTTAAATGTTCCTGCAGTAAATGGTAGTTTACATGGCTTGCTTGCCGTCTCATTCTGCGTTATTTCAAAACTGAAAAGCGTCCATATCCCAAATTCAGTTTGCTCACAGGGTCACAGACTCAGTAAACACTGTGCACAGTTTTAAATCTATCATTCAATAAATGTTAAATTATCAGTCTAACAGCAGTTACAGATTTATACTGCAGTTCATTAAGAGAGATAAGATGGATATCATTAGCTTATTTAGTAGCATGTTAGCATTCTGCCCACCATAGAACATGTTCAGGTCTGGATGGCAGAAACCCCACTTATAAATGTTTAGACAGAGTGATTCAGATTGAGTGACTGCTGTTAGAAAGCCAGAAAGCCAAAACTAATGTTTTTTTCCCTTCGGTGTTGGTTTCGTAGCTCACTTGCTCGGCTACAGAGCCATTGAGTACAACACAGCACTGTGCTACAGACCCAAGTGGTGGCAATAAACATTTAGAGCGACTGGTCCAGTAGAGAGAGATTGGACCAGTAGCCGTCTAGTTAGACTTAGAGAGTGCAGCCTGTGTGCCGGCTAACACAGTCGAGTAAAATCTTATGAGTAACTTAACAGGTGATCGGTTGCTGATCGGAGGTGTTTTGGTCGATGCAGATTAACTGATGTTAGTTTAACCAGCACAACACGTTCATGGGAACGTTGTAGGGATATACGGAGTGAATTGTTCCAGCCTAATTATTTTTCACTTGTGGTTCAATGAACAAAAAGTGGAATTGGAAGTTCTTGTTTAGCAGGAAGAATCTTTTTTTCTCTTTTTTATCGTCAAAACAAGCAGATTAGATAGAAGTGCAGACTCAAACTTTTATTGAAATAGTAATGTAAATCAAATGTTTTTAAAAAAAAGGCCAAAGGCCACTTTTCTAAAGGTTAACTGACCTTTAACAGCCTGTGTCTCTCACCATGAGAATCTCACCAGGTTTCGGCCTCCACTCTCCTTCAGCCTGCTTTACCAGAGCTGCAGAATTCCACAAGCCTTATTCTGCACAGCCTTGTTTTCACATGCTGTAGTCTGTACATGTCATGCTTCAGCTGCCCGAAGACAGGCAGTCAAGACCCTCATGTTGTAAAGCAGTAATGGCCTGAAGGAGAGCTCTCGCTCATAACTAACGCAGCGCTCGATGGAGGGTCTGCCTCTGAAACAGCTTTATTCTTCTGCCTTGCTCGCCTTGCTGTGTTTATTTTTAGCTGCCCTATTGGGTTTTTACTCTCCGCTGCTGCGCCGATGCACATGTGCCCATTTTAGCTTTCTCTCGCTCGCTTTGTCCCTCTTCCCTGGTCTCTCCGCTGCGTGATGGACAGCGAGGCCTGGCTCAGTGCACCATGTCATCATCAATGCTTCTGGGACACTTGAGTTGACTGAGATTATGTAACACTCTCAGCTGGGAGAAAGCCATGACATCACTCGGGCTTCGGAAAGCCTGAGCCTGGGCCACTAAATCCAGTGGAGAGAGAAAAAAGATGGCTCTAGTGCTTAATGTATACTGATTAGTGGTGTTCCTGCATCTGTTTGTTTATTTCCCGCTCTGTGCGTCTGATCTGGCTGCATGGAAAAGAAATAGCAAGCTACGGAAAGACACCCTGCTTGGATGTTTGTGGATATGTGCTAATTCAGTTTGATACAATACATAATCTTGGCTAGAGTCTCATTTTTCTCTTAAAACGGACATCATTGACATGACTGAATCACACAATTCCTGCAGATCTTTCAGCATCACCTTCCTGCTGCAAGTCTCATGTTCTACCACATCCCAAAACTGCTTTATTGGATTCAAATCTGGTGACCGGTACTGAAGAACACTGACCTCAGTCTCATTTTCATGAGGCTAGTCTTACATGACTTTTGCTCATGCTGAAAATGGCCTTTACAAGATGGGTAAATTGGGCCTATGGAAGGATGCACATGGTCAGCAGCAACACTCAAATGGGCTGTTGCATTCAAGCGATGATTGACTGGTATTAACAAGCCCAAAGTGTGCCTGGACAAGTTAACAGAAGACAGGCAGGGTCCATGGATTTAAGCTGTTGGTGCCGAATTCGGACCCTGTCATCTGTGTTTCTCAGTAGAAATAGACTGATCAGACCAGGCTGCGCTTTTTCCAGTCTTCCACTATCCAGTGTTGATGAGTCTGTGCCCACTGCAGCCTCAGCTTTCTGTTCTCGACTGACAGAAGTGACAGAAGAAGTTCTGCTGTTGTAGCCCATCCACCTCAACTTAGACGAGTTGTACGTTCTTCACAATTGCACAGTGAGTTTATCTGAGTTACTGTTGCCCAATTAGATAATTGCATGAATGAGTAGATGAACAGGGTCGTCCTATTCAATTGCTTAGTGAGCGTACACTTAGAGGAGGATGCTGTTCTTGCTTGCTCTCTTTTTTGAGGGAAAGGCAAAGCATTATTTTCCGAGATGGGATGGTCTCTCCTCTGTTTGAGCTTAGTTGTTCAATAACTGAGTTGATGAATGGGTAGTAGCTGCTCCAACTCTGGTCAAAGAGAAGCTCAAGCAATGCCACAACAGAACTCTGACTTAAACAGAATCAGCAGGCGTGCAGTAATGCTGTCTCTGGCTGAGTCCTGCAGGGAGCCGGAGTGCTGTGCTTTGCTCTGTGCTGTACAGAGCACGGTTTAGAAGTGGCAGGCTGTGGAGCATCATAATCTCTTTATCTCTCGGTTTGGGGCCTCAGATTGAGCTGGCAGAAACATAGCAGCAAGTTTGACTGTAGATACATGATTTGAAATGAGTACACTGCTTAATTATTAACACTCTCTGAATAATGCAGGGAGGCCTGTGAGTGTCTTTGGCAGCTTTTACACTGGTAGTGGTTTCTGTCATGGAGCCATTAGTGTGTATATATGTGTGTGTGTGTGTGTGTGTGTGTGTGTATGCGAGTGTGTGTGTCTCCTCCTTGCTCCTGCTGTTCCTGTCATTACACGGTTGTGTGTGTCCCGTGAGGGACTCTCATTTTCCCTTTATAGCTTGTGCGGTGCTTTCACCTCACATGGCTCACAAATAAACTCCACGCTGTTAATAATCCATGATGCCTAATGGCTTTGACTGCCGCAAAAATACAGAAAAGCTCATTTTTCATAGATTATTGTTTGACCATAAACAACGGATTGAATATTAACCTGCGTTTTTACTTACTTTGCTCATTAAGGTAAAGAGGGCATGCAAATCAGAGCAAGATAAATATTCCTGATTGAGGCTGGCTGTGACAGACTCTGCTGCAACAGAGTGTAGGTGCAGTGGTGTAGTGCTCGTCAAAAAAGAGACAATTTATTCTGGGACTTTTGTCAGGAGGAAAAAATGCATCTCATCTAGAGATTGATGCTGGCGTTGGAAATCTCAGTTGATTTATGAGAAATCCATTTCTGCGGTAGAGTTCTTTTTTTGGATCATGAGATGTGAGATCACTTTGCAACGAGACAGCAGACTGAGTGTATGAGGAAGGGAGTGAGTGAGTGAGGAAATGAGTGAATGACGGATTGAGAAAATGAGTGAGGAAATGAATAAATGAGTGAGCGAGGAAGTGAGACAATGAGTGAATTAATGAGGGAGTGAGGGAAAGAGTGGGCGAGTGAGGAAGTGAGGAAATAAGTGAATTAATGAGGGAATGAGTGGGTGAGTGAGGAAGTGAGGAAATAAGTGAATTAATGAGGGAATGAGTGGGTGAGTGAGGAAGTGAGGAAATAAGTGAATTAATGAGGGAATGAGTTGGGTGAGTGAGGAAATGAGTGAATTAATGAGGGAGTGAGGGAATTAGTGAATTAATGAGGGAATTAGGGAGTGAGTGAATGAGTGAGTGAGAGAATGAGTAAATGGATGAGTGAGGAAATGAGAGAATTAATGAGGGAGTGAGGGAATAAGTGAACTAATGAGGGAGTAGGGAAATTAGTGAATTAATGAGGGAGTAGGGGAATGAGTGGGTGAGTGAGGAAGTGAGGATGTGAATTAGGAATTGAGTGAATTAGTGAGGAAACGAGTGAGGAAACAAATGAGGGTAAAAGAGTGTGAAATTAGGGACAGTTTGAACGAGTAAGTGAAGGAGTGAGGGTGTGAGTGAACAAGTGAGAGAGGGACTGAGTGAGTGAGGTGAGGCTGTAAGTGGCAGAGAGAGATACTGATCTAGTGAGAGAATGAATGAGGGAGTGAATGACTGATTGAGTGAAGTGAGGGAGTGACTGAGGGAGTGTGTGTGCGAGCAAGCAATGAGCGAATGAAGGAGGGAGCGTGAAGTAAGTGAGTGAATGACGGAGTCAGTTGAGTGAGTGAGTGGGCGAGCAAGCGATTGAATGAAGTGAGAGCAAGCAATATGCGCTTTATTGCAGCAGCAGAGATTACAGATGGATAAGCTCTGCTCTGGGGTCCCTGTGGAAAATGTCACTTTACCTCCGAATGTTTCTTTTCTCGTCAAGCTTAGAAATGGATGATCAGCTTTAATAATGTTGGTTTTGAGATGCCAAAAAAATGATTTACACCAACCCAGTCTGTTTTAGCCTTATAAAAATAATATTTGCAGAACTCTAACTCTCCATTATACTGGTAATGGAGTAACACTCTTACTTTCTCACTATGATGATTGATTACGTAATCAGGAATCAAGATTAAGCCAAACAATCAAATGGACTTAACATTACCAAACCACACATATCAAAGATTTCAATATATGTTTTTTAAACATTATGAACAATGTAGACTGCTGAATAATCCCTGCTGGTCCATCCAGAATGTCATTTTTAATGGATATTTTTATGACCTGAGTAATCCTAATATCTGGCACACTAATTGCTGATGCTACCAGTCGACATTATCAGGCACATGAACTCAAGTTTTTGTTGAGTGATGCCGTAGACAGAACCTTTCAATAGACACTTGATCAGTAAACTATAGAAAGTTGAGTCACTCACTCATGCACACATTCACTCACTGATTCACTTTCTCTCTCTCTGTCGCGTCTACCTTTCTTTGTTTGGTTTCTGCTTTCCTCTCGTGAGTCCCCGAGGTACAAACAGCTTGAAAAGTCAATAAAACACCTCTGGTGAGTCACAGAGAACACACAACATACAGAAAGAGAGAGAGAGAGAGAGAGAGAGAGAGAGAGAGAGAGAGAGAGCACGAGCTCTGTATCTCGTTTGACAGATCTGTTGTGTTTCTTTTATTTATGCCGTGCTCTCTGTGGAGTGTGTCTTTTGCGCTGATGCGCTCGCTCATGTCAGATCAGATCCGTCAGCATCTCTCCAGCCTGGTCAGGTCTCAAAACAACACCTCCGCCACACGCAACAGCTTGTTTTCCTGTTCCCTTTCCTAACCCGCGCTCTTGTGCGCTGGCACAGAACCTTTTTTTCTTTACGAGCATTCCACCTCAATAAATGTGTTTGCAATTAAAAGTGCAGGCTCGGTCACGTGGCAGGCCCCAAACTCACAGTATAGAACAAGCAAGAGTGGACAGGGTGTAGCAGTGAGCAAGCACGTCCTGCAGGGCGGTAACGTAGTTAGTCCAGTCTCCCGTCCCAGAGCGGGTGTTGCTCAGGCTCCCGTTGTGCGGAGGCAGGGATAAATGGTAGAGCTTAAATTGAACCTAAAATTTTTATATAGCTCTAATTAGGGCTGGGCGATGTGGTAAAAATATTGTATCACAATATTTAAAGACTCAATATTTATTTAAAAAACACTATTCAGATCCTCTCTCATCTACTTACACTGTTTGTAATGAAATGTGAAGTAGATTAGTTTATTAAGATCCTCGATATGCTTAGAAAAGCTTATTGTGTATCACAATAACAAAATTCATCACAATACGATAAAGTATCGTCATATTGCCCAGCTCTAGCTCTAATATAGATTTCTAATATAGAACATTTGGCTTGAACCCGAGGTTGGAATCCAGTCTAAACCTGATCACAACCTGACTAAACTCAGTATTCCTACCGAAGCTATCCTGCTGAATGTTTGATCAAAATCAAATTTAACCCAAATAATAAATGATCGTCCTGTACGTGGCTATATATACTGTTAAAATTGCTTACACTTGCATTCAGTGTCTTTCCGATTTTAGCATTCAGATGTTTTAGCTATGTGACATGAAATGTAAGGGAAATACTGAATACACTGTACTACATGTAATTAGTAATATATAACATGCATTATAATACAATATGAATAAAGTACATTCTGCTACATTTAAATCACACTGTAAATAAATTATAATAAAAAAAAAATCATATCCACCTTATGACCCGGGGTTTGCGAGTTTGAATCCTGAGCCATACTGCTTTGCCATCAGCGGCCAGAATCTGATAGAGCACAATTGGCCACGCTTTCTCCCTTCATCACTCTTAAAGCAATGTTGGCCAGCACAGGCGTCTGTTATCTGGTGTGGTGGAGCTGGGGGCCCAGCGCTTTCGTTCAAGCATGCTGGCTGCCCGGTGATGCTGCTTTAAAGGCTATTTGAAAAAGAAGTGATGGCTGGCATGCTCATTTGGTTGAATCTGTTAAGAATGCTCTCAATGCTTTTCTCAGGCTGGTGCAGGGGAGGAGTCAACAAAGACATTTTTGGGAGACCTTATTCATTATGTTTAGGCTTACGAAGCCTTTAGGAAAACACTTGCAGAACTGACTCGTTCTTTTCTCAGGTACTTTGTTAGTTAGTTTGTTAATCACTAAGATTGAGGTATCGGTCTATGCATACTATGCGTACCTCATGCTTTAGCAGAAATTATATGCTTGCTATATGCTAGTACAGACTACAGAATATGACTTGGATCAAATATAGATACGTGGTGTTCTGATTATTTTTGTATTCTATTACATGTGAACCCTGTGTGTGGTGTACTTTTCTATGATAATTAGGATGTAGGCCCACTCTTGGCTATAAGATTTAGTGTGGGCTAGCTACCAAAGCCTTTGAATTCCTGTACAACAAGAACAGAAGCTAACTTTGCACACTAAAATGTTGTAGCTAATAAATGTTGTGGCTATATTTGAGATAAGAGTGACAACAGAAAATGAATAAATTGTCTTTTGCGCTGATGCGCTCGCTCATGTCAGATCAGATCCGTCAGCATCTCTCCAGCCTGGTCAGGTCTCAAAACAACACCTCCGCCACACACAACAGCTTGTTTTCCTGTTCCCTTCCCTATCTGGCACAAAACCTTTTTTCTTTACGAGCATTCCACCTCAATAAATGACAACAGAAAATAAATGAATTGTCTGTTACAGTTGGATTCGGGGATGTATTTTGCTAACCCTAGCACAAGTGTTTTCAGAGAGCCAGATTAAAAACTGTTAATAAAAGGGGGAAGAAAGAATAAAGTCAGTTTAGCCTAGATTTAGCCCGATTTTCATTTGAATGATACAATATTGATTCGTATAAGCCTGAGATCGATCTTAAAAATGAGCATACTCGCCCCTCTCCAGCCCCACTTGCGTCTCAAGTTTACTTAAGTCAACAGAGAGAGTCGCCCTTACCTGTGATAGCTGGACATCTAGAGCAATGGATTCGTACCTAACAACTACGGCTCACTATATCGACGCTGAATGGACACTAATGTCCCATGTTTTACAGACAAGGGCAACTGAATCCAGTCACACAGACAGTAATCTAGCTGAACTACTGTCTAAAGCTATACAAGAGTGAGAGTTTGCAAACAGATCCAGCTATCATGACAGACAACACTGTGAATATGACCTCTGCTGTGGGATTAACCAACTTGTTGCACATTGGATGCTTCGCCCACACACTCAATTTAGCCTCACAGACAGCTCTCAAAAGTCCACCTGTTGTGTGTTTGCTTGGCTAAAAGTAACATTTACAACATTAGTCCTCTAAAAATCTCTTCACATTCAAACAAAACACTTTGTAACTGAAATATATATATCCCTAAATGAATCGATATTAAATTCAATCGAATCAGAATCGAATCGATCCGGGAAATCAGTGGTGATACCCAGCCCTAGTTTAGCCTAAGTACCACTGCCAGTGGGAGACCACACGTGATATTTAAATTCAGCCTGAGCTGACAGATATTTGAAAAATGATGTCCAAACTGGACTGACTGATGTTCATGTCCAAACCTGACTGATCCCGGCCCGAATTGTCAGGTCCCCTCGGCTTTGGACAGATATTTCAAGCCCTAATGCGTGTCTCCATACAGGCTTTAGCTTAGGAAAGGGCCTTCAGTCAGGGGTGAAGCCAATGAATTATTCAGATGTCCACATTTAGAATTCCTCTAATCCTTGTGTTTGTGTGTGTGTGTGTGTGTGTGTGTGTGTGTGTGTGTGTGTGTGTGTGTGTGTGGGTTTGAGGATATCGGGACTGCTGTTAAATGTTCCCACACTGTGTAACACAGATGTGGTAGTGTGGAATGGGAAAAGAGGGGGTAGAAAGCAGGAGAATAAAGAGGCACATGGCTCCCACTGTGAAGCTGTTTGTGTACTTGCACTGTTAAAACTTACCTGTGATCTTAATCAAGGCAGACACAACCACCAGTTTTCAAGGTTGCAGAGGACTCAGCGTTCTAAACGTAACATTTGGCTTTAGAGAGCAGCTTCATTAATGTATTTTAATGAGTGTGTGAGTGTGTGTATGTACATATATCATCCTCAGCTCAAAGGCAGCGCAAGAGTTTAACCTAAGAGGCTCATTTTGCTGTAGTGATTTCCTCTCTGGATCAAAAGGACTGTATAATGAAGGAATGATTATAAATCTCTCTCTCTAACCCCACGAATGTGGCTTGTGGAGGCCGAGGCAGAGGCCGAGGCCGTTTCTCTTTCTCGCCACGTTCAGCAGCGTCCTGATTAAATGCCAGTATTACCATGTGCCCTTTTTGCAGTCCCGCTGGCCTGTTGTAGCCTTTAACACGACAGTCCTGTCCCTCTAACCCCTCTTCCTTCCCTCTTTCTCTCTCTCTCTCTCTCACTCACTCTTTCTCTCTCTCTCTCCCCCTCTCCATCTGGACCTGACCTGATCTCTCCACTGCATGATTTATAATTCACTGGCGCACACACTGGCCACGTTTCCAGGAATATGACGTCCCCTGAGAGCGTGGCTCACTCCTCGGCGACCAACAGACACAGGCTTCCGACACGCATTGTGCTTTATGCAGGACTTCAGAATAGATACGCTCACTGCCTAAATGTGTGTGTTTGTGTGTGTGTGTGTGTGTGTGTGTGTATGTGTGTGTGAGCAGAGTGCATAAGACTGTCAATTGATGGGGTCATTGATCAGTCCAGCAACTCAGGAGCTTGTGATTTAGACATCAGCAGCAGTACTGCGAGCCAGACGTGTCACTGAAAGTGAGAGAGAGATGAGGGATGCACATTAGCTACACCGGATTAAGACACAGGATTGTCTCATTCAAAACACCTTTAATTAATGCGTTCCCTGCGGATCACAATTAAATCTGTCTAAATGTGCCAAGTAGAGTAAATGCAATTGCTGACTGATGGCATTCTGCTGGTATAAAAACACAGGGAATGAGTTTTTTAGCTTGATTTTTCCCTTTTTTTTATTGAGGCTTCTGTCAGTTGAGATAATTCCTGCATGAAATAAAAGGATTGACATTCACCCACAAATGTAATGTCAGGAAGATTTAATTAAGTGTTTTACTCCCACATGAAGAGCTCTCATTTTCTTGCTGCTGCATCTCACACTGACTGAACAATGTCACTCTAATGATGCGGAGCTGCATGCTGACACACATGCAGGGAAACACGCAACCACCGCAGCACATACACACTCTCACTAATCCAGATATTAGAGGTAGGAGTAAAACTACTACTTACCACTACAGAATATCACAGTGATTATAGCAAGTCACAGTAGGGATGCATCAGTACACAAAATCACGGTGCGGTTCACACCGCGGTTTGGACCTCATGGTGTTTACAACAGGAAAAAAGCAACAGAACCCCCCCACATGCAGGAGGCTGGGTTTTCTTTTATTTCCACCATCCTCGTCCAGTCTGCCTTCATTTCCAAAATGGAAAAAGGCCAGAATGTTGGTGAAATACTTGTTTATTTTCAGTTGTTTCACTGCAAGCAGAACAGTGAGAGGTTAAAAAGAATGTATGTGAGCAGCATGAGACAAAGAAAAAGGAGAAGGGGGTGGAGGAAAGACAACAAGTCTAAGGTTACCATTACGATACTCCTAAATTCACTACAATTCCCACAATACCATTTAAATCAGCACTTCTCCTTGCTAACGTTTAATGTTAACAGTTAAGGTTTCCAGGTGGAACTCGCACTTGTGAAATTTGGCTTCACATTACTTTCAACAGTCTTCAACCACCATGTGAACACTTCATCTATAGCTTACTGCGCACCGTGTGTTCTCCATATAACTGCATGCACCTAACTGTGATGTCTGTACTAGGGCTGGACGATAGGCTACATGTGTATATCACTATATTTAAGGACATTTCCGAGTGGCTCAGCTGTCTAAGGCACAACCAGTCGCAAATTCGAATCCTGAGCCATGTCACTTTGCCATCAGTGGCCTGAGTCAGAGAGGGCACAGTTAACAGTGCTGTTTGGATGGGTAGATGGCACTTTCCTCCATTGTCTTTCTTGAAGCCATGTTGGTCAACAGAGGCGTCTTTTAACTGGTGTGACGGAGCTGGGGACCTGGCGCCTTCTTCCGAGTGTGTCAGGAGGTGGTGGCTGGCTTTGCATGTATCAGAGGAGATGTGAGAAGTCCTTACCCTCCTACTGTTTGGGAGCATTGCTAAAGCTAGTGGAAGCTACGGACGGGCGGGTTAATTGGCAGTCCCAAAGGGACTGGGAGAAAAGGATGTTTTTCACAATACACAATATTTTGCGTGCAATATTTTATGTGATAGTTTGTGCATGATACATCAAGTACTGATGAAATTAATGATATACATTTGAGCACATTGTGATTTGTGCAAATGTCAGGTTGCTCACCTCTACCTTACACTCAGCAGTGTGAGTTGCTCCACATCTGCCAGTGAAGTGAGTTACATGCAGAAAGTTAATGCTATACAATAACTCATTTGCTGATATCTGTCATTACCAAACACAAATAATATACTTTTATTGTGTTACATAGAGTTTTTTATTACAGGTACTATTCAGTGCCATTATGTGTTTTGGAATTTGTCCAGAATTGCATTCACCAAGGAACCTTTCTATTGTTTCTCCACGCTCACTTTAAACTTTGTTGTGTGTCTCTGCATTGTACAAGTGACTGGAAGCATATTTTTGGCTTTACAGGATTAGACAGAGTTTGGTTATATCCTCTTATTTGCCATGCTTGACCACTTTACAGCTGCACACTATACAGGCGTTTTAAGCAGACTTCATTTTCATTCATAACTATTAGGGATTGTGTCACGCATTCACGACTGTGCCTTCAGCTTACTCTTTCTGTCTATTCCTTCAGTCCCCTTCTCTTCCATCAGACAAATGTCTGATGCATTAGGTAATGTGCCACCCAGTTGTTTTTACACACTTGTGGCCAAAACCAAAAAAAAAACCTTAAATGCAACCATATGTGTGTGTTTGTAAGTGTTTTCAGGAGCATGGAAAGGTGGAGATTTAAAGGGCCAGAACAACTCTTTGTCTGCTCGAATGGACAGCTCCAGGACAACCCCTTGTCTGCCAGCAGACATGAGGTAGAGAAGTAGAGGCCTGCATTCTGGTGAATTTTAGCGAAGAAGCAGGGATATGCACTGATTTATTAAATGAAGATAATGTTTCCAGTCCCGCTCCAGTGCAAGCGTGTATGATACAGATAACAAGTATAAAGTTGACCCTTTATACTTGTGAAAACAGTAAAGTGTTTGCTCTGATCAAACATGTGAGGAATTCGCTATACATATTCTCCATTAGCATGTCCTTGTCCTGGTACACCCTAATGGGCTTTACACACATTAAAGCATTCATAGATGCCATGTGGTCATTAGTCCAGCACGTATAGGCAGCTGGCAAATCATCTTTGTGGGGATTAGAGAAGAAGGCACTCTATAGTGCAAGCCCAGGTCATCTGCCTAAACCATTCTATGTATGTATGTGTCAAGTCAAGTCAAGTCAAATTTATTTGTATAGCGCTTTTTACAACTGTTGTCGTCACAAAGCAGCTTTACATAATTAGTACTTAATAAGTGTGTGCATGTATGTTTTGCATATAAATATGTAAGTGACAATTTATTTTTTAAATCATTTGACAGATTTTAAGCTTACAAATGCTCCAGAATTAATAATAATACATTAAATGCAATAAATGTAACATTTTGGAGAGACATGGTTTTTGTGCAAAAAAAACAACAAAAAAAAACGATATAATTTATTTTTATTTATTTATTTATTTATTTTGCATCCAGGACTTGCTGGTATTTTGTGGAATCCATCCCTCCCTCCATCTGTGCAATACTGTCAATGCCACTGGCTGCAACACAACCCTAAAACTTGATAGATCCACCCTTCATGCTTTGCAGTTGGCAATATGTTCTTTTCATGAAATGAAAATTTTCCATTTTTCCCCCAAATGTGCCTTTGCTGATTTGCTGATGGCCAAAGGTTTTATTTTGACTTGATCATATCCAGAGCACAGGTTTCTAAATGCAGTGTAGCTTAATTTAAAACATTTGTTAATGTTTTTTTTGTATAAGCAAGGCTGCACAGTGGACCGGTGCACCACCTCCCAAGGTTCTTAGCAGTTATTGGCAGTCATTTGCGCAAGAGTTTACCGTTAAGTTAAATTTATTTGTTAGTGTTTTTTTTTTTAACAACCTGTTGTTGTGGCAAGGCAGAGGCAAGGCAAATCTAGAAATAAGACCAAAAAAGGAAACTAATTAAACATGTGGAACAAGCCAAAGGCTCACAAGGGGGGTCCCATCCACTTCTAGGGAAAAGAGCTAAGATGGTTAAGGTTAGCCCTTATGCAGCATTCTCAAGTTCTATTGTTAACAGGCCCTGCATGATGAAGGTGGCCTTGGTTTTTGGTCTTTACAGTTTGGGCAAATATAAGAGACAGTGCCTGATAGAAGATCCATTTTGAGTCAAGGACAAGGGCAAACCAAGTAAGGTCACAGAGCATCCTAAACCCCCGTTTAACCCTGGTGTAGCACTGTGTTTATTGCCAGAGCTTACAGATCAAGCAGGAATGGGCTCAGTCATTCACTCCCATTGTACAGTTTCATCAGGGCCAGTGGCTTAGGAAGCCAAAGCCACAGCACTCGTTTAATCTTACAGCTTGCCACTTTAAAGTCCACCCCCTCCATTCCTGCCATTTTTTTTAAAGGGAAAAAAAAGGTGAACTGGCATCTGTTCACCACACAGTGACATGTAGATTAGAGCAGTTCTGTTGTGCATTGTTCTTAAAAAGCCTTATCTCTTGAGGTCTGTTTAATGATGTACAGGATTAGGATGAATTATTTATAAAAAAAAAAAAAAGTCTGAATTATATAATATTTGGGCTCTTATGTAATCAGCATGGACTGGCATCTCTGTTGTTTCTCAGAGTCGCTGTCCCAGCAGCAGCAGCAGCAGCGGTAACAGCAGCAGCAGCAGCAGCAGTGCAGGAAAATCCAGCTTGATCCAGCATAGATTTAAAAGTCAGGGATTTGAAGAGGGCTGTGTGTGTCATCAAATATTCTTATCCCTCCTACTGTGTGTGTGTGTGCGCGTGTGTTTGTGTGTTTCATAAGCAACACAATTTCACAGTGAACATTAATTTAACGTAAGTTACTCATTACTTTTACTAAATCTTTCTATGTAAGCAGCAAAGACATTTCTGATCTGACCTTCTATTTCTTTCCCCCCGACCAAGAGGCTAAAAGCCGCAGCCAGAAGGGCTAGCTCACACTCTTTCTGCTGTGTGTTGTTTTCTGCTTAGCAGTAAATTGTGAATGTATATTATTAGAAACCTTGTTTTGCTCTGAAATGCATGGTCTATCTTTTTCTAATGTGATTTGCAAATCAGTTACAGCTTGGAGAAGAAGCGAGCTCTGGGCTGAGCTGAAGCAAGCACGCTCTGATGTGACTAATGCAGTCAGGGACGTGTGAATAAGCATTAATTGAATCCAGGCCTAATTGGGCACAGTGTCTGAGCAGAAGTTAAGGAGACAGATTGCTGCGAAGAGTTGCGTTGGTAGCGCACGAATCATGTCATTAATGAGCGGCCTTTACTGTCCCCTCTCTGCTGCAATACCATGGCCACTTGAGCAAAATGCACGCTTACAATCAGCACCTTGGTTTGCCGCACTGCTTGTCTCGGAACAGAAAGGCAGGAAAAAAGGGAGGATTGATGCAGAGAAATGGAAAGATCATTCTGAATTATCTTCGTTCCCTGCTGCGACTGAAATGGCAGTGATATCTATAGCAAAATGCAATTTCAGCACTGCTGAAAATGCTCAGCGGTTACGATAGCTTAGATAGTAATCTGTGTATGAGATGCTAGAGGTTACCTTTTTTTTTTTACTTGTATTGGTCACTAATATGTTGCTTTACATACTGTATCAACCTCATCTTGATGTGAAATAATACCATCATCATCAATAAGCAACAGTATATGCAGAGTATACGAGAGTACTGTATGAATGTAGTGCATGAATAACTTTCTGTCAAATTAAATCATGCGACTGACTATGATTATGATTTATACTGATATTTATAAATGATATTTATTATTTATACTGACTATGATACCACCTGCCATGATTTGGAGATCTCCATGTTTTGGAGATGCGCTGACCCAGTCATCAAGCAATCATAATTCCGTCCTTGTCAAAGTAGCTCAGGTTTATAAGCGTGTCCATTTTCCTACATGGACATCTTGTATCTTCAAAATGGCAACTTCTGGCTGGTCTCCCTCTGCGCACCATCAGGCCCCTGCAATTAATCCAGAATGCAGAGGCACAGGCCGTCTTCAACGTTTCTAAGTTCAGCCATGTCACTCCACTGCTGTGTTCTCTTCACTGGCTTCCTGTAGCTGCTGCTCGCATCAGATTCAAAACCTTGACGCTGGCCTACAAAGCCAAGAATGGACCAGCCCCTCCGTACTTGATGGCAATGGTCAAAAACCGATCTGCACCGAGAGCCCTTCCAGCTTCGAGTAGGGCTCGGCTCGACCCGCCATCCCCTAAGATTCACGGAAGACAAGTGTCCAGGCTTTTTTCTGTCCTGGCACCAGAGTGGTGGAACGAGCTTCTCCTGGGTGTCTGAACAGCAGAGTCGCTCGCTGTCTTCAGACGCAGACTGAAAACCCACCTCTTCCAATAGTACTTGGGTAAAGTGTAGTGTTGAGTATGTTGGTCTCCATTCTGGCTTTTGTGTTTAGTAGTATCTAAGCTTAGAGGTATCTTTGGGTCTTTGGGATATTTTCTGAGTGAACAGTGAAGCACTTTTGTAAGTCGTCTGCTTAATCCCTTCAATGTAAACTGATGAAGGGAAAAAAATGTTCAGTAGAAGTCAGTCGCGGGTTTTTGCACATTTAAGAAATTAGAAAAGAACAAATATCACAATATTATTAATTTTTTTATTTTTTATTATTGTGAACAGTATAAAATATAAGCTTAAGTTTATCACTGGTTATACTGATGATGTCTAGTGATGGAGACTTTATTTTTGTTTTTTGCATTACTTGTTGAAAACATGCAGATAAAATGATACGGTGTGTCATGTCATCTCCAAAACAGGAAGAAAATCTATGCACACAGAGAGGAAGACATTTTTCACTATAACTTGACAACAAAACAGTTTATTGCTTTTGATTAATATCCAATTACCTTTGGACTAAACACACTATAACACTAAAATCATGATCTTAGTTTTGATTGGCTGCGCTGTTTTGTTCCTCATTGAAAAAACACTCCTGAGAATGAGCTTTATGAATGAGCAGAGCTAAACTGTGGTAGACAGAATAGGTGGACATATGTAAATAAGTTGGTTCAAGTGACAACAGAAAAACAGTGATATTACAATCGTTTCTACAGCATATTTTCCATATATTTGCCATATGGACTGGGGAGTGAAATCGTCAGAGAGACGAGAGACTGTATTTTTTTTTTCCTATAATCTACTTATATCTCCTACTCATGCATGACTGTGTCCCGCCTGCAGTTATGTGTTTTGTTCCGCCGTAGCCTCACTCATCTGACCCTTCTCTCCCATTTCAAGGATAACTCTTACAATGGTTCTGTGTTCTGATGCTCCCATCCAATAATTCGAGCACATTTCCACACTGTGTGTAAGAGTGGATGAGCATGTTGCGTGAGCGTGAGGGCATTACTGTAGCTGCCCCAGAAGCCTCTGTATTATGCCAGTGAGTAGAAAAACACAGAGAGCAATTCTCCAGCTTTCACTAAGACTGTCTTCATGTCCTTAATAGAATTTAAGCTTAAATTCTCTAAGTGACGTCTGCCTGAGTCCATAGCTGAGAATGATAACCGTTTGGCTTGTGCCTGTCTGCACCAGGCTGTGGATTATGCGTCCCCAGCAACTCTGAAAGTGCGCAAAAAGCTTATTCACAAAAAGACAGGGAGGAAATTGAGACATCTGTAGAAAACAGGATTCATGATGTTAACAGAGCAGTATTTCAGTGTATGTTTGTTTTTTTCTTTAAAACTATTACTGTCCACTTTTCCCACAGTCATTTGGAGCTTTTCTCATGTCCCTAGCAAGGTCAGAGTAGTGACATCAGAGTATAGTCGTCATTTTATTTCAAATTTATTCTAAAGGGATAAAGTGAACGAAAAACAGAGTGGGATTATTTACACCCTTTTAAATCATCATTGCTGTGAAATCAGTCCCATTAGCAATGACAGTTGGTCATGAAGTTGGATGAGAGGTCTAAAATAACACCCATCAATAAGTCTCACACTGTAGCATCATAATTTCATCGCTGTCCAATTAAAAACACATATTTCCAAAACCTTTATAGACAGAAAATGTCCCTAACTTTGAGTAAAAGTCAATGTCAAAGGTTAATTCCAAGTCATTTAGAGCATTTTTGTTGGTCTGTTCTTCCAGAATAGATTACACTGTGGGTTCAAATGGAGAAAACTGAAACCAGACTAAAACGGAGACACATGTTCAACATTGGAGAGCAGCAATTTGAGCCCCTTCCTAGCAATGAAACTGGGAAGTGAGCTGTTAAGCCAGCTACTGGTCAGACTTCAGTGTTGAAATGTTGACGAGTTAAAATAACAATCGCATTTCACAGCAGCATTGCAACAACATGAGAAGCACAAGACAAGATATAAAAAGCCCATATCTAGAGGTGTGTATTGACAAGAACCTGGTGATACAACACATCATGATACAGGGGTTACGGTATATTGCCCTGCTTACAGTATCACAATATATTTTGTGAATTTTTAAATTATTTTTATTATTATTATCACGTTTTAGGAAAACCGTCGTAGTAAACTCACCATCTTCTGCATAAAATCTGAGTAAAAGAGAAGACGTTTTCATCAATCGGAACAGTGGGATCTGAGGACAGCGTACAGCTCTGCTATCTAGCGGTCGAGGTTTAAACACAACACAAAATAAAACCACTGTCCGACTCTAATACAAAATTGTGAAACATAATATTAAGACACTTTGATCATTTTTGTTTGTTTGTTTGTTTGATTGATTGTTTGTTTTTTACACCCCTACGCCATATCCTATATGTGTCTTGTATTTTATTCACAAATTTAAGGTTTTGAGTTTATTTAATAAAAACATTCAGGATTCGTTCTTACATGACAACCTCACTTTTTGTTACCATGCCTTTAGGACTGATATACTGAATGTGATTGGCTGCTCTGTATTGTGACAATTTCAAGTCGTCCAGGCTGATGCTTTCCTTTTAACTTTATTGTGATGTTAAATCTAACTACACTATATGTCCAAATGTTTGTGGACATCCCCTCTAATAAATGCATTTAGCTACTTTATGTTTCACCCATTGCTAACACAGATGTGCAAATGCACACATCTCTTTCATTTTGAGCTGGGCAATAAGACTATATTTTATCGAATCGTGATTAATTTTGTTATCGTGATAGCAATAAGCTTTTCTAAGCATATCAAGGATACTGTTAGTGCTTAATAAACACTGATCAGCTGCAGGTTTTATTACTAACATTGTAATTTGACTGGGTGTATGTGATAAATATTGTGTATCGTGGAAATGTCGTGATTATAGTATTTTCACCATGCCGCCCAGCCCTACTTTCATTTAATTATATTAGAATACACAACATACAGATTGCCCAGGAGGTATTCTACATTATTGCCAAAGCATGAAGAGTGCAGAATCATAAATCAGACACTGCTATCACAGATGGTCTCTCCTTGTAGAACACTGATAGAAACTGATAGACAGCTAGACTAGACAGGCATTGCGTTTACTCCTATTCAGTACCCTTGACTGTGATATTCATTGGTTTAACTGAGTATCTCATCACTTTGCTGTGTGTCTTATGCATGATGTGCTACAGAGCTACAAAGCCGATAAATATTATACAGTGCATACCTTCAGCCAACAAGACACATATCTATTTTCCTCGATGCTTGTGAGCTTTTTTTTCGATTAGATAAAAATAAAATGTGTGTTCTGAAGATCATTAATGGAAATGAAATATTCAAAAAATCCCAAGGCCATGTAAACGTTATTTCCAACTGTGGAGGAGCACTGGGTCATTCGCCTCCCAAGACTAAAGAAGGGGGCACAATTCTAGCGACAAGCACAAGAAGTGGCATGACTGTGAAACTGCTGAAAACAGTCTCGATAGTAAAACCGTATTAAACAGAGGGATTTGATGCTGCAAGGTCGCTACGGCAACCAGAAACACTGCAGTGCTTTCATGATAAGTGTGGGGGGTTGCCAGATTTGCAGTTTTACAGCCACATTGGGATAGTTTGAAAAGGCAGTTACAGGTGGAAATGATTCTAAATGTACCACAGAGCCAAAAAGATGATGCTTTGATTTTTAGACGGTAGAAAATGAAATGAATTGTCTGATGAGTGAGTATTGATTCTGATGGTCAATAATTGGCAACCTAAGGATAGAAGGACGCATACAGTTGAATGGCACAGCACTGATAGTCCGCTTAAGGTTATGTCTAAAAGTGTCTTTGAAGGCCTTAAAATACTGTGTTCACTACATATATTAATATGAATATTCATGAGTAATATTTCTGGATAGAAGATTAATTGAATTTTTTATGTAGAGAGCGTGTTTTAAAATATTTACTGTGTTTTTACACTCTCTTTTAAACGTTACATTTTGTAACACTGTGAGCTAGACTGGTGGGTGGGTTTTAAGAACAGCTTCAGTCATAGCCTGGCCTGTTGGTCTTTTAGGGCAGGTTCAGCAAGATGTTTACGTGAATTCATTTAGTGTTTATATTATTTATTGTGTTTTAGATTTAGTTATTTAGGTGTAATAATGGCATTATTGTTTGAATTATTTCAGTGCAGATGCTTCCAGAGACATGCCTTTATTTTAATCAACGTCCCTGTTTTCCCTCTGTATGATCTGCTTGTAATACAAGAGACGACAGCATTGCAAAGAGATCACACTCTCTTCATCTCTCAATATTTCTGGTAGTTTATGAGCTTTGTTGATGTGAACTGCTTCTTAGAATAAATGGCCTGCCAACGCTGTAGCAAATTCATTGGGGCGTCACAGTATGACCTTTAATAACCACAACATATAATGTTACAAAGGGCAACATGATGCCAAGTGAAATAAATTATTCAAATATTCCCTCATGATTCCTGCTTGTATATTAACTACCAAATATCTATCATTCAGTTAGAACAGAAATACGTTTTCATTGTTTGTTTGGTTTTTTATTATTATTATTATTTTGTTGCCCCCCAATTGTCAGTGCAAGTTGGACCCATACGCACACACATACACAAATATTTACTTCCAGCTTTCTCTATACAAAATATAGTTACTTTGAATGTGATTTGGTGTCATAAACACTTCTTCATTCACTTTAATAAGCTGGTTCCAACTTGGAATTTATTGAAAGTATATTGCTGATCATCCTGTAGTATAAGATCCACATATAGTCATGCAGATTACAGTGTAATCATTCTAATGGCAGTTAATGAATACCATCTTGCATTTACCAGAAATAAATAAATATTAAAAATAAAGTAAATAAAAGTAATGATGGAAGTAAATATTGTACTGTTGCATCCTACTGCCTCCCTGCACAGTACATACAGAGCATCACAGGCTCAGTAAGTACTCAGTAACTGTGTGCGAGTGTTTGTTAACTTGACAAGGAAAACCATGGTAAATGGATTTTGCTTGCTTGTTTTTTTGTAGTAAAGGGTGTGTTGTGGGGTACATGTAATGCAAGTGGTTTGATGCATCAGTTTAACATAATTCAGTGTATTATTCAAAAGTGCATTTTATCCTTTATCTATATTTCTGACAAATATCATCATTTTGGTGACTGATATTTGATTTTGTCATATCACAGTCATCCCTTAATTCTAACTAACATAACTTCCTGGAGCTAAATATGATGCCCACTATGCATGTGGCAAGCAAGTTCTGCTCATGCGAAACATGACAGATACCATGTCTCATTCTCCTTGTCTTTCTTTCTTATTTTATTCTGTTGTTGCTTCATGTATTATCATCCCTGTGTGTTTTCAGTGATTGTGAATGGTATATTTATTGAAAGAATCAACCCTGGACTGACACAGCCCAGTAACAGTATCCAGAACCATCAACTTTGACACGCTCCTTAAAATGAGCGCTATATAGAAGAAAGAACTATTACGCATTGGAACCGGGCTCCATATTGTCTTCAGAAGAGCTGGAAAGAGTAGTTCACCTTGACCACAGAAACACTCTAATTGTATCATTGAAGCGTAATTGACAACAGATGTTACCCTCGCTTCAGTTTGCATAACAGAGGCCTGGCCTTCAGTCCGCCTCTCAGGTCTGACAGTAACTGCCTGATTGATAGGTATTGTGTATGTGGACGCACTGTTTTGATGTTAACTCTTTGATTATTCTCTTTGTTTACAGCTCGGTAACGATGTGAGGGGTCTGTAGGTTATAGGTGTGTTGTAGGCTATATGACGACTGTGTGTGGATCTACAGTAGGTGAGGGAAGCTACTTACTGCAGTGATGGTGGAGCTGTGTGAGTAGAGGAGCTTGGGGTTTGGTGCTGACAGCGGTTAATTTATGTGGACGGTCCTCGTGCCCTTCCTGTCGGCTGTTAGTCTCCCACAGAGAGAGGCCTTCATCTATAAGCTCTCCTCTTCCCCTCTCCTGTCTGCTCTGTGGATCAGCCCAAAGTTGGGAAGCTAGTAACCCAGAATGCCCTTTTGTAGAGGCAGTGAAAAAGGTTTGGTGGCCTTTTAGGTTTTGAATGGACCTAAACATGGATCTATCATGCTCCACCCACTAATGTGGGCATTTGTAGCAACTGTTGCCAGATTAGATGTCATTTTTAACAGCACGTCAGTTTATTTGCAAAATACCAGAATTCATTTGTAATGGCAGATGATATGTATTTTGTATGTTTCTGAAAGATTGCTCTGTTGGCTTCCATCAAGTGTAGTTTTTTGTTGTATAATCTTGCCCTGTTTGAAGGCCACAAGGTCCTGTTACTGATTGTCATCAACTTTACTATCCATGGAGGGTTGTGGGGTTGATGGGATTCAAACTAATGATCTACTGTCACTTGACAAGCAGGTAGTTAGACGGTTGCGCAACTCTAGAGCTGTGAAACCATATTCATGTCTGTGTCCCAGAATGAACGGAAAGGTACATATGCTCAGAACTGTGTTTTTATGTAGTGTAATTTCACAGCCCTAGAGTGGCAGAACGGACTAACTGCCTGCTCATTAAGTTCAAATGCTCCATGGTCAAAAGCCTCCCAGCCTGGGGACGTCATGCAAATTTCAGACCTATTAATGGAAATAAACAATGAGCAAATTGAGAGACAATTTGAAAATCTTATTAAATAATTATTTTACTAAACATTTAACCAATTTTAGCTGGTTTTGGCCTAACTCAGGACTACCAAATGTGTGTTAACTAACTAACTAAAATAAAAATAAAATAACTTTTGACTAAAATAAATAAATAAACGCTGGAATTTTAAGATGGCCTGTTGGCCTGACAGCAGCGGTTACTATGAATGAATACCAGGTAGGATATATTAAATAGGTAAATTATTTTTTTGTCCAAATACAGACATTTAGAGGTTCACTGTTATATTTCTAAGCTGACTGGCGGAGGCTTGGTTGTTTTTCTGCATTGTAGCCAGCTTCAGACTGCCGTTAAGCTGTGCTTTGTTTTAATTGGTGCAGCCTCAGTAACTGAAGCTTGTTAAGTGTGCTGTGTTCTGTGTTACTACAATTGAAATAAGATTAATCACAGGCTCTTGTGAATACACTGACTAAAGCCACGCTCTAGTGAGCTATGCTCTACGAGGGGACCCAGACTCAGTGTTTGAGCTTCTCTAATGAAGACACCAACACGGGCAACAGCTCTCAGAGGGAAAAACAGACAGATAACTGGCTGCGTTTTGTGTGTTTTTCATTAGTCTGCTGTAGTCGGTTGAGCAATAAGTTTTCGGTGTTGGTTGTGCTGTTTGGAGCGGTTGTGAAATGCATAAAAATGGAATAAAATGGAATTTGACACATTGCTCAAGTGGTTACTGTTTCTGGCCACAGTCCTGAGGAACAGAGTCAGTCAGAGAGTAAAAGGATGTATAATTGAGGAAGTCAGGAGACCGGCACCAACAATAATACTGGGGTTTAAGAGGTTAAAAAGCGTGTTTAATAGTAACAGAGTAAGAAAATATTGATTATACCAAAAGTATTGTGATATGTTTTGCAAAACTGTATCAATATCAGTTTACATGTAAAGATTGGTGTCATGGGTTCATTTTGTGTTGTGTTTAAACCCCGACCACTACACAGCAGAGTTGTGCTCTGTCTTTGGATGCCACTGCTCCGATTGCTAAAAGTCACCGTTTCCTTTACTCAGATTTTATGCAGATGATGGTGAGTTGAGTTGATAAGTTGAAAATTGCTATATATCCCAATATATTGAACCATAACCCCTATATCGTGATATGTACCGTATCACCAGGTTCATGCTAATACACAACCAATTGATAGATGACTGGAGTTACATTCATTTGCTACAGCATCTTTCCACCCAGCAGGAGACATTGTCTCTCCCTCTCTCTCCTCCACTCCTCACGTGTAGTAGTGGAGTATGGTGGTGTGTGTGTGTGTGTGTGTGTGTGTGTGTGTGCTTAGTTGGCTCAGTACAGCAGGGGCAGGGAGGACAGTGTGTAGGCTGCTGGCGCTCTCACCCTGACGACTGTTCACTGATAGAATGTCACTGCACGGCGTGGAACACACACCACCGGACCCACACGCACAGCTTTCAGTGCTAATGGCTTTGTCATCTGTAAACCAATATATGTGTATTATCCTTTCCACAATGCTCTGGCTTCCACAAGCTGTTCTGATGTTTGCACACCACTCTTCATTGCCCTGCTGCAGTTGACAGCAGCTATTGCGAAATACAGTAGGGCTGTGTATTGGCAATAACCTGACGATTCGATGCATATCACGGCACAGGTTACAATTCAATATTTTACGATACTAAAAGCAAAGTGATATATTGCGTTTTTTAAATCAGATTTTAGAAAAAGTGTCATAGCATTGGATTGGAAGAGTCTAATGGCTAAAGACAGGGTACTGCACTGCTATCTAACGGTCTGGGTTTTAACACAACACAAAATGAGCCACTGTCTGCCACCAATCTTTGCATGTGATGTATGTAATGTAATGTATTGATTGTTATTAATAGAAGCAGAATTATATGATTTTTTGAGCTTTGAGGAATGGGCTTTAAGTACAGCAAGTGACAGCTAAAAGAGTTGGAAATAAAGCTGAAACTGCACAGTTGTTTCTCTTGAAATAAGAAATTCTGTAAGGGTTAAGACTGTTTTAGACAACGCAACACATAGAGCCCTAAACCCAGTTGCACCGAGAGAGCTCAGGCTTGAATCATGCAATGTACAAACAGTAGCATGTCTCAGGGGTCTCGTGGCTTTCAGTAGTAGTCCTGCAGTTGACGTCATGGATGCAGGCAGGCGGTAGAAGAACAGGCACAATTTTTGCGCTTCAGGGAGTTCACAACTAGCTGTGCTCTCCCCACCGTCTCTCAGCTGACTGAAGTCAGATCAGCCTAAATGGAGTCCTGCAGCAGGCACCGGCTCCAATCTATGGACCGGAGCTTATCAATGGAGCCATCAAGGTGGCATGCTGCGATTGTGAATAGCTTGTTAACAGAGCAGCTACGCTTAGAGGGCCGAGATAACAGCCTCATAACTGCAGGGAAATCAGCGGCTGAAAATCACACATGGGTCAATCTGATTGTTGTTGTCTGCCTAACCTTAGTGGAGGAGCCTCGCTTTAGGTTAAGCCATTAACATTGGAGCTACATAATATGCTGTACCCTTAAATACACGGGTGTATTTTTCCAACCATCCGTGATACCTGATATTCACACACATGACCACTGAGTTCGGTTGTTAATCTTTGGTGGTTTGGTGACCAAACTATATTGCTGAGTGGACAAGCTGTGTATTGAGATCTAAGAATATTAATAACAATAATAATACACATTAGTGTATTTTATTGTAGCAATTTATGCTCCCATTTTATCAAAGCAATAAGCCACAAGAGGCTGTGCATTAGTGATTTGACCATGTTTAGGGAGCCACAGTACTGTAAAACTGTCATGTCTAAACATACACTATATGTCCAAATGTTTCTGGACACCCCTCCTAATTAATGCATTCAGCTACTTGAAGTTACAGCCATTGCTGACACAGATGTGCCAACAAACACACACACACACACACACACAGTCCTTGTATAAAAGTACCATTAGAATAGGACTCTTTGAAGCAGATTACCTCACTAATGCTCTTGTCGCTGAATGCAATAAATGGTAGGTCGAAAAAGACTGGAGTGGCTGGTTCTGCATGTGTTGAAGGAGACGTGTTCAGTCCTTACCATCCTAGTGTCGGGAGCATTGCTAGTGCTGGGGGGGCTACGGGTGGGTTCATTGACAGTACCAAATTGGGAGAAAAAGGAAAAAAAATAAATAAAAACTTCAGTTGAAATTCAACATTTTTGCACAGTCGTACTTTATTATTTATATCCAGGTAACAATCAGTGTAATAACCATATAACCACTGGTGGGGAATCCGCTGTAACAAATGCATTGCAGGAGTACATTTTGTGTAATCAAATACTTAACTTTACTTAACTTACTTTACATAATTGCATCTTAATAGGTGTAAAAGGAAAAGCAGCAGGTCATATAAATACAATAATTCTTATTTTATTACGTCATGTTATATGTACAATCACATAAGGGAGGATGTGCTGTTACAGTTATTAAAATACACTTGTATTATTACATAAGCTGTTTAAGCTTATTTGAGACACTTAATAGGAAGTAGGAAATAACCATTGCAGTCCTACAGAAATAAATATTACGTATCTCTCTCCTGTGCTAATCCAGGTAGATTTGGCTGCAGAGACTAAATGTTTGAAGTGAAAGAGTGTTCTGCAGACAGTAGTGCACTGCTGTTTCTGTGTGCATGGTTATTGTGTGTTCTAATGCATGTGTTTTTTTTCTCCCTCAGGTATACACGAGTTCCCAGATGACATTTTCACCAACCAGGAGCGAATGGAGGGAGCTGTGGCCCTGCACGTTGTGTGCGTAAGTGTCTCTACAGCTTTCTGTATGTCTGTGCTGTGTGCATGTATGAGAGAGAGAGGAAAATTGTTGAGGTTACACTCTAAAACACTTGATTGGTCTTTCCTTGTATCCCAACTCTGTATGTCCCTGTCATTAAACAACTTTACAGCCTAAGTTTGGGTTTTTTACGCCACTCTGGTGCTTCTTCAGAGACAGCTGGTCTCTTCTGTTGCGTTATTGATCCACCTGGATGTCAAAAATTTGAATTTTAATTCAGACGTCACCTGAGTTAAAAGTACAGTGCCATGTGTTACAATAATCTAGTTCCAGTTTTTGTTTTTGTTTTTCGGTTTCAGTTCAGTTTTAGGCAGTTTTATTGTTATGGTGAATAGAAAGCAGTCAATAGATGCCAAATCTGACGCCTGTTGAGTTGTGATAAATTAGAAGTGATAAATTGGCACAGACCACGCTCATCTAATTTGCTCAAAGACATCAGCAAAGACATGGCATTAATGAGTCCTGGGTCTTTTAGGTTTAACCTAGAATTTAGAACTTAGACAACACTTTTTAAAACAACACTGATATATAGCATGGAGAGTTAGTAGTGTTGTGGCAGCAGCACAAATTCAGTAGGATGCAGGATTTCATATCTCAAAAAAGCATTGTAGCAGTTTCAGAATGATCACTAGTGATGGGTAGAGAAGCTTAAACCCATTGCGAAAATTTACTACTTCTAAAACCTCAAGTCAAGGGTTATTTCTCATTTCTCAGTGTGAGTACATTCTTGCTTTGAAAACAAACAGTAAAGTACTAAATATGCACAATATATACATAAACTACAGTTAGGTCTACTAGAACTAGCCCTTTATGGAGCTTTCTATTTCATGCTAATTTATTGGACAGAAAAAACACACTTAGTCCTTTATACAAATGTGCACAGCAAAATCCTGAGTTCTTCAGAGGGGTGTCCTCCAAATTCATACTCTGAACACCTACTTGGTTTTGTTTACTTAACACCAGTGATTTTGCTCTGGGATCAGGTCCTTTTTTTCCAACAACTAACTTATTGGAAAAGGAACAGATTCATAAGAAGAGATGGGGGAGATAGTGACGTTGTTTTTTGGCACACCAATGGTTTAGATATTACCTTTACAAATGAAAACAATGTTGTGTGACTGTGATGAGCCTTTAAATCACCAGGTTAAGAGGTTCCTCACATCCTTCATACATATCTGTTATGAACTGTTACTGATCTGTTATGGTTCTTTTTGGAATCAAAAGTGTTTTTTTATGCTAACACTCAAAGAATCCTTTGTAGCACCTTTATTATCACAAGTGTAGTCTGGAAAAGAGCTTGGAAATCAGCAGCACTGGACTGCATGTCCGTCTTGAAAAAAAGATCTTGCGGTGTCCGTGAAAAAGCATGAGTTAGCATCTCAGTGGTCCTCATATGCCCTCCCACTGCTCTCTGATGTGCTTTATTTGAGATTTGGCCGCTGATTGTGGCTCTCTGCGTTTTCATGGTTTTATCTCAATTGGCTTGTCCTTAAGCTCTTACCAGAAATACTATTTACAACAGTGGATGTGGGGCCCCACAGAAAGAGGCTTAATTTAGCAGTTTGCGTGTGTATGTGTGTGCATGTGGGCATTTAGCCAAACCCCCTGGAGCTTCAGGACTGATGACACAAAACTCACATTCGTTTACAGAATACGCAATCGCCTCGGTTCTCCAGTGACTTGCTGCACACTGCTTGTATTGTTTGGTTTGATTCCACCTGGTTTTGTCACTCTGAATGCTGAAAAAGTCAGGTTTCCAGGGCAGAAAGAGAGAAAGAAAGAAAGTTGTGCAGAACTGAGCGAGTTTGGCGTGTTGTCTTTTTTGTAAGTTGCTCAGTGGATGGTTTCCTATGGCTTACATTATTCCCCTTTTTGTCTCTCAATCTGTCACTGTCTTTTTTGACACTCTCACAGTTACACTGTTCGCAGTTTAGGATGGTTAACAAATAGATCTCGAACTCAAGGCATGCCAGGGGTGTAGGTTGGCATCTGGGCTTTGGAGAGATGAGAACGATGTGAAGGGTGTGGCTCTGTCCGTGAGAATGTGCCTGCTGTTGTTTACTGCCATGGAGCAAATCTAGGTTTTTATCTACAGTGTTCAGTACGAAGCAAAACATTTAGAGAAGAGTTTTTTTTTTTTTGTTTTATTGTAGACAAATCTGTTTTATAATGGACAACAAACCTATGAAATAACACTTAAATTCATATTTTGCTCTAGGGCCTATAATATGACCTATTATAAAAGAAGTTAGAAATAATACATTAATTAAAATTAATTTAAAAAGTAGGTGATGAATAACCACTCAATCAGCTTCATGAAAAATCATTATGAGAATCATTAAGATTGTTAAAAACATTAAACCTTTTCACATTAAATATGACTATGTTCAGTAATAGAAACCTCATACACTATAAAAAGTATTGGGAAACCTGCTCATTTACTGTTTCTTCTGAAATCAGGGCTATTAAAAAAATGTATCCTGCTTTTACTGGAGTAACTCTCTCTACTGCCCAGGGGTGGCTTTCTACTAGATTCTGGAGCATTGCTATGAGGATTTGATTGGATTCTGTTCCAAGAGCGTTAGTCTGATTAGAATGTTGGATGATCACCAACTCCACCTCATTCCCAACTCCTCACCTCATCCTAAACGTATCGGACGGAGCACCATCATTCCACTGCTCCACAGCTCAACGAGGGGGGCTTTATTCCTTTCTTGTCCACGCCTGGCACTAGGCATGATGCCAATAGGTTCATGTTAATCTTCTCCAGAGAGTCCTATTCTGGCATTACTTCTCTACAGGGATTAGACAAGCTGTGTGTGTCCATTCGAACATCTGTGTCAGCAATGAGTGCAGTGTCAAGTAGCTGAATGCATTCATTAGAAGGAGTGTCCACAAACCTTTGGACATATAGTGTAGCTTTATAGGACCCAGGAATGCTAAACGTCTCACACCACTAGTTCGAGATAATGTGTGTTGTTCAGTTCTCGCATGCAGCGGAAGCCAAGCTTCTCCACTGTGAGTTGTTGAAAGTGTCTGTGGTATTTTCATGGTTCAGGAAACTGCCCTTGACTTGCCTTTTTTTCACTCTTACTATTCAGACTGTTAGGGGTGTGACGATACACATATTCTCAGGCTGGATGCTTTTTTTGATTCTGATTCTGAGCTCAAGGCTGAATTTGATTTTCAATATTCAATATGTTGAAGTGTCTTTGATTCTCCAGAGCTCTAATTATATATTACGCAGGACTGGCTCTCTTGAAAGCATCAAGATGAGCACAAAGATGATTTTTAAATGGTACATTGAGCACTTTCTCGCCCAGTTACGATTATCTGAACGTTAAGATGCTCTTGGGAAACCGAGCCCAGATTGGTTTGATTGTGCTAGCTCTGTTCAAAATGAACGTTTCAGGGTGTTTGGAAAAGGAACAGATTCATGAAAAGAGGGAAGAGAAAGAAGAGGGAGGTAGTGATGTTTTTTTTCTGCCACACTGATTGATTAGATAATACCTTTACAAATGAAAACATGCCTTTGACTGCTTTATTCCAGAGGACCATGAAGACCTATGTTTTATGGCTTCTCCAAACATAACAAATGTACATACATTGTGCTAGCCCTCTTCAAAATGAACATTTAACGTTTTCAAACCTGAAAGTCCAGACCATGTCATCATCACCTAGGTGAGCTAGGTATCCCTATACTTGACGTTGATTGGGTTGTACTACAGGGGTATGTTGTGAGTTTGCCGGGTAAAATTATGTAATCATAATCATGTACTACTGTGGTTCATTTCTACTTCTTTTAAAGCTTTTGTTTCTTTTTCTGTTGTTTAATGGGTGATAGGAGCCTGCCTCAACGTGCTGTAATTGGTCTGGGTTATTACACTGTAAACCAACCCAACCATTGTTCAGTTTAATCCGTGACTACAGAGACCAGCTTTTTTTGGTCAGACTATGTTTTGACCCCTTTGGTTCAGACCCTAGTCTAAGGGTCCTTTCACACATGCTACTTCGGACCTTCAGACTTTTGAGTGTGGTCCGAACCAAACAATATAGGTGTGAAATCACCCTAAGATGCTTTTGGGAAATGGCTAGTGATTATCTAAATTGTATGATTGGTAATTGCATATTGTAAGAATGGTTTGATTGCACTAGCCCTTTACAAAATAAACCCCAAGAATTGCAACCCCAAGAATCAATAAGCAACTTCAGGTAAAAGCCGAGTGTGGGTGTATACGTAGCATAAGCTCTATCGCCTTCACTTTACTCTTACTCTTGATCCTGGAGAGTGGTCTTCATGAAAGACAGCAAATGAGAAACCCTTAGAAGAACAGAAGGGCTTATCAGCAATATCATTCCAGTATCCTTTTTCCCAACATTTTTCAACACTGTAATAAAACTGCTACACCCGTTACAGGCCGCATTATGTGAGCGAGCTGATGTGGGTGCGTGCTCAGTTGAAAGAGCTAAAGAAGAGGCAGTACTATATGTTCTGTCTGAAATCCTCTGCGGGTCTGATGTGACACCGCTGTTGCATTGTACTGTTTAATTAGTTGCTTGTGTAAGCAGACAGAGAGCGAGGCTAGTGAGAGATTTAGAGTGAGTCCTCTGCGACTCCCTTCGGCTAGTTTTAGATACTTTATTTCTCTTTAGGAGGTGTACTGCCCCAGCACTGTCCTGTCAGGTCGGCAGTGGAGAGGAGGGTTACATAACTGGAACATTGTGTTTTTGTGTGTGTGTGTGTGTGTGTTTGTGTGCATGAGTGGATCAGTGATCGGTGAAGTCTTGGAGGGATGCGTTGTTGGACAGGTCTCAGAGGTCTCTGTGGGCTTTGCTTTAACAAATACCATGTGTCATCACCCATGTTAATGTTTGGGTGAATGTGTGTAGAAGAGTGTAGCCCTTGAGTGTAGCCCCGTTAAAATATAAAGCATCTGACCACCCTGTTGATTTTAGGGCTGACTTACAGAGAGTGGTTGGATGGATGACATGTGTTTGTGAGTGTGTGTGTGTGTGTGTTTGTGTATAAGGGCATGTTGCAATAGTTGATAAAGCAATGGATTCAAGAGAAATGTACACCATTTTCTCTGCCTCACCCCAAATGAAGTCAGTCAGTCAAGGCAAAGTATATATAGTTATGTAATAACAATAGGACAACTCATGTCTTTTTTTCATACTCCAACATATACAATTTAACTATACTTTGAGAAGAAGGTAATTATACACCTTGAACTGCAGAAATGTCTTGAACAAAAATTATTTGTAAGCTATAATAAATAAAATAATAGAATGAATAGTTTTCCTGTGGGAAAAAAAAGTTATGACACCCCCACATTTATTTCTACTTTGGAGAAGTTTGTCTAATTTAAACCTCAGACATTTAGTCTGGTTTGCTTTAGATTGTTGAAGTGAGAGGTACCACCACAGCCTTCAGAAAGATGGTTGTAGATGTACATGAGTCTGGGAAGGGTTTAAAAGGATCTCAGCCATTCTACTCTCTGCAAAATAATTTACGAGTGAAACAACTGCTAACATGGCCTGGTGAGGCGGTCTTAACAAGTTCAGTCCAACAGCAGACCAGAAAATGCGCAAAGAAGTCTCTACCCATCCTAAAATGTCATCACGGGATCTTCAGGTAGCTCTTATCACAGGTAATGTCGAAGTACATGCACTTACCATCAGAATGCGACTGAACAAGCTTGATGATTTTCATGGGAGGTGTGCCAGGAGGAAACCTTTGCTGTCAAAACAAAACATTGAATGGTGCTATGTGACTGTATAGCACTTTTAACAACAGACATTGGCACAAAGCAGCTTTGCAGAGATCCGAGTCCGAGCAGCAAGTAAACAAGCCAGTGGCAAGGAAAAACACCCCCTGAGCAAGAAGGAAGAAACCTTGAGAGGAACAAAGACTCAAAGGACAACCAAATAGCCAAACCAAATAACACTCAAAAGGATGAAGAAATACCTAATTGAAGATACAGTATGTTGGGCTTGGTTACTAGGCTAATGCAGCTCACATGTAATGGATACAATGGATATGGCATTGTGCTCAAGCTGTGTTGAGTAGAGATGATCAGTGAGCAGCTGATCAGCTGAAAGGCAATCAGCTGTCGGTATTGACCCGGAGCTGGATGCCATATTAACCTTTCCAAGCAAACTTTTGGGGATGCACCATCATGTAGGGCTTCTATAACATTCTCTGCATTGTCTTTCAAGATGAAATGTACCATACATTTTTTAAATCAACCACATTTAAACCCTGTCGAACTCCAAGCATGTGCTTAGGGAGCTGTGAATACCTGTACAGATCTGCACTGTGGGGCTCAGAGTGGAAACACAAACAAAAATAGGTTTTATCTCACGCAAAAACCTTTGGTCATGGTTTTATGTGGTCTGCACTGTGTGCTGTTTTGTGTGGTTAGTGGTGTTTGTTAGCTCTGCTGTGTTCTGATACTCACTATACTGAGTTCAGTCATGTACTCTCTCTCTCTCTCTACTTATTCTACAAATGTTTGTGTTTAAGTGAGATATGGTGAGAACCGCCTATGTGACGAATACAGCATATGGAGCGGATTGCAATATTGGAACTAACGGGCTTCTGCTGCTATGTGCGAACTTCATACTTCCATCGGTTGAACAAGGAACTGCAGCATCGAGGCCAGGGAGCGAATGCAACCTGATCAGCTCTCAGTATCTGCGAAGTTAGAGGCAAATTGTCGAATTACATATTTTGGCTGATCGTTGTTTTTTTTTTCATCTCTAGTGTTGAGTTGTTCAGTAACCTCAAATGTTCTCATGTGGTTTCAGTCACTGTATGATATATTGTTACCTACAAAATGGACAAAGAGGCAAATCGTACTGCACTCAAAAATCGGCTCTAGATTGCTGTGTGTGAATTGTTCAAAGATGCGACCGAGTTAAAAATAAAATATCTAGAATGTTAAATATCTGGACCTATCGGCAAGTCGAAATCCTGTAGTGTGAAAAGTGTCACGACCAGGTTATGACTGGCAGTAATTGCAGTGTCATGCTCCAGCCAATGAGAACACAAGGAGAAAGGAAAGCCGAGGAAGAAGCGAAAGGAGAGCAAGCATGGCTGCAGCAAAAGTTCTTTGATGTTTCTACTGACCTGTACCATGTGTCATGTGTGATCTGCTGTCGTTGAACAGTGGTGTAGTGTGCAAACCACAACGACTTAAACATTCAAGAGATCAAGTTGTGTCGTTTTAACAGTACAGCAACCTGACGACTCTACAAGCCGTGTAGTGTGTCGAAGCCATTAGTGACATTAGCCTCATAGTTTCAGTAGCAAATTTTGAATAAACATAAACAACTTTAAATAGATTGTTAAATAAGGGGAATATTAGAATGAGGGAACCAAATAATGCAAAGGATGGCGAACCCCGGCATAATAACCTGTGTGATTCTATCACAGTCTGTTGAGAAATACAGCCACACACGGAGATATTCACACCCTACTGACCACAGTGTGTTACGAGAAGCAGATGTTGGGATAGCTAATCCCCTACACATACACACACACAGACATGCAATAAGTGCCGGCTGCCACAGTGCTCGTGATATAAGGACACTTTCTCAGAAACGGCAGAAGCGATCTCATCAGGAGCGAATGCCATTGGTGGAGAACCATTGGTGAACACTTTCGGCCAATGTCAACCCATTTGACTCAACATTTAACTAGAGCTGTAGAGATTAGATTGTTCATTTACCTATAGATAACACAACATACATTGACAGAATTCACCCAGTCACTCCGATGCAGGACGCAGAGCCTTTCTTTACTTGTTATGTAATAATTCCATGAATTCAAGAGAGTCTCATCAGGAGCAGCAGTCTGTTGCTGAATGTGCTTGGCACACATCCGCATGTTATCAAGCTGCTTTTCCGTATTGGGTAACATTCTCTTTGGAAGCGTCTCCTCACACACCCTGCAGCAAACTGTAAATGTGCCCTATAATATGGCATGTGAATATGCCGACCTACGCGGATACAGATGCTGCAAGTACTTCACCTTTTAGCTGTGGTCAACACATGGCCAGGCACTGTTCAGTACTGCTGGGGTTTGGTGCCAAATGCTGGTAGTGCCTGTTTTAGGTTAGTCACTTTGTATTTGTTAGCTAAAATACAATGATAATAACAATAATACACAGTGATATGGATTTTCAGTGTTTGTAGTTGTTCATTTTATGGATCTGTCACATAGAAAAAAATTAAACTAACACAAGTAACACAGGTCAGGTTTTTTTTATTTATTTTTTTTTTAGGTTTAAAAGTAGGCAGCAGGAAGGGGAGTGTAGTACAGGGGTTGTGTGTGTTTGTGTGTGGAAGAAAAGAGGGCAGCATGAAGTGGTTAACCTAAAGCTTAAAACAAGTGGTGCTGACCCTATAAACAACAAACCCACTAAATGTTCTCAAGAAGAAGCAGAAGGCTGGAAATCCCCCTCAGAACAATTGTTTACATCTGTGTGTGGTGTTAAATGTACCACAGAATTGTGACTATTGATTTGCAATACATTCACATTGCATTATTAACATTACATGATCTGTCTTTTTTAGGATATTTATTGTTATCTAAAAGACAGATGCATCATTAATATATCAGACAAAAACATGTAAACAAACGTGGTTTAACTTTAAAAAGTAACAAAACTTACTTAAATTGTTGAGTTTAGGTTTAGCTTTTTTCCAGTATTGTCCAGATTTCACCATAAGTCAGTGATCCAGCATGCACTGTGTATCCAATATTGGAGTAAGATAAACAGATCTAATCTGAGAAGAAGATTATGTAGTAGTAGTAGTAGTGTGGAATTTTCAAGCAGCAAAAATGCAAAAAAGACATTGTACAAGACATTGCACGTCCTGCGATGTGACTGTTGCACATGTTCACGTTGCGATGCTGATGCTGAAACAATAGCTTCGTGTATAGAACTTTAAAACCTAATAAAAAGTATGAAAGAAAGTAATGTTTTTATTTAACAGATTTTAATTCACTATATAATACATGTTACTAATGCTTGACAATTTCTGATGATCCATTGATTTATTATCATTGGTTATACAAGTAGATGGCACAATGTCAAATTAAACTAGATAGATGCAAGCATGTGTCCCAACGGCAAGAGTACAATTCATTGTAGTAAATTATGTTTATATTAAATTTACTTTTTCATCGATGTCTGCTTCTCTTATGAACATAACTAAAAAAGCATAGTCAAAACACTGCAACTCCAAACACTTCCTCTCTAACACTCACAGTTAGAAATTGAGAGAAGAGACGATTTGCTGTTTGCTGAGTGAAAGTTAATCTATTCAGTATGTTGAATGAACTAAATGTGCTGTGTGTTTTCTAAAGGCCATGTACATGTTCTATGCCCTGGCTCTGGTGTGTGATGACTACTTTGTGCCCTCCCTGGAGAAGATTTGTGAGGTAACCTACTGATGAAGTCTGGCATCATGTTAAACATTTTAGTGCATGCCTTAGACAGTTGCAAAAAAAAGAAGTTATTCTCTCACTCTCTCTCTCACTCTCTCTCTGTGCTTGTGTTCCAGCGCCTGCACCTCAGTGAAGATGTCGCTGGAGCAACGTTCATGGCAGCCGGCAGCTCAGCTCCTGAACTCTTCACCTCTGTCATAGGTAAAGTCTGCTGCTGTCTCCTTTACACAGCATCATTCACAGGCTCCTGCCTTAAGTGGCATCAGGACAGGAGGCACCTTGTGACTTTGTCTGTGCTCTAACCTCCCTTCTGTAGGAGTGTTCATCACCAAAGGAGATGTGGGTGTAGGAACAATTGTGGGTTCTGCTGTTTTCAACATCCTCTGCATCATTGGAGTGTGTGGGATCTTTGCGGGGCAGGTACGTACCAGTCTACTCACATCTGCTTATATCTGTCATAGCATGTATGCTACCTGTCAGAAGTTTGAGGGCACATTTCATGTTGTCTTCAATTCCTCACCTCTGTAAGTTCAGAAAAGTTTCAGTTTGCATTCTTTTCCATATTTTTAGGATGTAGTAAGTCTGAAAAGTACAAATGAGGATGAGGAATTCTTTTTTAGACTATGGAATGGTCTTTACATGCTAAAAGGTCCCTAGAATGTTAAACTGTATTTTTCTTGGCAGAGTTAAAAAATGACTGTTCAGCACATGGACCTGATATACCATGGACCTCAGACATTCTTCTGTCCTCCTTAAATAAAAAACAGGACTGAAAAACAGGCCAATTCCAAAACCCCAAAACTGTTTCATAACAGTCTTGACTTGTTATATATACACCCGCCCAGAATTTACATACACCAAGGCCAGGACAAACATACATCCAAGAAATCGGTGTGTTTCATTCTGAGTCAAAATAACGGGGTTGTTAAATAGACTTTTACACTTAACATCTTAGTGTTGTTCACCTCTACCACATACATAAGTCACATACTTACTATACCGTATATAGACCAACATAAAATAATTAATACATGCATCATTTACTCCATTAAGTAGAAAGCTGTTTAGACCTTGATAGATGTTCTTTAAAAATTGAAAAACAGGAGGAACAATTGGTATTCAATTTATTTGAGTAAAAACTCAAATGTAGGATCTAATGTAATGTAATACAGTTTTTCCAAGTAAAAATTCAATTTTTGATAGCGGTTACAGCAATTTTACTAGTAATATCAGATCTACAGATTTATGAAGCCACTCTGATTAGTCATATTATGAGGATGACTCCTTAATAAATATGGTACAATTGATTTCCATGACGTTTACATTTTCTAATGTCTATAATTACTTAACATAATTTATTAAAATCAATTTGATTAGATTTTACCAAAGACATCTGATCAAATTAAATTAAAATGTTATTGTGTTTTCATCAGTAATTCCAGATATCTGTATACTGTAATTCTGACTAAACATTCAGATGTGATATTCACATATCTTGAATGCTTATTAAAACACTAAGGTGGAGATATTTTGAATAAATAAGTGTTTGCACTTGTCAGAATGTATTTGAGGATAGATGGAGCTGAGTAGAAATATAATTGTAAATCTCTGTAACTGGACTTTTACTAGTATAAATGTAATTATAGATAAGAAAGAGTGATGTTTGATGTACGTCAGTGGTAACATGACTAGTCAAAATTACAGCATGAATATGTCGTCCTGGCAGTATGACTAGTCAGAAAGACCAGATAGATATGCAGGAATTTCATAGTGGATATCTAAACTCGTACTGTGGCATTGGCTTTGGTACAAGTTTTGCCTGATATTGCTGGTGGCCTTTTAGGCTGAACGGCTTGCCGTATGTCTGTCAGGCAGAGAGTGTAGGCTGTGCATTTGTATTGAATGTATTTCTTGTGAATTATGACTGCACAGATAGTTTCCAGGAGTCTGATCATTTACAGCACCGGCCAAGCTCATGTTCTGTCTCAGTAGGTAGTGCAGTTCACTCTGTGTAGTGTGATAGTGTGCTCTCTTTTGCAGGCGTTAAAAAAAGGATGTTGAGAAATTCATTCACAATCTTCCTAAGGCATATTTTCTCACGCTCTTGTTTTTCTCTTGTTCACGCATTTTCACACAAACACACACACACACACACACATACTGACCACACATAAATAAAGCTCTACACCCCCGCATGCTTATGCACTGACCTCACAGAGCTTGAGAGGAGCAAGGCTACAGGATGTGCAGAGCAGGTGTGCTGTCAGCGTAGAGTTAAAAGCCCCTTAACAGCCTGGGGTCGCCATGGCAACGGCGAAAGCGGCGAGAGAGCGGTACCTGCAGTGGTGGTGCGCCACTTCCGCCGAGCTAACGGCGGCGGCTGCTTTTTATAGCAGGCACACACTCTTCACGTCAGCACGACACGCTTCCAACACAGGCTCCTTTTTTCCCCATCAGTCGCTGACCGGATCCTTACAGGAAGCTCATCTTTACATGGTCACGTCAAGGCGCTCTCCGTGTCCACTCGCTCCCCAGAATTCGCCAATGTCAGATTGCGTTTTGTCCCTCTGTAGGTTTGCATGCGAAGGCCCTTGGATAAGCCCAGCAAAGAAATCCCCCAAAACAGTCATAGAATCTAGATTACACATTATGTAAGGCAGAGCGGCATCAGCATGGCAAGCCACATATTCAAATCCTTTAATACAATCAGGTCTGAGTGGAGTTTGTTTAGGTTGGGCAGCGAGGGCTGACCTTATCCCTGAAATGTGTTGAACTGAACATCATGGATTGTGACGTGATATGCGCCGTGTCACACTTTAACTCTGCGCGCACACACAAACAAATACACACTCTGATGGAGTGAGTCATCCAGGCTTAAGAAGGATCTAGATTAAGCGATTATAGGAGTGCACAGGTACACTGACAATATATCCTGAATATTTCTACTGTAGAATGTAGTAAACAAATAACACAGACAGGTTGAACAAAGAGAGACAAATGAGCATGCTATTACTAAAAGGGTGAAGGAATAAAAACTAATTATTTGATGGGCCTCTAATGGAAAACACACATCACTTGAGTGTGTGAGCCTTACTGTTGACTGCTTTTTAGCAACTAGCACATTTACAGTGCAGTGCTGGGTCTGTTGTGATGCTGCCGAGTCTGTGTTTATTTCTTTTCTCTTTAGAAATGGACAAAATGTGTTGTTTAGTCAGGGTTGACTCAATACTCGCATGGGTTTGTACGACCAGGTCCGAAAGTATTTGGACAGTGACACTATGTTTTTGTAATTGTACCTCAAGGGATTTAAAAAAGATAACCATAGTGGATTTCAGGGAGGCAATTAAAATGTGATTGATGTGTAGACTTTCAGATTTATTTCAAGGGGTATGACAGGGGTATCTTGTATGGTCTTCAAGGCCTTTTGGTGTTGCTTCTTTTAGCATCAACATCTCTTTGGATTGCATAGTTTGTCAAACAAAAACGTGTATCTCTAATTTTATCTCTGACAGTAGTATTTTGTGTAAATAAGTGACTTGAAATAAAATAATTCTATATTGACTTATATTAAACCATTCTTCCATTTTGGAGATACAGGTTTTTTTTTAACTGCAATGAAATACAAAATTGTAAGTTTATTTATTTGGTTTTATTAATGCACTTGGAATCAACTCCAGACCTTTTATATTTGTTTGCCATGAAATAATGACTGAACAGGCCATAGCTAACCATGAAACAGCTCATCAAGCAATTGTCAAATTACTTGTGAGCCTGTGTAAAAATGGCTGTAAAACCTAAACGATAAAGGCCTAAAACCTAAACGGTTTGAAAGACCTCATTTCAATTCCATTACGGTGGTGTACATGGGCACAATTACAAAAATATGGCTTGCTGTCCAAATACTTATATGTTCTTTATTTTGTCAGTCATCCTGTAGCCTATCATCAGTGGTCATTGTCTGACTACATTTGTATGTTCTTGTCCCTCTGGTTGCTGCTTATCATCACTTCACTGGCTTCTCTGGTTGTCTCCTCCCACTTACTTTTCTTCTCTTCAGGCGGTGCGGCTCTCCCGTTGGACTCTAATGAGAGATTCTACATACTACACTATCTCAGTGACCACTCTCATTGTGGTGAGTTGAGGCTCTAAGTGCTTTCTGCTGCTCCTGTGATGCCCGTGGGTCTCTTTATACAGCCAGTGAGCAGGAGCTAGAGACTCTCTCAGGGGGGCTGTAGCGGGCACACTACAGATTTCTTTATTTACACAAAGCTGCGTGTGTCTCTAAGGCACAGCAGTGCAAACATACACATATGCAACACAGTAGGCAAGAATAATGCACTGATGCACACCAAACCAGGCATTTGACCACTCGGCCCATTCATACTGCACTGCAGAATATCAATAAAACACTCAAGCTTTGTGACACTGTGTGTATGTGTGGGGTGGGCTACTGTAGGCAGTCGTTATGGATGTAATCTGTTGAGTTTAAGCTCCAGTTCAGATTCAGTAGTAAGATAGTAATCCTGATGTTCAGACCGCAACAGCAGCAGTCACTCTCCAGTTCAAATGAAACAGACTAAATTTAGATTGTATTGCCCTCTTGTGGTCAGTTAACATCGGTGCATCCTATACTGTTACTTCAGCCCAGTGTTTTCATGTTGCAGTGCAGATTTTAGGCTCAGTTTGAAGGGGAATGCAAGGAAGTGCCATCCCTCTGATCAGTAACAACCACATGGAATAGCCACCTAGCACCCTACACCTTATTAACCAGTAAGCAACACCATAGCAATCATCTACAGATGCTAGTGCAGTGGACTAGTAACACTAAAGCAGCCACCTAGCAACTCTATAGCAACTACTTGAAATACCATAGCAACCACCTAGCAAAAAACAAGATCACCTTAGTGATTATATAGCAACAGGCTAGCCACTGCCTGGAAGTCGGAACCACATCTTGCGTTTACTTTTGGAAAAAGGCACGTTTCTAGTTTTATAGAATATTTTTATTCCATCCATTTGTGATATTTACACAAAAATTGGATGATTTGAGAGTCATTTCATACAGAATACAGAAGATTTAAAGGTTTTTTGGTTTGTTTTTGAACTGTGATCACTGGCTGTAACACACCAATTAAAACATTATGCAGGGTGTTTTAATGAACGAATGAGTTTGTGTTAGAAAAAGACACAAAAAAAACGCCTAAAACCTAAAATAGACCAGGATTGAGTGGCATGGTGTTTATTATTAACATTTTCTTTTTTTCTTTTTTTTAGTTCATTTATGATGAGAAGGTCACATGGTAAGCATTTGAATTGATGTTATGTTATTGGACAGCATGCTTATTTGCACATTACTGTAAAATCAACTTTGCTGTAATGTGGTTTTATGTAATAGGTGGGAATCACTTGTCCTGATTCTGATGTACCTCGTTTATATTTTAATAATGAAGTAAGTAATGGCTCTTCTCTTTTTAAAGTCGAATGCAGACATTGAGCTTATCATTATTGCCACATCAAAAAAAGCAATCCAGTTTGAAGGCCTCATTAGAAGAAAACTGCATCTGCCCTTTACATAATTACATCATTTAACATTAACATATGGACCAATAGAAATGTAAATGTAAATTATGTTCAAATTTAAGAAAATGTGTTCCATTTGAATGACTGTGTTTCTACATCAGCATGTATTATTTGTTTGAACGGTTTAGCTGAACAGACCTGTGTAACATAATTGCATCATGCAGCACGTTTCTGTAGCTGACACGTACCTGTTTTGATGCACTGGTTAGGTGTAACTCGCGCGTGGTGCACTTCATTGACCGGAGGAAGAAGAACTCTACTAACCTGGGGAACGGAACAGCTAGCAACACTGACCTGGATGACGGCTGTGATGCTACTGCTGTACTACTCAAAAAAGGTAATGAGAAAAGCAAAGCGGTTGATGCATTAAAACGCTGTCCTCCTTGTGGTAGACTGGGGTTTAAAAAGCACACCACACTACATAATAAGAGTCTTTGGACAAGACTACATTCATCTAACTTGTAGAACATGATTCAAATGGAAGTTGCTCTGGATTGGAGTGTCAGCCAAATACTATACATGTAAAAAAAATAAAAATAAAGGCCAAGGTCTTTCAGGTTCCTATAATTTTAATTATTATTATTAGTAGTAGTAGTAGTAGTATGAATAAATATCTGTAGCATTAATCATACTGTGTTAAGGGTTGTAGTGTGTGTCAGTGTGATGGAGATGTTGTGTGTGTAATATTCGTCTCTATTCTTTCCATGTGTAGCTAATTTCCACAGGAAGCCCTCGGTGCTGATGGTGGATGAGCTGCTGTCTGCATATCCACATCAACTCTCCTTCTCTGAGGCTGGCATGAGGATCATGATCACTAGCCACTTCTCCCCACGCACACGCCTCACCATGGCCTCCCGCATGCTCATTACAGAGGTCAGCACACCAACACTGTTTGAACTTACTTCATCATTGGGTGTCTTTGCATAAAATAAGCCGCAAACAAATTATGCAGTTCATTTGCTTCTGACATTTTCTCTGATGGAATTGTCAGCCTTATATGTACAATACTGTGCGGAGGCAGAGGTTTTAGCCACCCAATCACTTTACTTACTATTTATCTCAGCAATAAGAGTGATTTTGCTGGTAAAAAAAAACACCAGGTCACATTAGAACAAAAGCATAAATACAGTAAAACGTTTCAGGAACGTCTGTATCTTGTGAGCTAGTTTCAAGAACAAAGCTTGGTTCCAGATTTTTCTTTGACACATCATGAATAGCCAGTGCATGAATTGGTCATACGTATAGATAGTACTAGTCTCCATGTTGGAAGTGTTGTAAAATCACATCATTTTTGTGTTATGAATGTTATTAATACTTAGTCTCGTATTAGTGTTTTATTGATCGTTTTCATTCTAATTTTTTTGCCCAAAGCTTTTGTGAATTAAGAAAGTGAAGTCACTGTCTGAAAAATCTTACGTGTCATTAACGTATTATGTTTGTGTGTGTTTGCAGAGGCAGCGTCTGATAAACGGTCATTTCAGTAACGGAGACTCAGAGGTGACGGTAAAGATTCCAGGGAGACGCGGGGTGGAGAACGGTCTTGTAGGAGTGGAGCGGGGCCTGAACGTTCACAGGGGTCACCATGATGACGACAGGTGCGGGGCAGATGCTGGTACCGACACAGAAAATGAGAACGAGGACAATGAGAACAACGAGAATGACGGAGAGGAGGAAGAGGAAGATGACAATGAAGGACCCCTTGTTCCCTTCCGCTGCCCAGGTAGACGTCTTCCTGCAACGTACATACACAAGTTCTGTATATGCAAGATGTTTGTGTGAAGAACAGTCTCTGGGAGTGGGCAGTATGACAGGATGTTATTGTAACTGTGTTGAATGACTTCTGGAACATTTGATTCAATCCAATTTGCGTGTATAATTAAGACTTAATTTCTTAATTACAGAGAGCCTGTGCATGATCAGCGTACAGTTCACTTCATAAACTACATAATGCCAAATAGTTGATTGGATGTCAGCCTTTTTATGCCATTATCTGGTTATTTTTTACACATTATTTGATTTGATTGCATTGTGTTTTCAGAAGAACAACATTGTGATACAGTTGTATTCCAAATGCTGCTGAAAGTAAAACTAGCATTAAAAGCATTAAAACTAGGACTAGGCTAAGTGATTAAAATATTTCATTGTGATCAATCACAGGAGATGGTGTAGTTAATTGTGATTAGAGAGAGTGAGAGTGAGAAAGAGAGATCTCCTGATCAGCAGTGTGGTCTGTTATGTTACCATGGCAAACGCTACACACAGACTTAGTTTTGTTGAAAAAGCGATCTGACGAAGTTTTGAAAGGGAATGTCTCATTCCGGAGAACTCATTACCTGATTCAAAAAGTCAAGAATTACTTCTTATACCATTTTATTCAGTTGAAGACATGTTGCATATGCAGCTTAAACTCTGAGGGAGAACCCGGGTTTACTAATGACTTAGATCACATTAACTTCAACATCCCTACATAAAACAACATAGTCATACGTGCCATAACCTTTGGATGTGCCACACTTTAGGTACATTTATCCAGCAACACTTCTACAGTAATTGTAATTTTGTATTACCGTGTGCAGATCTGTGATTTATGTTGAGGATGTGAACTTGTTAACACTTCTGTATAAGACTGTATATTGTGACCTGAGAATCGCTGTTAGAATCCCGGGTCATGCTGCTTGCCATCGGCAGCCGAGAGAGAACCCGAGAGAGCACAATTGGCTTTGCTTGATGGTGGGTTGATTGCACCTCCTTCCCAAATCACTCCTAGTGTCATGTTGGTCAGCAAAGACAGCTGTTAGCTGTTGTGTCAGAGCTAGGGAGTCGTACTTGCTAGCTACCTGCCGTAATGGTGACCTAGCGAGGCTGCATCATACAAGGAGACACGATGTACAAGGAGATATCTGCTATTCTTTACCCTTGTAGTCTTGGGGACATTGCTAGTGATGGGGGAGTTCACATGAACAGGGAATGGGTAACTAGTCTTCCATATTGAGTACAAAATTATATTATTTTTATTATATTAAGAAAAGCTGTATATTGTTGCTGTCATAAAAATACCCAAATATCTCACTTTATACAATTTGAAACTGTTCTGTAGATTACATTAAACTTTGATGATGAATAGACCTATAGAAATGCTCCAAAGTGGCTTGGAATAAAATATGTTTACATGAAAAGTTTTGTGTGACAGTGACAATATGATGTATGCGATCTTTAATATTTTATTCTAAGATTAAAACAGTATATTTACAGAACAATAACATACAAATCATCATCTGTGTGTGTGTGTGTGTGTGTGTGTGTGTATGCAGCTGGGGCATGCAATAAGTTGAAGTGGCTGCTGGCATGGCCGCTGAGTCTGCTACTGTTCTTCACTGTGCCCAACTGTGCCTCCCCCCGCTGGGAGCGTTGGTTCATGGTCACTTTCATCGCCTCAACCCTCTGGATTGCTGGCTTCTCTTACATCATGGTGTGGATGGTAAGCACATCCACTTCCTGCGTCACTGAAAGATCCCTGGATGAGGGGCAGTGGCTTCTTTTCTTGAAGCAGCTAATTGTGTTTTCCTTTTTTCCTTTTGCCTCAGGTCACAGTTGTCGGGTTCACTCTGGGCATCCCAGATGTCATCATGGGCATTACTTTCTTGGCTGCAGGCACCAGTGTCCCTGACTGCATGGCAAGCCTTATAGTGGCACGGCAAGGTGGGCACAGCCATAAATGTCTTTCAGATGACCTTCTGAGAAATCAAAAAACTACTGTTCAACATGGAAATCTAAGGCCAAAGAGAAGGGGGAAGGACAGATGATAATGGAAGGAATGTCATTTTTCATTGTACCAGGCAAAGTGTGTATTAAAGGACTACATGTTTTTCAATCCAGTCTCGATACCTCAGCACCTGAAAATTGGCTTTTACTGTAAGTGGGCTTTAAGTCAATGCATTGTCTGTTCTATCCGAAGTACAGAGATGCACTGTGAAAGCATGTCTTCAGATGCTCCACCGATCCAGCCCTAACTAATACACACAAACTGACAGACATAGACAGACTCACAGACTTCCCGTTCATTATACTTGTCTTCTCTCTAAAATATTCATTGCAGCTTATTAATACTCAAGGGCTGTTTAAACTCTTTATTATTCGCGGTGACCCAAATTCTTGTGCTTGCTATTCTCCTCAGGTAATAAATGAGATATGACCAACCTCTCTCTCTCTTACTGTTCATCAGGCCTGGGTGACATGGCAGTGTCTAATTCCATTGGCAGCAATGTGTTTGACATCCTAGTTGGGCTGGGTCTGCCCTGGGCCCTACAGACTCTGGCTATTGACTACGGTTCAACTGTAAGTAGCTCATATACCTGCTGTGATAGTCACAAATCTGATGATTATTAATTATTCATTCAAGTAGTTTAGTCAGCAAGTCTGTGAACCAGGTAACATGACATTCATATGCTGTCGTATGCAAATGTGTAATGACGTGATTATATCTAGTATATATACACTGTTTATTACATTACATATATTTGTTTAAATGTATCATTTATTATATTTGAGATACAGCAGCTTACAGAAATGCTTTGTTGTTTACTAGTGCAAATAAACCATAGTCTAAAGATCTCTGTATTGGGACACACCTCTTAATCATTAAATTCAGGTGTTTCATTCAGTTCTGTTACCATAGGTGTATAGAATCAAGCACATAGCCATGCAGTTTGCAGATCTTTGCAAACATCTGTGAAAGGGTGGATCATTCTACAGAGCTCACTGAATTTAAGCGTGTTACTGTATTAGAATGCCACCGTTTTTGCAAACCTGCTGTTATTGCTGCAAAGGGGGGGGACAAACTCCCTTTCTTAATCTTGAAAAAGCTATATATATATATATATATATATATATATATATATATATATATATATATATATATATATATACATACATATATATATATATATATATATATATATATATATATAGTCAGTGCTAAACCAAACAGCCTCTAAGCTAATGGTTTTTGTGAGTGACATGTGTGGTAGGTGCTTGCACTTTCTCTCATTATAAAAATAAGCTTTAGAATGGGGTTCATCAGATAGAGAGAATAGAAGATCACTACCAAAGTCATAAAAAGAAACATTACCAAATTAACAACAGTGGTTATAGACCACAAATGGAGCTAGGAATACATATAAAACACGCCTAGTGTCTCTCTTCAAAAAAGCAACGTGAACCCAGGCCAGAGAGTGAGTGAATGAGCCAAGAGGCTAGAGTAGGTCATCGAAACACAATGTCCAACACGCGTGGGTACGATGACATGTTACACATGAACATGCAGAGAATGCAGAGGGTTTTTGTAATTATTTGAAAGTGGAACAGCTTACTTTCTCGTTTGTCTACACATGAAAGAACTGAAGAATCTTTCCTTAAGCAGTAGTTTTTCCTTTATCTTTCCACTAGCAGCAAACACATTTCCATAGCTGTACACAGCAGTAAGAGGAGATGGGGCTTATCCAAGAGAAACATAGCTTTGTGTGCACCTGCTGGACAGCTTTAAGTTCCCTTCTGACCCAGATTGAACACACATGTTGAGAACATTCTGCCGCCCCACTACTCAAACCGAGGAGACCCACCGAGGAGTTTTTTGGAAGTGATTTTCTGTCGGTGTGTTTAGGAGAGGCATATAATTCCCTTTATAAAAGCTGGGTTTTTCTGGAAGTGGCTTGTCATTTTGCTTTGCCAGCCTACTTCTAAACTAGTCATCCTTTTCAGTCTGTTTTAATTCACTATGTTTTACCTCACAGTCACATAAACGCCTTGAATAGATGGCATGTTTACACTCTTCAGTGTCATGTGTTCTGAGTGAATGCCAGCAGGCATAAACTTGATACTGTATATTCCTTCGATCAGAATTAACATCAACCTGGAATATCCAGGAATTTATTTATTGACCACTAGAGGGCAGTAGTACTTACACTGCCTTTAGGTCGCAGCATGAGCCTTTCATCCTCAGCTCTTCTACATGCCAACACTGAATGTTATAAGTATTGTACTAGACATATGGACACTATAAGGACAAAAGTATTGGGACACCTCATTCATTGTTTTTCTGAAACCAAGGGTGTTAAAACATGTAAATGTTTATCCTGCTTTTGTTGGAGTAACTGTTTCTACTGCCCAGGGAAAGCTTTTTTACTAGATTGTGGAGCATTGCTGTGAGAATATGATTGACATCTCATATCCCCAACTCCCAACATCCCAAAAGTATTGCATGGAGCACCATCATTCCAGAGAACTCAGTTCCACTGCTCCACAGCTCAATGCTGGTGGGCCGTATACCCCTCTAGCCCACGCCTGGCATTAGGCATGGTGTCAATAGGTTCTTGTTTTGGACTAGAGAGTCATATTGGCAGTACCTCTAATAGTTGTGACTAGTAGTGAGTGTGCATTTGCACATCTGTGTCAGCAATGAGTGCAATTTAATGTAGCTGAATTCATTCATTAGAAGGGGTGTTTTTGTTGTTTCATAAATTGTTCCCTTTTTAATATTATTTAAGACATTTCATGCATCCTTTCAGAATTATCACACACAACTGTATTTTGATGACATTTTGACAGATGTTTTGATGTATTGAATCATGTCCTAAAGAATTAATAATTAATAATAAGTAATGAAATTACTGAGAGGTCATGGATTTTAAATCCTAATGCTATCTAAAGTATTAACAACCATTTTTATATTTGTTATTAGATTCATCTGAACAGCAAAGGCCTAATTTTCTCAGTTGGACTGCTGCTGGCATCTGTGTTTCTCACGGTAAGTCTCGAATAGAACACGTTCTTCATGTGGTTTTATATAATAAAGCTACATGTGAAAGTCTTGTAAACATTTTTAGAACAAAGTCGCACTACAGTGATGTCCCCTATCTCTCTCTGGCAGGTTTTGGGTGTACATCTGAACAAGTGGACCCTGGACAAACGCCTGGGCTTCCTGTGTCTCCTGATGTATGCCGTTTTCCTGTGTTTCTCCATCCTCATTGAATTCAACGTCTTTATTTTTGTCAACCTGCCCACTTGCCATTGACACCACTCCTCTTCGTTGCTACCCCCTCTCTTTCTCTCTCTCTCGATCGGTCCTTTGAGGGCTCAGACGCTGGTCCTCCGTCTGAGGAAGATCTGATCTGTCCTTTGTGAAAACTTTATTTATTGATCCTGTAATTCCTCTCTTCTTTGCAATGCCGATGGAGCCCTGGGTCAGTGGCTTTGGCCAGTAGAGAGGTGAAAGGAGTGGGGCGGAGTGCGGATCTGTTCAAAGATATGGACTTCTCAGACAGGACAGGAAGGTGAACCGAGATGACTACTGCCTGGTTTGATGTGAAAACAGAAAAAACAAAGGTTTTTGAATATTTTCTATGGATATGAAAATACTGAATTGTTATTGAAATATTCTGAATATTATATCTCTACTATCTTTTATGATGACGTTTGTTTACTAGCTGCTAAACTGGCTAAGAAAAGGCTGGACTGACGATTTGCCACGATGTACTGAGTACTTCTTAAGATGATAATCATCGAAACTATGGTTATAAATATTATAATGCGTTTATGATTTTTGAACGGTTTCTTAAGCAATTTCTTTGGGACTAGCCAAAACAAAAAGGTACTGGTGACCTGTTGTATATACTTTTGGACAGTACTGATGTGGTTACCCAGGTGACTGGAGATTCCTCTCTTATCATGGGCATTATCCTCGACACCTAGTTCAGTCCTCCCTCCCCAGCTGTGTCTGGATGCCAGGGATTGTGTGGAGGGAATTTTGAATATGTTAAAAGAGACTATGTTTACTTTCCAGATTAGATGATGCGGCTGAGGTGGTTGCTGTAAGTGAAAGGGTTTCTAATAGATAATCTGTTTCCTTTGTAAAAGCTCTGGACAGGTATTGTTTTTGTTGTTCTTGAGGGTCATGGGTGAACATTTTGAGTAGCAGGAGGGGTACAAGCAGAATTATGGGTCAGGGCTGTAAACCCTTTTGCCAACAGTAATGTATTTATGTTTAAAGTGAGAATATGCTGACCCTGGTATAAGGGATGTGTATAAAAGATGTTTACGGATTATTTGTTTTATCTCTATTACTCTGTATATATCGACGCAGAGATTCTTCTATTTAATAATTTATTGAAAATCTATTTATGCACATTAATTTCCTCTTGCAGTCCTAAACTTACAAACAAAAAAACCACAGCTGTCCCAAAGAAGAGACCATTTTGGAGTTTCAGCCAAGCTATGTCACTTTATCTTTCAGAGCTTTGTGTCACATATTTTTGGTCATGTTTCGGCACTTCGGAGTGGTCTGATCACTGGTAGGAGTGATTAGAGAGCGTGCGAGTGTGTGTGTGTGTGTTTATCCCTGTGTTTTTGTTTTTCATTTTAAAAAATGTGTTCACAAAAAGGGTGAAAGGACCAAGTGAATTGCGAAAACCCAAGAAGCTGATTAGCAGGAACTTGTCCTGGTAAAATGAAGCTAATGTCTTTTGATGGTTGGAGTTTAGCAAAAACCTGTGTGAACAGTCTTTTCAGAGTGGATCTATTGATTTTATGCAGATACGCCGCTGATCTCAGAGCTTTTCTGCAATTACTAGACTAGAAGTTCAAATGGTTTCAGAGAGCACAGCTGAATAAAATCCACAACTCTGTAAAGTCATGGAAGCTCATCTGTTCAGAACTGCTTTTCACAGATTCTAACTGGATACCTTCACCCTCATTTGGAGAGATACCACCTGGATTTCACTTGGAATCATCTCAGATGATTATCACTACCATACCTGAGAACTGTAAACTGTCATAGTACAACATTCCTTCATATACATTTTTGAGCTTTGACCTACAGTACTTTATCTCGTCCGCAGTGTTTAGAGAGTTGCCACGGTCTGGACGTAGTGGCTCTCGGATCCCAAGTAGCAGCATAGCGCAACAGGTCTCCATGTCACAAGGCACATTACATGAACATGTGTGTTTTATGCACTGACCAGGTCTTACTGTTCATATCTTACCAGTAGAGTTTAGCTACTAGAAACTTATCAGCAAAGTATTTTTATCACACAGAAACAAACCTGTTTGTATTTTGTAATGCAAAATGTTTCGAATTGTGTACTCTGCTTTCAAACGTAGGCTGTGCATCAACAGAATTGCATTGATATGTACATACTTTTGCTCGAAAAGCTAATCTTTAGTTCGTCAGCTCACTGTTGATTTTTAATGCTCTTCTTTTTTGTATATTTAGTCACAGTTTCTGTAGAACCTTCATTTTGCCACTAGGTTAGAGAACAACAAGGTATTAGTTACTTAGCTCCACTGAAATGACTTTGCCATGATGATAAATATCTTGGTATATATGACCTTTTTATCACTCTGGAAATATACACGAGGAGGCATATTAAGCATAATTCCCAAAAATGCAGACACAGTATTAGTAATAGGATTGAGCAATGTTCCACTTCTGCGTAATGTAAAACTTGGTTTATTCAAGATAGAATGTATAATATGGAACTGTTATTCTTGGATAATAAGGCTGTTTAATATTACTTAGTTAGTTCATTTGTTGTTTTGTTGGAGGTTATATATTTAGATGATTATTTAAATATTGAGGAGAAACAGGGTTCATGTTAGAAGTCCAGTTGATTTACAATGCAATAATAATCATTATTGTGTACATAGTTTCTCTCGATAGTCCTTGAGAAGACACCATACACTTTACAGAACTGTATAGCTTATGTACACATTTCTATCAGTAATAGAGGCGTTCTTACAGTGTGTTCAGCCTTTGCTTTGCAGTATATTTAGATGTGAGCAACAGCTATGACTGTCTCCCACTGAACTACTGTAGTACCACAGATTCCAAACGGCACCAATAACACTGCTTGTTTTCTCTCTGACATAGGCTACTTTTGAAAAAGCAATGGCTATATTCAGGTTTGCAGTTTAATCTTTTCCTTAAGGACAGTTTTTTGTCCTAGGGCACACTAATACTGTTATCTTGATCCGTGCTGAATGGCCAGTTTCAGTCAAAGAAATAGTGTTCGGTTCTGTACTGAGCTGCTGTTCCTTTGTATGCACAATGACCGCACCAATTCTAAGCAAGGGAAAGCACAACTGATTAGCCCACTCGTATGGGTAGAACATTGTTCCACATATTTCCCACTCAGACGCTCATATCTGGTGGTGTTCCTTAATGGGCGAGAGCATTTTAAACACACAAATGTGATATTTACAGGGTGATGCGTTGCTGATGTACATATATACATACATGTAAATGTATTTATATTTTTTGTCTTAACCTGTATATCTGTTGACTATATTTTCATAGATACTGTACGATGTTTGGGTCCTCATTTTTGTTGTGGTTTGATTTAAAACGCCCTTTGGTTTGCTAATTCGCATGAGGATATTTTAATATAAGAACTTATGTTTAATATTCTATAATCGATGGATACTGAAGAGACAGCTGTGAAATTAGACCTCTTAGATCATTGCATGTTTTTTTGTTTTGTTTTGTTTTTGTTTTTCAGGGGAATACTGCTGGATCTTTGATTCTTCAATGATGGAAATGTTTAAGTCAGCATTAATGGTTTACTATACATTTCAGAGAACATGAGAAGGACGTGTTGGCTTTATGTACTGAAATATTTTGTTCAGGTGTTTCAAGTGTATATCAGAGTACATTTTTGCTACTCAAGCATAAATAAAATGATCTTTGCTAAGGCCAAAGACCTACTGTTCTCTTTTCACTTTTTCCTGTGATGTCTTTATAAAAAGCATTTGGCAATATTCATTTACATTTACTGCATTAGGCAAATGCTCTTATCAAGAGAAAATTACAGTTTAGTCATGTTACACAGGTTGGTAAATGTTAAATTAGGAGTCTTGCCCATGGTATTTGCATACAGCAGAGTGTGTTTGCCCAGGCAGGAAATCAAACTTAACACCAAATATAATTATCCCCATAGAAGTGGAGTCATGAGTAGAGAACAAAGGATTGAGACCATCTTTGGACTCAGAAACTCAGGAAAGTGTCTTTCCTCGCAAGATATGTTGGCTGTCATATGAGTACTTACATTTACATTTATGGCAGTGGACTTTGAAGGTACACAGGTGAACATGCCTTGCCCAAGGACCCTTTTGGTGTAGCGCAGTGAACAATATGATCGGCTGGGGAAATGGTAGTGTTGTTACCCATTACACTGCACCAACCGCTGTCCCACAAAAAGCTTGGATCTCTGTTTTTGCCTCTTTTAACATTCTGACATGATGTAAATATGTCAGTTGTGTCCAAATTTCATGATGTCTATTACAAAGGCTCCACAATAACTGTAAATAAATAAAAAAAATAAAAGGCATAAAAAAAATTTTTCTTTCACCACTAAAGTTATTTTGTGACCAATTACATACCACTATCCACCAATTATCATATCATACCGCTTACATGTACATATATACATAAAATACTCCTCCTACTAATATTACTACTAGTAGTTGTAATAATAATAATACAAATCTGTAAGAATTTTATCTTTCCTTTTAGTTTACTGTTATATTAGCATCCCTAAGTCTTGTGTTAATAGCAATAGTAGTTAACTGTTGGTTAATGCATTTATTTAATTGCAAAGAAATGTCCCCTCTAAAAGGTACATCCATAAGCTATCCATGAAGAATAAACAAGGCCATCTTTTCCCTTTTTTTCTTCATAATTTATGGAAACATTCTTTATATAAATATTTCTTTTCACTCCTTTACTCTAGAAACTAGAAAATGATACATGCCATTTATTATTTAAATCACCTTCAAAAACTCTGGAAATCACTGGATAGTATCTAATATAAAAGTCTACTGGTTGAAACAAAGAAATATATTAAATACATTTACCTTATAATAATATAGCTACCTCGTTCAGATTTGAAATGATATAACAGTGTTTGTCCGCAGGCTTCTTATTCACAGTGTTTTGCGGCTGCCCTTAATGCTTATGGGAATTGTAGTTCATGGAGAACTCCCAATGTTCTGCCAACATTGCTGTGACGTTGCGGTAACGTGATAACGCCTGCTAGCTGGGGACAGTTGGATAACCACTTCCGCCTGTTTCTCTCGCAAGTCTTTCTTATGGGAGATCTTCAACAGTTTCCAGGACCGGGTTTTCTTATAAAATAGCCTCTGCTGGCTGCAAGTTCGCTAGCTTGCGTAACCCATGGAACCAAACAACGGGAATGGTTCAAATTGGGCAATACAGCGACGAGTGGAGGGTCTGGTGAACAAACACATGGCAGACATGGCACTGGAGACGCTTCAGCAGCGGCTTTCGGCTGTCTCTGAAGAAATGAACCATTCGACTGATGACAGATCCAGAAGAGAGGACATTCATGAACCGGGGGAGGACGCGCCTCGGAGGACTGATGTCAACTTCAGCGTGGATCCGCTCTCGGAGTCTTACGGCACAGGGATAGTGGGGGAAAAGTTGATGCCGAACACATCATCATCATCACCATCATCCTCCTCCCCATCATCAGGTAGGCAGTGACTGTGTGATCTGATCAGTCTGGTGCAGAAGTTCACTGAAGAACTTTCCTCAGGGCTGAGGAGCTTGACATGTGTTAAATATGTACTTTTATTAGTAACACACTTGCAGAGTACTGTAATTAACAAACAAACAAAAAAATACAAGAATGATACTTTATATTAATAACAAAGTTTAATTATAAGGGCATAACTTAAAACGTTATTTATAAAATATTTCACAATTAAAAAAAACAAATATATATATATATATATATTTTTTTTTTTACAATATAATATAATATATACAATATTATATTTGTTTATAGCTAAACAGTTAGCTAGCAGAATTGCTAATAGTAGGGATGCACCAATATATATATTTTTTCTTTTTCTTTTTTTTTTGCAAGTATCTGCCATTTGACTGCCATTTGCCATTTGAGTGCCGATACCAATACCAACTCTGGCTTAAATACTCGATAGATGGCTAAAAATCCTGATATTTATAGTGTTCCACTTGAACTTTTTTAATAAGCTTGAAAGAACAGCATTTACTGGTTGAGTAATGGCACACAGGTTTCAAGTCAGATTTATTTGTATAGCGCTTTTTTCAACTGTTGTCGTCACAAAGCAGCTTTACATAATTAGTAATTAATAAAAGACAGAGACAAAGAAGAAATAATGTAAGACATGAAGGATCAAAGACCCCCAGTGAGCAAGCCAATGGCAACAGTGCCGAGGAAAAACTCCCTCAGAGCTGGAGGAAGAAACCTTGGGAGGAACCAAGACTCACAAGGGGGACCCGACCCATCCTCCTCTGGTCTGAACTATTTAAACATTATTGATAAAAATTACCAAACCAGATACAACAGATAGTTAATAGTGGTGATATTAATAGTGACAGATAGTTATAGTCCATTTAGGTTTTAACATGGTCATTAAACAGGTAGCAGTGGTAGGAGGGTGTGCCGCTGGTCTGGTATGGGTGGTGGTGGGTGGGGGATCTGATGATCGGATTGGTAGGTGGCAGCTGGTCTGACGCAGGCAGCTGGTCTGACGCAGAGCCATGGAAAAATTAAAATTGCCACAATGCAGATAGCTTTTTAATTGGTGTTTAAAATTCACATTTCAGAGCAGTGAAAAATAACCGGTTTAAAAACAAAAAGTGCTTCTGCACCAATCTCACTTTCTAATTTACGTCTATATGTAAAAAGGTACTAAACTTAAGCTCAACTTTTGCTTTCAGGGCATCAGTAAGCTTCATGGTGCTTTCTATTACAGATACCGAGACTGTGTGTATTTGCCAGTATCTGTGCCGCTATCGATAGGGTATCTGTATCTTAACTAGCTGTGTTCAAATAACATTTAGCCACCACTGGTGAATTAGAATTAGAATTCACTACATGAGCCCTGTTTGGACAAGATTCAACTTCCATGGGGTCCTGGAGTAATCCTCTCGTTCTTCTCTACTTACTTTTTGTAGTTGTCACTATACATTGTCACAACCTCCTAAAATATTGTCAGCTAACATTGTCACAACTTTCTGAGGAATCACATTTCAATGTTGTAACAACGTAAAAAGAATCTAGGAGACAAAACAATAGGTTGTCTCAGTGTTGTCACAACGTAACTGTGCTTGCTGGGTGTCTTGCAGAAACCAATCTTCTCATTGACTTTCATTAAAATCTTACTCCAAGTCATTTGGATGGAATATTTCTATTGGTTGTTTGTGACATTTATGTAATATAATATGCAATATAAATCAGCCAGATTCACATTCTGTTAAAAAGTGTGTGTTTTTTAATTGCAAAAATGGAGTCACAAGATCATTGCATGACAGCAACGATATGTCATCTCAGAGGTATGCATTAGAAATATATGTTTTTCTAAGGGCCTAATCAGAACAACATTGTAATTGCTGTTATTGTTATTCATAAATCAGTATCGTGCAGCAGTTATGTTATTAATCATTCCTGTTTGCCAATATTCCCCATTCTACAAAATCAGAAACTGCAGCCCAAAGAAAAATCATATCACTCCTGCTTGAGATTAAGGAAGAGCAGCAGAGGCAGTGGGCTGTGCTGAAAGACTTGCAGGCCAGGGTTCAAGGACAGGTGTGGGAAGAAGAGGTTGAAGCTCTTGATATAGATCTACCAGTACGGACGATGGGACAGCTTGATGATACAGAGAAGCATTTGGAGGATCCTGGAGCACAAAAGAGGATGGTAATATCTCATACACAAGTCATTTTGCATGCTTAAGAGGTTGCTATGAGCAATAATAAAGACATTTAATAGAACATTTAGTGACCATAATAATAATAACAATAACACTACTGAGATAGATGTTTATGAATGTTAATGGAACACTCTGGACAGGGTAGGAAATCCCCTTGTATCCTGGTGATGTATCCTGAAAACTACATAAAATGTGCCATCTAGCTTAGCACTGATGTTAGCTAGCTGGTTTTCTACTGGCTTTGCAACTTCAAGAGTCTGCCCAGAGTTTTTCCAATCAGTAGCAGCTGATCTTACATTTATTAAGGTGGTTTTCTGTTCACAATTTGTTCCTTACTTCCTAATTGAGCATTCTCCTTTATTTCAAATCTGCAGGTGTTTCACCTCTCCCGAATGGGCGGTGCAACGGTGGACGATGCGGTCAGGCGTCTGATGCAGGCGGTTTTGTCTTTTGCCGTAGGTTCCGAGCTGAACTGGGTTGGCAGGGGACAAAAAAGGAGCTTCAGAAACACCAGACTGCAAGGAGTTTTGTTCCGTAAGTTATACTGAAAGTCAGTTATTGAACATCCCCACTATGAAGCCCTATATTACTAATACAGCTGGAGATCCTATTCACATTAAATCTGATTGCTTTATGTTCTACAGGTGCTTTAAAGAGGACCCCTGTAGGAAAGGAGGCCACACATCATCAGTTTGCAGATGTAGTAAAGAAATGGCTACGGTTTGCACCATACAGACAAGGCGGCAGTGGTCGGAGACAGCATTACAAACCTCCGGTTGAATTCATGTGCACCAAGTATCCTGATACGGAGGGGTGATCACGTCATCACTGCATCAAATTCTTCAATATCTTATTTCAACTCCTTGCATTTAAAAGCATCAAAACCAGTCTGTTCTTTTTGTGCATTTCAACATGATTTTTTTAATGAAGCCTTGTCTGATCTTTTGGATAAATGTTTCTAGCTATGACTGTAATATATATCAGAAATTGTACATATCTTGAGGTACATCTTAGCATGTCCAGGAGTTCATGAATGGGAGTCTCTTTGGTGAGCAGACAGTGCTGGTAACCCTGATTTGTGCTGTTCAGTTTGATCTTCATTTCAGTGTTGTATAATTATGTAAAAAAACATAAATCCTAATGTAGTAAACCTTTTTTTTCAAATAAACATTTTATTTCTCAAAAAAAAGAGAAAATCACAATGATTATCGCCTGTAGGAATCAGTGTTCTTCACTTCCAGCACAGTATGGGGATGTGCCCGCTCAGACATACCTACTAAACCTGCTGCATAACAGAACCAAGTTCAAGCAGGGAAATAACTAAACTGTCCTTTATAAATTGAAAGGTACGGCTATAAATAACTAGTAAATGCAACTGAAAATACACATTTCCACTATTGTGGCAGTAATGAGGAAGTTCCAGATAACTGGAGCTGTAGGACACAAGTGTATTTTGCCCTTTGGCACAGTGTGGAGGAGGTTTGAGAAGCAAAACTTCCTTCAAGGAATACATTTAGACCATTGTTTACGTCCTGGGTTCACCAATTCTCCATGACTATTATTAGACGCCACTTCTTACAAACAAACTACTTGAAGGGCTTGCTAAAGAAGACCTTTTCTGATGCCAAGCCACAAAAATAAACACCTGAAGTATATCTGGTCAAATCCAGCAAAAAAAACAAACAAACAAAAAAAACAACCAAACAAAACAATACAAAAACAAATGTGTAGAAACACATTCACTACTACCATAAATTATGGTGGCGAATCTGTGAGCTGGGGCTGATTTTTCTCCGAAGGCCATGAGTCTTCTTGAAGAAGGCTTTGTGGCTTCATCAACTGCTGCAAGGACATTTTGCATCCCAACAAACATTTTATGTTTTTTTAATTTTATAATAACAATAATCTTGTTATTTGTGTAATACCTCACTAAATGGCTTACGTAGAACCATGCTAAAATCTTCTCATATATTTGAAATATATTTACACTTGATGCAGTAAAATCCAAACCAAGAATATACAACATTTGCCTAGTAGCAGTATAGGCCCACCCATTCACTATAAAGGAGGTATGATATCGTCGCTGTCACGCATCATCTCCAAAATGACAACTCTATAGGAAAAAAAACTTTGCCTGAAAAAAATGTTGCAGTATTTGTAATGGTCCTGTGTCAGACCACCACCCATGCCAGACCAGCGGCACACCCTCCTACCACTGCTACCTGTCTAATGACCATGTTAAAACCTAAATGGACTATAACTATCTGCCACTATTAATATCACACCTATTAACTATCATTACTGTCATTACTCTCACCATCACTGCCATGACTACATTAAGTTATACTACACTATGATTATTATATTATGATTATGATCAGAACAGTTCAACAGTAAAGATGGTTTGGTAACTTTTATCAATAATTTCTAAATAGTTCTGACCAGAGGAGGATGGGTCCCCCTTGTGAGTCTTGGTTCCTCCCAAGGTTTTTTTCTTGAGTTTTTCCTAGTGAGTTTTTTCTTGCCACTGTCGCCATTGGCTTGCTCACTGGGGGTCTTGGATCATTCATGTCTTCTTATGTTATTTCTTTTTTTCTGGATTTTACTAATTACTAATTATGTAAAGTTGCTTTGTGACAACAACAGTTGTAAAAATCGCTATACAAATAAATTTGACTGACTGACTTGACAATATAAAAAAACGGAAAATGAAGAAAGTGACGATGTTGGTATTAAAGGCACAGTGACAAAGAGACAGCCTGTTTATATTCTAAGGGATATAGTTGGAGAAGTATGCAAATTGTGAATGAATATATATATATATATATATATATATATATATATATATATATATATATAGTTTACATACTTCTCTACTATAACTCTACTTCTCTACTATATAACTATATCCCTTAGAATATAAACATTGTTATATATATATATATATATATATATATATATATATATATATATATATATATATATATATACATACAGTTTACATACTTCTCTACTATAACTCTACTTCTCTACTATATAACTCTATCCCTTAGAATATAAACAGTGTTATGTATATATATATATATATATATATATATATATATATATATATATATATATATAGTGACACAACCTGCAATAATTAGCTACATACGGGGCAGAAAAACACTCTCAGGCTGTCCGTTTCAAATGTGAAGCACATTATAGCGACCCGGTCAGCGCACTGTTGTTCAGCTTGTGTAGCTTTAAGCTAAATTGGTTTGTCCGACTAACAAAGGCCATCCCGTCCAAGACATTCCAGCAGAAACACGTGACCTGAAGCTGCGGGCAGATTTACTTTTGTTCTCCTGGTTTGTTTTTGCCGGGAGAGGTCGCATGCACCGTCGAGCTGAGGGGGGAGAGAGAGAGAGCGCGAGCGAGAGTCCCAGAGAAGTGAGCACTGAGAGTTTACTGCGAACCCCGAACCAACAACAACACCCCCTTTCCTCCAGTGCAGAAGAGCAGCTCTTCGCCCAGGAATGGAACAAACTCCAGAAGTAACACAAACTAACAGCTGTGTCTTTTGCCGATGGACGACTGTGTTGTGAACGTGTAACAGCTTCGTGAGAAACCGGAGCTCAAGTCCTCCCCCCAGCCGTCGCCGCCGAGGTGAGCTCCAAACCTTCACAGTGCTTCTGGAAAGCTCGCTACATGTCCATGTGTTAATGTTTTTAAAAGCTAGCTAGCTACAGTTCGAGGTTAAAAGCTACATTTAGGTGGACCATTGTCTTTTGCAGTAGTTAGCTATAGTTATAGAGGTCCTAGCTGGACGCTGTTGCTGTGTTTGGGTTACAATACAATACAGTGGGCTCAGGATGTGTTCAGCCAGGCTGGTTGTGTATGTACACTAGTGCTATAGCTAGCTAACTCAACTAAAACGCCGAGTAGGTCATATCAGGAGTTTTACTCCAGTTTGGATGTTATTGCCTAACGAATGACTGGATTCAGGAGTTCATTATCTAACAAAAGGGGCTGTTTTCTTTACCCCAGTCCTGAACGAGCACCTGTTAGCTTTTTCCAGAGACTCTCACGCTGATCAAGCTGGCTAACTAATTGCCAGGCAGTCAGTGTTGGGACACAAAGGGGCAGTGTCAGTGTGCCTGAAAGTACAGGCAGTCGTGCAGACAGGAGGGCAACTTCAGTACTTGAATTTATGATGTTCTTTGTAAGCAAGTTGACCAAACCGTGGACATATCCTAAAAAACTGGACTTTCACTTTGCCTTTTTTTCGCTACCTGTGTAAATACACCCCAGTAAAAACACTGGGGCTTTTTTGTCTTCTATATGGTGAATAGAAGCTGGACTTCTCATGTTACCGATGACCAGTTTGTGAACTCTTCTCTAAATGATGGGATTGTGAGTGTCTGAGTCAGGGTGGAGTTAAAACCAGCACAGGTTGGGATGACTCACACTCAGGGTATTGTTTTCATATTGTTCGCTAGACCATAGGCTCGCATTTAATTTTTTTACTGTACTGTTTTCAGACATCTTACCACAGCTCTCCTGAAACCCGCTTTCTAAATATGTTTCATACACCAGTTTCGACTGAGCCTGACATATACAACATGTCCAGAGAGAGACTGCCACTATCCAGCCACTAAAACAACAACAACAGTCAGTGTTGTTTTGCCCACCACTTCTCCACCTGTGCTTCTGAAATCCGTTAAGAGGATTAGTCTCTGCAACATAACTGAGATTTTATGCAAACCTTGCATAATAATTTGGGGGGGTAAAATTGTTGTCTTTATTAGTAATATCCATGTGCACTTCACAGTCCTATAATCCAAATAAAGGTGTTCTATGAGCGATGCCATAGTAGAGCCACTTCTGCTTGTAATAGCGATGTGTGAATGAGGAAGAACCTTTTTAAAGTTCTCAACACCCAGGTCTAATAAACTTGATATTTCTTAATAGAATCAGAAGTGGTTCTTGTAAGACATCGCTCCAAAAACAACAACAACAAAACATTTGAAGCACCTTCATTTTTAAGGATCTGTCTGACATGATGCACGTAGGTCTTGGACATCCTGTCTGTATTAATCATAGCCGGTTGACCGTGTTGTGTAAGGAGTCTCTCATGCTAACAAAGGAAGTAGAAAGGTGATAGGTTGTGTAAGTCCTAGGAGGCCATTGCAATTTGTCAGCCTTAAATTCAGTGTGCTGAGTCTCGATGTCTCTGACAGACTTAGAAGAGGTTGCATACTTTACTGTTCAGCCTACCTGGACATGGCTAAAGATTATAGCTGTATTTGGCTGTATAAGTCTTTTCAGAGGGTTTAGATTAGTTGTGTTCTTAATCCTTAACCCTAATTTCTGGTTGTTTAATTTCTGATTAAAGATGTCATTCAAGAGCTGTGATTTATATTGAGAAACAAATTCCCCAGTTGTTTTTATGCAGAGTTGTGGAGAACTGCCATGTAAAATGGTTAAACCCTGTGTCAGCATAGTGTCCTGTCAAATCTGGCCAAACCGCAACTTTTTTGGTACTAAGCCACACTCTTACACAGGGAAATGGATTGCTTATGTGTCACTGTGTTATACAACAGTCCATTTGTGTAGGCTTTTCATTGACCGGTTATTCATGAACATTGTCAACATTCATGTTGCAGTTGTGTTGACTGATATAACGCTGTGTTTAGTCATTTGAAAGGGCACAAATGTGTTTTCCGGAGTGAAAGAAATGTGATGGAGACGTTAGAGCTGTTGTAGAGCTGGTCAATGTGACTGTTTTATTGGATAGTGATATGATTTTGTTATTGTGATGCACAATATGCTTTTCTAAGCATAATAAACACTGATCAACTGCACGTTTCATTACGAACTGTGTATTTAGACTAGTTTTATTCAGATGAAGTGCAGCAGATGTTGAATAATTACTGTACTCAGTACAGGAGAGGATCTGAATAGTAGTTGTTAAGAATCTGTTGCTACTGATGTATTTAGTCTATGATTAAATGCATCACAATAAATATTGTGTATGGTGAAAAATGTCTTTAAATACTCTATGCTGTTGTGATAAAGAACATGGCAGTGTTACAATGCAGAGAGAATGGAGGTTCTCTTACCTCTGATGCATTGTTTCAACATCGATGTTTGTAAACAACCAGCATGTTCATGTAGTGCATCACACTCTTCCTGTCTCCCAGCTGGTTTTGTTAGTAGATTATGCAATATTGTGAGAATATTGAGTATCTAACGTCAGTCTGCTGATTCATCTGTGTGTATGTGAATTTGTACTAAACTTCAGTGAGTGTCAAATGAGATTTAGATTGATCAAGTACTGGTATCCTTAAAGAGAGTTAAGTGTTAGAGATGCACAATGATGGTGGTCTCGGCAGATGTTTTCTGTAAGATTTCAAACCGATAATGATCTGTTTGTTTTTGTTGTTTTTTTCCCTTTTTCTGCACTTGTAACCCTATGGAAATCTTTACATTTGATATATGTTTATGTGGTCATAATATTCTGAAATGACAATGGGTGAAGGGTGGTAGCATCTTGGAAACCGATAACTTTGTAGGATGTTCTAGAGCCGACTTAACTGTGGTGCCACACAGGCCGTTGATGCCAGAGTGGTACAGAGCAATCGACGCGCTACTGTGGACCAGGTAATCTCTATGATGAATACCCTCTGTCACATAATGCAGTCCATGCCATGACATCTCACCAGTGTCATCTGAGCCATGGTGGTTATTCCCACTATTAGGTGGTCATACTATTCTGATATGACTGTGTGACTGTTCTTCTCCTCGCTGCTGTTTGATATTGGTGAATCTGGTGCTTTTCTTTCTCTCGCTGGGTTCTGCACTACATCAGCTCTACTGCTTTTAGAAGCTGGAAAAAGAGTAAAAACATAAACTCAGTCCATTCCATAGTGGATTACATTTGGCAGCACATTCCTAAATACAGCACATTTTTACCATTTCACCATTGCTCTGTTGGATCTGTTGGCATATATGTAATTGCATGGTCGCACAGCTTTGCAGCTAACTCTGTATTCCTCAGTACTAGTGCCACCTTCTGTGTCTGGCTGGGAACTGAATGTCCGTCAGTTTTTTCTACTTTATATAATGTACATTGAGAAGAAATGATCTAGCTAACACTAATAATCAGCAGAGTAGAACAAGTAAAAGTGCACTGCTGAACAGTGCACTGAGTGTACATCCATGAATGCCAGTCTCAACCCCTTAAAAATGAAGGACTCAATGCAGTTATACTTCAGCATGTCTATGCTAGTAGAGATAACAGATTAGACGTGTTAAATCACTAGAATGATTCATTCTTAAAGGACTGACATAGGAAGCCGGCTCCCCCTCCCCTAATCTGTGTGGTTTCCTCTGTATTAATGCATCGCTCTTTGGGCCGCAGTAGTACTCCCACACCCTGTGCTGATTCTCTCTGGGATTGAGGGAAATGACAAAAGCTCTCTGCACTCTTAGAAATCTTTCAAACCAAAGCTAAAAAAACAGACAATCCAAAGAGAGCAGTCTGGTACAAATAAGTAAAAACAGATTACAGAGAGACTTTTTTTCATGTTGGAACCATTACACTTAGTCCTGTATTTAGTTATTCAGTCGGTAATGCCAGGCTCTTAAGATGCAATGCAAACTGTCAGTTGTAGTCTTGTAGCAACATTGTTACCCTCATTGTTGGTAAAATGAGAACCCCAAGTTCACACAATACTGGAATGGCTTTAGTCAGCTGAGGAATGAGGCAACAGTGGAAAGGCTCAACAGCAGATCCAGCTTGAGAACATAATGCTGGGGTGGTTATTTAACAGAAATTGGTTAGTGGTATTGCATGTCAGTATGGACTAAGCTTTAGTGGTTTTGACAGATAGCAAACTGCAATGTACAGTATTTGCTTAAAATATAAATCATATTAGACAGATGTTTAGATTTGGCAGATGTTTTGATGTTTGTATATAAGGGTTTTATTCATTTTCTGCATTTGTAACCCTCCTCAAATAAGTGTTCCATTTCCCCTTAGTGCTAATTCAGGTGAAGATCAAGCATCATCTATACAATTCCCATATGTGTGCATTCCTAGTGATATCAGAATGGTATCAGAATCTGAAGATAACTGCTTGACAAGGTGCCATCAGACAGGTCATTAGATTTGACCAGTATTTCATATTTGCTATATTTATATATTTGATATAGAAAGTATCATGACCCATCATGACCCATACACAGATAGGAGTATCTATGGAGTTTTCACTCTATTGTGATGTTTCTTGCAGACTAGGCTCACTCGCTTCCCAGCAGAGTGTTGGTCATTGTTCCCCCTTGGTGTTGCTCGTGCAGGTGTGTGAAGTACAGAGGGACACATAGACACATAAGTAAAACCGTGCTGAAATGTTCTAGTAAACATGGCATGTCGTTGCTGGAGGCAACCATATGAATCTGGAATTTGCCAGTACATGTAATATGTGAATAGTTCCCTGACCTGGATTTTGATTGGTTGGAGCCGTGCCTGGGAAAGACTGGATGGGGTGGAGCTGCCCACATCCTGTGGAGTTTTGGCCTGGAGTTTCTCTTTTTCACTCTCTTTCTCCAACACACAAACGCTCACATTTTATTATGCATTCTTTTTTAGTTTTAACTCTGCCCATGCAAGTGCTTATGGTCTTGCCTTCATAAGTCATGGGCATCACATGTGGTCATATGGCCTGTGTGTGACAGTTTTGAGAGGGATGTGTTTACTTGTGTGGAAAGGCCTGGAATTACACTACATTTGCAAACTTGTTTGAGACTCTATCCTTAAGTATTTAGAAGGTTTGGTGGTCAGGGCTTCTGCAGCAGACTGTGGGCAGTTGAAGCTATTTCAAGCTTGTGTTTTTTTTCACTCCTTCTCGCCACTTTTGCTGCCTTGTCTGTTAATGTCATTTAGAAAGCTCTCTTTTCTCTCTCTTTACGTAGGGAAAGATCAGAAACTGACCAAAAGCCATCAGAGGAACCAAGAACTGACTGATTAGTTGTTTTTACATTTTTTACACAATGTGCAAGAACTTCCAGGTCTCTAAAATGAAACATTTATTCATGGTGGGCCTTTATGTTAATTGATGGTATCTTCTTGTTTGATCAGTAGCTTACATTTAGAGCTACTTTTGTTGGAAAGCTGTGAGGTAGAAAGTATAACAGCAGGATCCTAATGAGAGGACACTCATGGTGCCAGATTTCATTAGCCCAAATCTGTGTTTTATAGCCATGTTTCTTCCCCACTGTGCCTCACCCTGTTTGTTTATGAGAATTTAGATGAGGACTATTTGTTGTGTGTTCTCCTGCTTGTGTTTCTCCATCTTTGTTTTCTTTGTCTTTTTATGTCTACCAAACAGTACCGATTTGTGCCTGCTGGGTATGTAATGCACTCATAAGAGTGTTAACTCCTTGGTGTTACTTAAGCTGTTGAAGAGTGTTTTTGTCTGATTTCATATGTCACATGACTAATGGTTTCAATAAACAGCGATTTTCTATATGTTCTACTTGGTGTGGTGAATACTGGTTGACTCAGTTTACTGTAGGTCATCTGTAGGTCATAATGTATGTGATGTGGTAACTTCCCAGTCTTTTCAGTGATTTTTATGTAGGTGTGTGTAGTTTTGCAGGTTATTTTTTTGGTCACATGACTTTTGGCCAGTATGGCAACACCTACGTTACTGCAGGAACTGGGGACTGTTGGTATTCAGGTAATATTATTGTATTCCTAAACAAATGAGTTGGTTCTTTAAACTGTAGAGTTCTTTAAACTGTAGAGCACAGTCATTTTGATGAAAAATGGGACATTTTAGCTTAATTAGCTTAAGGCTCAATAAAATAAGTTTTCCAAACTTAATATCTTAACACAAAATTCTGTTCTCTTTAAAAAGGCTTGCTAGGAGCTGTTAGATATATACAGTTATACCACAACAAGTTCAGTAATGTGCCATCTGAAAAGTCAGAACCCAACTGTATTGGTCAGCTGACCATCACGTCCAGAGCCCATCAACGTATCCGAGCCAGGCTAACGCATCCAGTCTAGAGGCACCGTCGTGCGCTATGCAGAGCCATGTTTCAGCAACTTCAGACAGTACTCACAATATGGTTATGTGCCATGACATAAACCATAAAAAACTGCCAAGTGGTATCATACTTGCTGCACACAGAAAGTGTGTTAGGTAGATGCAAAAATGAAAATGTAGCATCATATAGCATCCAACGTAAAGATGCTAGAGAAAGATCCTATCTGATCTAATTGCAAGTAACCATGCACTTAGTGTCTCCTGGGAATTGGATTTGGGAAAAAAAAAACATAATGACAATGTGTGATCATAGCTTCTGATAAACTGGTTTGTTTGTTTTTGAGTCACTTTATCAGAAGCCACAAGGGGAAAGGGCTTTTGCCAGGAATGTTATCAGTTTTTTGAAGGTGAAGTACAGGATATGAAGAGGTAGAGAGCACATGCTACTTATGCATTCAACTGGAAAAAAAAAAAAAAAAGATTTTCTGTGTTTTAAGTAGCCCAAATTACATGTTGTGTCAGTTAGAACGTTCTTTATTAGGCTAGAAGTGTCAGGTGTAAAGGCTGAGTCATACTGAATCTGTGAACATGTGCAGGTGGTGTGTACAGCATATTGTACTTATTGTGAATGTGTGTATACATATAACAGTATTTATTCTTACTGTGATAAAATTACAGCACATTAAGTATTCTTTAGTATGTTTCAGGTATGATCTTGGATATTGAATATACTTCCCAAACACTGACCATTTACATGCTTCATTACAAAGACAGTAAAATTGGGTTAAGTGCAGTTCAACATCAGAACAGGAACATGTCATGGCTTTTCTTATCTAATGCTGATTTTGAATTGAATGTGTGAGCAAAATTTACTGACAAGCCACCTGTGCTCAGTCTGGCCGTATTCCGACTCCATTAAGCTACTGCTGTGTGCAAAGTATAATTGGATGTGACTCGTGGTTAAAGCAGAGTAAAGACCTTTAACATTGCCTCATTAAATAAGTGCGGTGGATATCAGAAGCCAGCAGAACTGACAGACACAGTACAGTCAAGAGCCCACCAAAATGTGCAGAATATGATTAGATTTCTTGCCTAGCATGCCCTGAAATACTTAAGAACTCTAAAACTAAGAGGGCAAAAATCTGATTGCAGCAATCTTTTAGAGGCAGCCCCAGAGAGTGCACAACCGCTGATTTACTGGAAAAGCAATAAGCACTGCTTTCCTACTCTTGTCGAAGTCAAACAAACCTGCTTACGCATGTGGACGGCAAATGATAGTTTACTGTTGCTTCAGATATCTGAGTCAGTTCCTGAGTCAGTTTAACAGCCATATGCACGTTGTTCTGAGTGGGAAAAAAAACCAGTTGTACTCCATTTTACCTTGCTGCTAGACTAGTTTTACTATTATTACTCTACTGACTCATGACTGGGCTGCAAAGTTCAAATGACATCACGTTTGCTGATGACATGACCATGGTGGGAACCAACAACCTGTCTCTTAATGTGCGAAACTAAAGAGATGGTTGATGACCAGGCTAATCATCAGACCCTCTCTCCTAATATCAACTTACCTTTCACATTATCATGCTTTTATTAACATACAAGCACATCAATCATTTACTTTAACTTTTAGCGTCCAATACAAACAAACAGGTGAGGTTGAGAAACTGTACAACAGGACTGGATTGCTCACTACAACAACTTTCTCCTTGAATCCTCTGGGTGCATTTAAAGAATGTATACATCTTTAAAGGATTAAAGGATCATCTTTGTAGGTCAAGGGTTGAAAGACGAATGAGAGCGTGATAGAGGGGGCAGCATTTAGTGATCTACCTGTGTTCTCTGCAAGCATCTGTGATGAAGGGGGCACAGACTTATTGATCTAGTTTACAGTGCACTGTGACTTACTGTGAGCTGTAAAGATGACTAAAACTCCACTGTATAGGTGAACGCTTGAGCCATTCCAGACAGAGTGAAGTCTTGTCTGTGCCACCTTAAAGAGGAACTGGATGTGGTTTGAGAGAAGTGTTTTAAGTGAGATGACTACTGGGTTGACTATTATATATATATATATATATATATATATATATATATATATATATATATATATATATATATATATATATATATATTAGTGTGTGTGTGTGTGTGTATATATGTTTGTGTAATAATTACTATTACATAAAAGTATGGCCAGAGGGATATTATACTGTGTTCAGAGCTTGAATGGGTGTTCGTCCAGAGAGATGGGCAGGGACGTTCAGCTGTGTTCACTTGGTGAAGTGATGCCAAACCCACAGTAGAAAAAAAAATCCCCAAAAAAGTCCCAGACGTTATCCACTTTGGAAGAGGGCCTGATTTGGCTTTGGTGAAGAGAGAATTTAAGTTTCTTGTTTTCTCTTGGGCCACCTGAGCACAGCATGCAGAGGAACTGTAGAAAATGAGTTGAAGGTACTTTTTTTTTTTTTACAACAGAGTCTTTACCACTGTTAGGATTCAACCTGTGATTAAACTCATTTGGTCATTAGGTGAAATATGAGGTATGCAGAAATTTTTGTCTCATGCTAGTCTCAATTCCTGATCTGCCCATGCTTTCCTGAGAACTTGTTCCACTGATGCCTTTCACATCCTAATTAATGAAGTTACTTGTCCATCAGACTGGGCAGTATTACCGCACACTCATTTGTTTTGCTTGGTGCCACGATCATTCGTGTCAGCAGTGGAGAATATTTTCTACGCCTTATTGCATACCAGTTCAGTCAGCTTTGAAATGCCTTCCAGCTCTCAACTAGCCTGGAATTACATCGGTAATGACAAACAGAGATCTTTCCAAAACTGTGCATTTTTTAGTACTGATGTGTCACTCTTCAGAAACAGTGCAGCTGTGAAAACATGTACAGGCGTGCATGCTGCACACACGCACAATGCCAAACTGTTGAGCACTCCTGGAACACTTGAGGGTGGGCTTTTATTTTATTAATGTGTTTTTAATGTTTTTGCCAGATCAGCCAAGAATAACCTATTTCTGTACCAGACTGACTGACTGTTGTTTGTAAGTGTGTGAGAGTTATAAGAATCGAGCAGATTAGGACTGTATTGATATCAACAATTCTTTTTGCTGTTGCAAAGGTAAGTGGACTCTGGATATGTCGACATCGCCAGTAATAAATTACTTACTGCCTTGCAAAGGGACCGCCATTCCCTCTTTTAACACACAAACGTTCTAACATATGCTATATGTCCAAATGTTTTTGGACACCAGTGCTAATGAATACATTTAGCTACCTTGGGTTGAACCCATTGCTGACACAGATGTGCAAATGCGCACACACACATACACAGCTTGTCTAGTCGTCCCTGTAGTGTGGTGAATGTGACTTTCTGGAGCAGATAAACATGACCCACTGGCACCATGCCTAATGCCAGGTGTGGGCTAGAGGGGTATAAGGCCCCTCAGCATCGAGCTGTGGAGCAGTGGAACTGTGTTCTAAGGTGCTCCATCCACTTTTTTATGGGGATGGATTGGTTATTAATCCAAACGTGATGACTTCACAAACGCTGTTGTGCAGAATGCAATCAAATCCGGAAGAAGCATTGATTGAGCAGATGAAACTTTCAGAAAAGTCAAGGGCTGCATCTGGGGTCTGATCCAGGCTTGCCTGGTCTTGCTTTCCTGGTCTTCTAATAGTCATGGATAAGTTGTCTGCCTTGCTCTGTCGATGTGTTGATTTATAATCTGCCCTCTAGCAAGATATCTGCTCCTCCAATCCCTTTTCAAACATTGCCAGTGCTCCCAGTTTGCAACTGCATTTGCTTTCAGTGGTTCCTCTGCACCTGTTTGTGTGTGTGTGTTTGTGTGTGTGTGTGTGTGTGTGTGTGTGAATGAGAGAAAGAGAGAGAGTAGTGTTTCTAAACACAGAGGCGCTCTGTGATTCGCAGCTCAGATGTGTCTTTGTGTGATTCTGAACAGAGCTGTCCCTTGGCATACCCATACACACATGTTCACACACTCCTACACTTCAGAGCATCACATGCAGTCTTTATTTCTATAGGTAGAGAGATCCCAGACCATCCTACACTAGAGTGGTTTGTTATTGTCCTGGTCATCACAGCAGTAACAAGCCATATTTGCCCATCTGTTGTCTGTGACATTCCTCAATGTACTGTTTGCACACACATTTTTACTTTGAGAAGACAGTCTGTATTTAGAGGAATGGTGTAGCTAATGTTTTGAGCATTTGTGTTCAGATGGATTAACAAGATGTTTGTAAAGTTTGCTCCACACTTTATGTCTAGTCCCCAAAAGGCCAGCTTAGGACTCTCTCAGTTAATGGCTTTGTCTGTGTTTATATGGCCTGGCAATTGCAATGACTTTCCTGTTTAACAAACACAGAAGTGTGGGTGGGTCTGGGGGTGGGGATGTTTTTTGTACTACCATATGCCCTCATGATGATAAGACAACATGAAACATTGACAAGTCCTCACTTCTTAATGTGTTGTTTCCGCATTTACAGCCTTTTTGGAAAAAGTAAAGGAACAGAAAGATAAGGAATGTTCATGTAAGTGTCATCAACTAAGGTTACAAGTAGGTTTAGGTTTGTTTGTTTATTTAGGTTAGTTTGTTTGGTTAGGGTGAGGTGCAGGTAATCATACAAAACAATTGATGACTGCCCTTAATAAATGTGTGTGGGGTTTGTCCTGTTATTTTTCAGGACAAAAATAGCTCCACTTTGGAAATAAAAAAAAGTACTGTTTACTTACTAAAGTTAAAACGTGGGTCCATTCATCCCTTCCAGGAAGTGAGTGCACCTGTATGTCTTATTTGTTTATTCTGTTGTTGTTTTTTCTTTACGAAGACTGTGGTTACATTCCCTATCCATAAAGATGGATGTACATAGTAAAGCTGTATTACATTGGGTGAGGATCTGTATCTGCCAGTAGAGGGTTAGTGCTTTTCAGGAAATTCCCCCCCGTTACAGATAGACAGACCTTTCCCTCCCCTCTTTCACTCCACAGTCATTTCCTGAAACATTCACCAAAACATTAAAAAGTTGCCCTTGTTTTCACTGGGCCCTGTAGAGCAAATGGGATTTAATTCAGACATAATCCTGGACCCAAAGAAAGGGGTGGGGAATTTGGATAGAAAGATATAGTTTTAAGGGAAAAATATAGGAGAAGGTGCAGCAGTTAAGAACGATATATAGAGATATATGGGCCTAAAGCTTCTAGCGATCACATCAAAGGCTCTGTGAACTCTACATCCAGTGTGAGTACCCAAACAACCCACCCCCACCCATCCCCATACTTCACCCCACCATGACAGCACTCCACAGCAGTGCTAACTCAGCACAAAAACACTCTGGTTGAAGGAACACAGAAAAACAAGATTTTTTCTGTTTCTTTTGTTGGCGAAAAAGAAAGCACTGAAAGCACACTGCTGTTGTGAGTGTGTAATCAGTGGGCTGTCTGGTTCTGCTGGAGCCGAGGAAGGCAAGAGGTTGTTGTGCATTTCTCAGACAGCTGTGCTGGATCAAAGCCTTCTGGGTGTTGGGATTTGGAGCATCTGGAAGTGGGTCAGAACTGGCTCTCTCTTCAGCTGATGGGGATCATATTCCGGGGCGAACGAGTCTCATTCATCATGAACAAAGCGAGACTCAGCTAGACTCAGTTATCGAGTAATTCTTAATGGTGCAAACGAAACAATGATTTCAACACTCTTCTCCTCAGTACTCTTCATTTTAAATAATAGTCCATAATTTGCATCCTTAGTTTCATGCTGGAGCTGTATGGAGATGTAGCTAACAAATCGTGTTTTGTATATAACCACCTGTTAACCTCATGCAAACTGCATGCCTAAATCACCACATATGTCATATAAGCCATGATGACCCTATATGAAGCCTTATATAGCCTGTATGGTTTCTGACACTGTGTGGCATGCTGTTATCCATAAAAATGGACAAAACTGAGGACAAACTACCAGCTTTAAGGTGACTGCTACTAGTTCATGTAGCTATGGAGTGTGCTGTTATTCTTCGTTTACCAGTGACTTCCTTTCTGTATTAGTGTATGCCAGGTTTCCAGCACACACTAATGATTAAATAGTCACAGTTACTTTCCCAGTCATGGTTATGAGTGCCTGTATATTTGTCCTTCTTTACCCCACTCACTTTTTTCACACAGTGACCTCTACCTCTTTGCACTTCATCATCAACAGCAGCTTGTGGTCTCACAATTTTCTTTCCCCTCAGGCTATTGTCTTAGCGTTACAGAGAAATAGAACAATATTTGTAGATGACTGAGCTGTTTAGAAATTGCTTCATGTGAGTCTGGGTTGTGTCTTGAATCTGTGAGGTGTGGTGCCAAGTGAAGTATAGAGTCTTAATTAGAAATGTTAGATCAGTCTCATTAGTTGCAGGCATTGCATTTTCCAATAGTAATTAAAGACATAACAAATACTTGCTTGAACATGGCTTCAAATGAGCCTCAGCTTCAGTCTGAGGGACGGAACTGAAACATGACATGGGCTAAATGGTGGTGGTGTAGTGTTTTGTTAATTTTTTTAAGAGATATTGTGTGTGTGTGTGTGTGTGTGTGTACCCTTGTGCTGTGAAACACAAATGAACACAAGCACAAAATCAGAGGGATTTTCTGTTTGCTTCACAGCTTCCCATCTCCTTAATGTCCATTGATGAACACATGCTACTGGTGGGAGATGGCTCATGATTAACAACAATAGACACCAGGTCCTCGGGCAGGGTTTAGTTGAAGCAGGGATGAAGGGAAAAATTTTGTATGTGTGTGAATGGGTGGGGTCGTTTGGGTGCACATTCCTTGCAGCAGGAAATGAGCTAGGTAAGTGTACAGTGTTGTATAGAAGGCATTTGTATTGAGGAGTGTGAGAGCAACACAGGCTGATAAAGACTCCTGTTGGAGCTGTGTCTCCTCTCTCCGACATGTCCTTTTCCCACTAGGACCTCGAATAAACCGTATGTTTGTTTCTTGCAGAGCCCTGGCAGCGCCAGCTCCATACAGCAGAGCAGCCGGGACACCAAGATGGCCGCTGATGCACTGGTGCAGCCCTGCCAAATGGACCGCAGTGGCAGCTTCTTTAAGGTAGGACCCTAGTGCCACTGCAGGAATTTCTCTATGTACTCTGTTTGTCTGTCTGTCTATCTGTCAGCTCACAGTCTCAAATCAAATCAAAATCAAGTCAAATATATTGTCACGTCACATTAAACAGGTGTAAAGGTGAGTGAAAACCTTAGGTGCATCGTACCTCACAATATTGTGGGTGGGGAAAAGTTTTTGTGGGTGCTGTATGACTGTGCATAGGGGTTCCAGTAGTAAGTGCTGGGTGCAGAGTGTGATGGCACAGATGAGGTTCACAGTCCGCAAACTATTTTTTCATTCAGCAGCCTAATTGCTTGAGAATAAAAATGTCTCTGTATCTCCTTCCACTGGGCACCTATAAGAACAGGCAGTGGCTTGGGTGGGTGGAGTCCTTAATAATCCTCCTTGACTTCCTCAGACAGCGGCTGGTGTATAAATCCAGAAGGTTTGGCAGCTGAACCCAGATGATGCACAGGGCTGTATGCACCACCCTCTGCAGAGCTTTCCGCTCATGAGCAGTGCAGTTCCCGTACCAGGTGGTGATACAGCCCGTCAGAATACTCTCCACGGTGCAGGTATAGAACGTCCTAAGTGTGCAGGGGTTCATACCAAACCTCCTCAGCCGTCTGAAAGAGCTTCCTATTGAGAAGCATTCTTTTGTCTGCTGTTACTGCTGTGCTTCAATGCTGGGCCTTAAGCCAATGAGAATACTCTTCAAAGCCTGCCCTGTGAGTTCCTCCATCATACATGAATACGTGTGTGTTTAAACTCTGATCTACAATGAGCTTTGCACAATTACATAATTATTTGTTATGGTGAGCTGTCTACAGCAGACTTCATTTAAACTCCTCAGGTTGCGTCATGATTGATTAATAGCTTTTCCTCTAATGAACCGTGGTTAATAAACAAGCGCTTAACTCAACATGTTGGGTATGTGGACAGAATGTCTTATTTTAGGCTTCGGAGGAAACACCCTTCTGAGAATTTCTGGAATGCTGTTTAGTTCACAGATAACTCCTGTATCTCAAATATCATAAAGATATTTGACCATTGTTTACAAAACTCCTTAGCAGAACACAGATCTGTCTGACCAATGTAAACTACACAAAGACTCCAAGGCCACATTTACTGCAGCCCTCAATACATACCCTTTGTGATTTTGTACCAGACCAATGACGTAGTCTCTGATTTATGATGGAAGAGGTAATTTTACTCGCAGGCTTAAGTAGCTGGCTTGGCTTCAGTTAAACGTTTAGCTGCTGCCAAAGTCTTGAATAAATCAGTCCTGTACACTTGCAGATTTTTCCACGATTACTGTGGATTACTGGTAGGATTATGAGCATGAATGAACAACAGCTTTTATTGCCTCTTGTTTCCTGTTGTCAATTAATTGATGTGGAGCTGTAGACCTTTACTTTTAGCTTGGAGGGAATGCTGATGCTTTCCAAAGAAGCAGGATTTAGCTTCTCTTGTGGAAGATTGAAGTACCTTTCTACAAAAACTGTAATCAGTATAGAACCCTACATTATCAGGAAGTTCTTTTAAACTTTGGTACATTGGTACTAAGGTACTTCCCAGCCACCTATTTCAATAAGATCATGTGACTACGACAGGGGTTCCCAGTCCTGGTCCTGAAAGGCCCACTGCTCCACACATTTTTGTGGTTCCCCTGATTCGACACATCCACTTTGCCTCAGTAAGGACTAATGAATTAGTTGGATTAGGAGTGATGGGAGCAAGGAAAGCACTACAATGTGCAGGGTTGGGGACCACTGTTCTTATGGCACGGCTCCAAGGAAACCTTTTTGGGCACCAAAAGAGAGTAGTGAGTGTGTAGAGAGTAGTGTTGATTTTTGCTGAGACTTTTTCATGTGTCTGCTCAGTGTTAGTTCTGTGTCTGGCAGCAGTTGGCCTCACTAGCAGTGAGTTAGAAATACATAGTTTCCTAGCGTCTGGGCTGCTTTTTTTTTTTTTTTTTTTTTTTTTTTTTTTTTTTTTTTAAATGTCCACACAGCGAATGATTTAACCTTGGAGCTCATTAGAGTGAGCTACTGAGTACTGTCTGGAAGAGCACTCTGACCTTTTGAGAAGGTTGCAGTGCCAGTCACCAGCCAGCCAACTTCACAGGCATCAGACTTTCCTTAGAAATCCCAGAGCCGGCAAAAACACTCTCACTTTCTTTTCCTCCTCGGCAAACCTTTATTTTTCCAAAAATGTTAAAGTGCGGACAATGCTCAAGAGAATTCATTGGTACCGCTTCATCATGAATGTTTTATTCATTAAACTTTTTTTCCATCTTCTCATCCTGTCTCTCTGTCTGTCTCTCTTGTGCTTGCTCTCTCTCTCTCTCTCGCTCTCTCTCTCCCTGTCTGTCTGTGTACAAGTCTCTCCTCTCTTGCTAAAATCTGTTTGTTTTATTACTTGTAAGTGATAGCCTGTACTATTCTTTTCTCTTCAGCTGATGATATCCCAGAGGAAATGTGCTGTATTCTGGGTAAATGTGTCGGACACGACTTTTTCAGTTCCTTCTTAATAGTCTTTAGTTCTTAACTTCCATTTTTTTGGCACTCATGGATTACACAGTTTTCTTAGTGGCAGCTGATCTTCAGGAAGTATGTGGTTTGTCAGGAACTGTATTGCAAAACCTATTTGCCTTTATACCATCAAAGAAATAGAAATAGATCCAGCCCACCATATGTGCTAATATGGCATGAAGGTGCCCTAGAATGCATTTTTTTGTTTTGTATTTTTTTTTACCTCAGAATAAAAGATGCTGAATTTCCGTCTATTGTGGACTTTAATAATAAGTGCACTTCTCAGAATGACTGGTTTACAGCTCACTCAGAAGCCGCATAGCATAGCATAGCTTTGTTTTTAGCACTGTAGCAAGAACATTGCTTTTTTTTTTTGTTCTTCTGCGACTGGAAAAGCCATGGTCTGTTTTCCAATGACAATCTTCCAAAAGCAGCAGAGTCTGGCTGTGATACGCGTGGTCTCTTGTGTTACTGATGCACATCCTGGGGAAAAAGACTTCCTAAAACTTCTACAAGTATCAATAACCCCATATTCCAGCACAATAAGGCTGTCACGTTTTACTACGACAGACTTTCATTCATGAGTTAAGACAGTCTCAGGGTTTCATTTTTTTTATTTTATTTATGTTTTATGCAAAAATGTATTTTAATTGAAGAGACAACAGTGTTCAGGGTTCACCATATAACACTTCTATGTAGTGAACTCTCATTGTTTAACTATGCCAAGGGAAATGTAGTTCTCCATTCAAAATGCCCTTAGTGCAACAGTGACAAGTACAGCCAGGCTCTGCTCAGGCATGTTATTCCTAGTAGCCTGATTGATCTTTAATCTCTCAGGTCAGATATGCAGAGTTTTTAGTCTAATAAACTCTAATAACTGTTAAAGTTTATCAGATTTAGATTCTGATTTAGGAATCATTTAGGGATCATCAGTGCTGGTCCTGGGTGGTTGATGTCCAGCGCCAACCTTCCATGCTTTCCATGCTTTAACATGGTTGAGGTTACTAAACCTCATAATTACCTGGTGTGTTGAACTGATCAGAACGGTGCTGGAATCCAAAATGTGTGACCTCTGCTGTAGAATTTCACGAGAAATTATTGTAGATCCTTTTCATGGTGGTTGTTGGAGTTGAGGCAATGTGTGGACTGTACAAAAGCATGTGTTTTGCCATGCATTGAGCTGGGGTGCTTTTCTTGGCTGCGAGTTGCAGTTTGAGAGCTAGACACCCTAGCATGTAATTGTGGTTTGCTGACTAGGTCTGAGTTGAGGTTAGACAAATATCTACCCACTATAACTGAAGATTGCTGGCTCAGGAAAAGTGAAACACAAGAGAAAGACTGGCTAGCTTTCCACATGTTTGACAAATGCTTGAAAGATTTAGTTTTACATTTGGAACTTGAAAGTAATGTTTGTTTTTTGCTTTGCTGATTTGCGTTTTCTTATCGAATCCATGCAGAACTGAACACAGCAAGCATGCAGAAACATTGCCCTCTGCTGGTCATCAGAGGAAGCACTATTTCTCTAGTTTCTGTGACAACTGTGGCAATGACATTTGGTTATTAAAGTTTTTAAAGTCTTATTGTCTTATGACCAACATACAGACTATCTTAGCGAGTGAATGGTGTTTTGCAGCAATCAAAGGTTCTAACTATAGGCTGCCTCTTACTGGCAGACTACCCATTACATGGATTATGGATTATGTGTTATGCAGTATAATTAAGATTGTGAATCAGATATGAAAATCAGATATGAAATTAGATATGAAATCAATATATTGTGATTATTTTTACACTATTTTACAATAAATATGTTTTGTGTAGTTTTTTTCTTATCTTTGAGTGGAAAATACAATAGCTATTCAAAATGCTATACAAACTATGAGTACAAAGTATTTTTTTTTTTTTTTTACAGCATCTCTCGCACTGCACTAAATCCGACTAACAAGGGCTAATTCTCCCTCTTTGCAATGACTGCCATAACTAATCAGCGATTTGGAAGTACTGGCAGGATCCACAAAATGCTCTGAAAGTACCTATATAATGTATGTAATATTTTTATTGCCAACTTTCTGTGCATTTAAGTTGTGTGTTTTACTGCTGGGTCTCTCAGATTTTTTTTCAGGCAAGTGCGCTATGAGTGCGTCAGTGTCCTACTTGCTGTGTATCGTGTTTAAATACAAACTGCAGGAGTTCAGATGATTTTGTGTTAATGTGTCTCTGTTTATTGTTGAGGACATGCAGCGTAAGCACACGTTTGGAGTCTGTCTGTGTTTGTTTGGGAATGCCTCAATTGGAGTATGTCCGGCTCTGGAGCGCATGTGTTAGGTGTGTTTTTTTTTGGTTGTTGTTTTTTTTTTTTTTTTAGTGCCAAAGGGACGTCTGTGTACGTGCTTGAGGTGTGTTTTCGAGTATATGAGGGCTGCATCTGTTTCGTTTCAGCTCTTACATCACCTTAGCATGATCAGACAGCTCAAAACCACACATCTGTGTTACGATTAGTGTTACCACTCGAAACTCAAGGGAAGTTTGTAGATGACATAACTAATAAGGCATTTTAGTTAGTCCAGTATGTCTTGAGTGTCTCTTTGGTTTTGTTTCCTGTGAGTCTGGTGGTCAGTGAGCATAAAGGGAAGCAGCTCCTAACTGGGGTTCAGAAGGGTAGTGACTAATGCTTGGATCTGCAAAAATCATTCTTTTAGAACACACAGACACCTCTAATAAGTGAACTGTCACTTATCATATCTCTAATGCTATGCATCTTGGTGTTTCTCTTTATAGCTGATAGACACTTTCTCTACTGAGATCTCAGAGCTGAAGCAGGAGATGGTACAAACAGCTAGAGACCCTGACACGAAGATCCTACAAGGGTGAGTGCATTATTTTTTTCTCTGTCAGTTGTCTTACTATAATTTCTCTTAACTAGCTATGTTTGTACAGGACACTTGCCCTCAGCCTTGGGATATAGTGTTAACTGAATTGCCAAATGTCCTTGAGATTTTTATATGCAGTACAATATTTTACATACAATATAGACAATATCTGAATGATCTCTGTTGACCTGAAGTCCATTGACTAAGGGTTATAGTAGTGTGTTTTTCCATGGAAAGCAAAATGCCTGTTAAAATGAGCTGAATCTCCTGTGTATGTGTGTGTTGTAAGTTTGTGAAAGTTGCATATATCTGTAATTACTCTTTCCTGTTTTATTTCTAGTGTTGATCTTGTCTGCTGTTTTAGGCATAACACAGATAACTGTCTTCAGATAAATGTGTCCTTTTTGTTTCCTGTGGCAATACTTTCTGTTGGCCAGTAGGAGGAGCATTCCCCTGTTCATGTATAGTTGCTGGACATTTTAAGGAACACCTAGACTTTGTGAACATGATCTGTGCTTTGTTAGGCCTTTTGATTGATTTATTACACTTATTTAAATGAGAAATTCGGTATTAGTGCTTAGTTCAGTCAGGGACCATTGCCATCCCTCAGCTTCTCTCAGCCTAAATTAGTAATCATTTAAACTTCCTCAAGTTTGAAATGGTGTGTTGGAACATGCAGGCCTACGTTGATACTTTCTCGATCAATTTTACTGCCCAATCAGACTGGAAGAAGCATCACCAGTGCACTGTGCAGGGTTAAGTGAGCGTTTCGAGATCTGATCCTACAACAATATGGTTGCTGACCAACTTCTGTAACCACTAGGCTCCAAGCTATCTCACATGACAGAACAGTGCAGTGGTTAGAAAGCTGGGCTACACAGTTTCCCTAAGTTTCCACTGTTGGGCCCTTGACCCTTTCTCTTAACCCTCCTTGCTCATGTGCTTAAGCATGGGAATAAAGGCACCTTCACCCATCATACAGATGCTCATCGTTGAAGGGTGCTGTACACAAATGAAACCTCTAGATAGCCAAAGCAGTCTAAATTTTATTGTGCATTGTGAGCATCTTAACCTTAAATGTCAGTTAATGAATGAATATTCCATATTATTCGTCTGTGGTGTTTTGATTAATTAAGGCATTTGTCACAAAAAAATGTTTTTAATTATGTCAAGGGCCTACTAATATGTTTTATTATATTGGGTGGCATTTTGACAAAGTGTATAGTAAGAACATCATAATATAATTCAATGTATGGGCAAGTATTGGGACACCTGCTCTTTCCAAAACCAAGAGTGTAAAAAAAATTTAATAATAATAAGTTAATCCTTAAGTTAAGTAAAAAAATCCTTTTTTTGGTGGAAGTAACTGTTTCTACTGTCCAGGGAAAGCTCTCTACTAGATTTTGAGAGTATGATTACATTCAGTGACAAAAGAGTTAGTGAAGTCAGGATGTTTGATAATCCTCAACTCATCCCAAAAGTATTGAATGGAGCACCATGATTCCAGAGAACACAGTTCCACTGATCCACAGCTCCGGCTTCACACCTCTCTATCCAACACCTGACATTAGGAATGATGACAATAGGTTGAGGTTTATTTGCTCCAGAGAGTCCTAATCTATTGGCATTACTTCTCTACAGGGACTAGACAAGCTGTGTGGGTGCATTTGCACATTCGTGTCAGCAATGGGTACAACTGTGTCCACAAACTTTTGACAGTGTTTTTTTTTTGTTTGTTTGTTTGTTTTTTGCCATGCCATACAGTCCACGTCTCCTCACATTGGACATACCAAATTATATGACAACCATTGCATCATTTGTATTCTACATATGCGTTTCCCTTCCTCACTCTGCAGGCTGGAGGGTGAGGTGAGTGGCCTGTTCCTGCAGTCGTCCGTCTGCACTGGTGCTGTGGGGGTCCGCGACTCTGGCTATGACTCTCTGCGCCGGCGTATGAGTGTGCTGGATAGGTTGACACACACACACTCTGTCTGGCTTCTGCTTTCACTAAGTGATGATGACGCTGAACGCATTTTGCAGCCACAACCACCCGGGGTGAGGCTGCTGTATGCACGCACACACACACACACACATATATATATATATATATACACACACACACACACACACACACACACACACACACACACACACACACAATTTTGTCATGTCACTGTGTATATCATGCGTCTCAGTCTTTGACAGATGTTATCTCTGACCTTTGATTTAAATAACTTGTTTAGCAAGGATTATTTCTAGACTGCTGATTTTGTGGTACAGAACGTCATCTGTGCTGTTGCGTTGCTCAGCTTGACCTCAGTGACCTCATACTTAAATCGTGAATGCTTACAATTCTAATATTTTAACAGAATAATAATGATTAATAACATGATTTTGTTACCTTTATGAATCATGTAGACCTTCCTGGTGAGGAGGTCATCTAAGCTCCAGAAGAAGGTAATTTCCTTGCGTCTGGACAGTGACCCGCTGACTGTGAGGGACTTTCCCGTCAAAGAGAGCCAATACAGTAAGTGCCACCCAATTTCAGTGTACTATAGACATCTCTTTTCTTTTTTTCACTTCCCTCTGTCAGGTACTTTCTGGTCCTGTTGTACCAGCATGTTTCCTGAACTTTTATTCTATATTGATCCACTATCTCTGCCCAAGTGTAACAAGAGCAGTGACTCAGAGAGGGAGCTAAATTTGGCTGCATGGCTAAATGTCCTCGGACTCTGCTAGGTTTCTGTGATACTAAACGCATTTGTTTTCTCAGTCTTTCATTTTTTTTCTTGGCAAACATATTAAATAGACAGACTATTAAAAAAGCTAACATATCAAATAGCAAAATAAAAATTTTATCTAAACCCAGTTAGTGTGGTTTGGTGTTCTGTGTTTGTTGGAAATTCTGATAATTGGGAAAGATTTTTACAAGAAAATTTACTTTTCCACTGTATAAATAAATATATCATAGACAAGTGGTTATGTTAATAAGAGACATATCAAAATCAGTTGATTTTGCTAAACTGAAAAGTCAGCTTCCATGCACCCAGATACCCAGATATGCAGAATGTATATATTGATATGATAAAATCAGCTACAAAACTATGGGTCAGCGATTATATTTATTTACTTTCTTGTGGCCATGAAACCCTTCACACTCATTTCTCAGATAAATGCAAGTAATGTACCTAGCCCTAGCTAAGTTGCTACAATTGCAACACACAATTGTTGTGTGTTTTTCTGTGTTCTATAAACAGTACACATAACTGAAGAGAGATTTAGCTATAGACCCCTGCAGTAGCTATAATGGAAAAAGAGTGAGAACGGATGAGGAAGAAACCTTGAATATGACATGAATGCTTTCCTGCACTTCCTGACTGTTTTCCACACCAGATGTTGGAGCCGAGAGGACATTACTTTTTGTAAAGGTGTGTGTGTGTGTGTGTGTGTGTGTGTGTGTGTGTGTGTGTGTGTGTGTGTGTGTGTGTGTGCATTCAGCAATCGCTAGACAGGAAGCATATCATCCAATGTGAAATTAGATTTTTAGACTGTTGTTTGTTAGTTGCTATATCTCCTATTAGAAAGGCAAAGAAGGATGAAGTTAGTAATGGCATTTCCAAAAGCATCTGTTTTGCATTAACCCGTTTTACAGTTTTCCCTCTCCCTCGCCTTCTCTCTCTCTCCCTCTCCCTCCCTCTTTATTTGGGTCACATCCCTTTAACAGTGGGTGGGAGGGACCTCCCTGCAAAAGAAGTCTGAATGTATACACTGCACTCTGTGTACGTGGACGTTCACAGTGTAGGAAATGTAAAAGTGATTCTAGTTTGTGTTACTATTGCATACAGTGTATAAAGTGCTGTTGTTGGTTTGTGTGTGTATGTATTTCAGCCTTCTCCCTGGAGGGCTCGGGGATCAGTTTTGCAGACCTCTTTCGTCTCGTGGCCTTCTGCTGCATAAGCAGGTAAGGGGATCTCTTTCACAAAATAGATCTTCTCAAAAGGGAAATGGAGTTTAATGCATGATGACCAAGCTGGAATGCCAAAAGACTGAGTACAGTTTTTCTTTTTAATAAAATGTTTTGGGGGGGGGGGGGAACTAACAAATAATGAAACTACATTAATGCAGTAAGATGACATTATGTGCTGACATTCAGTCAGGTCTTCTTACTATAGCAGACTCTGGTTATGACTGGAATGACGCCCTACGCCCTCCTTAGTTCAGCGCTATAAACTTTTTTTAGTGTACTAAATACTGGTAAAAACACATAAATTGATAAATCAATTCAGGCTTTTTCTAATAATAAACATAAGTTGCCACTTGCATAAAGCAACCACTTTTCATTGATTAAGCCAGACAAAAGTAATCCATTTACAGAATAAGTTAATTTTACCATGGCATGATTGATGAGATGTTGCACACAAAACTCAGTTATTTAGATGATGACAATGTGTCCGCTATTTGCAGACTTGAATAGGCAACGTGAACTTGATCAGTCACTGCTGTCTTTAAACTAGGCCAAGCACCAAGAACCAAGCTGACCAGATGACACTCTGCCAGTGTGATGCTACAACTTTTATGATTAGATAATATTTGCCCCTGTATTTTTTCACAAATACATAAAGGATCAGATTGTCTCCTGCTTTGTCATGCATGGCACTGCATCTCCTAAAGCAGCTTAAAGTGGTTTGGTGTAAAAACATTCATGAAAATCATTTGTGTGGGATAGACAGTCGGTGTATCTCCTGTTAGAATGAGACTAATGCGTAATGTAACAGTCTAGAGTGTAATATAAAACTTCTTTTGACATGTGTATGTGGTTAAATTGTCATCTGTGTGGGACAATACTCAAACAGGTGATAGTCTGTGCTTCCTTCAGAAATTTCCAATTTAAGCAAAAATATTTCTTGACATTTTAAGTGAGTGTATGCATAGCACACAAAGTGCACTATATCAGCTGTAATATATTATTCTGTTTTATTAAGCAATTCTTTTCCTTTGCCCAGTGTTATTCATATACATTTGTCATTTATATATGTGTACTTTTTAACATGTTTTCATGTCTGAAAGCACAGAGCAGTTGTTAGTTTGAAACCATTCACTGATTTGCTCCAGTCAAACAAAGCTACAAAGCAAGTAAGCAAGTAAAACGCAGGAGAGAGGTTAATGTATGACTGTAAAAAAAAGAAGTGGCCTGTGTGATCCTGTGCTATTTCCTTTCCTCATTGTGTGTCTAGTGTACTGCAAAGGCTCTTTTTGTAATGTTGTGCTGAGGCCAGAACTGCAGTCTCTTTGCTTCTGCCAAAGCGGCGTATTTGTCAGTGCCACGTAATGGAGTCTGTGGGTAAACACAACCCTCTGTCTGCTTGCCTCACCCACATGCTGAGATTTGCAGCTGCAGCACTAGACACCATTAAACAACTGACTCTTTTTCTTTGTTCCTGAATGTTTATTTCTGTGATTCTGAGTCCTTTAAAGGGATCTGAAGGTTTTAGTGCTGGTTCTCTTTACTATACTTGTGCTTCTTCTCCGTAGGGACGTTCTTCCTTTCACGCTGAAGCTTCCCGAGGCAATCTCTGCTGCAAAGACTCCTTCGGATCTAGAGGAGGTTGCCAAGTTAGGAATAGGTAAGGAGCCTATGCAACTTTTCTTTGGCTGCTTGTTTGTTGTTTACAGTGCTGTGGCATTGACCTACACATAGATTGTATTTCTTCAAATGATTGCGTGACAAGTGAAATGGACTACAGCAGAACTTAGTTGCACATTACGTGGAGAAGCCTCAAGGAGTTATTGAGCATAGTCTTAATGTGCTTTGGCCTGGGGGCAGTGGAGATTGTGACTGAGTCACTGACAGTTAAACCAGAATTCATGTCTTAAACAGAATGATTTACTTGTGTCTGACTAAGGAAGGCTGGTGTTTGTGAAGCTTTTAATTGCTGTGAGTCAATTCAATTCAATTTACAACAGTCCTGTTGTAAATCTAGCCTGGAATAGCATGTGTGCACACAGTGATGTAATATTCTTACCTGTATGTTTCTTCCTGTGGGGTAGTAGTGCTTAAGTAATTTGTGTATGAAAGCCTACTTTAAAGTTCCTCAATTAAATATAGACTATATGTCCAAATGTTTGTGGACACCCCTTCTAATGAATGCATTCAGCTACTTTAAGTTGTACCCATTGCTGTCACAGATATGCAAATGCACACACAGCTTGTCTAGTCCCTGTAGAGAAATATTGGCAGTAGAATAGGACTCTCTGGAGCAGATAAACCTGAATCTGTTGTCCCATGCCCAACACTAGACGTGGGCTAGAGGGGTATAAAGTCCCCCAGCATCAAGCTGTGGACCAGAGCAACTGTGTTCTCTGGAATGGTGGTGCTTCATCAAGTACTTCTGGGATGAGTTGGGGAGTTTGGGATGAGGTGTGGTGGCGATAATCCAACATCCTGACTTAATAAAATAAGCAGGTGCCCCAATACTTTTGTCAGTATAGTGCAGCTTTCTTAAAAATTAGTACTTTTTAAAGAAAATGTTGGATCTTTATTGGTCAGTGGTCAAGATTTCAATATCAGTGATTACCAATAAATTACCATCACTTATTAACATCACTTTGAGTCACAGTTTGTATTATTATTATTATTATTATCATTATTATTATTATTATATTCATGGAGATTCTGTTGTTCTCATGCGAATAATATAGAATTGAAGAATGCTGGAGTGTCGATATTTTTTTTTTTTATTTATTATTATTTTTTTTTTTCCTCTCCCAATTAATCAATGAATCGGATAAAAAAACACATTTCCATGTCTTTATGTAAAAATAGAACATTGAATATCAGAGCAAATAAGTGTGGACAAAAATTCAAAAATAATAGATTAAATTATTAAATTAAATCAAATTTATTCATAAATGAAAAGAAAAATGAAATAATAAAGAAAAATACATGCATTGCTGATGCAAACACTGCACTGTATTGGAGTAAGGAGTGAGACAGGATGAATTGCCTTTAGTTTGTATGTTGTGTCTTCACTCCTACGTAAAACATTTTAATTTAAAAATTATTAATTACCACCATTGTGTACCAGTTACATGTTTTTATAAAGCAGGTTTAAACACTTTAGCGAATTAAACTGATAACAAAAAGGTAACACACACACACACAGAGACACACACTCTATCAATGTCATTGTCCAGTTAAAAGGCAAAAAACAGCATGAGCCGTGCTGTGCAGGTTCGCATAGTGTGAGTGCGCCGTTACATTTCTTAACTTCAAAACGGAACAAACTCGGGATATTGTAGTGACTGTTCTCTCACACCTTTAAGGATTTAAGCCTAACCTTCCTCTTTGCATCGGTCACGTTTCATTTTTTTTTTGGAATGTATTTACTTTTTGATGTTAAACTAATTTTGAAGATTACGCCTCCGCTCCGGCTCGCTCTGTTCAACTTGCTTTGTTTTTTATTTTTTCCAGCGTAGACGTAGCGCCGCAGGTGACGTAAGTGTATTTGACAAGGCCAGTAATACATAAATCGTGCAATAATGACAATAATGATAATGACATTCATTGCCAACACTTTTAATAATCGATTACTATAGATTTTATTGATTCGTTGTTGCAGCCCTACCTTCAAAAAGATTAGATAATCCTTTATTAGTCCCACAGTGGGGAAATTCACAATATAAGAATATATGATGCTTCTACAGTTATATCTTATACGATGCAGGCTGACTTCTAAAGTGTTTTGATATGTTTACTGTATGTACAAGCTGATGAACACGCTAATTATCTTAAATGAACAACTTCCTTCCTGCATTGTGGTTCCAAAACTCATCCAAGTGTATTAGCCAGGTCGTTTGTTCTGAAGGCAGAGCCATATGGAGACTGTGAGCTGAGACAGTGCTGCTGTGTGTGTGCAGCTGAACACACGTCACTGTCCCAGCTGCTCACGTCTGCTGACGTGTAGAATGAAATGCGCCGCTCATATGGGCGGCATATGCTGATGTCAGTTAATATTTGTTACCTATGGCTCTGGGCTATCAGGTGGGATACAGTCAGTGTATCTCCTGTTAGAATGAGACTAATGCGTAATGTAACAGTCTAGAGTGTAACATAACACTTGATTTGACGTGTGTATGTGGTTTATGATGTGTCATCTGACTAATGACAATGAACTGGGGTTTGTTATTCAGCTCTTTAGCACCTGTTATTTTACTTGTGTGAAGGTCTGGAAAGAGCTTTAGTTAAAATAATAAATGTAAAATGTAATATGTAATAACTGTATTTCTTCTAGTAATAAATGTTATACTTTAGGGTGGACTGCAGAAGAGTTCTGCTATTTTTCCATTAATGAAAGTATAATAATTCTGCTTGCATCTTTTATTCTAGTAATAAATGTAGTTATTCAGTTTGGACTGCAAGGATTTTTTTTCCTCTATAAATTAATGAATTTAGAATAATTCTGCCCCCACCCCTTTATTTATGCTTATAATAAATGAAGTATCCCTTTGTCCTGCAAAGGAATTTATTTGCTTAACATAAAAAATGGGTGAAGAATAATTCCATCCCAATTCTAACCTCCCACTCCATAACAGACAGCCACACGTCATACCAAAGCAAGGTCTCAGCACTTTTTAGGAGGATTTTCAGAAAGGTCTCCAGTGATACATTGTTCACATCTGTCGTGTAATGAAGGCCTGTGGAATTCAAGCCAACAGAGCACGGCTCCCAGCAGGGCAGGGCATGGAAATTCCACACCAGGATAACTTCCCAAATCAGCCCCACCTAGAGGATACAATGAATTTCAGACGTGGGACCCTGGTGGTCATATTTCAGTTGGCTGACTGCTCTGATTGGGACAAACCAGGGTGAACTAAGGACACAAAAAGAAAAAGCTGAGAAAAGAGAGTGAGAATATGGCTGTGGGTGGGAGAAAGAGGGTTGGAAAAACAGATATGGTGTGTGAGGGTCATCTGAGGGGTATTATTACCTCAACATTGTGTGAAAGTGAATGAAACAGTTTGATTGTGAGTTCAGGTGTATAAAACACCCACACTTCTTTCTCAGATATTTAACTTCTCAGGAACTGGTGTGACCCAGCCTGTCTTACTCATTGCTTCATTGCAGTGACTGGAAAACCAGATGATCAAAAATAGCAAAGAAGGTCATGATCCTTGCTCTCTGTAAACAGTATCTTTTCAAAATATTTCTTAGCTGTTGGTTTTGCTGGTGACAAAATCTGGCCTCCGTGGTAGTTCAACCCAGTAAAGGAAAACAGAAGAAAGTAAAGTGAGTGGAAAGTATTTGAAGGGGCGGCCTTCAGAATGAATATTTGAGAGAGAAAATGAGGAAACAGAAAGCTACAGTGCCTGTGCTCCTCCCACCCACTTATTAGCATACTCGACTCACGCCATTCAGTGGGTGTGGGCGTGTTTGTGAATGTGTGTCACTGTCACCACTCGACTCAGTTGCAGTATTGGAAGTTTCAGCCACACACATCTGAGGTGTTCTTAGTTTGGCTTTTGGAAACAAATACAGGCAAGAGGATTTTCAAGAAGAGTGTGGGCTATAACTTTAAACTCTGGTGAGTTTTTGGACTTGATAATTACTGCCTTTGGGGTTGATTTATCCTTTGACCCAGCTGTGATTGCTGTATTGCTTTGAGATTTTCAGAGGTTTTCTGTTGGGCAATTGCAGCCTTCATGTGTTCATCTGTTGCATTATGTGACTCATTATTACTGTTTTTTTGTCTTCAGTGTTCTTAAAGCTTTCATAAGACAAACGTATGATATGATAAAACAAAAATGTTTTAACAGATAATTAAATGCATTTGTGTTTCTGTGTTTATGTGGGTTGTTTTTTTTTTTGTTTTTTTGTTTTTTTTTGGCGCCCTAACGTACCTTAAATTGCTAAACTTTTTCTATGGTCTACAGGGTTCTGGAACTCAGACTTGTGCCATAAGAAGAAGAGCTCTTTGTCTGCTGAATTGTCTCCAGACAATACAGAGCAGAGACTGAAGCAGGAGACACCGAAGACATCCCCTAAAGACGAGGTACCACCCATCCTGCGTACTCGCAGCCCGTCCCAGCTGGAGTGCAGCCAGTCTAACGGGGCGTTGTGCTTCATTAATCCTCTCTTCCTAAAGACACACCGTTCTGACACAGCTCAAACATCATCTGCCGCCGATGACGAGAGCCCCCTTCCACAAAGCCCCAGCTCCTTTCCGCCTGACACAAGCAGTACTAGCCCTCAAAACGGTGCCAGTGTCCTTTGCCGTGCTGCTAGCACATCCCGTTCCCCGCCGCCACGTCCTCCGCCGCCCAGGACCATCCCACGCCGGCCAGCTCTCCCTCGCAAGCAGAACAGCATGCCCAGCACAGCCGTGAGCTGGATCAAAACACCCCAGGAGAAGTGCGGCTTGCTGGGACGTCTGGGCTCCACCTTCGGCTCCTTCTCACCCTCATCTTCACCCCCCAAAAAGATCAGCTCGCCTATTCCGACACCCTCATCCCGTAATAAAAGACCCCCCAACCTTCCTGACGCAGAGGGCCATCGCTGCCACTTGGCACTGGAGGACCAGACAATTGAGGAGGCTGTGTCACTCAGTCTTGCAAAGTTGTCCCTAAGAAACACAGCACTGGTGGAGGGCAGTGGCAGTCCCGCCGGACGGGAGCGCCTCAGTGACATAAGCATCTCCTCTACGTCCTCCGATTCTCTGGACTTTACTCACACCTTCTCACTACCAGCAGCTGGCACAAGCCCCTCTAGGACCAGCCGGGCTGTGGGTTACAGCAGCCCGGAGGAAGAGGAAGAGGAGGAAGAGGAAGACTTCGGCGTAAGCGTGGAGAGTGACCATGAGATCAGTATGGAACCGCCTTATAAATCCAAGAAGCGGCATAGTGCTGGTGCCTTCGTGCTGCAGCGGGCACTGAAGGGCCACTTCCGTAAGGTCAGTGGTGTCTTCAACTCTCTCATGACCCCTGAGAAGAGGGCCATCCGGAGAATCTCGGAACAGTCACGGGACAAAGGCACTTACTTCGGCTGCCTGGTGCAGGACTATGTGAGCTTCTTGCAGGAGAACCGTGGCTGCCACACCTCAGGACTGGACTTGCTGCAGACTCTTAGGCAGTTCATGACTCAGATGAAGTCCTACTTGCTGCAGAGCTCTGAGCTTGACCCGCCAATCGAGTCCCTCATCCCTGAAGACCAGATTGGTAAGAGAAGTCTCCTCGCAAAATGCTTACCCTGTAAAGATAAAAATCTGCACTTATTAATGCCCAATGAATTCAACTTTAAATGCTCCTTGTCTGAAGCTTTTTCAGAAATTTGTCTACACAATCTTGTTTTTTGCATTATTCAGTGCAGATTTTTAAATAATAGACTTTGCACCCCTGAAAAGATTTATCAAATCTATTCTGACTCTCTACTCTCTCACTACTTGACATATTAAATGCCAGTTGTAATAAGCACTACAATTGGAGTAAATTAAGTGTTCAGTTGGTTCATGGTTCATGGTTATTATCTTAAGTTGGCTTCTCCTACTTCCTGTATCTGATGCAAATCGTGATAAATATACTTATAATTGAAAAGAAAATGTCTGTCTAAGCAGTTGATCTAATCTTTGGTTAGGCATATAATTAGATACATGTATTAGTAGAATAAATGCTGCTCTGGTTTTGTTTAAGGAGTGGCAGCTTCCTCTTGACATAGTAGCGCAGGAGCTTATCACAATGTAGTAAAAGCAACAAAAAAAAGAAACTATTGTATTTATACTGTGACTACCAACACATAGTACTAGCACATCAGATAACCAAATGCAGCAGCTGGGGAGTATTCATTAGTTTGGAATGTCTCTACTAACTGGTGTCCGATTACTCAACTTTCAGTCAGTTTGTGTGCTCCTAAAGCAGAGTCCCTTTAGGATCACGTGTGTTATTCTTTGCTTGCTGGCTTCGGTGTTCTATTAGTGTGACTGAATATACATACAGACATAGTGCTGAAAGGCAGGCAGGTACGTACATGTGCACGCAGACAACCATTTGCTTTTCTTTTGTATGACCTGCTGTACCATTCGGTATCAGTGTGAGTGTAAACAGAAGCTCTGAACAAAACTGTAGTCCAGTCATGAATGCCTGTGCTGGGTGAGTGGGTAGCTTAAGAGCTTTTGGGAAAACTTTTACAATCCGAGGATTGTTTTTGATTAAGCTTGTTTTGGTTCTTCAGGAACTCAATCCAATCCAGGCTCCTTTCTTTCCGCATGTAAACACTGTTCATTTGTCTCCTCTAAGCTCAGATGAATGGATTTCACTCCAGATGTTCCTCTGCTGGCTTCCAGCCAAGTAGGCTAGTTTCTCCTGAGCTTTGAGCTTTCCTCCAATCCCGACCAGGGGTTTCGAGGCAGCCCCTCTTGCTTGTTGATGCCAAACTGCGAGTGAGCGAGTGGGTGGACGTAAGATGAGAATGTAGCAAGAGGGGGAAAAACAGGCACTTGTTTTCAGTTTTACCTCATTGCACTCTGTGTTTTCCCCCCTTGGCCGAAACTCGACTGTTTGTGTGTGCAGAAAATGTTTTTGTTTGTATTTATGAATTTTTGTGTAGGGTACATATTTCACGCACAGCAGATCTAGACTAAGCATAATTGTTGGCAGAGAGGCCAAAGGAGAAAATAAGAATTTTAAGTTCCACTATAGATTAAAGAGGATCACATATAAACAAAGAGCAGCTGACACTTTAGATAAGGCTGTCTCCCTTCAGAGAGCTATTTTTAAGTTGGAAGAGGTTGTCATACATTCTTCCTTATCAAACTCCCTTTTTGCTGCTGACAGTTCTCAAAATGCCTCAGCAATCATTGGTTCAAGGACCTGATTTCTTTGTCTTCCTGACAGTTTTCAAAATATGAGTACTTTCCTAAAATGTAGAACTAGGAATGGAAACTGGATGTAGAGGAAACCTAAATAAGTTCTATAGGATTTAGGTGTTTCTCAGAGAACTGGAGAAGTGAAAATACACTGTAGGGAGTTTTTTTTTTTCCTTTGTCTATGCGTTGGAGAGTGACGCAATTTGTGGCCGTATCTCACTAAGATGGCATGAAGTGTGTTTGCTGTGTGGGAGGCATCAGTGGATTCACTTCTTTTCTGCATAAGCCTGTGGCTTGTTTTCCTGGTCTGTACTGTAGAGAAGTGGGAGGAAGGGTGGTTGTTGTGGGGAAAGGGATGTTTGCATGCAGTTGAAGGCAGCCTTCCAGACTGAGCCTGGCCTTGATGGCTCCTCCTGATCTGTTTTCTTTTTTGGTGAGCCATGGCTCCTCTTTGTCTCTGGGCTATCAGTCTTCGTCCTTTTGCGACAAGGACTTACTTATCTGCTCACCGACACTGTAGTTAAAGAGACATGGCTTTTTGTGGAGGATTTAGACAAGCTTGTAAACATATTTCTTTTACTGAGCCCAGTTGTGTTCAGGGAAATGAATTGTGTGGTTCCTTAGGTGTCTAAAGATGTTTGTAAACACACAGATGTTAACTTTACCTTGTTAAAGAAATGCCTGGAATATGAGGAAGATGAGCCTCGTTCCATGTGTATAGAGTAGCTCCCTTGCTGCTTGTCACTTGTTTAACCTTTGGGTCTCACAAACATACAACATTTTGTATGTTTTCATAAATTGCTTGAAAAAAGCCCCAACCTGGCTTTATGTAGCTGATCTGTGTGTGTTAAGCCAACAGAGAGCGCATTCACAGTGCTAGCCTGAGGACAGGCGGAGCACAAACATAGAGAATCACAAACACGTTCTGAGCTCTCCGAGTTACAATAACTCAACGCTGTTCCTCTTATTATGTTAAGGCCAATCTTGTAAATATCTGATGTCAAATGTTAAAGTTGTTCAGCACTGACCATTTTGATCAGAGGCCCAAGTCTTTTGAAATGTAGATCATAGCTGGTTTAAAAATGCTACCATATCTTCATGAAGATTACATGCGTTCATAATTTGCCTGCAGGTACTTCTGTGGAATACAGACACTTTTTCTTATAAATCCTTAGGAAAAATTACAAAATCTATTAATCAGATTTTGTGCACTACGCTAGAACTAGTCCAACATGTCTTTTTCTGGAAAGCTGTCGTCAATCAGCAGGTTGGGCAATGCTCTCTTGTTGCTGGAATTACTTCGGAAAACATGCAGTAGATTTAACTGATATTGCCCCACCCAAACATACCGGTTGCCTGTGGACGCGAAGACCTGAAAAAAAAGAGAAACGATTAATGATCGGAAAGTTCTATCATGTTTATACATGTAATCCATCATGTCTGCCTTTGAGTAAACACGCGAAAGGAACCAAGGTGTTGTAGTCGTCTTTAGTTATAGACCCTTTCCATTTCTATGTAAAGTATAATATAAAAATAGCCTTGCTTATTCAATGGTTTAACAGTTTGTTGAAGTTCTGAATCAGTGATACTCGAATAGCTTTCCTCATTTGTAGATGGATATGACTAGAATAGTGCGTATAGAGTTTCTCATTAAGAACCAGTGGAAGCAGTTTTAGCTTTAAACTACCAAGAAATGTAGCCAATGGTACGCCATCTCTATGCATGGCATCTAGTGCCTATTTATTATTAGACTTTTCCATTTACTGCTTTAGTTAATGGCAGTGATTATTACTCTTCTTTCATTTCAGTTGTTAATGCAGTTTCTTTCTTAATCGCTTTCATTTTACTGCATATTTACCAGCTGCTCTTGGTTTACTCTGGAAAGACACTCACATCACACCAATTACATCAGCAAGTTTTGCACTCAGCGGGGAAGGAGTCTGAGGAAGAGGGGCCAAAGAAAGGGAGACCGAAAGCAAAGCAGTGTGCAAATGGAGCTCATGTGTCTGATGACAAGCAATTTAAGAAGAAGGCATCACTTCCCTTCAATTCTTATGCTGACAAGAGCACATTTTGCTTTGCAGTCAGCATTCTTTAACCACTTGTGTGGACAAAGTTACACATGAAGTTCTTTTCCGAGGGCCATATGATTTTATTTCCAGTACTTGGGTACTCCCTCCTTTTTATACTTGATGTTGCAGTTTAGTCATGAGCTTTGAGCCAGGTTTGCACAATCCTTGTCACAAGGTAAAGCTTAGATTAGTTTATTGGAGTCATTTGAATGTACACCTGGTGTATATACTTGCTAGGCTGGTGTATGGAGAACAGACTCTTCAACTTGGTGTTTTGGAGAACTATAGAACTGTGGAAATATTAAGAGCAGGTATTCCCCTTTCTGAAGAGGAAATGGAAATATCACCTCTGTGGGCTCACAGTCATTTCTGTCTGTAACTCTTCTAAATACAGCTCTTGGCTCTCAATTTAACACTGAAAAAAGGTGTTCTGTTTAATTTGATTCATTTGCATCACATTCATATGATGTTTGGTATGTGTTCGTTCCACTGACTAATTCTGCTCCCTGCATATGCATAGAATTGGGTCTAAATGATTTGATTATGCAACTACACAGTGCTTTGCTGATCACAGTCCCATCATCTTACCAATTCTTTCCCCCTTTTTCTTCAGATCAGGTACTGGAGAAGGCCATGCATAAATGTATACTAAAGCCTCTGAAGCCTGTGGTGGAGGCAGCTCTGCACGACTTCCAGGTGAGCAGTGGCGCCTGGCAGCAGCTAAAGGAGAACCTGGCGCTGGCCAAAATGAGGCAGCCAGCAGAGATGGGTGTGGACGGAGCCATGCCTCCGGACCCTGTGGCCATAGAAAAGATTCGACACAAGTTCCACAACATGAGCAAGATGTACTCACCTGAGAAGAAGGTGTCACTCCTACTGCGTGTGTGCAAGCTCATTTACACCATCATGGAAGACAATTCAGGTATGAAAGGGTGCCTTGAAATTTGTTTGTAATAAAATAAAGGAGTTTTGGAGCAATGGCTTAGAAGAACCCATCAGTGGATGGTTTCGTAAATCAGATGGGCAAGTGTAATGAATCCTTATAAAAGTTAATTCCTAGAATTGTACATTCAGCCCAGGTACATCTAACCATTATTGCATCTTCTGACCTCTGTGTCTCTCTGTGTATGTAATTCTAGGGAGAATGTATGGAGCGGACGACTTCTTACCCATGCTGACCTATGTGTTGGCTCAGTGTGACATGCCTCAACTGGACACAGAGATTCAGTACATGATGGAGTTACTAGACCCTTCCCTACTGCATGGAGAAGGTAACTGGCCTACCATATCATCTACCTACTCCACCTAATTCTAGATGCAACATCAGATAGAAGAACATACAGCTAGTTCTTCCTAGCCAGCTGTTTAACAGCTTGTTGAAGTTTTACATCTGTGATGCTCTAGCAGCTCTTCTCCCCTCTTTGTGTGTAGGTGGATACTACTTGACTAGTGCATATGGAGCCATGTCTCTCATTAAGAACTTTCAGGAGGAGCAGGCGGCAAGGGTGCTGAGCTCAGAAACCCGCAACACCCTCCACCAGTGGCACCGAAGGCGCACAGCTCAGCGCACCACACCGTCTGTGGATGACTTCCAGGTGAGCTTCTCACTGTGCAATGTGTTATGTTCATGTTCCTTCAGTATGGGTCAAGGTGTGTTAGACCAAGTGGAAGGTCCTCTACTTTTAAAATTTGAGAATCACTATTTAAGACTTTCTATCTATTTGAACAGCGCTTTTTAAGTCTGATGTGTGAAAGTATGTTACAGGTAAATGTGAAAGATTTAGTGCCACAGTTCCACCCTTGTTTGAACTAGCCAATTTCCTTTAAATATGGACGTGTATGGAAGCTGCTTCTGTTTCCGTTGTTTACCATAAGCAACATCCCAGGAAAAACATGAAAAATACACTCCTGTCATATCTTCCACTCTTGAGTCATGGTCAAACAAAAGAACTACCACAGAAAGGCTAGACTTTACTGGCAACAGTGCAATCTGACTTTTCTGGTTTAGAACCACCACTCAAAACCGAAAGGAAAGAGCAACTACTGCACACGTTCCAGTAATAGGAAACCATATCCTTTCACAATACTATAAAATGTTGTTTTTTCACGTTAGCAGGTTATTTCACAAAGACAATAGCATTTTAACAAAGCTTGTAGCCAGATAATTAAATTAGGTATTAACATATTAAACACGTTGTATTTGTATTGTATTTTAAAGATGTAGGTCAAAATCACAAGCGTAAAAGTTCAGAATGTCACATTATTTACATTACCAACCTACATTGTGTGACTTTATTACACGCCAAAGTAGAAATCTCAAAACAGTATTAGTATTTAACATTGTATTCAACCTCAAATTCAGTTATTTGTGTTGACTCTTAGAATCAAATGTAACAACCACCTGTTACTTAACTTTGCCAAAAAAAAAATCTAGTCTAAGTATATCACTGTTGTAGCAGTCTTCTCTAGTAAGTCTAAAAATGAGAAAATTAGTAAAGATTTGTAGTTTTTTTTTTTTTTTTTTTTAAAAACCTCCCTGTGTGCCTCAGAAGGAGACACAAGCGTCCATGCTGCTGCCAGAGCTCCATTATTCGCCCTTTCACTTCCTGTTTCCACACGGAACACAGTGTGTCCTCTGCTGTGATTGTTGTGGGACTTCTTGTTCGTGCATGGTTCCCCAAGAGTTTCCTCTCAGACTCTCATTGGCTGTTTCTCGTCACTGTTGTTAGGTTTTGTCATTCATCACTCAGTACACTGGGAATGCGGTGTGCCTGAGCTGCTTATAAACTCTAAACTGCGGTCCTGATGGACATGGTCAGCTTTTCATCTTCAGTCTGTGGGAGGCTGTCACATATCCAGAACAATTGGGTCTTATATTATGTAGTGTATGGAGAGAACGTTTTTTTTGTTTGTTTTTTTTGTCCAGTCATGGAAATTGCTCCTGGAAATTGCTAAAAAAAAATAACCACAATACTAGGTGTTGAATATTACATCCAGTAACCATGTGTCTAAAACCATGCTAATTTGTGAGCATATTGACGTGTATGGAAGTCATGGTAAATGTTCTGGAAAAGTCCTGAAAAATGTTTTTCTAAAAAGAATAGGTGCCCTAAAAAAACACTCACAAAAAGTTCACAAAAAGCTGAATTACGTTTTCATAAAGTATTATGTTAAAAACTGAGTGTTTTAAAGAATCACTTAAAATGCTAGCGGAGAGATTTATGGGAAATGAGGCCCTAACCTAATTCTTTCTCATTGTTTGTTTGTAGAACTACTTAAGAGTTGCGCTGCAGGAACCAGGCAGCGGCTGCACTGCCAAAACGCTGCAGGTGCGGCCATACGCAACCACAGAGGAGGTGTGTCAGATATGTGCTGAAAAGTTTAAAGTCTCTGACCCGAACAACCATGCCTTGTTCCTGCTGACGGAGGAGACCACGCAGCAGCTGGCCCCGGACACACACCCACAAAAGATCAAAGCAGAGTTGCACAGTCGCCCCCAGACGCAGCATTTTTACTTTGTCTATCGCCGCATCCAAAACCTCAACCTCACTGTCCCTACAGATCAACTCAACGGCAACTCTGTGCCTAACTGTGCCTGAAGCCTTCCGGAAGCTGCCGGCTATCCACTGCCTCTCCTTTTTAAATACTGCATGTCTTTCCACAACAACGCACAGCTACTGTGTTGTTTTTGAAACGTTTGCATCAAAAGGAAACGGAAAATGTCGCTGGGCTGGGAGAAAAGGGGGAAGGAAGGACGTGTCTGACAGATGCAGCATTTTCTCCTCTGATTTGTTGTGGCTATTTCTGAATCGTTTTTTTGGGAAGTGGCACGCGACATGACATGTGAGGGTAAACATGTTTGTTTATGCTACAATGAGTAGCATAGTTAAGTAGTTAAGTCTTAAAGAGGTTTACTGGTCAGGTGCAGGATGAATAAGGGTGCTCATGGTGGTTCCAGGCCTTATCAGTATCTTTTCGTCTAGGAAGACTTTCTGGGCATTGCACTTTCTATACTGCAGGAGGCTTCCTCTCGTATTCAGTAGTGCCTTTAAACTATGCTGAGAAATACTGCAGTTCTTCATACGACTGCTCTTCCTTTAAGAGCAAGACCTATACTGTGCATGTATTAAATGGCCTGCTCATACTCAAAGGAGGATGGTTTGAGGATGCTGCTTACCTCACCATCTGGGCATGTTCAGTAAGGCAAGCAGTGCCTTTACCATGGACATACATAAATGGATATTCATATCCAATCTATAGTTCAATATTTTTTTTATATATGTAGTGAAAATGTATTTCATAACATGTTTTTTAGCAGTTGCTGGTAAACTGCTTTCTTTTTTTATATCTAAAGTTATTAGTATAATATTGCATGTGTTTATTTGTTGGTAAGAAAATAACAAATTGAGAACCAGGCATTCTTGCCAGTGATATTTCATCCTATGCCTTTTATAATGAACGAAATCAGCCAGCTCTGGTAGTCAATCATTAGTCTACAAATTGTTGATGCTCCTCTCCCTGTTTATTTATAATGCGTTCCAGGATGAAGATCAAATCATGAGACCAAGTGTATAAAACAAATGACTGTACTACTGACAAGCTGAAGGCTTGTATGTGAATATATCTGATCTACATCTCAGTTTGTTGTCTTCTATGGCAAGTTTCTGTAAGTGTGCAATGAGTTACAAGGTTTTTGGCAAGTAGGCAGGTGCAATGGTGTAGAGTGTGGTGTGAAAGGGACGCAATGAAAAGATGAGATGGAGAAAAGGAAAATAATGGAATCACATTAGGTTTTAGGAGAACGTCACAAGTAATTTGTTTTCCATGTTTCACTGTAACATATGATCAGGGAATGATGGGCTAAATGGAGGCTTTTTTGTTTTTCAAAACTGTATGCATACCTACAAATATTACCATTTACCAAGTGTGTGATTTTTCTTCTAAAATGCTATGGGTTTATATGTTTTGGTGTAAACTCAGGACACTGAGTGCAGATTAGTTTAAAGAGTCATAAGTACACTGTCTGTCAAATATCACACGAAACCAGATCAGTGAAATAGTCTAACCCTTGTAGCAGTGATAGAAGTACTTGCCATGTCTGTCTGGAAACACGTTAGCAGTGATGTTAAAGTGTCTTTGTTCAAGGTTTTTCGTCATTGTTTTGGAGGTCTAGATATGTAATGTAAATGTAATTTTAACAAGATATTTGAAGTACGTTAAGTATATATTTATATGTGATCTGTGCAGGGATTTTCACAGATTTTCTGGAAAAAGAGAGAAAACCTCAGTTCAGTTGTATTAAAGTGTATTCGTTTGCAAATCCTCCACTACTAGCACTCCATTAAGAGTCAGTTGGTCATATGTGGCATTTACTCATGAACAATACTCTTTTGCACACAATAAATTGAGAATATAAATGTTTGTCGTGTGTTTTCCTGTTGTTATTTATTACACACACTGAATTTCTGGTTTGACACATTCAGATTCAGTGATTGCTCTTTTCATTGGAATAGGGATTCCTGATATGGGAAATTGGGACGTGTAAAAAATATTCTCTGGATTTAGTAACTCATTCTCTCAGTCTAATAAACCGTTTCCTGAATGAAGTAAATTGTTCCCTCAGTTTAGGGCTGCTATTTGGGGGAAGACTTATTTTTCTACCATGATACTTTAGAGGCTCTGTAGATTGATCTTCAAGATGAAGGACCGGGACAGGGATGTCTTTTTTTTGGGGGGGCACCTCTTCTCATGTCATTGATCCCTAACTTAATGTAATGTAATGTAAAGAAACCAGCACTACATCAGGGCATCAATGGGCTGAATATGATCGACCACAGACAGTAAGGGCTTTTTGTCAGCCTCTTTTTGTTTCCATTGTGTTTGTGTATGAGAGTGAACAGAACAGCCCATTCTCACAAATCCTGCCTTTACACAATAAAGCACTTGGAGGCTCTGTCTGAAAAGTATGCAGCCTATTCGGACAGGAGACATCCAGTCATGTCTGAATCAAAGTTTTGTGATCTGTCTTTCTGTTTTATTGGTCAAAAATGCTAAAGGATGATGGCAACACTACTAAACCCTCACATCTAGCAGCGGTCTGTCGATACCCTAGTAGGCTTCTGGACACAGACAGTGTGGACAGCACGCCACTTCCAGTTTCGGACACAGCCGTAGACCCTGTCTTTACTGAGTATAAACTGGGCTTCTGCAGAACTTCTTTGTCCTATTTTTATTAGCGTTTTGCTGTAGGATGTGTTTGAGGTATATAGCGCCATCTATTGGTAACGTTACTGTAGTACCTGAAAAAGTCAATGGGATGGGCAAAGAAACAAAGAAAACATTTAAGGAAATGAAGGTGAAATCTTTGTAAAGGGTAAAATAATTGTTCTACATGCCAAGGCTTTGTGTGCCACAGAAGAGATAAGACAAGGAAGGCCACGGGGGTTGGCATATATATATTTTTTTTTTTTTTACTGAGCAATGTTACATTATTATTTTTAAATTTGGTTTGTTTTTTGTTTTTTTGGAAAAAAAATCGAATAAAAAAATAGGTTAGATTTTTGTTAATGTTAATATTTTGTGATCTAACTCACAACCCCGAGTCGAGCTCATAAAAGCCATTTCTTCTCATGACTTTTATTTTGAATGTGCGGAGAGCGGCAGTGGGAGAGCGGCAGTGGGAGAGCTGCCCATGTTTGACTCGGTGGAGAGTAAACACTTCACACGGGCTGCAGAAGCACAATGAGGCAGTCAGGATCAGACTCAGAGACTGACGATTACCAGCAGCCTCTGCTCCACCGAAAAGAAGACGAGGATGTAAAAAGAGGTGAATATTGTGCAACTTTAATGTGTGTTTGAGGAAGTGATTTTAGTAGTTAGTCAGTGGATTAGGTAACGTTATCACTCACCGACACAATAACGGCAGCTGTCGAGGCCAGAGTCTGAGTCTCAGTGTTTCCTTTTCTGCTCCATTGAGTTAATTGATCACATTGGTGTAGTTTTATTCTCACTATAAAAGAGCTGTCTGGCTAGCTTTGGTTACTCGATTGTGCACCATTCACTTTGTGACTAAACTAGCTAGCTAGATGTTACTGTGCTTCACGCCACACGGATTTAATTGTCAAAAGGGTGGGCAACGTTCTTATTAAGGTGGGCAACACTCATCTTCATCAAAACGATTTGCATAGCTAGACGATCTTAGTTAGCTAACTGTTAAATCAGTCTGGGATGTTAAGTAGATCTGCGTGTTAAAAGTGTTAAAAGTGGTCATCTGCCCTCGAGTGGCAGTAATGTTAGCTAGCGTTGGGATCCAGCACTGTAATGTCAGTCGGGTTCGTCTGGTGCTTGTGTAGCAGCCGTTTACGGGTAGATCAGCCCTCTAATCGGCGTGTAAACACACTGATGCTACACTGAGCTGGATGTCACGGGACAGGAAGCCGGACTGCTGGCTGCTCTCAGTGTATCTGGTCATGCGGTGTTCAGGCGATCCCGCTCACCCTGCTGCACTGCAGCTTCAGCAGGTGTAGGATCATGGTGATCATTAGCTTATGTGCTGTGTATTCTCCATACTGCTGTCTCTGGTCTGGTCAAAAGACACATGCAGACCAGCAGACAGTTACATTTGATTATTAGAAGTTTTAGGTTTGTCTTGTGCATTAACATTGAAGGTTTTTTTAATAACCAATCCAGTGTCATTGAAATCTTGAGAAACTTATTTCCCATTATTATTATTTTTACTATTACTGTTGTTATTATTATTATTATTATTAATGATAATAATAATAATAATAATAATAATGTGGCTGTTGTTGTATCAACCAAATAGGCTTAGATGCAGTTGCTGTCATAGGGAGTGATGACTTGGTGCAAGGTCTGGGAAAGGTATCATTTTACATTGATGATTCAGACTAAAGCAGTGAGAGAGAGAGAGAGAGAGAGAGAGAGAGAGAGAGAGAGAGAGAGAGAGTGCACACAGCTATGAATAGAGCAGATGTGCTACCTGACCTATCTTTCTGTAAGGTAGCCACTGTGTAGTAAAACCCCTTTTACCACTATAGGCCTTTTCCACGATATTTTGTTAAACACAGAAGGGAATATGTGAATCAGGAGCCTTTCTTAATTTATAAGAAAAAACAATATTGCTTGAAATAATGCCTTTTTTTTTTTAGAAATCAGCTTTTGAACTAACTTTTGCATGCCACTGAATTAAACGTCTGAGTGGCACTGTCGACGCTGGAGGATGGGTTTCTGTTTTAGGTCTTTGGTTTATCTTAGTTGAGGGAGTTTCCCTAAGGTTTGAACTCTAGGGGCTTGAGCCTGGTCCTCTGTAAAGCTCTACACTGACAACTGAGTTGAATTAAATGGCTGAGCTCCTAGTTCTAGACAATGGAATAATTCAATTAAAAAAAATGAAATGCCGTTAATTTGATTAATTTTATATACCACCGCTTTTTACTTTACTTTATATAAAATGTTCGATTTAATACATCTCTGTATCTGCATTTTTAAATTGAATTCATTTAATTTCATTAGTTCCTGCTTCCTGCACAAGTACACTCGAAAGTGTCTCTTGTGAGAGTAACTGATTGTATCTTTCAGTTTTAATCTCTTAATTTTCATTGGTACTTCAGGACATCTGTTTGTACAGTTTGTGAGCTGTTTGCCTAGACAAACATGATTACTTTGCATTGCAAAGTGTAAGACGCACTGCAGAGATGTTGTAAGAATGAGTTGGCAGTCAGTTAGCTAAGGCGTGTCTGTGTTCCTGCTACAGTCATGTAGTAAGTGTACATGGCACAAAGGCACTCGCACCATGTCAACAGGTATTTACTCTTCCTCTCCATCAGCACGGTGTATCTCTCCGTACATCAGTATGTTTTGTATGTCATCTAATGCATTCTGAAATGTCTTGGTTCCTTCAGCTCCACTGCTCTGCTCTTCACGCTTCGGCCTGGCCTTACTGTCCTGTTATGGTTTCTTTGTGGCGTATGCGCTGAGGGTCAACCTCAGTGTGGCAATGGTGGACATGCTGAACAGTAACACCAGCAGCAGTAGTTCCAATGACTCCGTCTGCCCGAGGCACACCAGTCCTGCACGCCCCAAGCACAACCACACAGTAAGAATATAAATCTCCACACTGTGGACCAAGAGCATGTGTTTTTTTTTAGTGGCTGGTTTTTTAACTCCTGGATCTCAGCTGTATCTTTTAAAGTGCTTTAAAAATGGTTGACATGTTTGTCTTCTCCAGGCCAGCGTATATGACTGGGACTCTGAGACTCAGGGCTGGATCCTGGGCTCTTTCTTTTATGGCTACATCTTCACTCAGATACCAGGTGGTTACCTGGCACGCAAGTATGGTGCCAAGTGGCTGCTAGGTGTTGGTATCCTGGGAACTGTGATCTTTACTCTGCTTACACCTGTGGCTGCAGACCTGGGTGCTGGTTACCTCATTGCAGTCAGGGTGTTGGAAGGCATAGGGGAGGTGAGTTTTTTGCATATATTTAAATTTCATATATTGATATTTAATGGTGTATGTATTGAACTCCAGAAGTCAATGTTCAGGTAATGTAATATCTGTATTTTATCAAATACACCACATATGTAATGAACATGATATGATTCATATTATAAATACTGAACAGATGTTTTTATTTCCTCATAATAATGATCCTTATTTAGTTGATGTTGATGTTGGATTTAGTTCAACCTGAAGAAGTATGAAAGAAAATTGTGGAACAAGACTTAAAAATTTTAAATGTTTTAATTTTAAAAAAGAAAAATTAATACATTAAACTTGGTTTGACATTTCATTTGACATTGTAAAGCCCCTGGGAGCACATTTTGATACAAATATAGATATATAGTTTGTGCATATATATTTAGATAGATATTTAGGGTTTACTGAGATTTTGAACCGAGATACCAGGCCACATGTAGATACAAGCTCGAGCCTGGATTGGAGGAGACGCTGCCCCACATGGCCTATTGCTAAATTCTGCTGTAAAACAGAGAGACGCCGGACGTAAGGTTCAATTGAACACGTGGGGCAGCTTCCCCAGTCATGACTCAACTTTAGCTCGCCAGGTTCAGTTTTGGCTTTTGATCATCAGGTTGCTCAGACTTGTGATTGGTCAGGGGTATGTAAACCTGACCCACTTTTAGGACCGCCCATTTCCCATCAAGGGGAGTGCAACAGTGGGGAAATACAGCATTTATTAGGCCTTGGGAAGGTTCCCAGGGGCTTTAACTATAGCACAAATGACTAAAACACGTTTTGGGCTCTTGTGTATATAATATATTGTGTATATGTATATAAAAGTAGAGAAAGAGAAACAGGTCAATATTAATCCATTTTGTGGGTTGTCAGGGAGTGACGTTTCCTGCTATGCATGCTATGTGGGCATCTTGGGCGCCACCTCTGGAGAGAAGTCGACTGCTCACCATCTCTTACGCAGGTAGAACCTGACCTACAACTGTAGCTTCATTTTTTTTTTTTTTTACTTTTAACACAAAAGTAAATTAAACTTAATTCTCTTTTAGGGGCCCAGCTTGGCACAGTGGTAGCCCTCCCATTATCTGGTCAGATATGTTTTTACTTGGATTGGACGTATGTTTTCTACATTTTTGGTATGGCTATATAAAATCTTTCCCTTCCCTTAAACATATATGTTTAAAAAATCATAATGCATGAATCTAGTATTTATTTTCTCTCTGCTTGATTCTGTTTTGCAGGAGCTGTTGGACTTGTCTGGTTTGTCCTGTGGGCTTTTCTGGTCAGCAACAATCCTAGCTCACACAGAACAATATCAGAGACCGAGAGGACCTATATAATAGCTTCATTAAAAAATGAGGTAGCTGTTTCTTTTATCTGTCAAATTCGAAATTGTTTAAGACATTTTCATTATTGCAGTACGGTGTGATGGGTGACACTGCTGTCTGCCAGGCAGTAAACAAGGGACTCAGTTCAGTTCCCCTTGTCAGCACATACACCACACTAAACCATTTAGTGTCTTTGGAAAACACTCCTCTAAAAACCTCTATAACGTGATTATATTGTAAGTAAATGCAAACACTCATTTACAATTTACACACAATTATGCATTTGTCCTTCTTCCATAGCTCTCTCCAACTTCAGACAGCATTCCATGGACATCTATCCTCACATCTGTGCCATTATTGGCCATCGTTGTTGCACATTTCTCCTACAACTGGACATTTTATACCTTGCTAACTCTTTTGCCAACCTACATGAATGATGTATTGGGCTTCAGCATTAAGCAGGTTGGTACAGAAGCTCCTTGTTGCTTCTGAGAAGAATTAGAACATCTACATTTGAAAAATGTTGCTTATTTAAGTGTGGGTGGCTATTCATACTTACTTACTTTTGCAGAGTTGTCAGATCATTCAGTTAGTTGTGTCCATGCAGTAAGAAAACGAGTTGTGCAAACTGTGGACACATCTTAGTCTTAAATGATGTGCATCATAACATGTTCATCTGTGGTATTTTAGAATGGGATGCTCTCTGCTCTGCCCTACTTGGGTTGCTGGTTACTGTCAATGGGAGGAGGCCAGCTGGCAGACTACCTGAGGGAGACCTGCCTTTTTCGCACCGTGGTTGTACGCAAGGCCTTTACTATTATAGGTGAGTGAATTCATAGCCCCCACAGAGAACTGTCATTTTAATTTTCATAGTTTTCATTATGTATACTATGTTATTACACAGTTACACTCTTTCATTGTTTCATTATTTCTTCTGAAATCAAGGGTAAGAGAAAAGAGTCTATCCTGCTTTGATTTGATTTGATTTGACAAATCTTTGCATTGCTGTGAGATTTGATTGCTTTCAGTAACAAGAGGGCTAGTGAGGTCAGGATGTTGGATGATCACACCTCAACTCCCAAACTTGTCCCAGAAGTATTGGATGGAGCACCATTATTCCAGAGAACACAATTTCACTGCTCCACAGCTCAATGCTTGGGGGCTTTATACTATTCTATTGGCAATACTTCTCCATAGGGACTAGGCAAGCTGTGTGTGTATGTGTGTGCATTTGCACATCTTTGTCAGCTATGGATGCAACTTTTAAAGAAAAAGAAGCTGAAAGCATTCATCAGCAGGGGTGTCTATAAACTTTTGGACATACAGTGTACAACGATGCAGTTTAATGTGCAGATTTAGAACTGCTCTGATGTTGCTTTGCAGAAATGTGGAGTTTGTACTTTGTCCTAGATTAGATTTTGTTCACAAAGATGTGTGTTTGTTTTAGGCATGATGGGTCCGGCTGTATTTCTGGTGGCAGCAGGATACACTAAGTGTAATTACATCCTTGCTGTTATTTTCCTCACTGTCTCCTCATCCCTGGGAGGCTTTTCAGCATCCGGCTTCAACATCAACCATCTAGACATTGCTCCATCGTAAGGCTATTTTTTCTAAATTACTCACTACAATTACTAAGTATTGTTTCTGCTACTGAACTGCTTTATTTTAACTGGTTTAAAGATGTGTGTCATATTTTCAACACTACCTCAACATTCATTCCTCAGATATGCTGGAATTCTGCTAGGAATCACAAACTCCTTTGCGACTGTGCCAGGCATGGTGGGTCCTGTGATTGCAAGATTATTGACCAAATCTGTAAGTCTCTATTTCTTACCTTCCCCTAGCCCACTGTAATTACAGCCTCATAAGAACAGTTGTCCATGTGTAATCCCCTGAAGACACATTTTTGTGCAACTGCTCAATAAAGCTCCAGAATTTATAAGTCTTACTGTTTATATGGATTTGTTGTACAATATTGAAGTATTTAGGTATACTATTATTAGGGATGTCCCAAACCATTTTCTTACTCCATGATTGGATCAGTAAGTAGCATAATGCTAGGCAGCATGGGCACAAAACAGCACAAAGTTGACAATCGTCTGGAGGAAAACAACAGCACAAACCCTGTTAAAAGGACTTGAGCCACTGATATCATGTTCTCATGGTCCACTGTAAAATGTTCTGTTAGGGTCTGAGAATGCCCCTCTGCTGCAAGCTGTTAGCGGTGTCCATTAATAGCACCTAGAGGACGCCAGAGAGCTTGCTGCTGAAACACAGTGATAAAAACAAACAATCAGAACTGGATTAAGCTTAAAACGGCCGATACCCGAACCATTAAAATATGCCTGTATCAGAGCGGGACATCTGCACAGTTTGGATGTAATGATGTTACCAGCTTTCAGTTTTCTTTGCATGAACTGAATGTTTTCACAGAACCAAGATCAGTGAAAGCTGTACTGAACTCCACTAAACTGTGGCCTAAACTGCCAGGAACCTGTGTCTCCTCAGTCAATTAAGTCTCAATAATTACATTTAGTCTCATGCTGTCTAGTCTGTGACATTTCCACTGGAGTCTGTTCAGGTTGTGTTCTCTTTTTGTTGTGTTTTTAGAACACCATTGCAGAGTGGCAGACCGTTTTCTTCATCTCCGCTGGGATAAATCTGTTTGGAGCAGTCTTCTACACAGTGTTTGGAAAAGGTACTGTACAGCCCTGGGCAGTCCACAGAGTGCACATACAATGAAAATGACTTTTAAGGGGGTAAAGGGACACAGATTTCCGACTTCAGTGGATTAATGAAGAAAATTCTGTATGACGACTTCAGCACAAATGATGGAATATCAGTAAACCTCTCTAATGTTTTTGACTTGACTTTGACTTTTGAGTCATTTATTAAGCCAGAATACTAACAAGCTAACAAGCTTGGCCTTCTTAATAAAACATATATGGTTTCAAGTGAGTGTAAATGAGGGCATGTAAGTATTGGAGAGAATATGTATATTCAGATGCTCATCCTTGATTTACCCCTCTGAGGACATGAAGTCTCTGTGCTTCAGGCAAGTTGAGTAACTAGTGTTGCAGAGGTAAATGGCTTTTAGGCATAGTGTATGCAGGAGAGCTGCAGAAGTTGTTTCTCCACCATAATTTCTCCAAGACTTTACAGTTCTTTTTATTCACTGACATTTGTCATACACTGACTGTCATTTATTTGCACAGATAAAACATTCCCGACTAGAACGATGTAATGGCTGCTTGAAAACCGGTTGAATGGTTGATGGAAAGCAAAGTAATAAGGACTAATTCCTTTACTACTTTTCGTACAGCCATTAAGATATGGAACTTGAAATGTAGCAAACAGTAATCAGGTTTTAAACCATCATCTTGAGTCACATTGAAAACTTTGTCTTCTGGTTGCTCTTATTAAGAGCTTAATATTAAGAGATGAAATAAGGGCCTTTGTTTTGTTTTTTCTTGTTTTTGTGCCTTACCTATTGTAAACCTATCATTATTCTTATGGTTTAGATTTTACAGTAGAAATCTTCATTCGATTATTAAATCTTGCTTTCTGCAATGTTTCATTGTTCTTTTTTTCTGATTGTTTACATTTTGTAATTTGATGCCATGAAATCATGGCTTTGTTTGTGTTTTATAATTTTGTGTTTTTGTTTTATTACTTGTGTACTTGTTTACTGTTAAAGGTATGTAATTAAAAAAACTCAGGAATAAGTGTGCAGTAAAAAAAAAGAAAGGCCTAAGCCATATGTAAGCCACCTGTCAAATTCTCAGCAGTTGAAAATCTTGCACCTGCTCTGTTCCTCCTGTTTACCACGAAAATGGTGATTTTTAAAAGGAATTAAAAGACATTCATTGATCATGTATGATGTGGCCTCTTTTATTCTATCCTAGAGCTAATATTTCAGGGGGGAACGATCATAGCATTCCTTTATAGTCTGAGATGGAGAAAGACATCCAAGTAGACTCTCTTTATGTCGTTTGTATACAAGGTTTATACAAGCTTATAATGTAAATGAGAGAAGAGGGTTATAATAGTTGAGGCGTCACTGACTGATCACTGCCTGATCACTGCCTGATCACTCCTTCGTCATGCTATCTAGTTTAATTACAGTAGCATAAAAAAAAAACCCAAGCTTTAGCAGTACGTTCATCTTCTTTTAAGAAAGCAAGGCTAAACAGCAGAGCAGAAGCCAGAAGGCAGCTCAGCGACTGTCCCTGGTGTTGATGTGAGGGTGCGTGTTTTGTAGCTACTGCGCAGCCGCTCTGCTGCGTAATATAAGCGGAGCGCAGACGCGCCTCGCTCTGTCCAGCAGCCCCGCGACTCCCTGCAGCAGCACCAGCAGCACAGGTACAGTACTGCCTTCTGTGCCCACGCAGACACACGAGGAAAACGCGGTCTCTGCGTTCACTGAGGCTTTCTGTAATGTCGTTACGGCTTCAAATAATAATCAATAATAACGCGCTGATGCTCTGAGGCTTTGACATTGTGCTAGACTCCAGTCTGTGGGATGAGAGACAGAGAGAGAGAGAGACAGAGAGAGAGAGAGAGAATATGGCGGCAGCTGCAGAGGAAGGGATTGTGCTGGTAAATCCCTCCAGACAGAGATCTCAGTGATCTCTGTGCCTCTCAGCCTGTGGTTTATCTGCTCGAATGTTCTAGAAGAGAAGCCATTAATGCAGATGAAAAGGTCTGTGGTCAGTGTTTAACACTAACCAGTGCTGAAGAAGACTGCAATTTCATAACCTTTCAAAACGACCTAACGAGCGCCTGTTAGGTAACCTCGGCAAGAATAGCCCTTCTGTTAACCTCTGAAGTTAAGCTGGGAATTAGGGTACTAGCACTATCAGCACTACGCATTTGCTCTTAAAGCGAGAGGCAGTGCAGCTTAATGTGCATTTCAGCCGCGAATTCCCCTCCTGACACTGTGTGATCAGCTACAGGGTTCTCCATCACCTGAGAACATCAGTCTGTTCGGTGTTTTGCCCCTCAGGATTTCGCAAACAGGACTAGGCTGTGGTTCTTTACATTTGGTACACCCCTTTTCATCTCAAATGGCTGCTCAGTCTTTTAACTACGAATAGTCCTTCCAAAATGGAGGTCCTCACGACTGTGGGAATTATTCGGGCATTGAGAAAAGCATGCTCACCCAGTTACATCAGCCCGGTGTTGCTTGGGTGAGCTATATGACTAAGCCAACAGATGTCAAGTATTTGCAAGAGGGCAGGAGCAGAGGAGGGTGCAGGACAGCGTAATGAGCGGGGAGTTGAGATAGAAGGGCTGTTGTGAACCTCAGTGTTGGGTATCATGGACTGAGGAAATATTACAAGCAAACAGCTTAGGTTGTGTGTCCTAGGTACAAGGTTTGCCCAGTTATTTTTGCTGTACTAGTTGCAGAAGAACAGCTTGCATGTGTGTGTGCTGGTTCCTGCCCTTGTCCATGGTGCTGCACACACACTGAGGGCTTATTTAAGGCTTCATGAGTGAACTTAAGGCACTGAAGGTCCCACTTATTGCTCCAGTACATTAAGTTCATGCATTTTAATGAACCTATCAGAAAACAAATATTTAATATTTCATTTGCTTTCTATTCTCATGAGGCAGGCTTAATATTGTCCAGTTCAATCAGATAACCAACCATGGGAAAGGAGAAGCTCCATATCAACATTGTGGTCATTGGCCATGTCGACTCTGGCAAGTCCACCACAACTGGCCATCTCATCTACAAGTGTGGTGGGATTGACAAGAGGACCATTGAGAAGTTTGAGAAAGAGGCTGCGGAGGTAGGTTTTTAAAATGTAACATGCTTAGTGCATAATGGCTCTCTCTGTCGAATGCGGATGGCAGTCTTTATCCTGAAGCTCTCGTGTTATCTTCTAAAATGTTTTAGATGGGTAAGGGGTCCTTCAAGTACGCCTGGGTGTTGGATAAGCTGAAGGCGGAGCGAGAACGAGGCATCACTATTGACATTTCTCTGTGGAAATTTGAGACCAGCAAGTACTATGTCACCATCATTGATGCACCTGGTCATAGGGACTTCATCAAAAACATGATTACTGGCACCTCCCAGGTAAGTACTTTGGGATTCATTTAAATGTTTTGTGTTATATAAAATATATTTATTTCTAACATGAATTAGAAATCGTTGACAGACACAACACAGTAAATAAAAGTGCTTGGTGTTTTTGATGTCCTCCAGGCAGACTGTGCTGTACTGATTGTGGCAGCTGGTGTTGGCGAGTTTGAAGCTGGTATTTCAAAGAACGGCCAAACCAGAGAGCATGCTCTTCTAGCCTACACGCTGGGTGTCAAGCAGCTCATTGTGGGCATCAACAAGATGGACTCCACTGAGCCCAACTACAGCCAAAAACGCTATGAGGAAATAGTGAAGGAAGTCAGCACGTACATCAAGAAGATCGGCTACAACCCAGAAACTGTGGCATTCGTTCCCATTTCTGGCTGGAATGGTGATAACATGTTGGAGGCCAGCCCCAATGTGCGTGGGATTCTCCACCTGACTGATGTTTTTAATGAACCCTCAGTTTCAGTTTTTGTCAAAACAACATGACAACATATCTAATCAGTGCAACACTAATATTAACACAATGTGTGTGGTTTCTTCAGATGACCTGGTTCAAAGGTTGGAAGATTACCCGCAAGGAGGGGAACGTGTCTGGAACCACTCTCTTAGAAGCTCTGGATGCCATTCAGCCTCCGACCCGTCCCACTGACAAACCACTCCGTCTGCCCTTGCAGGATGTTTACAAGATTGGAGGTGATGCATTCTGCAAGACTGGACGAAACAGCTGTTAGGGCTGTGTATCCACAGTATTTCCATAACGAGTGGACGTCAGCTTTCATTTATTCAATCTTAAGCTACATGGAGTGAAACATAATGGGCTTTTCTTTTCTTTCTTTTTTTTTAGGTATTGGCACTGTCCCAGTGGGCCGTGTGGAGACTGGCATTCTGAAGCCAGGTATGGTGGTGACCTTTGCCCCTGTTAACGTGACCACTGAAGTCAAGTCTGTGGAAATGCATCATGAAGCTTTGTCCGAAGCCTTGCCTGGAGACAACGTGGGCTTCAATGTCAAAAATGTCTCAGTGAAGGACATCCGTCGTGGAAATGTTGCAGGAGACAGCAAGAACGACCCACCTCAGGAGGCAGCTGTCTTTACTGCTCAAGTGAGTTTAAACTGTGTTGCTATATTCCCACTTCTCTTAAACCCTTTTTCTAAAAAACCACCTGCACTTCCGTCATTTCAGAAGATAATGAAATGTTTTTAGTGAGAAGCAGTTGGTAATAACAGTGCAGATTTTGATGGGTAATCAGTTTGAATAAATTCAGTACATTTCCTCATCAGGTGATTATCCTGAACCACCCAGGCCAGATCAGCGCTGGTTATGCACCAGTGCTGGATTGCCATACTGCACACATTGCCTGCAAGTTCGCGGAGCTGAAGGAGAAGATTGACCGTCGTTCTGGGAAGAAACTCGAGGATAATCCCAAGAATCTGAAGTCTGGAGATGCTGCTATTGTGGACATGGTCCCAGGAAAGCCGATGTGCGTAGAGAGCTTCTCCGAATATCCTCCTCTGGGTGAGTCTCTGGTCTTTTCTCTTCTGATATTTAGTCATATCAAAAAAATGATGTTCTCTGTCCTGCTACACAGTGCACACAGGTGGACATATTTGCCAGTGTGTTATTCCTCTTTTAAGTGAACCACTGCAGAAATTAGGGAAGTAAAGCTCCAATTTGACAGCCTTTTTTCTGCCAGTCTTATCAAAAGCATTTTATTTTGGTACAGCAGTTTTATTCAGCTCAATCCTTTGTCCATACTAAAATGTATTATATTGTAAACATACCGCATTTGTGGAAGGAAGGAGATCTGATCCTCCTTTTCTGTATGATTGTTGCACTCCTTTTAGGAATCGATCTATTAACAGACTGCTTTATGTGGTTTGCAGGGCGCTTTGCTGTGCGCGACATGCGTCAGACCGTGGCTGTGGGTGTGATCAAGGGAGTTGAGAAGAAGGCTCCGACTGGTGGCAAGGTCACAAAGTCTGCTCAGAAAGCCCAGAAGGCCAAATGAATATTGTGTTTGACTGCCAACTCCAGAGTCACATATGGCAGAACAGAGGTCACCCCACTCCATCCCATTGGCTGCTTAAACTCCATAGTCAGAGACTGGTTAATTGTTCCAATGCATCGTAAAAGTATCAGAAGGAAAAAATAACAACAGCAGCGCTATACGCAAGTTCGAGTTTTAAATCAATATTATGAAACCTGTTTGTAATATTAGCTTGTTACTATTTGGAATGTGAGCTTTTCACTTGGGTCATGACCACTAACACCATGTGTGATATTCTAATCACAGGGAGGGAAAGTTATCCTGACCTCTCCTACTCTGGAGTGCAGTTTTAGTCTGGTTCTCACACTGTTGTCTTGCTTTTTAGTGTTCGTACGCAGATTACTGTGTTTTCAAGTTCCGCTGCCGTTATTAACTTAAATGACGTTGCTTAGCACTAAGAAGACTTTAGCTTTGAAAAACTAAGCGGACAATAGGAATTGACCTTTCCAGGCAGTCCATATCGGGTGCATGCAATTCTTTGGTGCACTGACCGAAACCTCAAGCACTTTGATTGGCGTAAAGCTGGTCCTGCACAGGCACTTGTTAATTGGCTTTAGCTTCAGCACCTTATTGTTCAAAGTAATACTTTTTCATGTCATATTAAAGATGGTCCAACCATATCACACATTTGAGCTTGTTTTATTATGAAATTGAACTTGCTGAATGATCTTACGTAATGAGTAGTGGATTAGATACCAAGAAATGGCATTTTCCAACACAGTCTGACATCTAGGACACTGCACTACATTGTAGCCACTCTTTGAGTCACTTGGAAATAATGCCTTGAATAAAAGGCCTAATTAAAGAATACAACAATTCTGGTGGTTATAAACATTACATTACACACTATATTGACAAAATTGGGACACACCTAAACCGAGCACCTAGCTGTGCCGTCTACCCTTATTCACATTAGCGGAACAAAAGCTCACTAAATTCCAGACTAGTACTGCAATAGGATGTCACCATTGCAACAACTCGGGGGTCTTCTTTCCTGGATATTCCACCATCAACATTAAATGGTATTATTTAAGAAGTGGCAGACCATGTAAGGTTACAGAGTGGGGTGGGTGGGGTGCATAGTGCATAAAAGTCACCAATGCTCTGTTAACTGAAGAGTTCCAAACTGATGTGTGCCGAAAGCTTCATAGCATTTGATCGAGTTTTCAGGGCCGAGCAGCCGCCTGCAAGTCTTACGTCACCAAGCACGATGCCAAGTGCTGGAGTAGTGTAATGTACGCTGTCACTGCACTCTGAAACAGTGGAAATGTGTTTTGTGGAGTGACTAATCACACCTCTCTTACAGTATGAGTTTGGTGAAGGTCAGAAGAACGTTACTTGTCTGACAGCACTGTGCCAACTGTAAAGCTTGGTTGAGGAGAGATAATGCTATGGGGTTGTTTTTTAGGGGCGGGCCTTGCCTCATTGCATTTAGTGAAATCTTAAAACTTCAGCATACCAAGACATTTTAGACAACTGTATTCCTGTTGGGGTGAACTACAACAGGAAATTGCGAGCCAGGCACTCTTGTCCAACATCAGTATCTGATCTCACAAATGCTCTTCAGGATGATTGGGCAAAACCTCTCACAGACACACTCCCAACATCTTGTAGAAAGCCTCCCCAGAAGCGTGGAAGTGGTCACAGCTGAAAATAGGGGAGTGACTCCATATTAATGCCTATTGATTTAAAATGGGAGGCCATAAAAGCTCCTGTAGGTGTAACATGTAGGTGTTCCAACACTTTTGTGCATATAGTGAATGAATAGACTGAAGCTGCGGTAAAACCACAGTCTGCCAGAAGATGTCGCCAGAGGTCTTTCACTGTAAGCTTTAAGGAATGCTAAAGCTCGTCTAGGTAAAGTAAGCAAAGTTGATTAAAAGGAAGCACGCAAACTCGAAACTCTGTTTCTATGCACCAGGAAACCACAACCCTAACCTCTTATTTTTACCTTAGTCCGAAGCTTAATCAGCCCATATTCAGTTCTATAATAACAGCTCACAGGAACAACCTTTGATCCTGTCCTGTGGTAAGCGGGGTGGTGGGCGGAATTGGAGGACTGTATTCACGGTTTCTCTTCAGCAGGAGGATGTAAGATGTTGTACCAGGAGACATCGTGCTGTAGTTTCGGGAAGTTAGAAGTGAAAACGTAGTGCCAGAAAAGCCCAAGCCAGGGATAGCCTACTCTGACGTCAGGCAGCTTTATAAGCGCTCAGCGGGAGTTTCAAGGTCCTTTTACGCACCATGAGTGGCAAAGACAGAGCGAAGAAAGCGGCCAGGGAGAGCCCGAGCAAGACTCCAGAGCCTAAAGGTTCGGGGTCCACTCGGAGGAAGAGCCATGGGAAGGACGAGGAGCAAAGAGAGGGAAGCGCAAAAGCTGCAGGACCAGCGGAAGAAAGGGGAAGGGTAGTTGGCAAAGCCAGACGCGCCGCACCGCCGCCACGGAACACACACAGCCCCGCACCCGCCAAACCCCCACCCAACAGCGGGGCTAACGGCGCAGCGCGACCACGACCACGACCACGACCAACTGCGAGAAGTGCAGAAGCCAAGGACGTTCCCAAAAACCCACCGAAGAAAGGGGTCAGCTTCGACAACAATCCAGCCAGCATTCTCCAGGACACCCTTGAAAAGTTAAAGATCAAGCAAAACGAGAGAATCGAGGCAACGAAATGCGTGAATGAGATCCAGAGGGAAATTGGTAAACATCTGAAAGAGAGGTTAGAGTGGTGCAAAGACATCCAAATGCTGAAGACAGGGAGCCATGTGGAGAACGTTAAAGTAAGTGACCTCAGAGATGCTTGGAGAACAGTAGGGGTCTTTTGCTGACCTTTTCTGGGTCGAGTAAACTTCTCAATGTAACTGTTGCAGATCTGCGAGTCTGATGAGTTCGATGTGATGTTTGTCGTTTCTGTGGAGAGAGTGGACATCCAGCCCTTTGGAGAGGATGGCGCCTTCTATAGCGTGGCGATGAAGCGCAATCCTAACAGACATCCTCTGGACAGCTTTCTGAACGAGGACAAAACCATCAGAGCCAGCGACATGCTCCAGGAATTCCGGAAGACAGTGAAGGAATGGGTGGGAAGGCCGAATTGTAAGAATTGTAAGAATCAGTAGTGAGCGCGTAAAATGGAATACATATGGGTAGATCTATGAAAGAGCTCATTTATTTGACCATTTATTTTATAGTTGTTTTTTACTTTAAAAACAACAACAACAAAAAAAACAGCTTTTGCTGATCTCTGGTTTCAGGTGGTCTTTGATCTCACAGACAGTCAAACAGCTGGTCATCTAAGCAACAACATATCCAGAGATTAGTTTCTTATTGACCAGCATGGTATATGTTTTAATTCAGAGTTTGATGCCCAGCTGGTCAAGAACTAAGCAAGTCAACCAGCTTCACCAGCATGATGAGCTTGAACTGGGCGGGCTGTTTTTTTTTGTAGACATTTGTGGTTCATGTTTGCCCTTTTTACAGATGTCGTTACAGTGGAAGCTAAAAAGCCAGGCTGCCCCGCCGTGACCCTGCAGGTGAAGGGAAAGGACGGCAGGATCATCTCACTGGACTTCGTGCTGGGGCTGGAGGTGCACAGCTCAAGCTGGCCACCCTTCACGAAGGACGGATTCAAGGTTGACAACTGGCTTGGGATCAAAGTGAAAACGGACCTGAAGCGCAAACCCTATTATTTGGTGCCCAAATACGAAGGCAGAGGCAAGAAGGAGTATGACGGGGTTATCGCCAAGGGTAAGAGTATGTAAGGCTTTAAAAGAGAATACAAACAGCAAGAGTGAAATCTTCTAGTGTACTCTATAGAGTTGACTCATCATTTAAGAGCAGAACCTGTGGGTGTTGCATATGGAAGAACATCAACATTAAAGTTGAAAATGAAAAGGCTGAAAATTGTTCCCCTGGACAGACGCATGGCGCATCTCCTTCTCACATGTGGAGAAAAACATCTTGAAAAACCATGGCCACTCCAAGACCTGCTGTGAGTCCGGTTTCAGTTGCTGCAGGTGAGTGCGTTACATTCCACACAAAGAACCCTGTTTAGTGGCAACAAGCCTATTACACAATCCAGAGGAGTGAGTCAACCATCCAGTGGAAATGCAGAAACAATAGTGAAACCAAAGCTCTGTTCAGATTACCAGGCTGAAGTCATTTAATTATGAATTAATGTGACCGATTCTTTCAGGGCTATGTGGACAGGTCAAATCTGGTCATTTAACACTGGCCTCACTTTCATATACGGATACGTAGGTGATTTGTGGTCAAGCCACATGAAAGCGAACTGTTGAATTTCAAGAATTTTTCAGCATCTTACTGCCTGTACACATACGCTTGGTGCTGTCGTATTCGGCCACCACCACCAGCAACATGGCAAAATAACAATGGAAGAGAGGTACAGCTGACGGAGGCAAAATGCATGAACTTCATGATCAGTGGGTGCATGCGTGCCATTTCAGGGACAGATACGTTCACATTACAGAGAGATCCAGCTCACTTACATTTATTAATGTGAACAGTCAACATAGTCTAATCCATTTAATGTGAACATAGCCTAACCACCCAGGTCCCGGTACTTCATTTCTCTAACCGCGGTCTCCAAAAGCTGGCTCTGCTGCAATCCTGTAATGGTTTCTATTCTCTCATGTCCCACTGTTAATGGAAACCACAGTCAAAACTAGCTATCTGAATGCATCCTATATTCATTGTTCATTTCTTAAATACAGTCAAATCCTCACATATTTGTTCAGGTTACTTTGAAATCTTGCTCGGCCTTTATTTGAATCCAATCAAGCTGTATAATATACAATTAGAATCAGCACATTTTTTTATATTTGCCACAGATAAAGATCATTCTGGACCTCAGAATTTAGTCGAGAATGAAAATGTTTTGTTGCACCCCAATGAGAGTGACAATTTCCAACCCCGCCCCCCCACCTCAGGAAGCAGTGCCTGAAGCTACTGAAGTTCTTGGTGCGGAAGCTGAAGGAGAAGTACCCAAAGGAGGCAGGTAAACTATGCTCCTACCATGCCAAGACCACACTCCTCCATGGCTGTGCAGCGCGGGTGGACGACAGCATGTGGGCAGTCGATCAGCTCAGCTACTGCTTTCAGCAGGTCCTCGCTGACTTCGAAGAGCATTTAAGAAAACAAAATCTGCCCAACTTTTTCATCCCCTCTCACAACCTACTTAAGTCTGCTGGCCTGGATAAGAAGAGCTGCGACGCCCTGGCGGACCTCATCGAGCACCAGCGCAACAACGGTTTTCCTTTGTTCCGCTGAGTCAGGTTCACCTCAGAGGTGCTGAGTATATTTGATCATGTGCTTTTCAGAATGAAATTATGTTTATGTTTAATAAACTTTTAAACTTAAAATTAAGTTTTAATAAACTTCCATTTAAAAATAAATCTGCATGTTTATGTAAACCTTCAATTTCTTCAAGTTTTAAGCCTTCAATTCACCATCATGTTGAGTTTTGATTTGATCTTCACACTACTATTGAAATAAACAACTGTTACACTTTATTTTTATTTTGTATTTATTTATTATTTTAATTCCAGAACATTTCATAACAGGTATAGCTGTTGATTTATGATGAAGGTGATTCTTTTAGTACTTTCAGAGATGTTTATTTAAATGTCACTAGAATATCACAACACATTAAATGACATCAGTTTCCTTGTCTCAGGTGTGAATATTATAAACAATAATAAACTGAACATGCTAACATTAAAGTAGAGTAGCTCTCTCATTCAAACAAAACAGTAATGAAAACCCAATGCAGGCAATAGATGAATGCGATTGGCCTCTTCTTTCTAATACAAACAAACAAAAAAAAAAACATGCCATGTACTTTTTGCATGTAAACGTGAACATGTTTTTACTGAATGGTCTGGGAGCAGTCCATAACATTATTCCTAAATACAAGTTGTAAGCAGTCTATTCACTCTTATTTAATAAACAATGTGTGCTACACCTATGGGTCTAATATTATTTTTGACAAGGTAAAAAAAAAAAAAAAAAGAGGTCCAGTGATTCCAGATTAGAGGTAGAGGCATTAGAGGCATTTACACCGATCAGTCACAACATTAGCACCCGTCTAATCCTGAGCAGGTCCACAACAGATGTGACCAGTCGAGGCATGGATTACACAAGACCGCAGTTCCTTTAAATCCTGTAAGTTGTGGAGCTTGGCCTCCACGGATCGCATCAATGAGCTTTGGGTGCCCACGGCCCTGTCAAGAGTTCACATACGTTTCCTTTCTTGGACCACTTTTGGTGGGTACTTACCACTGATGTTTTGGAGACATTCTGACCCAGTTGACTAGCCATCTCCATTATGCTTATCCACGTTTCCTGCTTTTAACACTCCATCTTAAAGAACTGACTGTTCACTTGCTGACTGATATATCCCACCCCTTGACAGATGCTGCTGTAGATGATCACTTTACCAGTCAGTGGTGCTAACGTTATGGCTGATCAGGGAATACTACATTATGGAAGTGCTAAATGTTAGTGACAACATTCTGTCATTCCAAAGGCCAACCATCGGTCCTAAAAAGATTTTGGCAATATTGGCACACATTGATAAAACTTACATTAATGCATAAAATAATTTTAAGTGTAGTGACTCATATCAACCATCAAATATCAAGATGATTAAATGATCATTTTTTTTAGGCTAATTTATTTAATGTTACCTTTCTAAGATCAGAAATGCCAATTTGACTCTCCTCTGTTCCTTCCTTCTTTACGACCCCAAACTCCACCACCATTCTCTCTCGCTCCTCGACTTCCTCCACCACCACCACCACCACCACCACCTCTGGATTTGGCAGGGAACATCTCTTTCTCCCTCTGGTGTTTATCATAGCGCTCTGCCATTAGTACCAGCTCTTCTGGTACCTCCTACAACACAGTGCACCCCAGAGTCAGACACTGTTTATTTGCATTCTTGATACAGTGGTGATTAGGTTTAGGTAGAGGACTATGCACAGAAAAGTGAGGTTTGGTGTGTGTACCTGGCCAGCTCTCTCTAGGATGTGTATAAGCTCAGCAGCCCACCTCCAGTCTTCTCTGGTAACCAGGGTCACAGAAGCCCCAGATCGTCTGATAAATCATAGTTAGTGTTAGTACAGTCTTAAACTTTACCTCTCTCATACATATGCTGTGGAATCCACTTACCCTGCGCGACCAGTACGCCCAACCCGATGAACATACTCCTCAATATTTCGTGGGAAGTCATAGTTAAATACATGAGTAATGTCATGTACATCCAGTCCTCTAGAGGCAAGGTCTGTGGCCACCAGAATGCGAACACGCCCTGCACAGAATCAGTGCAACCATAAATTGTTAGAGCATAGTAAAGTCTGTGTGGCATACTTTTTAAGAAACCACTGAGAGCATGAAACAACCACATAAGAACATCCCCCAGGACATTAACCTGCCATTACATATATGTATATATTATATACACACAATCACAAAAATATTGCTTTTAATTTTTTTTTTGTTGTTTTCACACAGTCCCACAGGCGACGAAGCAAATAGATAACTGACTGATAAGCATTTTTATTGCCAGGTGTGGCCCATTTCCTCATTCCAAATTCAAGAGATGAAATGTTTGAAGTTGACTGTAGGATCTCTCAATACATGTTCAAAATAGGGGTTGATGCAAGTAAAGAAGCAGCAACAACAGAAGCAACACTGTCAAACATGATGGAGCCACTGTTACAGCATGGGCATGTATGACTGGCAATGGGTCACGTGTTTATTGATTTGACTGTTGATTAAAGCAGTAAGATGATGATTAGGTCAGCCTCACCTGACCTCAACCCAATTGGGCATGCTTTTCACTTAATATTGACAAAACTGAGGGCCCAAACATGTAGCACCAGAAAGCAGAAGCAGTAAAAAAACCTGGCGAAGCAAGTCAATGGAGGACAATCAGCATTTTGTGATATGCATGGGTTTCATACTTTAGTGCAAGGAATTTGTATCCTACAATTAATCCATAAGTTTATACGTCCAGTTACTTTCAAGTGGAGGACCACATAAACATTAGCTGTAGTGGCTAAACAATTAATGCAGTACTAGATAAATCCTCCAAATTAAAATTCAAACTAATTTTGATGTACAGAGGGCCAAGAAACAACAAAAAAAAGTCGTCATTGTTCAAATACTTATGAACCCCACTGTACTGACTTTTGCATACCATCTTTGAAGTCTTGTAGAGCCTCTTCACGGTCACACTGTTCTCTGTCCCCATGCAACGACTGAACTGCTACCCCCCGCAGACAAAGATCACTGGACAGATCATCTGCCCTGTGTGCCACATCACCAAGAGGGAGACAATGACACTTTTACATAAATTGACAAAAACGGACCTTCTCACTAAAGATAAATTAGGCCTAGTAATAATAAGTAAACAAACAGTTCTTTAAAAGCAAAGGATGCATATAAACACTTCCAGCCAAAAAACAGAATGTTGGAAACAGCATTTACTGAATTGTATTTATTTATTTCTACCAAAAGGAAGAGCATGGTGGGTATGGCACTAGCACCCGCTCTACCTACTCTGTGTGTTACTAGTCTTGTAGGCGAGTCCTACACTGAGGGCTCACCAGTATCTGAAGCCCCACCCAGAAACAAAGAGTTTCATTTTCTAGTGAAATTAGGCCATTTCCCCTAAAGCCCTTCTAGCAAACAGCTCATGCAAGCAGTGCTGCATTAAAAGGGCACTTAAGGAAACGGACACAGCAAAAGGGGAGGGACTTTCAAATTTCAAACCAAAACAGGAGTGCCACTCAAAAAGTATAAATGATGTGTGTGCGTTATTGCCATTGCTTCTCATTCAGCCGGAGGCGTAGAAGCTTAGCTAAGGGAATTACCAAACGAGAGAAAGTTTGAAATGAGCAAACAGACTTTAGTTTAGTTGGAAAAACTTACACAATCTTTTTCCCAACAAAGATCAACACTTTGTCCAGAGGCTCCATATTGTGTATGAAATCAAACACATAGGCTTTCTTCTCTTCTTCCTGCACAAACAGGACAGTCTGCTGTACGGTGTTCACAGCCTGAAGAAAAGAGAAGCATTTATAATTACAGGGGAATTCACCTGGAATCTTCTGAACTCATCTAGCACGTTCTGAAATAATATTTGCTCTAGATCCGATTTCAATGACCCAGTGTTTCATCAGCTTAAGTGCCTCAATCTTTGTAAACCTACTAATAAGTATGTACAGTAAATTGTGCGTAAACTGTAATCAAACCATTTCTAATGTGTTTTTCCAAATGTGGTTAATCACTCTAAAACATGCCTGTAGCAAACACCTACTCATCCCCGATTGCTTATCATTTTGATAAAATATTGAATTCAGCATTTTTCCATTCAGGTAAACGTCTCATTCTGTTCCCCTGTAGACATACGCCTCCAAATCAGTGTGTCTAACATGTACCAAAGTCTTCGGCACGGATAACTTATGACCCAGAAACGTACATGCATACATACATACATACATAAATAAATGAGTGGAGTAATAAATGAACAATAAAATGAACTTTGTGAACAACACTTTGACTGTGCTGTTTCATCTGCATTACAATATAATGTCTTGTTTCTAAGATCACAGTAATTATGATGATTAGAGATCAACAGGTGTGTTAATACAAGGATATATGCAAGTCATTAAATGCCAGTTAACTTACTGCCAGATCTAAGGTGCCCACATACACCATCATGGGATCTTTCAGGTAGGACCTTGCCAAACGTCTCACACCGGCTGGCCAAGTGGCACTAGATTTACATTATGGAAAAAGCAAACTGATAATGGTAAATGTGGTTACATGAAAACATGTCAGAGAGGGGCAATGTTTAAACGTTGAATGTAAATAATGTTAATACATGTTTAAGAACTTTAACACTAGCTAAAAGTATTTTTTCTTTTACAGATATACCTGCTTTACCCGCACTTGAAAGCTCAATGTATCTCTGACCTGGTCATAACTGTTTGTCTGTCAGGCCGAATGTCCAGAATGATTTTCATAATTTGAGGTTCGAACCCCATATCCAACATCCGGTCTGCCTCATCCAGTACCTGTCCTCATCAAATTGATGGGGGGGGGGTTGTTAAGGATGTTTAGGATTAAAATCATTCCAGCACAATACATCATACCCTATGTGTAACACAGTCACTCAACCTGTATGTAAACATACCAGGTAGGTAATGGATCGCAGGTTGATGAGCTCGTTCATCTGCAGATCGTTCAGTCGCCCTGGTGTTGCAATCACTATGTCAACACCACTGGTCACCATCTTTATCTGTGCTCGTCTGTCACCTCCTCCATAAACACAGATACTGTATGGAGGCCAGAGAAAGGTTAAGCATGACTGAAACACTTTTGTCCAGAAATGTGTAGGTTTTCAAACGTCAGGGTGGCGTTTTTTTTTTTTTTTTTTTAAACAGTAAACACAATAATGCATCAGCTCTTTGTAGATCTCTCTGAGATTGTGCTTTTAAAAAAAAAAAAAAAAGTTTATGGGTAAAATAGGTAGATGGGTAAACATTCCATGTCAGGTGGTACAACCAATGAAAAAACAAGGAAAATATTACTTTTTATTCAGTTTAAAAAATATTTGAATACATTTGATAGCATAGGAAAAAAGTGAATAAATGCATTCACATTACAAGCATGTTTAATAAGAAATTTGAACGCAAGCAAAGTGGCTAAACCAGTACATCAGGTGGCGCAACGGCAAAGAATTCACTATACAAACCATTTTATATAAGAGTGATATGGGAAGTGCTTTAAAAAACTGTCTGCAAAAGAACCACATCTTACAGAGATAAAGAGAGGTAATACTAATCTAAATCTAAATCCATCTAAACACAAGTAAAAAACAGTTATTGGTTCACCAGACTTGTATTTTACTCTTACAATTACACAGCAGTCAGGCCTTTCAGAATTACATTTTTGTTAAATCAATTTTTAATTCAATTTTTTTTTATTTGTATGTAATTATTTCACTGCTGTGTCCCGTTGCTATCAATTTTGAAGCTGATGTTAACCTGCTGCTGCTCTTCAAATCACAATCCATTATATTTAATCAATCTAGTACACTATAGCCTATACCAGTTACTATGAATGTGATCAATCAATTGCTTCTGATCACTGCCTTTCATTTATAAAGTCTGTTGACTAAAACTTTAGTTTTTTTGTTACATAAAAAAAATTGGTTCAGCATATTTTCTGTCGTTACAAAAATATTCATGTGGCTTATCCGACAACCCTCAGATGGTGAGATCAGGTAAATTATTGATCTAAACCAATAAATAATAGGTTAAAGTGAACACTGTTGATAACTATGCTGTGAACAGCCCTTGGAATTCATTTTAGACACGGTCATTGACTGATCTCTCTTTCTGCTTCATTTATTCAAACATTTCTTTCCATTCGCATTTGGTAGAGTGAGAAAGAATGAACACCTATGCACCTCTTAAAGCCTTTGTAGCTGTACTTGTTGCATTCAGCTTCTATCTGGAGGGCCAGTTCTCGAGTGGGAGTTAGGACCAGCATCCCAGGGCCACTTTTCTTGTCCCTGCGCCTGTAAAAAGACAAATCAAACAGCCATGAAGGGCATTCACAAGCATTCACAGGGGACTGGGATTAACATCCGCTCAGGAATTAGTATAAATGGCATCTTTTTTGTCATATATGTTATCTGTGCGGCAGCGTGAATGTCAAAAACACACTGAATCTGACACACATTTTCAGTTTCGATTTGGGCCACTGTCAACAGCCTAAAATATTTGGTGAGAAAATTGGATTTGGGACACTTTACCTGCTGTGTGAACGTAGCCTTATTTTCACTCAGATGCATAACCAAAAGCACCCAATTCTAACTACTAAAAAAGGGTTTATAGAATAATGCCTTATAAGAACCCTCCATTTTACAGGTTTGGTTGTTCTTTTTTTGTGACGCTTTTTCAATATAAAACAGACGCACACAGACACACTCCTTACACGATGCCAAAGCACTGAGGGGAAATAAAGAACATGATAATATGATATACTTACACTCTCTCTATGGTTCACAAAATATCTAAAGGTTGAGAAACATAAGTGTCCTTACACAGGCTGCTGGTCCATGTGGATGAAGCCAGGAAGCAAATACGACAGGGTCTTCCCAGTTCCAGTCTGAGCAATTCCAATGAGGTCTAGACCTTGCAGAACTATAGGCCATGCCTGGGACTACAGTAGGAGACAAAACACAGCCTGTATCATGTCCTTGACCATTTTCTATCTATTAAAGAGTGGCTTAGAAGAGGAAACACTGTCAGGACTCTAGAATGCACAACAATGAGAGTGTTTACTAAAATAATAATAATAATAATAATAATAATAACAACAACAACAATCAATAATTATTATTACATGTGGTTTATTAAATTAATAACGCTAGCAGCTACAGCGTTCTTGTAAATAGTTCAGGGTGTGTGAAAACCTGTTTAACAACTAAAAGGTTTGTCTTTTTTATGCTCTTTGTTTGTGACTTGCATATGTTTTTGTTTTTTTTGCTTATAGATTGGACAACACATTCCTACACAACTAGAATCCAAAACGGACTAAATCACTCAGAGTACTAATCTCTGATCTTAAATCTGAAATTTTCGACCCAATAAGCAGTTTCAGGCAAACATTTCCATTTTGGTGCATTACATTTCAAAATAAAGGTCTTTCTGACAGACAACATACAGCTGCTTGCAGACAGGAGTTCCCCTAAAATTTTCTATCCTCCTTCAAACTAAAAACCACAATGCAAGTCCCCTCTTTTTAATCTAATTACTTGTTGTCTTTTGAAATGCTGCTTTCAAATCTAATTGGCACAGATCGCATAGCATCAACCAATCGAGGAACAGGTTATGACCGTTTTTTTTTTTTTGGTTTGTTTGGTTTTTTTTTTTGCACTGAATTTCATTTCAAAGTACCTGAATGGGAGTCGGCTTTTGAAACCCCACTCTCTGTATGTTCTCCATAATTCCAGGATAGTGATCAAAAGCTTCTTGGAAAGTGTACACTGGATTAGGGATGACTCTTTTGTCTTCCTCTTTCAGGTCATCCACAAAGATATTGTTATTCTCTTTTCTGTTAGGGACAGATACAGAATTGCGATCTAAGAAATGCATACAAGAGGACATTCAAACCAGAGCTCATCTTCTCCAACCTAAACAGAACCATGCAGTTGGGCATGACCGTTAATGAAACACGATTCTTTACAGAAGCCAAGGGCACATCTTTCTTTCGTTATCTCCCACGCCTCTCTGCTACGGCTTCAGAAAGATGATTTCTGCTCCATAAATAAGAATAACATGATGGGTGTTCACAGGTTGCTAATCACACACGATTTAACATGACTATTCTAACAAAGGGCCTGGCATGAGAAAAAGCTCAACCACATTTCTATGCAGAAAGAATATGCTTTGACGCTGAACTCGATCAAGTTTCTCACAGGATGAGCACAGGAAGCTCAATCTGCTTAAACATAGTTAAACAGAGCCCTCTGCTGGACAGTGTAACACACCACAACATGCAAACACTTAATAAAGAAATAACTGTAGCTAGTTGTTAAAGAAATAATTTCTTTGGTTTCTATCTCTTCTGCTTAACATATTTACAGCTACAGCATGAACAGTTCGTCAAAATGACATCCATTTGGAACTTGAAGCACTGAGTGTGCATTTTTGGGGGAGGCAAATGACATATCCTCAGCACATGATAAAAGACCAAAATTAAGCACACAGAGCTCAAAGGAAATTGCTCTTCTAAGTACATTTTTGGTACTTAGCTTTTGTTGTTGGATGACCTGTCTCTACTGTCCAGGGAAGGCTTTCTACTAGATTCAGGGTCAGGGGGAATTCCTGTGAGGGTCTGATTGCATTCAGCGACAAAAGCCCACACCCGGCAAAAGGCACTGTGCCAATAGGTTCATGTTTATCTGTTCCAAAATCCTATTCTATCGGAAGCACTTCTCTACAGGGTCTAGACAAGCCATGTGTGTGCATTCGTACATCTGTGTCAGCAACAGGTGCAACTTAAAGCAGCTGTTTATGTATTTATTAGAAGGGCTGTCCACAAGGTCAGTTTCCCAGACAGGGATGAAACCTAGTCCTGGATTACCTTGTCCTTGTGTAGTCCAAGATTAGGTTTACTGTCTGGGAAACCAACTCCGTGTATTCCCTCTACTGCAGACTCATTCATACACACTTGCCTCCATGCTGTGACCTCCTCTGCACTGCGACTGGCCACTGACTTAGCCTCAATGTAGAAATTCTTCTTCAGAGGTGGAAGATCTGAAAAAAACAAACAGAATTCCTTGTATTAAGTGCACAATTACAGAACATAATCATGAGCAAAATGTCATGCATGCATATACCCAAGGAGTGGTGAACCTTTGGCTTTTCAATGTTCATTTTTCAGTAGCCGCTGATCTCTAAAAACCTCAATGAATGGCCTTAAACGTTTTATACACATTTACTGAGGTCATATGAAAATACTGCCAAGAGCTCCCCCTGATGGTAGCGAATGAGTGACCAGTCATTCTATTTATCAGGTTGTCCTTCAACATTTATATTATGAAAAACTGAAGTCTTGAAATAAACAAAAGAGGGAAACCTTGACAATTATAAATTGAGGCAACAGTTTTGCCTTGTAATACATAACGTCTGGTAAAACATGTCCACTTACGAGGCTCAGCTGTAGCCCTCTGTAACCTCCTGTAAAACTCTTACTTCTGTTGTTACTTACTTCTGAAACCTTACAAAAGACCATCCATTAAACTCAGCCCATTCTAGGTCTTGCATTACTCTACACCTTTAATTCATTGGCAGTTGCTGTGAAACGTCCTGATAAACTCACCTTGCCATTTCATAGTCTCATATTTCTGCCTGTTCTCTCTTATGGAGGTCCAGTCTATGGGCGCTGTGGCAGTGCCTGCTGAAGTCTGCAATGATGATGCTGGCCAGCATGACTTGCTCCTTACTCCTGATCGCTCACTCCCTGCAAACACACACACAGACCTGATGACAGTCTTTACCAAACCAAGTGTCCAACTTGTCTATTACTAATGCTGCAGCCGCCGAAAACTGCATCGATGCTGTTTGTCAACAGCATAGATGTTTAGAACATGTATACTTCACTTTAACTAAACAACTAACTGCACTGACTAGAGTGCTTATGACCTTCGGCCCATCTGACACTTCCTTTATTTTCTTACCACTGTTGAATCGAGGTCCACTGGCACTGCCAGATATCAGCTCCTCAATCATATCCTTGGCCTTTTGCTGAACATCACTGCTTCCAAAGATCAGCACCTCTCCCTCATAATCGCCACGGTTAATCTATTCACAATTCATGACAAAAACATGCGGTAAACATACTAAAGCTTTTTGTTAAAGGCCTCAAAGTTAGTATTAATTTGTTGGATATGCAACTCAAAATTAGGTGTCTTTATTAAACCTTCCCATAGGAGTTTACAGGGCATGGGACTGCATCTGGATTTGGACGCAAAATTATAACAGCACACACCCCCTACTGTATGAATCAAGAACAACTTTTCAAACAAATTCACCAAACATTAAACACATCTCGTCTTTTACAAGCAGAAAAAATTAAGATAAGAGTACATGCATTCCATGTTTGTCGGGTCTTACCATAAAATTGAACGGTTCAATTGAGAACCATGGAGAATACTATGTGGAATACTGTGGTGCTCCTGTGTCTAGGTTAACTTCTGGCTCGCTCCTTTTAGTAATGCTGTTAGTCAGATCTGCAGGAGTCGTTAGCCACACTTTGATAATGTTCACAGTTTCTGTACTCCATAAATCCAAACTAATTCCATCTATTTACTTTTTTTTCCCCAGGTATAACTGTCCAACGGACCAGCCTGACACGGAAGCTGACCATCGGGCTCCCCTGTTACCAACCACAGATTTCACAGAACCACTAGCTGCTCACCCTCCAGTTACTGCTACCTGCTTCCTACTAGCTGCCTACCCTCCATTACAGACACAAGTTTACCCGAATTCTATTATATAACTATTGATCTAATAGCTGCTATTATTATTATTAACATTAATTATCACTTTCATTATTCTTACCACGACTTCCTGTCTTTGTGACATTAGTCGTAAAAATTGCTAAACATAGAAACGTGATTTAATTTGTGTTTCTGCATTATTTTGCGCACACACACATATATATATATATATATATATATATATATATATATATATATATATATATATATATATATATATATATATATAAATAAATAAATAATCCATTTTATTTATCTATTTTTAAAGAAGCGTGCTACTATTTACTAGTGAAAAACTGAGGAAACAAGCTTCAGTCATTATGTTATGGCCAACCAACTACATTTGGGAAAAGAAGAAGCAAGGCTTCCGCATACGGTTTCCTCAAGCTGTAAAAAATAAACTGACCAAGCACTTAATAAGCGGATTTACCTCAAAACCTTTTTTTTTTTTAGTTTGTTCCCAGAGATGTGTCAGGGACACTCTTCTGCCACGAATATCTCATTCTACCACATTTCAAAGGGCACAAAACAGATCACTAGATCACATGTTATGAATTTGAAATGTGGTAGAATGAGATATTCATGGCAGAAGAGTCATATCACTATCTAGAGCCATTTTATAGGGAACAGAATACAACAAGGTGGTGAACCATTTCAGACACGTCTCACTGCTGTGCGACAGCAGATTACATCGCATAAACGATCACATTTTAAAAATTCCTCAAAGAACCTGCGCCTGAATCGCCACACCAAACAACCTGGTGAATTATGGGTACTCCATGTCTGAAAGGGTACACTGTTTTGTCACCACTACAAAATGGCAGAACCACAATGTAGTGCACTACATAGTGAATAGGGCGCAGGGTCTAGTTAGAGACAATGCTTGCTTTTGGGACATGGTGCATTATCATGCTGGAAGTCGCCACTCAAAGATGTAGCAACAGTAGTCAAACAGGCTGTAGCTTTCCAGCGATGACCGATGATTGAGATTGTCCCTTCTGTCGCACCAGTGTGTCACCTCTGAGGGGACCGAGGGATGGATATATATATATATATATATATATATATATATATATATATATATATATATATATATTTTTTTTTTTTTTTTATAAAATAAAACTAATTCTTTAAGAGTAAAATCTTTAAAGCCAAGGCTGGGTACACATCAAGCTGTAAAAATATATAAAATATACTTTATTATATTCCTAATTCCAGCAATAACAGTCACTCATCTAGCTAGCTAAGGTGTCCTGGTCTGTTAAAAGGTAAAGAAAGTCAGTAAAGCCCAAAGTACAGCTAAGCTAGTCTTGTCTGGAGACTACGAGGTTTTTCAGGCATCAGTAAAATGAGCGTTAGGTTCCTGTGTTTTCCAAACTTGCCTTAATTCTTGCTCCACTGGACTCCTGCAGCTCACGGATTTTCACACCGCCTCGGCCTGTGTTCCCAGAGGAAACAAGGGGGGGGGTTTAATCACCAAATTTTCCAAATTAATTACCATTACATTTATAGAAATTAGAGAAATTAGCTAGCTTACCTATTACCCTCCCGATCAGAGAGTTTTCTACTGAAAGTAACACAGGTCGCCCTGTACCTGATCTACTACCACCACCACGCCTCCCTCTCCCACTGTCAGGATCACTACACATCAGATGATCAGTCGGGTTCGTGTCTCCATGCTGGTTTCTGAGGTTTCTCCAGTCCGACTCATTTCGCTGCTCATTAACTCCAAACTTTCCCCCGAGGTAAACACTCCCTTTACTCCCAAAGGAGGAAGGAGGCCTCCACTCTGTACGCTGAGCGCTAACAACAGGCGAAGGCCCTGCAATGGCCACCCCATCCTCGTCGTATTCCTCTTCCCAGTCCGACATTATAACGGAGGGAAGGTGATTAGCGCACTTCAGCTACTTCAGACAACGAGCCTGTCCATCAACATCCGCTGACGTAACGACAAGTCCCGCCAGAACGAGGAGAAGTCCAGTCCTGCCTCTGGGTTTACATACGGAGCCCCTGAAGTATCAAGGTCGAAAAGTAATATTTAGAGACTTAAATCGTTCCGTCGGTTTAATAAACCAACTCCTATATTAATTAATTAGTCCTCTTGATTTAAGTGAATTAACCGAGGGAACTATTTGTTTTTCTAAATAGCTACGTACAGTATTTCCACCCTGATACTTCAGGGGCTCTGTATTTGGCAAGGAGGACATTTAATAATAATTAGTAATTTTGTTTCTTTACAAATCATTTGAAATTATCTCTTCTATATCTCATCTATATTTTTTACATAATTATGTAAGTAACATAAATAATTAAAAATAAAATATAAATCATTATTATGAGCTACACTGTATGGACGAAAGTATAGGGACATCTGGTCATTCATTGTTTCTTCTTGTATCTTGCTTTTAAAGTGTTGGAGATGGCCCCTGTCTCTACTGTCCAGGGAACACTTACTACTACTAGATTTCGGAGCATTGCTGTGGGGATTTGATTGCATTCAGTGACAAGAGACTCACTCCCAACTCCCATGCTCATCACAAAAATATTGGATGGCACTCCATTGCTCCACAGCTCAATGCTGGGGGGCTTTAAACTCCTCTAGTCCACACCTTGCATTAGGCATGGTGACAATATGTTCATGTTTATCTGCTCCAGAAAGTTATTTATATTGGCAATACTGCAGTTCAGCTTTCGCTAGTTTCAGGTGTTGCAAGCTGGTCTTTTCTAAATTGCGTGGTCACTGTTTGATTGGCAAAAACATACCCTGTACCCGGTCAACTACCCAGCTGGTAAAGCTGATAGACCAGTTTATGTGTATAGAGATAGATAGATAAATAGATACTAAGTCACTTCTGGCCATACTTCTTCTCTCTTAGTGCTTTTATTATTCCATTAATCTCAATATCTCTTAGCTATCTTAAATCTGAAGATTGTATTTTTCATTTGATGAAACCATATGGATTAAAAGTAAATAAGACAACTGCATATAATCCAAAATTATATTCTGTAGAACATTTTCCTTCTAATGGTAAATTCATTTGTTGGACAAGAATAAAAAAGATCAAGGAGGAAAATCTTAAAGTTACTCAAATAAATGACAGTCATTGAGTTCAAGACTTTTGTTTATTTAAGTTTGATAAAATTTCATTTTGCATTTTTTCAATCCCAGAGCATCAACTCTGTTATGTGCACATAGTTGAAATAAATTAATCTGCATGACAGACCTCTAACATTATCAAGCATGTATATTAAGGCCAGTTTTGTGTAATAAATTACTAAATTAGTGGCAAAACGAAAGAAGATCTTGCTTTCAATGGAAAGAAATGAGCTAAGTTCACAGCCAAGCAGAATGTTAAATTATCTCAACCTAAACTCTTAGCAGTTTCCATTAGACGTGAAAGTAAGAGTACTGTAATGAAGGAAAGTAGGACAGGAACAAATAAAATGTAGTTAAATGCAAAAAGGCACCATGAAGCATTTAGTTAAAAAATCCTTAAAACTAAAAAATGTGTTAAGATTATTATTATTCTGCAGCACTATTCTGCAACTCAGACATCCTCCATAGAGAATCCATGAACAATAGCAGCACATACCAATGCTCAGAATCACATGTGCCATTCTTTCTATGTATCTGGATTACAAATAATACCATGATTGTGTTAAAAAAAAATAAACATTCGTCACATTTGCAGGTTTCTCTCCAATCTCTGAACAATTGTGCTTCCAACTATTGTAAGCTACAGTGCCAGGATATTTCCAGAGGCCTTTTCAGAAAATAACAACTCAACACAGCTAAGTATGACCTGTCAAACACACAAACAGACACTGACATACTGATATACATCATACATTGACAACCAGTCTTGCTAGAGCATGTATGATTCACTTAGAACGGAAACTAAATGGAAAATTAAGAGAAGAAAGGCAAGGAAGCAACATTTTGGGGTTAAGACTGTTGTGGGCTGCATAATAAAACAGAATACACATGTGTGCTAGATTATGTAATATGCAATTTCACACAATAAAAACATAATTAACAGAAAAGCAATGTTTTTACTGGTAGAAGTCAATGATGCTGATTATACTGGTTTATGTTAACAAGCATTAAGGAAAAACAACAAATCATTTGCACTTGTTAATTTATTGAAATATTAATTACCTAATAGGCCTAAATCAAAATACACTATATGTCCAAATGTTTCAATACACCTGCTCCTCCAGCCTTTTTTTTTCTGAAGTCAAGGGTATTAAAGCTGACAGTGCACATCAAATGGTCAAAAAAGAACTAAACAAAATCAAACTACTGCTGAACACAATGAAAGTATCCTTTAAAAGAACGTTAGCGCCATTGGAGGAGGCCCGCTCCATGCAGTGACACAGGCAACCATGCAACATAAAGACCAACTGCGAAGGGAGTTCTCTGGGGCAAATGACAAGCTGATTATGAGTTATATTTAGCAGCTGGTGCACACCACACAGTCCAAAATCAAACTACTGTGTTATTTTGGTCGAAAAGACATTTTTAATGTGATACAGGTTTGTATGGAGGATACTGTTGGCAGTAATGGGAGTTTGCCTCTACTAGTCTAGATGTTAGAACTATACTGTGAGAATTTGTTGACATTCAGCCACAGGAGCATTACTGATGTTGGATAATTAGTTCTGGATTACAATTGCCACTCCAACTCCTTCCCAAGGTATTGGATGATGCTCTATCACTTCAGAGAACAGTTGTCCCTTGCTCCATAGCCCAATGCTGGTGAGTTTTATACCCCTCTAGCCAAAAGTTGTAATCATCTCAAATTAGGCTTATTTGCTCCAGAGGGTCTCATTCTATTGGCAATTATATGAGATTATATGAGCTGCTTGTGCACAGCTGTCAGCACTGAGTGCACCTGGAAGTAGCATAATTTGCTTATAGAAGTGATGTCTGGATGTGTTTGGACATATAGTGTATCAATTCTCCCCCCATCCCCCCCCCCCCCCCCCCCCCCCCCACAATGCAGCCTAAGGCATGTTTTGTGTAGATAAGAACGTGAGACCCCAAGCATGTGGGGCGTTCAGTAACATGCTCTAAGATGCATTTGAGCAAACAAAGGAAATTCTAATGACACTATTTCTATAGGCAGCCACAGATATCCATTGTGCCTGGCACAAATGTAGCCACTTATACTGGCGTTCTTTGACTGGTGAAACATTTGACTTGGCAGCTAAGACTATGCATTTCTAAGAAGACTACAATATAAAGAAGTGACTGAATTATGAACTCTAAGACTGAGTTGGGGGGTTAACCATAATCATAAATGCATAAACACTCTCAATCCTATGTGCTGTTGCATTTTAAACATGCAGTCTCCATGCAAGACTGAGATTAGAGCTCATTTACTACCATAATCCTTCACTTGATCTTAATATGTTTGACCTTTTCCTTACTAAATGACTCTTTCTGACACAACGCCCATGCAAATGATATGTATGTATGAACTTAAAGGCTATGAAGCACACCAACAGACACTGAAAATAAGAAAATAAAATGTGGGAAGTTAAGCTGGGCTCCCCTTTCCATTGAAAAAACAAAAGCTCATCGGAGACCAGAGGCGGTGTCTAGTCTCTACAGTCAGACTGCTGTGTATTGGGGTCACTTTAGACGGACATGGGGCAGGCTCAGGGAATCTGAGCTGCCCGAGGGTCCAACCGGACTGTGAGCCGGCCCAGCAGTTCCCGTTTGTACAAGCTCAGAGGAAAAGCTGGTGTCCATGCTTTGCTGGGAAAGGAAGTTGAAGTTCCCCTTGTTGGTCGCCAGCTCTTTGTCACTGATGAAGAGTTCTGTGTTGCCCCAGTCTGGCAGGGTCTCCCGGTCGTTGGACTCATTGTTGCTGCTGCCGCTGCTCCGAGCGGACAGATTAGGGTGGCAGTCCCCACCAGAGGGCAGCATGAGGTTTTGAGCAGAGAAGGACTTCCCCAGTCCCCGGTCTAATTGCAGTGGGTTGCTTGTTGCTGAAGACAAGAGGCTCAGTGGATTAATTTCAAGACTCAAGTGTCTCCTCCAGGAGCCCTCCTCTTTGGGGCTCCGCTCTGGCCTGCTCCTTAGCTGCACCCTGCTCTGAGAACATTTAGCCTCTTTATCTGAAACGGCTTCAGTCTGGGTGCTAAGCAGGCATGTGTTAGGGCTCTCCGCCCTGCTTTCCTGTAACGTCTCCGAAATCAGACTAGAAGGTGTGCCTGGAGCCATGGTGGGCAGCTGCAGAGTGTTTGTGTTGGGGTTTGTGGTAGGTCTAGACAGCTCAGAGAAGTTGGGATGACCTCTGGAGAGGTTGTTAGGGGTGAGAATGGGGGGAGGCGAGGTTGGGTAAACACTGTCTGGGCTAGAAGGCTGATTATGAAGCAGTGGAGAAGGGGAGAAAGACGAAGCAGAGGTTGGATAGCCAGTGCCCAGGTTGAGTTCACTGGGGGCCAGAACGAGCTGCAGGCCACAGGGCAAGTTAGCACTGGCAGATCGAGATACCCCACTGTTCGTGAGCTGTGTGGAGCTGGACAGGTCCTTACTCTGAATGGAGCTGTGGTAGTCAGATGTCTGCTCCAGCTCAAACAGGGGAAGGGCTGATAGGCCCAACACTGAAGACGAGCCTTTCTGAAGAACCTGCCGGTAGATGTCCAATAATGAGTCCAGCTTTGACTCAATGGACTGCACCTGCATTGTGTAAAATATAATGAATTAGAGAACTTGGCATGTACTGCATGTTTTCTATCATTCTGTGTAGCATGAAATGTAGCTTTTTTTCTCTCAATAATACATGTAGACTTGTAGTCATATATTTAATGGGCAGATAAAGAGCCAGAACTGATGGATCAAAATGGATCAAAAACTTTTATCTTTTAAATTAACTTTCTTGGGCATATCTGGTAATTCTGTGCTCACTCAATTACAAAAAAAAATATTTGCAGAATCATTCACTAAAAACATCTTTATGGTGTTTTCACAACTGCACTTCCTAGTCCTGTTAAATCCGGTTAAATTCACTTTCCCCCTTTGTGCGTTTCAGTTGGGAAGGTGTGAATAAAGTAATCACACTCAGATGCTAACCAAAATAACCGCAACATCCTGAACTGAGGAACCGGAATGGTGTGTTCATGGTGAGACCTCGATCCCGTCCAACTATCGGGTCTTTTTTGCAAGTTTGAGTTAAACGCCTCCCATAGCTAGATGTAACTTGGTATATTGCCCAGATAATCAAATGATTTAATAAAATAATTAATTTAATTCATTCATTCATTCATTCATAAAGAAGATCCATAAAAGGATTCAAAGAGTTCTTTGAGTTGTTGATGTTATATTGTGTTTACATAACATCAGTGCCTTTACTACAGACTGCACGACAAAGACAGACAACATAATAATGATCACCCGTTATTTATTCTATATCAGTTTTATTCTAAAAGTGCTTTGTGTCAGTTGCGATGACACATGGGATGTTATAAACAGCCTTTAGTCCGAATGACATACATTTGAGGTTATGATTCTTAGCATATATCCACACCCAGCTTACCTGTCGTTCTACCTTACATACACGTCCCAGCATGCTCATGTCATGCTCCAATGACTCCCCTTCTGGAAGGATCCTGTCCCTCATCTTCCTGTCCATAGGTATCTGCCCCTTCCCCAAGATCTGATCCACCCTGTGAAACAATGACACTGAATAAGTAAGTAAGAAAGAAAGAAAGAAAGAAAGAAAGGATGAAAGAAAGAGGCATCATGAAAGGCTGGATCTCCTCTAACCAGAGCACAGCACAGCACAGAAGGACGAAACCTGATTGCAGTTAAAGAATAAGAAAGGTAGTTAGAGTCTGACCACCATCTTGTGCTAGAGTACCCACAGATTAATTGTAAAACAAACAGAGAACAGAGCTGACTGTATTTTAAACTCTGTATCTTAAAGTCTGTAGAGTGTGGATGAAGAAAAATGCAAAATACAGAGAATTTAAGTTGGAGTACATTCGGAATGTAGCCACGGTTAAACATATTACACTGAACCAAGTTATGATTAACAATGAAGCCTAATAGAGAACATACAAATGTATGTAATGTATTAGTGAGATGTTAGATATAAGATTTTACCGTTCTCTATTTGTGTCAACATGCAAAGTAATAAAAAAGTAGCAACCACAGATATCGCCACCAGTAAAACTACAGAAAATAAGAGTTAGAATTCAAATGTTTTCCTTACTGGGAAACATTGATGTCAAGTATAAATCAGTTGGAGTCCAATGCTGATGCTGATGCTCTCAAATACATACCTGTAGCTAATTTTAGGTTTCACTTATTAACAAACTCAGCTGAAAACAGCTGATTCTCAGAGATCCAAACTGCACAAATACATAGAGCTGCATGTACTTCCAAACTTAGGGCCATGGACCCAGCATCAGCTATGAACCCCTGAGAGAGCGTAAGTTAATTCAGGTAAGTAATTGCCCAAGCCCAGCACTCCAGTGTTTGTAACCATGGCTAGGCATGAGTCTAACCCTGAGCTGGTGTGTTTCTTCCTGCTTTGGCTGTAATACAAGTGTAGAGAGGAAGAGGACAGGTTCCTGGCTTTGGTGTTGAGGGTCTGCTGTGGACCCAAGCCTGTGGCAAGTCTGTGTGTGAGAGAGAGGTGTATCTTTAATCGTTCAGCATGAGACAATAAGACAAGGAGAGAAGGGGAATCACTCTAGAGAAGCGACACTAGCACAAGCACTACTCCAGATGGACGACACGTGTAGATAACATGCATTAAAAGCAGCTCAGGATTGAATCAACAAAATATTTGTTTTAGGTTAAGCCATAACTTTAAGTTCATCAACATGTCAAGGGAGAATCATACAGCTCTGAAGAACATACCAAGCACAGACATCTGTTATCTAAAGATTAGAAATCTAAATGAAACACTACATTTCAAAATCATTAATCATGAAGGAGAGAAGAGACTAATCTACATTAGTCCATCCACGTTTAAAGGAACATCATGCAGGATGTCTTATTAGGGATACAATTTCTTTTACGTTTTTTAAACAAGGAGAGGATATCACAAGGAGACATGGACTATGTTAGACAGAGTCAACAGCTTAGGTTACTATCTGTGAACATATGACACATACATGTGCAAAAAATGGCCTTGACTTTTCAGAAATGCATTGTGAGTTTATGCCAATGCATTGTTTTTTAAATGTTGTAACACATAACCACTACATACAGTCATAAAGCTATTTTTCTACATCATTTGAATTATTGTGTGAACATTTCATAATAAATGGACCAAGAGAAATGGTCCTTATACGACAGCTACAGCATGGTCATAGATAAACCAGACACATAGCCTAAGCATATGGCTCTTGTCAATGTTTTCTAAGAGTAAAGCTGGTGGGGGGACTGTGGGTCTGCTGACCCTGGGGCTGAGTGTTTCCTCTTAGCTTGGCTGTAATACAAGTGCAGGGAGGGTGAGGAAAATGTCTTGGCTTTGCTGCTCAGGGTCTGTGGAGGACCCACTATTGTGTCCAACCTGAACAGGAGAGTGCAAACAAGGTAAGACAAACACAGTCAGACGTGGTGACAAACAAACAGGAGCACACAGTGATACACAGACACACAGTGGTTAATTATGTGTATATGAACGTATCCCCACTGTCATCACAAAAGCTTTTATCTTCAAAATTGTAACCTTCCTAATGTTAATGTATGAACAATCATGTACCAAAACAGACTGTGGGACTAATGAAAATGTTATTTTATTGTGAAGAAAAAGTTATCAACACCCCAAATGTATTACTATTTAAAATGGCTTAATTAGAATTAGGTGCACCACATCAGCTGCAGATGATTATAACATTGTTTAAAAATGTTTGTAGGAGCCTGTCTTATTTAAACCAAACTTTATCCTAAGTAGAAACTGCCTTTTTTATTTTTTTTACATGATAAAGTCAAATTTTCATTTTTTTCTTAAAGGTGAAGTAATTACATCACTTTTATTCTTAGCTGTGGTTTGAGGGGCAGTAGCTAAAGGACTGGGTTATTAATGAAAGGGTTGTGGGTTCAATATGCGGGGTCAATAAGCTGCCACTGCCACTTCAGCAAGGCCCCTAACCCTCACTACACCCTGGGCATCGCAGCAAGGGTTGCTGCGTACTGTATCACTGCGTTCACTGCACGGGTTGGTTAAAGGCCAATACTCAAATTATACTCTTCAAATGTATAATAATAGTAGTAATATAATTCATTTTATTATGTGTGCAATAATTTGAGCTGCTTTATACAGTATGTTCCATACTTATTATCACAGTCATTGCCATTTTGCCATTTTACTATATTCATACAATTTGTACATATTAAATTTTTTTTCTCTTTTTCTTCAAAACGTTGTGTTTATTCTCACACATGATAAAAGTGGTTGTCTTTGTCTTCAAAAACAAATATATATATATATATATATATATATATATATATATATATATATATATATATATATATATATGTCAATATTTCCTAACAAATAATCAAATATGTAATGGGTTGTCCTCATTTGTTCACATGACTGCATGATCCAGCTAGTGGTGTAAAATAGGTTGTAAGGAGGTTGACATGACAGTATATTTGAATATAGTATGTGAGAATGTAGAAACAGCAACAGTGCAATTAAAAGTTCTGCTCTTATTCCAATATCTACTTAATCATTATGTAAAAGCCAGTCTGCTCTAACCTAGTCTGGAGACTCTTGATGCGACACAGCATGTCCAGGTGTCCAGCTGAGTACTGCTCGATCACATCTTTCACGTCATACGGCCGCAGCGTCTCCTTAAACTTCTTCTTGGCCACATGGAACTTCATTATCCTGGCAAGAGTCAAGGATACAATTCACATTCCAGCTTACCCATAACTCCTTGTTACCAGCAGACATGTCATTAAAATAACCCACAATTCTGTGATGAATGCAATTCCATTCCACTGTGTACTTGTACAGAGCTGAAATGACAACAAAAGCTTGACTTTTTAACCTCTTGACTTGACTTTTGAATTCAAGAAAAGATCAAATATGGGCAATCATTAATTCATATGGCAGTCAGATACTTTCCTAAAAACAGTTTAACTAGTCATAAAATTATAATAAAGCTGATGAAGTCTTTTAAGAGTCAATTAAACTGGAACAGAAGAGCCTGATCTGCACATCAATAATTGATGCTTTGATAGCTTTGATAATGCTTCGTTGTAGAGCGTTCTGCTTGGCTTGACTAACAAGTGAATTGCTTAATAAGGTGCACTGCTCTTCCTCTATCACTAGAGGGCGACAACAAACCATGTGTGTTACAGCGTTTCTTAACCATGCAGCCAGTACAAAATCAACAGATTAAAACTCAACACTGATCCATCTTTAGTGGTCAGATGCATCAGGAAAGGTGGGGAGAGTAAGGTCAGGTCTTAACAGCGTCATGCTACAGGGATATGATGGACAATAAAATATTGACACAGCAGTAAACGGATCTCAGTAACACACAGTTTTAAATCCTGCTTCCAGGGCCTGTCAACTGTGCTCTGATACACATGTCAGATGAGCCAGTGTGTAAGCAGAAGCAGCTGTGAGTGTATCCATCTGACACCCTGGGAAAGCACAGAAAGAAATCTCAATTGCTTCGCCCTTACAGGACCTTTTGACTGGGCACAGTTAGTTAGACGGGTGGGGGTCTCCTGGAGCAACAAGAGGAGGACATCTCAGCGGGGATTAGCAACCTGGAGTGTAATGCCCTGTAATTGTCCTTAGTTGCACAGGATGACCAGAATATGAGTTCAAACTGTGTGAGGATTGTCAATACTTAGCAGTATGTAAAGTTCGAATGGAAGTGTTAATTTAAATTTACAATTATATATATATATATATATATATATATATATATATATATATATAGATAGATAGATAGATAGATAGATAGATAGACAGATAGATAGACAGATAGACAGATAGATAGATAGATAGATAGATATTAATATATTATATAAATATTGTAGCAATTTGCAGCAATTTCAATGCACCAAACTCTTTGGCTTAAGGGAAGGGTACAACCTTGTTGTTTTGAATGAGAGTGAAACTTGTCAGTGCAGACATTTTCTCACCTGACAGCTCGGATAACCGTCTTCAGAGGAGCAGACAGATCTTCCATAGAGACATCGCAGTGACAGCCCTTCTCATCGAAATAGTCGTCTCCTCCCAAACTGTCAGCTACGGATGGAAAGTGATGGTGCAGACAAACAGAGTACATATGGAGAATGAGACGCAAAAGTAAATCAAGAGATCAGACACCAACTCTATAGGGGTGAACAGATCTCTATAGAAGTTTGGAATCAAAGTTTTCAACTATAAGAAACCAATATCTGTACATATAGTTTTGATTTTAACACAATACCAGTAGGCTACTCTAGAGCTACACACATTTGAAGGAAGTTGAAAATTAGATTTCAGATCTAAAACAGTGATGCTAGAGATGCTCTAAATACTGAAGCACTGAGAGTAAAGTAATATTATTATTCTGACACTGAATCACCACTGATCCTGAAATTAAAAAGCACAGAAGGAGTTCAATTGGGGATGTAAAAAAAGTATGGGAGGATCGATACAGCAATTAATCAGAAGAAAGCTCCCCAACATGCTCTAAACCTGTTGGCTGGTGTTTAGCCTTAATAGCAACATAGTGGATGAGCCTGCCTTAGCCCAAGACTGAATTGAGTAGAAGTGACATAACATTTTACCTGTAGTTTCAGTAAACTATTTGTCATATACCTTAGACTATCAATAATGTCAGATTAGATCAAAGGCAGAGGCTTTTAAACTAGGGAACAGACTGAGTGTTCCCACTAACTCACATGTGCTTGCCTGGGCTTATGTCACCGGCCTCTTATATGCTAACTGCAGATGATTTGAGTGGGGTTTCCTTTGCTAGATTTACTGTAGCGTAATGAGACAGCTATGTTGTAAAGCACAGAAAAACGGCTGTATTAGAGAGATTGCCAGAGAAATGCAAAGTCCAGCACTTCTCCCCCATCAGTGAAGGCTTTATTATGGCTTGGGATGGATCTACGCAGCATGTGATAGAGGAGAATATAAAGACTTTAGCTGTATTCAGCTAGATCTGAGGACCATCAATCTGGGCTGATGGGCTTTGCTCAGTGTGATTTTTACAGGGCATCCTTATAACTGAGCTGTTCCCTTAAGTTATCCAGACACTATAGGTCAAGAAATGTATTAGTTATATATAGAGTCAGAAAGTCAGGACACCCCATGGTGTCTTTTTAAACATATTTAAACATTAACATTTAACAATATTGAGGAATGGAAGTAATACAACTAAACAAATAAACCTTAATAATTAAATTAAATTATTTTCTTGTGAGGAAAATGTTAAACACCTAAAATTTGAATTAGTTTTTGGAGGATCCTGTCATATTTAAACTTCAGGCATTTAGTTTGGTTTGCTCTTGTTTGTGAGTGGTATGACCATGGTGAGATCCAAATAGCTCTCTAAGGCCCTCAAACAGAAGGTTGTAGATGCATATAAGGTTTTTTTTTAATAATCTCATCATCTAGAATTAGCCATTCCAATGTGTGAAATAGTGTCTACACTAAATGCCTCAGGCAATGTAACAAATCTTATAAATAATCAAACAAACAAACAAAAAAAAAACAACACATGACAGAGAAATTTGTTTGTGGCAAATAACTCCAGGTGTGAGGAGCATTAGCACTGAAATATGTGCCATTCATAGATGTTAATTTAATTAGTGGGACAGCCAAATGTCCAGAACCAGAAGATCTGAGAGTATGAGAAGGACAGTATGGATGATCAAGCCAGCTAAAGTTAGAAGGGGCAAGATCATGTAGGGTTTTGAAGGTCAGAGAAAGGATTTTATACTTAATACAGGAGGCAACTGGCAGCCAGTGAAGCATTTATGTACCTTTTCAGACAAAAAACAAACAAACAAAAAAAACACTTGACACAGTTATGTTCCTTGACCCCTTTAAAAGCCTAAGTGTTATTACTAACATCTATTGCCAGTTTGTACCTGTAGTCCCTGTAGTTCCTGATTAATATGCCTCAGTGTGTTATATCTGTTTTGGAGCGGTAAGGGGTAACTGAATGTGTTGAGGAAATATTCTTGAGGGTATCACCCCAGTGACAATTTGGTACCCAATATCTGTGAGTGTATCTGCTTGTAACTGCTTTCTTGCGAACTAGCCAAGTCATGCAGGTTTGGGTGTGATCAGCTCATGTTTAGCACTCCTGAGAAAAATGTCCCACTCTTTTGCATCCCTAAGGACATAAGTCCTAAAAGTTTGACCTGTCCAAAAAGTGCTTTGTGCAGAAGATGTACCTTCAGGCACGGTCCGTGACTGGCTCTTGAGTCTAAGGGAGGGACGGAAGCGCGTTCGGTCATTAAAGCTCCAGCTTTTCTGCACCTTGGCTGGGCTGCTTCCCTCCCCGGCAACCTCTGTGCCGGGAGAACGGCGGTCATTCAGTGATGTCTGCCTGCTCTTAATGCTTTGACCACGAGGACTGGCCATGCGCACTCGCTCCTTAAAACTCAGCTTCTGACTGCATGGAGGAAAGGGAGGAAGGCGGTGGTCAAGTAAAAAAAAGATATAGAGCAGGGGAAGGATCAGAGGAACGTAGAGAAAAGAGAGAGATAGATTAAACAGTGTGTACATGATACATGAAGCAACATGAGACAGGCAAATCATCACTGTTGTTATATTTTTGTTAATGTTAGCTTAATGAATCACTTCTCAATTTATTACACAGACATGTTCATTTCAATGCTGTTCATTAAAATACACAAATGCTTTTAAAATGACTTGATCTAACAGTTCTAATACAAACAGTTGGCACAACATCATAACCTTAACTGAACTGTCTTGCGCTTTAGCACTGTTCTGTACCACAGACAGAATTACAACAAAAGATTAGCATGCAATGCAGGGCTCATTCTAAAGATAGCCAACAATCAGCAGGCAGTGTTTTCAGGCCACCTAGTTGTGATTATGAACCTACATAGAGCTCGAGAGTTATGTGCCAGAATGAAAGAGCAGGAGCAGAAAAAAGAATAAATAGAGGTAAATGTCTTCTCTACAGTAAGTCATCAAACTCTGAAGGGTCCTTAAACTGACAGGTGCATGAGTCACACTGAGTTACATGAGTACTGTAAGTACCAGTGTGTGAGATGATGGTTAACAGGGTATTAGAGGCTAAAGCCTTGCTGGAAGATGGGTTATTGCTTAGCACTCAGAGATGGTGCTGTGTGAAAGCCCTTGAAGCAGAAGTCATATACATGCACATGCAACATACAGATGTAGGCTCTGATGCACTCAAAATCCATCTTCATTTTACCACCGTTTGTTTAAGTCTAGATATAAAAGAAGAAAAGCCTGCTTATGAAATCTAAAATAACACTTCCCACACAACTGTCTTCATTATGTCTGTAGTGGCACACTGTGTTGCTTCAGGTACTATTTATGAAATGGATCAAACCTTGCAAGACAATCAATCATTCAAAAGTCCCAAACTGCAATGCAATACAAAGATTTCTGTTTTATCCAGTGGACTCAAAGTGGGAGTCATTAACACTGAGTTGACAGTTTATTAGAAAATAGATCTAATAGTGTGTTGTACCTTCTTGGGTCTTTGGTATGGATTCTTCTAGTCATAGATAAGTTGTGCAGGAATGATTTTATAGTGCACTTGCTGCAAATAAGATGGCTAATGCTGTTATGAAAGACCCATTCCATCTCCTCCCAAAGATGCTTTATATGGTAGAAACGGGACCGTACAGCCCACAAAATAAATGAAAACGTATATATGCTATTCCACTGCACCACAGCTCAATGCTGGGGTCTGTATAGCCCTCAAGCTCACACCTTGCACCTTGTGTATTTGTGCATTTGCACATCAATAGGTGCAAATTAAGGTAGCTGAATGCATTCATTAGAATTGGGTGTCCACAACCATTTGGAGTGTGGTACTTCAGCTACAAAGGGAGTGTTTAGAAATTTTGTGTTGTTTAGATGTTGTCCAGTGGGTATCAGGATCCTACCATGTTTCAGGAAAACAAAATAATACTACCTTCACAGGCCTATACTGTTAACAGGATGTCTCCAACAGGAATCAGGATTTGTGTGATCAGATAACTTGTTCTCTTTCCTCAAAAGTTCTTGATTTTTCAACATGGCCTCAAGCTGTTTTAGCACACTGGAGATGAAGTCAGATGATCAAGGCATTTTGACATTCTGAGCACCAACAATTTATTCATTCCTGGTTGTGATCCATCTGTTTGCTGGTACAACTATCCCCATTTCCTTTGCCCGCTCTGATCCACCAGCAGTATTCGTAGTCAACCTTTATGCTACATGTTCTCGCAGTAACTCTTTTATGAACCAGGGCTCACTGATGTATACCTCATCATATGACATTGAAAGATTAGGGTGCTTAATAAACTGGCAACTCAGTGCATATAATTTCCAAATAGAACACATGCAGTGAGAGTCTGTACTGTTTCAAGGTTTGCGCTAGGCTAACTCCTCAGGCAACAGGCAGAAGGAAGTAGAGTGGACCCCTCATTAAAGCCCCATGGCTGGGTCAAAGAGAGGTAAGGGAAAAGGGATGTGCTGGCGTATCCATCATCATCCATGCACCTGTGGTTAGTCAGCATTCTCATCGATTATGTGGCCAGAGCAGAGGGGGATGCTGGGTACCTATGTCTCCGTGTGGTATACCTCCTGAAGAGCTTCTGCCTATTACTATGACCCTTACTAGGGAGTGTGGGAGACAGATGGGTTTGGGTTAGTTACACTGTGTGGAGAAGAGTGAGTTCCTTCAGTGGAACAAACAAAGGGGTGGCTTGGAAAGTCAGACAAACACTTCTAGTAAAAGGCAGAATTTGTTATTCTCTGCCGTTCAGAGGACTGTTAAAGACACTGTGAGTGCTACACATGCAGATACAGTAACCACACACACACACACACACATATGTAAATATATATTTAAACTTAAAAGCTCACCCAAAACCCAGGGAACATAAAACCACTCTTTGACAAGCTTTCTTCAATTTTTTAGCCAATTACAGTAAAATTGTGCTCTAGAACACTATGTCCTGTCACTTGCCATTAAAAACTGCAAAGACGCCAAGCTATTTTATTATGCTTGCTCACATACAGAATCCTACAAGCAGAGCAGTAGAGCGAGGGGCATTTACAGCTTAGCTTTTTCTTTTCTGTGTCTGAGGTTGGAAGGACTATTTGCAGACACATATTATGACATATTTGCCACCCACCGAGGGACCTTTACAACTGTAAATTGCTTCACTAAAGCCCTAAGTATCTAGCTCTCTTGTTCTTGCTGTGGATATGAACCACATGCCTCAAATCCAATTACACCGTTAATTAAAGGCAGTGTACATTGAAAATGTGGGGAGAAAAAAGGGGCTTTGGGTGTTACCATTATTTACAAAGCAGCAGTAATGAGCCTGGCTGAAATTACTGGTAAATTAAAAGAGCAAAGCAACTGCAGGGCAGCAAATTTGGCTGGCGATGAATATTTAACTAAGCAATGACGAAGTGTCAGCCATGGCTAAACGTAGCCTGTTACTGTGTGTAAACATCGAGAATCCTATTATAATCAAATCTGTGATTCTACCAGTACTACTGAAAGAAGCGCAATAAATAAATGCAAGGATCAGGACAAAGAACTGGCCTGTTGCCATTCTCTGCACCTCTCTCCCTCTCTCCCGCTCTCATCTCTGCTTCTGCCTCTGTTTCTCTTTCTCTCTCTCCCTCTCTCTCTTTAAATAATGGCTGGTGAGTGTGCTGGCTGGAGTGATTTTTAATCACTAACATAAATAATCTCTGAATGGAAAAAGCGCATCATGGTGCTATCTGCGGTCCATAGAGACAAGCAAGTGGTACTGTGCTCTGTACTGTACAACAGCCAAAAGAGTGCTGCATACCGTGTGTACACCCTTTCGTTACCCCAGTTTCTCTCTCTCTCTTCTTCTCCATCATACATGGCAACAAATCTAGACAAATCTGAATGTCCCATATTATTTGTTGTTTCACTGATGAATAAAACAAGTTTAATAATGTTACTCTAGCCTGTACGGGTACAAAACACATTCCATTCGCATGACAATCAGTGTAAGAATAACAAACCTGGTGGTGGATTCGCCCTGGTCTTTCCTTCAGGTGTTAGTTAGCAACAGAGAGGAGAACAGGGTCAGAAGATTAATTCTTTACATGAAAAACAGAAAACAAAACAGAGAGTCCAACAGAAAAGACGCATGGTTCTGAAATATACTGAATCTTTCATATAGTCAATGAATCATCAATATATTTCTCCCTCTGTTAAACACAATACGGTACACTGCAAGTCAGAGGGGGGAGGAAAACATACACAAATACACACACAAACAATTCTGTACACACCTACACACACATACACACACTGGAATTCAGAACGGAAACAAATCACACCATGAAAAACTGGAAAACTGAAAGCAGAAGAACATAAACAGGCATCAAACACTCAGCAGACATGCAAGCAATGAGCAGCGCACAATCAAGCGTCTAAGAAAGCTCTAGCAAAGACAGTTTAGTCTTAAAATGGGAGAGGATTTAGTCAGTGATCATACTTCGGACAATGCATCCCTCTGTTAGAACGTGTGTGTGGGTGTGTGCATTGTATTTTCAGGTGTGGTTTATCTTGCTGTATCTGTTCTGCTAGGCTTAACCTACTGTATATTTCATACACACACACAAACACATGCTGTAGCTTCTGTGGAAAGCTACAGAGGGCTGCTGAAGGTCTTTGGTGTTCACATTAGCTGTTGGTTCAATTTAATTACAGTACATTTTTCCTATTCTCCTATGTTTGCTGACTACAGGCATTGGCCTGAAAACAGGGTGAATACAGTAAAAGGGAGCGTGAAGCAGTGGTCATTATGCTTATTTGCGAAGAAAAGAGGGGGGAGGGGGAGTCCACAGGAGCACAGACACCAAATACAACACCAGCTGCCAGAGTTGTACCTACTTTGTAGGGCTGCAGGTATGCAACGCCTTCAAATGAGGCTTCCAGGTAGCAATGGAAACCGAGTTCTCATCAGCCGCATAACTACGCCAAACACACTACGTGCAGAGTATACAAAAGGAAAACAGAGAGGAAAAAATGGAAAACCAAAAGAAAAAGTACACAAGGCCAGGAGAGAGCGGGGGGTTGGAAAACAAACAAACAAACAAAAGAAAACAAAACAAACAAAAAAAGCAGATTAGTAAAAACCAGTTCAGGTCAGAGTTTTCTCATCAGTTCACTGCACGGATACATGCCTTTGAGGAGGGAGAACACTTTTATAGTACCGCCATGTGCCACTCAGGTATGTTCTGGAGCGGTCTGTGGAGTAGAGTCGCCACGCAGCCTGGGGCAGGACACAGACACACACACATACACACGGACACACGCATGGACACGGGTGTAGAGAGACATCAGCTTGGTGAAGGCAAAGCCAGGAAAACAGAGCACCTTTTAGGAGCTTAAGACATTTGTTCAGTGGTTGAGTTTAAGCTCTTTCTGACTTTTACAGAATTGACACAAATACAATCTCTGTCAGTGACTCACACTGCACTAGTTTGAACATTGTAATTGAGGCAAAATACAAGCAACACTGAAAAGATGTCTTGTTGGCCAGTGGGGCACACACATACACATACAAAACATTCAAATACTGAGAAGAAGGAAAACACGAGAGGTTGGAAGAAATATGCTGTGGGTAATGATGATAAATATGTAAAATAATATATGAAAACATGGAGTGTAGTTGCAGCAGTAATATAAGACAAATCAGCATTACATTACACTAACAATACACCTACTTCTGTTGTTAATTTTAGTGAACCTGGTGCTTTAACTTTTCTTTACTGAGCTCACTAGTACAGCCACTCTACTGCTTTTAGAAGCTCCACTCCAAAGTGGAGTATATTTTGGCAGTATAATCCTAAATACAGCATGGGTTAACCATATTGGCAGGGTTCTGTGTTATCCGTTGGCATTCATATAAAGAACTGCATGAGGGAGCTGTGCAGGCTTTTACAGCTCATTTTACTGCTTAGATAAGGTATATCTGTACTCCTGAAATTACTAGAGGCCCCCACTGTGTCTGGCAGGGACTATATATAATATCTGTGGCAGTTAATATATATTAAAAATACTGAGTCAGTCTGTTTCGCTCATATTTACCACTACATAAAAATGCCACTCACCTGCTGACTGAATGTGAGCTATCTACCCTGAAGTATCACAAATCACTGTGTTTACAAACATTCTAACTTGGTGGGGAATACCAGCAATTCAGTGAACAATAATTTGTATTCACTGTTTTTGGTGTATTTAATATATATAATAATGAACATGGAAAGAGCAATTCATTGTGGGATGAAAGATAAATTAAGGGGGGAAATGTGTGCCAGTAAAAACCATGACACATACATACACTACTGCTCAAAAGTTTCCAATAATACAAAACCAATTTTGTACATGACATATTTTATGTAAATGAATAATTGGATAATTGAAACATCTTAAATGTTGAAGAGTAAACAAATCTAGATGGATATCAATATATATACTTTGCACAGTGTAAAGTGCACCTGATATTTTCAATATTTTATTATACTGAGCTAAAAATGTACAAATTTATAGCAAGCTATTCCAAACTTTTGCACAATAGTGTACAGAAACACACACACACACACACAAGACAACACAACACAAAGAAAATGATGAAAGAAAGGCACCAATCGTAACAGAAGAGAGACAAACAGCAGACAAGTTCAAACTCCACACAGTATAACTCAGGTGTTTCTGTTCGGTAGAGAAAAGCAGGTGAGTAAAAAGAGGATGAGGGGAAAGTTGGGAAAAAAAACACTGGGGACACTCCTGAAATCAAAAGTTACTGTTTTAAAGCAGTCGTCTTACAAATAAAGGAGATTACAGGAAAAGAAATTGATTCAGCTGGTGCAGATGTAACAAAGCAACAGCCGAACCATCTAGATAAAAAAGAGTGGTTAGAAGGGTAGCAAAAATATTACTGTTTAGTCTTATATACACTGCATACACTCAATAAAGGGGTTCTGTGTAGTACTGAAAAAGGCTTATTTGACTCATAACATTGGAATACCTTATGGTTTTTTACAGAGCCATCTAAAAATGTTTTACTACCAATGTAAAGAATCTTTAAACCACCAAATGAATCAGTTTAAGCATCCGAATAGCTCTTTGAGGAGTCATGGTTCTATACACAACAATTGTTTTGATGAACTCTTACAGAACCCTTATACAGAGTGTAGAGTGTGTGTGTATACAAACAAGCACACACATTCCTGGGGCAAATTTGGTTTCTCTGTTTCTAAAGGAGGATGGTTGTGTCCATTAGGAAGAACTATTTTCCTTGGGGAAATCCTTACACAGAATTCCTTCCGTGGAAACACATAATAAATGTCTGCTAGTGTTTCTTTTGGATCTAATGGAGGATAATGGGCTTTAGTGAAATGATTGTGTGTTATTGTTCGCTTTCTGCTCTCAAAGTCAAAATGTACAGGAGACTGCTGAAACTGTTTTTACTTAAACAGGAACAGAATGGATGAGCAGATCCCACACATATTCACCCTGTGAAGCTCCCCTCTTATCCCTCCAAACCATATCACTAATCATGGAGACACTAGAGGTCAGGAAAGAGGACACTGTTTCTGAAGTCAAAGTCCACCTCTCTTAGTCCAGTGGCTGTGAGAGTGTTATCATATTTTTCATGATAGAATCCATATTTTGGGACAACAATACACATTTACTTTTATACCAACACTTCAGTGATTGAAGAATGAGGACTGCTTTTGGACTGTGAAAGTTTGGTCTGTTTGGTTCTTCACACAGGAAAGCCAGGAAGAGATGAGGTGGTGAAAATATTAAACACGGTAGGGGATTTCATTTATACAAACTACATTCTGTTTGATTTAATTCTCACTTAATTCTTACTCAATTTGATAGTACGCAAGAGACGTTTCAGGCTTTCTTTGGTCTTTCTTCCAAATGTTATTACGTCTTCCATAAATATGCATTAATTTACACTATAGGTCAAATGTTGGGAAGCAACAAGTCCGAATAAATAAGTTTTCCCTCAATAAACAACATAGGGGAAAGTGGGGTGATTTGTGCCAGCGGTGAAGTTGTGACACCCCCTGTTTCTAGCGAACCATAAAAGAAAGACAGTTTTTTGCTTTTCAAAGTAAAATTTCTATGAGCAAGTTTTTTTGATTGTTGTGTCTGAATAGTTATAGACAGTTTAAGTTATAAACAGCATGATGTTAGCTCAAAACTGCATGATGCATTTTCTCCAAAATGGTAGGTCTGAGGTGATTTGTGCCATAGGGCCTGGGTAAAGTTGTGCCATAGGGCCTGGGTTAAGTTGTGCCATAGGGCCTGGATAAAGTTGTGCCATAGGGCCTGGGTTAAGTTGTGCCACTTATGAATATTTTAAAGATATTATTTTAGTGTAATTGTACATTGAATTCTTACATTTTATCACTAAAACTATGTGACATTCTTAAAGTTAGACCAAAAATAGAAATAGATCATCATGCCACAGAGTTATAAGAGACATGGACAGAGCAGTGAAAGAGGTGGAGAAGGGAAAGTGGCGAGGCAGATGTAGAAATGCAGGATGTCAATAAAACAATAGATGGAGAAGATAAAAATAGACTGAAAAGAAATAAAGCCAGGATATAAAACTGTATATATTTTTATAAAATGTATATTCCCCTGTAGTTTTAAAAAGTGGGATGTTATGTAAGTAGGCCAGATCTGTGAAGAAAATTGCAGTCAATTTGGTCTTCATTTGAACTTAACTGTGTTCTGAACATGTGTTCATGTGGCGCTAGGCCTTAATTAAGAAAATTGACCTTTGTGTGCTCATGTGGCGCAACAGACTTTTGGCCTTTAGAATTGACCTTTGATGTTGTCAAATAACTTCAAATAGTTAAACCTTAAATTAGTAATTTTGTATTGAATATGTCTAGCCTTTATATAGCACTACAGTTTCCAAGCTCAAAATATTCAGTTTTCCATTAATAATCAATGGCACAATTTACCCCAATTAATTCTCTTGAAAGGCACCCCGGGCAAGTTGTGCCACATGATCACTTTTTTTTAGAAAGCTATATTTCTTAAATACTATATTACCGATCCAAAGTGATTGTTCTCAGGGATGCACCACATCCTGAAATATATGTACATATTTTAGTTGGAAGCATTACTGTCATGCCCTTGCTTTAAAGTGAATTTGGCAAAAACTGGCACAACTCACTGCACTCTTCCCTACTGTGATATGCTTAGAGTTTGATTTTGTCTGCAACAATTTGTTTCTGATGATTGTCCTCCAGAGTTTTATTATCTCCTTTTTAACCCATCTGATTCACACATTGAGAAGTTCCTTAAAGACAAGATTAGTTGAATCAAGTTGTTAAATTGAGGTTCTATAATTGATGAAAATCTAGCAAATGTAAGGAACTGTTATCAACCTGCACAGTAATGGCCTTTTCCATATAACATCTTAGGGTATACCACATGAGTACATCACCGCAAATCAGTACAAACTGATGTCAATAAACATGTTGTGCTGGGTTAATTGTTGTCAATTTTAAATTAAAGGCAAATTTCAGTGACTGGAAAACTGTTTGCCTTCACACTTTAGGCCTGTAGTGTGTGAACACACAGTAGATCATTTGATAATTAAGGGTTCTATTCAATACTGAGTGATTAAGTGCTGTAATATTGCAATCGGTGCAGTGATTTTACCTGTATAAGACTGGCGGCTGGGTTTCTTCTCTTTTCAAAGTGCTTCTGTCTGTGCTGCTCCTGGACCTTCAGAGCAAAGCCTGACCCTAGAATCCCCTACAATACACACACAATTGCTGATTTATTGATTTATTATTTGGCAACCAGGGGCAAAAAAATTGATGCTTACAGAACTCCACTAATTGCCCTCTGTATGTCACTGTCAATGGTCAGTCAGCACAAAAAGGCAGTGAGAGTTAGAGCGTGTGTTGGATGCTGTATAGCTGTGCAACCCTCAAAGGGACATGGACAAACAGACTTAAATCAGAAAAGAAAACTGTCTTGAGGCTCTAAAATGCATTCCTACAGTACTACATAAGTACGTAAGTCCCCAAAGTCTTTCAGAAATCACAAAAAAATATATATATCTGAGCGATTGAAAGTGATCTTGAACATCACATGACTGACATTAATATTTAATAGTGAGAGCTCAGAGAGAGAAACACTGCACTTCTGATAGCACAAGCCACACAGAGCTGGCAGACATCCCTGTGTTGGAAGGACGTGTGTATGGATCTGAGGCACCTTGGATTAATATCTCTGCATGACCTACCGCATGCACAGATGCCTTAGCAAGAAGTCCAAAATAAACGAGGCTGAAAACGGGGAGTAGAAGTTCTTAGACAAATATGTCTTGTTTTCAGCTTTTATTTACAGCTAGAAGAGTCAGGAAATAGTGATAATAGCATGACCATTTTTAGATGTAATATACCGTTGTATGTGGGTTTGTAAAAATATAAAATATTAAAATGTTGTATTTTCAAGGCATATGGTGTACAAACAAATATGCTACTGTTCTGAAACCAGATTCACAAATGCTATCACACTAAGACGTTCATAAGAATGGGCTCTATTCACCCACACTTCCTAAGACAATGTATTCTTACAACTTACACAGTTTTTCTTTTTAGTTTGTGCAGATTACAAGAATAATTGGATCCATCATTATAAAAGCAGAGCTGTAAACAATTCCATGATTTCAAAACAAAAACAATGTGAATGGTATCCATTTGTTTTTTATTTCCTGAAGAACAAATGTAAGATCTGTTTAGGAAGATATTGGTGAGTCCCAATGTTCTTAAATAGAATACTCAAATATAAATGTCTCAGATATGCTCCTAAGAAAGGCTTAATTATTTTTTAAGACATTTTTGTGGTTTCCTTATGTAGCCCTTTTTTATGTAGCCTAGCGTTTTATGCTGCATTTTATTACATTACATTCAGATGCCCCTAAAGGCTTGAATACCACCTTCTAACTAAGTGTTTCGCTGGGGACCATTCACAGACTATGGGGATGGCCCACTTTTTTGTTAAATAGGCCACCAGAAGAGTTGAAGCCCATGTGTCTCCTCATTATCCACAGTGTGAGGAATTGAGACTAGTGTACTTCTGTGTTTCTTTAACTCCTACTATAATATAGGATATATTGATTTAAAGACTGGAGTAATAGTGTTATATTAGGAAATAAATAATAAAGAGGTTATTCCATGGCATTGCTCAAATAACTATTTGAGGTCCCTTTTATTTTTGATGGTAGAATATCTGTTATCCTAAACCAGGCTTTTAAGCAGGAAACAGCCCTCTACTGTTCTGGTGGATTAAACAGGCTTTATTGCCTTTGCAGCTGTAAGCAGAAGGCACATGCTTGTGCTTGTGTACAGGCTATGCTTTACTCACCGCAGGCAGGGCAAAGAAGGATATGCCCAGCAAAGCGAAGCCCGCCGACAGCAGCCGGCCTGGCCACGTCTGTGGTGTCTTATCCCCATAGCCAATGGTAGTGAGAGTGATCTGGAAATACAGAGAAATATGGTCAAGGGTCAGAGTTTGAAAAGGCACATGCACAGCAGCTCCAAAATCCGAGGCTCGCCAGCTCCTTGCAGGCAGACAGAGTTAGATTACCCTACTGATTACAAGTCCAGAGCAAAAGGCAGTGCCCAGACGTTACCTTCAATCAGCCAGGGAAGAGGGGGAAGAGCCCGCACACGCTCTGGTTTCCTCCACACAATGACCGTGTGTGGGGTTTTTGTATGGAAAACTGGCCACAGTGCAGCGCATATTGTCCCACACTGTCTCTTCTGATCATGTTCCTGCGAAAGGCTGTCGCGCAGTGGAGTAAAAGCCACATGCTGGACCCACGGCTCCACTTACAACAAGCCCTGTCCAATCTGCCATATTAAACAGCCATGAATATCTAAATCCAAACAGAGGCGTACTCTAGAGTTACAGCCGCACAGGCGTTTGTATTGCCTCCGTCTCTTCTGAGAGGGTAACAAATCGGTAGCTTGCATTAAAAAAAGCATTAGTCTAACAGTTCCTGCTCCTTTTCCACACCAGTAAGTGAAAGCCTCGGATTCTTGCAGGCAGGGGATACTTAAACACAGCCCAGGCCAAAGCAAATTCAACACATCCAGTAAAAGTGAGCGATCTGTCAAACGCAGAGTGTGCTGTGGCCATTCGGTGAGGACTGGGAGTACACACACACACACACACACACACACACACACACACACACACACACACACACATACACACACACACACACAATGAGCCAGACTCCTGCTCTTCTGCTTTTCTCCTTTGCGCTGCAGTCAGCCTGGCAGCTCCACACATAAGCCTGGGCTGAATCCAGCGTAAATACTTTGTGTTAGTGTATGAGCCCAGCACTGGTCAACTGGTGTTTCCAACTCTCTAAAAGTGAAACTGAATGCCTACACATGGCCACAAAGTGACCTTATGTCATCTCCATTTAAACACCTGATGGCTTTTCCTTGGTTGATGGGAACAGAAAATTACATTTATCGATTTCTTAATTCCACTAGTGAGGAACTGCAATAATGCCAATGGTGAGTTCACCGCTGTGTTTCTCTACTGCAACACTGCAGCTACTGTAGCATGGAACACATGGTCAAGCATAGTCTGGTCATTGTGCTCATGGTTGCTTTTTGCCTCTTCCAATAGGGAAGAGTATCTTTGTGTGCAGAAAACCTGCACAACTTAAATCTATTATTATATATCATAAATAAATTATATATCGTAAAAACCTGCATGTCTCTCAAAAATGTTTTAGGAAAAAGTTCAGTGGAAATCTAAAAAGATATTCACGACATAAGGAACAACTGCCAGATGAACATGTTGGGAAAAATAAGGTTTTAGCATGACAGCCCATGACAAACCATGAGGACAAAAGTACTTGGACACCTGCTCATTCATTGTGTGAAGTTAGGATAGATAGATAGATATTCTCCACCTAACCTCAACCCAGAGAACACATTTCCACTGCTTCACAGCTCTAGTCAATGCTTGACATTAAGTATAGTGCCAAAAGGTCCATGTTGATCAGCTCCAGAGTCCTATTCTATTGGCAATACTTCTCTATATAATTAAAAAAAGTTCAGATTCAGTGCCTTACAGATAAAAGAGGTATGTAGGGCTGCATGGCTCTGTGCAAGTTCCAGAACTGAAAATATAAACCAGAAAGAAATGCTAGGAACAAAATAGAGCTGCCCATTTGAATCTTGCATTACTAGTTAATAATGCTGTTTTCAATTCAATTCAATAAAAATACAAACTTTGTGTGTGTGCCTAATCAATGCAAACACAACTATTTATCAACTATCATTTTGACTATTTATAACAATAGAAAAATGGTTATGTACATATTGGTTCTGTTAGAGTGAATTTATTTGATTTGATGTAGCCATTCCTTCTCTAAACACTGTTTTATGTAAGAGAGAAAATAAAAGGCCGAAACAATGGGACAGAGAGGGAGAATTTTAAGGAAAACTTACCGTTCCCCACCAAAGAGCATCAGCATATGTGGCAAACTGCTTGTTAAACTCTTTCTCCACCAGGTAAACCAAGAAAGAGGAGAATATCAGTACCAAAAACCCAATGTACCAGGCAGTCACCAGCTCCTGCAGACACAGAACAGCATAAAGCATTACAGCCTGCCAAAACATCAGTGTAACTGTCAGTGACAGGACAACACCACAAACTGAGCTTATGCCATCCACACTCAAACAGCTGATGGCTTTTCCTTGCTTGATAGGAAAAGAAAATTACATTCATTGATTTGTCAGTTCTGCTGCTCATGGTGTGTGCACTGTTGGTGGAGTGTTATGGGACAGGAAAATCAGAAGCATTAGCCAAGAACAGACAGAGGAGCAAAGCGGCTGTTTCGTAGACCACAGTGTTCAGTGGGGAGCTGAAGCCCATAATCTGTCCACTAAATGGCGTGTTTCTGAGGGTTGAGGAAGTCTGTGGTTTGGCTGTGGCTGGTGGCAGGAGCTACAGCCCAGACAGAGCTGCAGAAAGACAGGCTGAAAGCAAGGTCACAACTTTGCAGTCAATAGCGACACTCAAACACAAGTAACACCATGAACTGGTAGGCTGTTACCCCACTCATATTCATGTCAAATCTTTAGACCCTTGTACTGCTTTATTCAATTATGGGTTTTAGTCTGTTTTTGATTGTATTTCATTTTATTTGATAAAAACAAACTTTCTCCAGTGATGTGAATTTTATCACACCACTGAGTGAATACTAGTGGCCTAAGAATTCTGCATGTCTTCTGAAATTCAGATGGAGCTTGGCTTGTTTCCACTTTGCTAGAACCTTCAGTAAGATAACATTCTGATTGTCACTGCTGTCACTAAAATAGAAGTTAATGTAGTCGTTGTTATTTATTGTTCTTAAAATGTACTTGATTTTAGTGAAGTGATGAGTGTAGCAACATGCCATGTCTAATATGGTTCTTTTGTCTCATGGCTTAGAAAAATCACAGATCCGATGGAATTATCTCACAGACTCATGGGACCCCCCTGGACAGTCCTTTGAGAACCATTGCTCCAGGCTACTGTTGTACTGTTGGAGTGCAGGGTGCAATGTTTTCATAATTACATCTAATTACAGACAACTGGAAACACTTGTAAGCCAAAAACCTACTCCAGTTTTTTTTGGTGGCCATTTCTGGTGTCCAGAATTCTCTTCATAAGAAAAACAAAAAACTACTCTTGCAGCCATCCTAAAGTGAATTTTGTCTATATGCAGCCAGCACAATGATAAATGTTAGGATATAGTAGGTTCTATAACTTGTTATCTAAATTGGCCTTATAGATACTTGCAAATTTACAATAATAATAATAATAATAAGAAGAAGATAAACACAAAAAAAATGTCCTAATGGCTAATTGACTACATCTAGTTTACGAAGAAAAAAAAAACTATGAAAAACTTCAAGCAAATCTATCCATATATCCCAGCATACCTTGCTGTGAGCGTAAACTACAGATCCCAGCAGTTTCCAGGTGCCCCCTCGCCTATCCATGCGCACCATCCGCAGGATCTGTAAGAAGCGAAGACTGCGCAGAGCGGACGTGGCAAAAATGTTGCCCTGGCTGCCGGCTGACACCACAGCAATGGATGCGATGAGCACAATGATGTCTATGACGTAGAGACAGAGAGAGAGAGAGAGAGAGAGAGAGAGAGAGAGAAAGATCCACATCCCTTAACATACCACAGGAATAAGGCCTGTTTGTATGCTGTTGACTGGGACATGACAGCAGAATCATGATGAACCGAACCACAGTATATTCTTACATTCTTCTTCAATATTCTTCTATTATGGCCTGAGCTGAAAAGGTGCATCTGTATTTAGCATCATTCAGACAAGGTTTTTATGATTACTTGGTGAGTGACCTGTATGGTCATACCTTTCTCAATCTGTCTCAACAAGGCCCAAAGGCAAAGCAATAGCCCCGGTGGTACCTTGGAAAGATCTGAGTCTTGATGGGGCTGCTTAGGAAAACAGGCGCAGTGAGAGGGAAGTAATTTGATGAGTATTTCTCATGTCTGTCATTGCTTTTCTCACACACCTCAGAGACAGAGAGAGGGGGCAGTAGGGGCCAGTGAAGCCATACCCTCTTCAAACAGCAAATCAAATTCTCATCTCCAGCCCATGGCTGTCTGACCTGGGATAATATTGTTCTTTGCTCAAATCCCACAAATGTACACATATTTCCTTGCAGGTGCCGATTTTCAGGACTACAAGCAGACATCTAGCATGCAGCCATTGGTATATAGAAAAAACAGAGGGTTTGTTTTGGACAAACCAAATTACATAAAAACTAAATCACAAATCTATGGAAACCCCATTTATCCAGGTAATAAATAATAGTTTTTTTTAACTATACATAACTGTCTAATACAATATATGACAGAATCTTGATGACATTGGTCAAAATGAAAAATAGGCATTATTTTATTCTAGATCTTCCAGATAAATCTGCTCTATATAAAAGTGTTTGTGGGGGGAAGGGTATGGGGCAGCAAAAGCATATGCTGCAACGTCCAATAAAAGTGGGGGATGCATGTGCTCCACTTGCGTCATTCCTCATGCGTCTATGTCTGTAAGGACCAAATGTCCTTACAATAATAGGACAACATGAAAAATGAGCTCAAGTGAGGATTTCTCACAATTTATAGCACATTTATTTTTACTAAAGAGCAGAAACAGCTTTTAGATGCTGAGGATAGGGTTAGGGAATTGGTGTAAGTCTCTGAGGTTAGGGTAGGGTTTAGGTTCAGGGTTACGTCTCTGATGTTAAGGTAAGGTTTAGGATTAGGTGTAAGTCTCGGAGGATATGGTAAGGATTAGGTTCAGGTGTAAGTCTCTGAGGTTATGGTAGGGTTTAGGATTAAGTTTAAATCTCTGAGGCTAAAATAAGGTTTAGGAGTGTAGCATAACATGGCTACAGTAATATGAAAATCCAGTACAATTCTCACTACATATAGTGAAAAAATGTGTGTGTAAAGCTCAGTCACCGATCCAGTCCCTGAAAGCCCTGAAATCATTAATCCATCCACTTAAGTTTTCAGCAACATCCATCAGAATCAGCACCTACTTCTCTCTCTCTCTCTCTCTCTCTCTCTCTCTCTTTCTCTCTCTCCTTTTCTCTTCACACTCTCTCACCTATGACACAGAATGGCTTCCTGGCGAAGCGCAGTCGTCCTTGCCATCCTCTGTAGCGGCAGCAGCATCCAGCAGACCAGATGCGGATGATGTACTCCAGACCAAACACAACGATCATCACGAACTCCTGCAGGATGCAACACCCAACAGCAAAAGCATGTAATCTCATTAGCTGCACTGCATTCTAACACACAGTGATTGGTCAGGTAGGCTTTATGGCAGTTTATAATGTTACAGTTCATCAGAAGGGAGCAATAACATTTTATATTTAGAACCCAACTCCTGTTTTGTTGGTGCAGCAAATTTAGGAGAGGCAAAGTAACCTTTATTTTTTCACCTGAACATCAGCACATTTACTGTGACTATAAAGCTGTAATAGCCAATAAGCATAAGCATAACCCATAATACCACCCAGGTGCTCTAGTAATGAAATGGGTGTTTAGAATTTACTACACTATTCAAAATAAGATATTGTATAATAATAAGTTATTTGAATATCACTTGCTTTTTATGAAGTACTGTCCTCACTATAAAATGTACTTTCATGTAAAATCAACATTTTAACATTCACTGCTCCACAAATATTCACTGCAAAGCAAATGGAGTCCTTTTCATCTCTTTTCATTTGTAAATTTGTTTAGTTAGTTCCTACAAAGGAAAGCCTTTTGGACTTTTGGACAAAGTTTCAAAAACAGAGAGAACAAAATGCACCAGCAGTGTCTCCTCAGCATCGCACAGTGAGTTTGGTCTGCTACCATGTACAGTGAACAGTAGCACAGTGAAAAAGCCTGAGTGTGCAGTTTGAGTTAGGTCTCCGCCGTGCGCTGCAGGAGCCAGTAATAGTATCTAGTTAGCGTAATTACCCCTGGAGCTCATTCATCAGTGCCAGCGGCCGGCCCTGCTAATTGCACTGTTTGATAAATCCGGCAGGATTCAACGGGACTCTCTGCAGATTAAAACATCTGTCAGTACTGCACATTACAGCAGAGCTGACAGTGCTGCGGCATGATAGTAGCTCCTTTCTCTAGCACTCAGCAACTCCTCCTGCACCCTGTGCACAGCTCACACATGCACTACCTAGGGACTTATATTTTAAATATACCAGAAAGAGAACCAGACCTTTAAAATGTAGGTTTCTGTAACAGTAAGAGATCCAGACCTTTAAAATGCAGATTGCTCTACCAGCGAGAGAACCAGACCATTAAAATGTAGATTGCTGTACCAGAAAGAGAGGTAGACTTTAAAATGTAATGTTTCTGAACCTACATATATTTTTCTCTCTGTTACTCTGTCCTACTAACAGTAATAGTGTATAAGGTATGTAGTAAATGTATTTCATTTTTGTGCCAGAGCATCTCTCTTCAGATTACTTTTGACATATTAAGATTACAGTGTTTACATTCATGTCTACAATATGACATGTAACACTAATGTATATAATAAAACTCTATTAATAATACTCTTTTACCTTAATATGTCATTTAAGAAGTCTTCACAGTGTCTTTATAGGTCAACCAAGAACTGACAGTATTTAAAAAAGACAATACGAAGACCTCTTAGATTAAAAGTATGTGGCCATAGTTGCAGTTAGACTGTGCACAGCTCATATTCTGCATGATCCAGCGGTTCGTCTCTTTGCTTAAGGTTGGGGTTGGAATTTCTTTGGCATTCAATGACACCTCAGTATGACTTCTGTGCACTGTCACAACACAGTGTGCTTTCCCAGTGCTCTGTCTATCCCGCTGGACTTTAAGGACTGTTTTCCTATTAGTGGGAGAGGAGCCACCTTTGACATCTCTGAGGTAAGATATGAGCCCTCCAAGTGTGACACTTCTCCTGATACACAAACCCAACAGAGACACCATGGGGTTGACCCTCGACTACGCTCACCAATAAAACAATGCAGAGTTGAAATATAGCTAAAAAAACATAACAAAGCATGTATCAAATAGCAGAGCATTAGTGTCAAATAAGGTACTGGAAACATTAGATAAATATAATGGATATATGAGACACTGGCTTATAACTTAAGGTTAGTGATAATATTAAGTTATAATATGTATAAAGTGATTCACTGGTTAAGCAACAAACATAAACATAAATAAACAAACATCATTTTGAGTTTTTGGCCGCCTTGAGATTGTGCTGAGATGTGGAGAGTGTGCTCTCACCAGTATAAGCAGACAGTGGTTGGAAAGGTCCATATAAGCCGGGATGGTGGAGAACACAGACAGGACCAGACAGCCAAACACCAGGATAAAGCTGCCAGGAATCAACACACAAAAACAAAACATGTTTATTCCTCATTAATTGTCCCTGCCTGAAAGGTGTCCTTCACTGTAACTTCAAACCTATGAAAAAACACTGATCTGTATCAGCCAAGCTAAACAAAAGATCGACACCGTTAAGGGCGCCCACACCAAGCTTTAGTCATGCTCCACTTAGCTCAGGACACTGACCAAGCCCTGCCATCCATCAAAGCCACTGACAAGTGGGCACAGTGTGAGAAGGAAAGTGGAGCAGTGACTGAATTTGAACCTGCCATCATTCCACTATCAGAGGAAATGGCTTCCCCTTTAATCAACTACACCAGTGACACTACACCAGCAGAGATAAGAGCAGGGTAACGCAGATCCCAACATTCACTGATTTCTTTAACGCCCTTACACACACAGGCTCACACACACAGTTATACATACTTGGCAATAGTAAAACAATATATATACAATAATTAAAACAATTATAATTATATTAAAAATAACAATAAAATTCATTACATTAAAAAAGAAAAAAGCAACAACATGCATCTTAAAAAGAAAGGATGCATTTTGAAATGCTTTTGAAAGGACAGTCCACGGGCATGGAGCAGCAAAACAGGGCCCTTACACTCATAGACGCCCGGTATTGTTGGACCAGATCACAGATAGATGAGCATAAGGACAGAGATGAACAGTATGGATATAGTAAATCAGATATATAACAGGGCTTGTGATTTGTCAGGACATGGGTTATCAGTGCAGATCTGTACATATGGGTGTTATATGGTACAGGGGTGGATGTAAGCAGCTGCACAGCTGCATTTTGTACAAATTATAGTTTTAATTTAAAGAATGAGCATAACAATGATCAAGATGTGAGGAGATGAAGTTGTATAAGTCATTGGCAGAAATGCAGACTGACTAATTTTGTTAATATGCAAGTCAAATAGTAGCGTTGTAGTCACACAGTAACACCAAGATTTTTACATGTTCAGATGGAGTCACACTAGCATTATCAATACACAAGATAACACAGTGAGCAGATTAAACAATGTACTTCTAACCAACGTTAACTGTTCAGTTGGATGGAATGTCTTTGTGCAAATGTAAATTAGAGTATCGTCAGCATACAAATGGTAACTCAAGCCGATGACGAATAATGTAATCAGAGTGGTTACATTATTTCTCAGATAGCACCACTCTAGCACCATTTTTTTCAGTGAATGATATGTATACACACTACTGAAAGCTTAATGTCTGTGTCCAACAGTTTAGTGGTTGAATACTCAACTTAATAATATTAATAATAATATTAATCAGTTGATTTTAGATTGATGAACAAAGAACATTAATAACAGAGTTATTATTTGCCATATTATAAATGCTTATTTACTTTTGTAATATGGCAAATGCATAATTTGAGCAAAACAAGAACCCGGTAGATATTGAAAAAACACTGTGAAGTTCACCAGATTATTATATGATGTGATAATATGCGTGTGGGAACATCAGTGGCTCCATTACATGCAAAGATTTTCTCCAAACCAATTGAATACATTCTGATTATAAATTAAGAGGTGTTTGTATTTACACTCTACTAAGTCCAGGCAGAGTAGAGGAACAGCGGTACGTTAGCAACCTGACTTTCTTGTGTAAACTTTTGTTGAGTTTGTTGTGTGAAATGACGCCAAACTCAAAAACACTTCTTTCACATTCACTAATTAAAAAAGAGACGAGAGGAAGATTTCATGAGCTGGCTGCCTGTCATGCCTCCATTGACACGAATTCTCTGGATGAAAGTAGGCAGTGGGAGAGAGTCAGTGTGAGAGAGTCTTACTGAAGGAATTCACAGATTTTGAGTGGAAGCAACAGTATGACAAGGCGGTCATTCATAATTTAATGTGACTTGACAAAAGATTATCTCAGCCCCACAGAACATACTGTAAGAACCCCATTTTAAGAACGCGTGTTACTGTTGCCTTGCCTTGAGAACGTACTTAAACCTTACGATTGGGAATGTGTTCGAACACAGGTGTTTACTTCATTTTTCTATTTAATGGATTATTTAAAGGACTACCCACCTTGTTCAATCAGAAATAGTGTTTGGAATGGCCTCAATCAGACTAGTATAATCTGACTAGTGCTAGGCAATTTTACAATATTTTATCATATTGTGATTAATTTTGTTACTGTGATAACAATATGCTTTTCTAAGCATATCGAGGATACTGTTAGCGCTTAAAGAACACTGATCAGATGCAGGTTTCATTATTAACAGTGTAATTAGACTGGTTTAATTAGATTAAGTGCAGCAGGTGTTAAGTAAGCATCACTCTATTCAGTACAGGAGAGGATCTGAATAGTAGTTTATTAGAATCTGTCGCTACTGAAGTTTTTGGTCTGTGATTACATGTATCGCGAAAAAAGTCTTTAAATATTGTGATTATAGTATTTTTACCATATCGCCCAGCCCTAAATTCGAATCATGTGTAATTATGAATATATTTAGATCATTAGAGATTATCATAGATTAACATTGGTTATCAGGCTGCATGTAAATGTGGTTACTGTGTTTCATGAGGGTCTTTATTCGCTGTAGAACCATTTCGACTCCTGCACACATTGCACAGAAACAACAGTTTGTGGTTGACTGGTCTAAATGTCAGTCCAGTGGCCCCATTGTGTCAAAGTAGGCAGTTCTTAACGTCGACTGACCATCTCTGGTGGACTTTTGGTCTTAGTCAACACACAAGCAACTTGGGATAAGATTTTGATAGTCAAATAGGTGCTTATCTAACAAGTATTAGAGGGCTACATAAGTTTATTGCTGAAGCTTACTCACAAAAAAAAACAAAAAAAACACCCCTCACCAGACCATTAGCAGCAGCGGCCTGAGGTAAAAAGGGAAGGAGATGAGTTATGATGTGATGATTTTTTTCAGACAGCCGCACAGAGCGAGTGTATTGTTCTGTATGCTTCTGTGTGCTTTTTGTGAGCGCAAATATGTCTGAGCTGCAGAAAACAGGCTAAAACCACAGTGCCTCCCAGGCACCACTGTTCTTCTCTCTACTGTTACTGTGTTCGACTCTACGTACTTTACTCAATTTTATTTTTCTTTCCCCCATTACCACCCCCATCTTCTTTCCTTTCTCTCTTTTGGTTTTTGGAAGGCTGGTGGCTCGCATAACTAGAGAGAATGAACTGCTTGTGTGTGTGTGTGATCGTGTTGACGTCCATCAGCAGTGATATGTGTTAACAGCTGTCATGGCCATGTTGACACCCCTCACCTGTTCAACTGATCTCTCTCTCTCTGTCTGCCAGTGAGGCGTAGCTTGTCTGCCCTGCACCTAACCCCTGCAAGGCACACACACACACACAGGCCCACTCCTCTACAATGAGTGTTGTGATGGATTCAACCTCTCTTTTTCTCTCTTCCAGTTTCTTAACAAAATCGCAGGTAGAAAAGATCAAATGTCCAAACACAGACAGATGTCCTTGACCTTTCATTTTTGTGATGTACATAGGATGTGTTTACTCAAATTAAAAACTTATTGTCATTATTCTAATACAGACGTTTACAGTTAATGAAACACAGTTAGGCTTTGTCTCTGGTGCAGAATAGGTAGGACATAAAATAGTGCTAGAATAATAGACAGGGTGCACAGACAATAAGTACAAAGACAATAAACACAAAAACATATATGTGCATGTGCAAATGTGTGCATGAAGGCTGGGTGATATAGGTCCAACTAGGTTACTACACTACACTAAGTTCAGGAGTGTATGCTGATGTAGACCAGTCAAGTTTTGAATATGGCTCCCATGTCTAAATAAAAATGGTAATATTGAGAAGCATGTTGAAGTTCTTATGAGTGCAGCCCAACATCTTTCTGAATGAGATGTAATACAGAACAGACACCTCACAAAAAAACAACAACTGACAAAGGGGTTTCTGCTGTAGCCATTACTAATACACTTCTTAAAGTAAATATATAGCAGCTACTTTTTCTCACAAAAAATAGTGATCTTGGGTATCTCTTTTTGCACTCAATGACAGAGGTGTGGGAAATGAGCGCTGGCCCAAAGAAAACATTGTAGGAGAAAAAAAGGGTGTAGAGTGTGTGTGCAGTCATCCTGCTCACAGTCCCATGGCCACAGTTAGTAAGTTAGCAGTTAATAAAGTACTTTTAGCCTCAGGTCATTGTGAGTATAAAACTGGATTGTGTAATTACTCTACAGTTATTACACAATTACTGGATTTTAGTTACACTATATTGTGAATGTTGATCTAAATAAAGTATTTATAATAAATTACATGTCCAAATGTCCATGGACAACCTCCTAATGAATGCATTCAGCTACTTTAAGTTGCACCCATTTATCCATCTAGTGAATGTATGTTCATGAAAGGGTGTCCACTCAGAGCAAAACACACAACAACTCACAATCCACAGCCAAATACAACACACTAGAGGGCAGTGTTGCAATCTCTCTCTCTCTCTCTCTCTCTCTCTCTCTCACACACACACACACACACACACACACACGCATATACACACAGAGAAGAGGAAAAACAGAAAAGGCAAGAAAAGAGAAGAGCAGAGAGGAGGGAAAAGGGAACAACAGGATGAGATAGGAAAAAGAAAAGGAAAGAAGAGAAAATACATTAAGCAATTAGATAAGAGAACTGAAAAGCCTGGAAAGAAACAAAGACTGATGAGAAATGAAGAGATGACAAGAATGAAAAATTTAAGAGAAAACAAGAGAAGATATGAGACGAGAATGAAAGGTTGAATAGAAGAGAAAAGAAGGAAAGTAAAAAGAATGGAACAGAAGAGAAGAAAAGAGAAGGCTGAAGATGAGGCAGAAGAGAGAAGAGAAGAGAAAAGCTGAGAAGAGAAAAGAGGAAAAGAGAACATAGGAGAAGAGATGAGATGAGAAAACTGAATAGATCAGAAAAGGAGAGGAGAGATGTGAAGGAAAGACTGAAAAAAGAGAAGAGAAGAGAAGAGAAGAGAAGAGAAAAAAAAGTAAAGAGATCAGAAGAGAAGAGGAGAGATCAGTAAAAAGGAGAGAACAGAAACGAGGAGAGTAGAGATCAGAAGAGAAGAGGAGAGTAGAGATCAGAAGAGGAGATAAGAGATCAGAAAAGAGGAGAGTAGATATCAGGTGAGAAGAGGAGAGTAGAGATCAGAAGAGAAGAGGAGAGGAGAGATCAGAAAAGAGAGGAGTAGAGATCAGAAGAGAAGAGGAGAGTAGAGATCAGAAGAGAAGAGGAGAGGAGAGATCAGAAAAGAGAGGAGTAGAGATCAGAAGAGGAGAGATCAGAAAAAAGAGGAGTAGAGATCAAAAGAGGAGAGTAGAGATCAGAAGAGGAGAGGAGAGATCAGAAAAGATAAGAGTAGAGATCAGAGGAGAAGAGTAGAGTAGAGATCAGAAGAGGAGTTTAGAAAAGAGAGGAGTAGAGATCAGAAGAGGAGAGATCAGAAAAGAGAGGATTAGAGATCAGAAGAGAAGAGGAGAGTAGAGATCAGAAGAGCAGAGGAGAGATCAGAAGAGAAGAGATCAGAAAAGAGAAAGTAGAGATCATAAGAGAAGAGGGGAGATCAGAAGAGGAGAGATCAGAAAAGAGAAAGTAGAGATCATAAGAGAAGAGGGGAGATCAGAAGAGGAGAGGAGAGATAAAAAAAGAGAAGAGTAGAGATTAGAAGAGAAGAGGAGAGTAGAGATCAGAAGAGGAGAGAAGAGATCAAAAAAAAGAGAAGAGTAGAGATCAGAAGAGGAAAGGAGACATCAGAAGAAGAGAGTGGAGATCAGGTGAGAAGAGGAGAGTAGAGATCAGAGGAGGAGAGTAGAGATCAGAGGAGGAAAGTAGAGATCAGAAAAGAGAAAAGTAGAGATCAAAAGAGAAGAGAAGAGTAGAGATCAGAAGAAAAGAGTATGGATCAGAAGAGGAGAGAAGAGATCAGAAGAGAAGAGGAGAGTAGAGATTAGAAAAGAAGATGAGAGATAAGAAGAGAGTAGAATCAGAGCAGATCAGAAGAGGAGAGGGGAGATCAGAACAGAGGAGAGTAGAGATCAGAAGAGAAGAGGAGAGTAGAGATCAGAAGAGAAGAGGAGAGATCAGAAAAGAGAGGAGTAGAGATCAGAAGAGGAGAGATCAGAAAAGAGAGGAGTATAGATCAAAAGAGGAGAGTAGAGATCAGAGGAGGAGAGTAGAGATCAGAGGAGGAGAGTAGAGATCAGAAAAGAGAAAAGTAGAGATCAGAAGAGAAGAGGAGAGTAGAGATCAGAAGAGAAGAGGGGTGGTGAGAAGGAAAGACTTGAAAAAGAGAATAGACAGAAAGGCTGAAAAGAAGAGAAACAACACAAAGAAAAAGCAGGAGAAGAGAAGAGAAGCCCAGAGGTCAGTCCTTGCCTCCTTGACAAGACAGATAAGATAATTCATTTTCCATTGGATTAATGTGAAATATTAAGTGAATAAACCACTGTCCAAAACACAATATCACCTGAGTTATAACAGCTGCTGCGTGAGTTATTGAATGCCGTGTACAAATAGCCTGCAGACATCTGGCTCTGATTTGGCTTGAGCTCCTAATAGCCCTCTTCTGTTCTGTGTGAGCAGAAAGGTCTGGACACTCACTCCTGTTTTCACTGCAGCTGCAGCCGTTTGCCCAACACACTGCTTCTGGCTCCACTTAGACCTGGGGTCAGTGAGAAATCGGCAAGAAGTGGTAATAAGGTCTGAACATGTCTTCCCACAGGTCCGGCTTCAGTGGAACTGTGGTTATGGGCAAGACTGGGGATGTTGTATGACCTCCTGAAGTTCTGCAGATGATGCTGTGCAGCAGTGAATGATAACAGTAGTTTATACTGTAGTTAAATTAGACTATTCATCATAGTTTAATATGCTGCTGATGTCCATCCAAGATCAGCCATGGCTAAGAACAGCTGAGTTCTCTGGGATTCTGCACAGATGTGATGCAACAACCTGAGGCATGTGAAACGTTTGCCTGGTGTAAACAAGCTAAAGAACATCATTAGATATTGGTGTCACACTCATGCTCACTCTTAGAGATGAGTCAGTTTTTGAAGAATGAAGCATAATAAATACTCTGAAAAATCTTTAGTGTTGTTCCAGGGTGCTGTTGTGTGATCTTAAGATGGGGGAAAGGCCTGCAATTACAAAGTGTAAGGTTATTGTTGCAACATACACTATATGTCCAACGGTTTGTAGACACCTGCACTGCAGGGTTGCTTTTGAAATCAAGGCCTCACAGTGTGAGGATTTGATAGCATTAGGTCAGGAGAGCATTAGTGAGGTCATGTACTGATAATGGATGATTAGTTAGCTAGATCAAAAATGCCACTCAAGCTTAACCCAGCTCCAGTACTCAAGTGAAAAGTCAGTTAGGTTTAATGAAATCTATTAAATTCAATTCAAAGTTCAGTTGCATTCAGATGTTGAATGTTAGTAGAAGAAGAAGACTTGAGCAGCTATAATGTATCAAAGTAATGTGTTATCATACTGTTCCTGCATTTTATATTAATATATTTTTATACATAACTTTAAAGTACCAGCTGCCTTTATACATTGAGTGAAAATTATGAAATCAGATAAACAGACAACTTTCTTTTTTTTTTTTTTTTACTATTTTAGAAATACACAGTGCTACAACACTTCCAATTCTCATCTTCTTTTTTAATTTCACTACATTTCAAAGTAAAATGTACTACTTTTTCTTTCTTTGGATGTCTCATGCCCAGCTTGTTCCTCTGAAGCTGAGGAAAACTAATGGAAGGAACATACAATGCACTTTGGAACTGAAGCAAACCAATCACATCATGGTCTTTTAACTTAACCCACCCCTATATAAAGAACTGTCCAGCCATAGCTGCAAAATACAGGAGTATATCGTCCCTGTCACACAAAAACCCTGTATCTCCATTTTGCACTTTGATATCTGACATGTTAATCTGGCAGTTGTTTATTATTCTGTCAACATTTCATGATTATTGGAAATCAACAGAATTGAATGCAACACAAATGCTCCAAGATGACCTTTTACACTGACTCCCACTGAAAGTTAAGAAAGTTTCCCCCTCCTCCTGTAAAGTTGTCATTGTAGAGAGGTTTTTGTTTGACAGTGATGATAAGAGTAGAGTTAGTTGCTTCAACAAAAAGCAGAATAAGCTCTTTTTAAATAGCTTTAAAAATGAATTGTCTTGTTACTTTTGTTCAGTGATACATATAGCAATTGAGTACATTTAAAAGCAAGTACTTTTTAATATATCTTTTCAGCTATCTAAACAGAGGACATCTACCTTTACTCCATTTACATATAAGCATTTTGTAAGCCATACTCCCAACCTAACAGTAATCATAAACATGGTAAACCTGGAGTTAAAAAGTCTTCTAATGATTGGTGTAGCATAGTGGGTAAAACCCAGCATTGCCAGTGGCAAACTAGGGTTTGATTCACTAGGGCTAGATAAGCACACCACGCAACATCAATATGAGTCCTTGGTCACAACGTCTAACTCTACGTTAACTCTACATTTCACCAACTTTGCTAACCCTAAATCTCACCAGGAAAAGTCCTTCGTCAAGACGTGTAACTCTAGCCACTCTAGAAAAAAAGAAAACAAATGAAAAAGGAATACATAAGAACACCTGTGCATCACAACGCACAATAGATCTGCCTCATGTTCTGCATGGACACCAATTAATGGCTCACTCGGGTACCCAACACACACTGCTGCGCCTGGGACACAGCAGCTGTCAATGTGAAATCCTCTCCACCCAGACCTGCACCCATTAACCTTGTCTACAATTCCCAACACATGGCCAGTCTAACCCAGTTCAGCACAACCTGACATCACCAGTGAGGCAGGCAGTGGAGGGTCAGAGGCATATTCATCTGTCTACAACCACAGAACACAGGAATCATAACTCATTTCTACTCTGATGGAATAAAATATTCTTTGGTTAGAGCATTAAAGAGGGAATAAGTAAAAGACAGACACATTTTATAGATTTAATAGTTATGTGAAAGTAAGTGTACATGCAGCTGTGTGTGTGTATGTGTGTGTGTGCCAGCTGGGAGGCTTGACTGAGTCTACAGAACCTAAAGAGTGTGTGCAGGGTCAGTTACGTGAGAGGTCAGCGTTTTCCACACCCTGCAGCCCGCTGTCTTTATCAGCTTTCTTCCTTCTTTTATGGGCAGGTCATGAACTCCTTCTCAATCACACACACACACACACACACACACACACACACACACACACACACACACACACACACATGTGCACGCTTACATACCCTCACACACACAAGCGTGCATACCCAAACACACACACACACAGTCTTGGCTGGCCTACAAAGCCGTTCTTGGTCCGTTCTTGATGGCAATGGTCAAAAGCCGATCCGCACCAAGAGCCCTTCGAGCTTGAATTACGGCTCAGCTCGACCCGCCATCCCTCAAAATCCATGGAAGACAAAAGTCCAGGCTTTTTTCTGTCCTGGCAGCAAAGTGGTGGAACGAACTTCCCCTGGGTGTCTGAACAGCAGAGTCACTCGCTGTCTTCAAACGCAGACTGAAGACCCACCTCTTCAGAGAGTACTTGGGTGAATAGCAGAGTGGTCACCTTGACTTGTGTTTAGTAGTGTCTAAATTTAGAGGTATCTTTGAATGTTTAGCCTATTTAAACTAGCTGAGGTTATCCTTGGGGTAAATAGCAAAGCACTTTTGTAAGTCGGTCTGGAAAAGAGCGTCTGCTAAATGCCTTAAATGTAAATGTAAATGAGAAACTGATATGAAAAGCTATCTGGGCAGTGAGCAATCTGTTTATTAGAATACTTACAACTGTGACTAAACTGTGACCGTGGTGTGTGTGTGTGTGTGAGTGTGTTAGCGTAACCACTTTCAAGCCTCAAGGCCAGTAATTACTGTTACCATTCAACACCTAGTTTACCTAACTGGCCCTTCATTAAAGCAAATCAGCCGAGCTGTTACTGATGCCAGAACACCACAAATATCTGTGTTAGATTTTTATGTTCTATAGCATTTGAGCCCAGAAGCTACTCTTTTTACTGTGTGGAAGATATTTTTTTTATTGTTTTAAAAGCATGTGACTCCCTCTGTCAAATCACTACGGATCAATATTATCATTAATAACCATTATTTTGAATATACACTATGTGTAAGCATTTTGCCACATGCTCATTTATTGTTTCTTCAGAAATGAAGGCTATTAAAAAAGAGTTTATCCTGCTGTCTATCTCTACTGTCCAGGGAAAGTTTTCTACTAGATTTTGGAGCATAGCTGTAAGTATTGTATTATATTAAGCTACAAGAGCTTTAGTGAGGTCAGGACATTGAATGATCACCACCCCACCTCACCCCCAACTTATCCCAAATGTATTGGATGCACCATCATTCCAGGCAATACGCTTCCATTGCTCCACAGCTCAATGCTGGGGGGCTTTATACCCCTCTAGTCCACATCTGACATTAGGTATGGTGCCAAGATCATGTTTATCTGCTCTAGAGAGTCTTTTTGTCTATAAAGAAATTTAAAATCATGATGAAATTTTGATAGTGTGCAGAGCACTCAGCAGTGTGTGATGGACTGTGTGTTGTAAGGAATTCCTCCCGTAACTATCATTAGAATTTCAGATACTTGTGCCACAGTAGCCTTTCACTTGGTTTCCCTCTGAATGGATAGACTTAATTGTATTTACACATTGATGAGGATTGGACGCCCAAGACCCTGTCGCCAGTTTTTTGGTTTGGTAGCTGGCAGCTGTGGTCTAGGCTATATATTGGTGCACTTTGTAACTGACTATGCTTTTGTAGCACACATAATCCAACATGTATTATGTGTGCACTTTTGTGCTGATGCTTACCTTCTCAGACTGCAGCAGGCACTGGACACTGCTCTGGCCAGCTGAGCACGCGTCTGTCGTGAGCAATGAGTGCATCATAAGAAAAGAGGGTTAAGCTGATCTGGGTGCAGTGTAAGAGTGTGCAGTGCAGGTGAGTGCATTTTCACTTGGGAGCAATGCCAGCTCCACAACTCTCTGTCCTCCAGCCCAACGGCAGCTGCTCCTGTTTATAAACAATAGCCTCTGCTTATACACAACCGCACGGCAACTTAACCGCCCTGCTTGTACAAACAAACTCTCACACACCACACAGAAGGAAAGCATATTCCATTACACGGACTTGGACGATCCCAGACAAAACTCATCATTGTGTCATCATTCTTGCCTGTGAAAACTTTTCCCTAAAAACAATCAGCAGAGAGTTGAAGTGTTTCCAGTTTTCACTGTAACAAACAATGGCGTGCTTCAACAGTAAACTCTCAGCCACAAGCATCTGGTTTTGTTGGGTGAAAAACATGTTTGGGTGGAAAAGGCGTTATTTGTGGACTCCGGCGGAATCCTAAGTGTCAAACAATAAGTAACACTAAAGAAAACAAGTGTATTTTAGCTTTCAGAAGGGTCATAGCAAAAGGAAATAAAGTCATCCAAATGCTATTTCAGGCACTGCTGAGTGGATGTGATAAAACAGCCTGAAGACACCCAAGAGGGAAATCTTATCACGGCTGCGTGAAGTGTGTGTACACAGTGCCGAATGAGCGCTATGAACACAGAATACTCAAACATACAACTAAAACACTCAAGTCAACACTAGTCAACAGCTGTGGGGAGAAACGGTCTGATGTATCCACTGGCAACTGCACAGGCTGTGTGAGAAAGAAGAGCAGGGAAAAGCTGTGTGTGGAGTGGAAAGAGGTTGTATGGAAGGTTCACAGATCTGGTGATATGCATGCCTGTAGGTGTTTGCTATATTAAATGAATGTATTGTGCTATGCAGGAGGCTTAGGCATCTTAGAAAAAAATAAATTAAAGCGATTCATCTGGGCAGTAAGCAGAAGCATTTATCTGTAAACAACAAACACTGTTAGAAAACTCAAATATGTCATACTTTGTGATTTTATAGTGTGTCCTTCATTACAGTAAATCAGGTGAGCTGCTGATAGAACTGAACAAATCCCTACAGTGGATGAAGAACCAGTATGATGAAAAAAACTTTATTAATAAAAAACATTTCAATGCATTTATGGTTATTTATTTTTTCTCACTGTCTCTACTTGGTACTTTTAAAGTATTTTTAATACCTCTAAATGATACCTTTTATAAATAAAACAAATGGAAGCAATGTGGCAAGTGAACTGGGAGGTTTTGCAGGGGAGCTGCAGTGGTAAAACATAAATATATCGTAACCTCCCTAAGTAGGGAGTAGCCTTTACACAGAGGTCAAGTTGAGCACTCACTAAGAGTTTACATGTAGAAATGTACCCAGTTCAGCAGCAATACCCATGTTGGAGTGTTAACAGTAACTAAAACTAGATCTTTTATAGTGATCTCCTCTGCTACATTCTTTAACAGCTTAGCCATGTCTGCACCCGTGTGGCTCTCATTCACTGCCCTTGTTCTGGAGCATGAGAAGCTAGCTGCTACTCATCAGTGATAAAATGTACAGTTATGGTGGCATAAGATTCTGAAGCAGTGGATGTCCACACATCGTTTTTTAGTGATTCTATGACTTTGATTTTGGTATCGTTAGAGTTTGGGGATTGCTGTGTCAGTTAGACATTTTCAAAATGACACAATATATCTCCACTCTAAAGTGCACATGAAAGTCTATTGCTCATCTATCTTGTGTGTTGTGTTTTGTATACACCACAGAGTATCCAGCACTGAACTTCCGCATTCCACCTTTTGAGTTCCATCAACATTTAACGTTTAGAAAATGTCATCCAATGCTGCATTGAGATGCATCTAAGAATCAAATATTTCCCTCAACCCTACACAATATTTTTTTTTATTTTTTTTTTCATTGACTACAATGAAAAGGGATTTAAAAGGGATTTGTTTCCTTCTCCAGTAAATGTACTATTTTGGAGGCACAATATTTTGCTCTGACAGTGACAATGTATTAATTTGGAATCTGTTCACATTTTTACAAACTGAATTTAAAGCATTAAAACCAGTAAAAAACAAATACGCTGTGAAAAATAATCAGTGTCGTTCTCAGAGCAAGTCACAGTCACAGAATCATGTAGGGCAGGTTAAATGAGAAATCCTTGCATTTCTAACATGAAAGCCTGGTGCTTGTCCAATCAGAAACAGTGCTGTCCGTGGTCCTGAAACTGATCACATAATGGCACACGTCAAATATCATCCCTATGTCATTATGATATTTTTATACTATGTAGTAGTAGATCAACTAAGTAGCAACATCACATATTGTTAATCTACAACTATTTAATGAACCAGAAAAGGAACTGTGGGAGACTGGAACACTAGATAACAATATCCCAATATGCAGAGGAATAAGCTGTCATATACACAGCTACCTAGAACTATTATTAAGAGAGTTAGGCCATATTTCATATGACTGTATGAGAGGAGCTTTGTGGGCCTCATCATAACTCCTCCGCTGCAGTACCATCCTGAGACACATTACACACTCAGTGTTAGAGGAGTGTCATTCCCCTGCAATCCCCCAAACACTCTTACAGAGGGAGGCTGCTTCGAGCCTTACACTTACAGCCAAATAAAACACTAAGTAAGCCCATAAAGCTTACCCAGCCCTGCGCTAACTGCAGCCCTATTGGACCGTTCCATCCACACAGGCTCCAAATCCGTGCGCCTTCGCTCTTCTCTGTGCTCCACTAAGGCTAGCTGACGTAACAGTGCAATGAGCTATTGTATGCTGGTCTGGGCCTCGCAGTCTGTCTTGGGGAGGACAGGCAGAAGGCACAGACAGGATGTCCCCCTGCCAAGAGTCTATTAACTAATCCCCTGTTTATAAAGTCTACTTCAGTATCTTACAAGAGTGATCGGCTAGATAAAACACAGGGTTTTATTTCTAAGCAACTACTTAACAAAACACTGTGCGGCCAAGGCCTCCACAGCCTTGAGAACTCTTCCGGGCAAGAGTTCACTAGAGTGAATACAAACACCTATTAAGCTTGTTAGTATCAATACTCATTCATTTTAATTATTGGTGTCATTAGTCATAAAGCAAAATTAATATTGCCTACATGCTGTTGACTTTATCTGCATTCATGACTGTTACAAATACAGTACTATTACTGTACTGGGTATTTTTATCAATGCTACTTGGAAGTGTCATCTTTGGTACATTTTAAAAGCAATGCCGCAAAAGAGCACAGCTTTCCGCCTAGTCCTGGAAGTGATTTCGTCATCTGAGTATAACGGCTCTAAAACAGTAGTTTTGTCATGTCTCATTTATTTGTAGTAGTGAGCAGGAATTAGACAAAGTTTTAAGGTTAAGCCACTATTATTATGACTAAGACTGCACGGTTATATTAGCTAATCACTAAACATTAGATAATCAGGAAGACAGTGACTTAGAACAATGCTGGTATCAGAAAAATAATTAGACATGGCCGAAATGCCAAGCCTGTACCTGATAATGTGTAGTGTAAAGTTTGGCCATCCCTGGTCAAAATGTCTGTAACCCTAATCCTAACCCTAACCCTAACTTAACCCTATCCCTATCCCTAAATAGTAAGGCCCTGTCCACATGCATCCAGATATTTGTCCACGGTTTAAACTCCTTTCCACACAAAAACTCTGTTTTTGATCACTGTAATGGAGCTTTTTAAAAACACTCCGAAAATTCAGAAAGATTTCATAAAATTTTGTTTTCAGTGTTGTTGTTGACGTGGAAAAGGGAGGTTTCTGAAAACACTGATGTCACAATGCATGCAAAACCTCTGTGTCTCCTATATTATGAACTACCAGAGTCATAAAACTACAATGTATACACACAGAAAGCACTATATTTTGGATATTGACATGAATATGTAAATACTGTTTTACTGTTCTTCTACTCTCACTTCTTCGTGGTGTTCTGATGTTTTATTGCGCCATACGGAGCTAGCATGCCTGTGCAATAATTTTCATCTCTCTGTGGACAGAATTATTTTAAAAACCAGAAGAAGGGATATCTCTTTACTTACAAATATGTGAATATGCGTGGGCAGGGTTTTTCAGGGATTTCAGTATAATGTAGAGGTTTTAAGTATAAATGTTATTAATATTTCTATCTTCCTTTTTTTTTACAGACAATGTGATGAAGTGTTTTATTTGCATTTCTAGCGATCATTTAAGATGTTCTCTCTAAAAGTTATCTTGGTCTTCCAGATCTCCACTGTTCTTGTTAACAATACTTGAAAATATTCTTCAAAACAATTATCCTGCTTTTTGGATATACATTTTCTACATTTTCAGTTTGCTAGGCAGCTGCTTATAGGAGCAAATGGCTGCTGATTGAATCACTGGCCAAACCTAACAATGTTTGTAAACCACACCACAGCCCTAACAAGCTAATGAAGGTCAGATACCTTGGTAAATGTTTTCTGAGATCCTAAATCTCTTGTGTCCAAATGTGTACATGGTACATTATTCTTGCTTAAAATTCTGAAATGTTCCATCTTTACATGAGTACATGTATAAATGTACCCAGTTCAGCAGCAATAACCATGTTGGAGCGTTAACGGTAACTAAAACTAGATCTTATATAGTGATCTCCTCTGCTACATTCTTTAACAGCTTAGCCATGTCTGCATCTGTGTGGCTCTCATTCACTGCTCGTGTTCTCGAACATTAGAAGCTAGCTGCTACTCATCAGTGATAAAATGTACAGTTATGGCGGCATAAGATTCTGAAGCAGTGGATGTCCACACATCATTTTTTTAGTGATTCCATGACTTTTGATTTTTTAGCCCTAACAAGCTAATGAAGGTCAGATACCTTGGTAAATGTTTTCTGAGATCCTAAATCTCTTGTGTCCAAATGTGTACATGGTACATTATTCTTGCTTAAAATTTAATTTAACTTTCTGATCATTTGCATGCCACTGTATTTACTGTGCTCTGGAAGAACGTTAATTTTCATTATATCAAAATTGGCCAAGAATCCCTATATTGATGCATCTCAAGTTATGGCTTTATGGAAATGTTTGGTTTCTAATGTTTTTACACTGTGGTAGTCTCTATGAGGAATTGCACATTGACTCCTATGCAAAACAATCACTATCATAAAAAAGACAATAGTTTGTTTAAGTGAAAAAAGGACAAAAAAATCACTCGCCTATTTGTTAGAAGAGTAAGTGAAATGCATTAAACAGTGGGCGAAAGAGTTAGAGCCGTAATGATTCTTAAGAGCAGTCGACATCACCCGCACGTCTGAGGAGTGGGGCCAAATTTCCATGATGCAGCTGCTTGCTTGGCTTTGAAGGTGTAGGCCAGGAAAGGCTCTCTCTTTCTCCTGCTCTCTGTTTCTCTTTCCTTCTCTCTCTCTCTTTCTTTTCCCTTTTGGGTACCATTAAGGCGAGTGGAAGGAAAAGGCCCAAGCTCTTTTCCATGTGATGAGCACAAATCCTGTTCTAACAGGATCCAGACGTGGGGAAGCTGGTGAGCTCCAGCAGCTGACAGGCTCCATAAACGCTGCTGGCATACCGGGAGACGGCAGCAGGTTCTCATCAAACACCAAACGCTCGCTCTCTCTCTCTCTTCTTCCACCTAGCCCTTAGTCTCTCACTCCCGCCCCGTAACGGCTCTGTGCTAACCAGATGTCAGCGTATGTATGTCTGCTCCGCAGTCGACACAGTCACCATGAGAGGAAAGGTAGAAAGACAAACACAGAAGGAGACAGACGGTGGGGAGGGGGTGGGGAGACAGGTAGGAGGACAAAAAGACAGAGAAATAGGAAGGAAAATAAAGGACAGAGCCAGCAACACTCTATGATCCATTTGGGCCTTGCACTGTCTACACGGAGATTAAAACCAAGGCGAGTGAGTTTATAAGCACACATATAACTCAATAAAAAAGAACAGATGTCTAAGTGGATGGGCTGCGGGTTTGAGGCCAAGCCTATGCAGAAGCGTTCTCTGCAGCACGGTAGCAGCAGAGTCTTTGCTTCGCATGGCTAGGAACTGCATACTTTGATAGGAAGGGACCAATTGATTAAGATGAAAGAAAACCTTGCTTCTTGTGGATGTATTAAACAACAAGAATGGTAGTAGTATTTAGCTAGATGCAGCAAACTGAGCTCTCACATATCTTAGACCTATGCCATCTGGACAGAGGATCCCACAGATTAGATTAATAAGGAAGTAACAGAGGAATCAACCCATTCCATGATAATTATCAATGGTTGAAACTAATTAAGTCAGAAACAACCATCACTTTGGGCCCTCTGGATGTCCGAAACATGTCACTGACTGTGAATATAAGCAGTAGTCTAACCAGAATTCAGTCGTTTCAGTTGTTAGAAATAAAGAACTCTACACTGAAAGAGTCTTTACTGTAAATATGTCAAATATATTGAATATATTTGAGCTTCAAATGCCCATGTTTATTCCTTAACAGTCACGTGAACTTGCATTAAGTTAGAGCTAACATATTATAAGACTATATCACCTTAGGGTTCTTAGAGATTGCTATTATTGCCATTATTGAGGTAGGAAACTGATGACCTAGCCCGAATGGTCCAAAGAACACTCTTGAATAAATTGTAAAAAAAAAAAAAAAATGGATGGTATGAACATTGGTGCTTCTCAATCTAGTGAATACGTCTTATTCCAAAGGACAAGGCAACCACTGTCACAGTGACACAGTTCACAGAAGTCAACCATCTGAGTTTTGGCCATCTTAGTGCCTAATACCTTCATAAGATGGTCCTATAGGTGAAGTATCTAAAGCTGTAACTACAGCGGCAATGGCCAGCCTTAGCCTCTCTCACTTTCAAGCGCTATCACTAGGGAAAGAACAGCGCTGTGGCTACCGCAGCTACTGTGCTGAGGAAAAACGTTTCTGCACACTGTCACCTGCACTGCATCAGCAGTCAGGGCTCAGAAAGAGGCTTTAGCAGCCACTCAAAGCTGTAGGCGGAGAGTAGAACCAGAGAGAATGAACAGCAGCTCAAATTCTCCTTCCTCAGCAGCTCAGGCAGCCTGCCGTAAGGAGCAGGGGCCACACAGCCCAGACAGGGCACAGACGAAACACGAGCGGCCGGACACAGCCCCTCCCTAACCACCGCCGGCTGACCTGCCGAAGACAGAGTGATACTTCTGGTGCTGAGATGTGGGGAAAAATGTGTGTGCAGGCATGTGATCATATATATATATATATATATATATATATATATATATATATATATATATATATATGTAGTTGAAACTTACCTTGTGGGAATCAGTAAAGAAGAACCTAAATTTACATACATCCAGCCCGATCGCTAAAGCCTTTTGATAGCTAAATCTGAGATGCAGTAAAACACAGCAGATTTTAGGAGAACATGGTGTTTTGAAACTTAAAATCAGCACATCACCACCAGATTCTGCTAGTTAAAGAATAAAGGGTTGTTATGTCAATCAAGCCTTATGACCACAGGTTTTCCTGTGCCCGCATCCATGCGTAACTAGCCATGGAAGCAAGCAGGTATCTGTGCAAGGCTATGCCTAGCTGGACAACTCTGAACATCACTTCTCTCCAACATCCGATCTCTCAGATAAACGTCAGACTAGAGCTAACCACAGAGAGACTAGAGAAGTAGTGTTCTGGGTTTGAATTGGTGCACTCATGTATAATACAAAATTGAGCTGACTTGCATTACTGCCTATGCGTGTGTGTGTGTGTGTGTATGTGTGTGTGTATAATTATGCATGAACGTATATCTTAAAAGACTCAATAAATACATTCTATGGATTTTTTTTATGTTTGTGTGTGTGTGTGAGAAAGAGAGAGATAAAAGGCACACAGCATTTTGTTGTGTGGCATTATTGGCTTATTCAGAGTGCTGGTATGAAGAGCATGCTGAACACCATGGGGAGGTGTTGGGTTCCTCTGAGATGGCGCAAGCCCTGCACTTCTCCACACCACAGCGGATCTTAAGTATCACTTTAAACAGTCTTATCACACGGCTCCAATACCTGCACCTCAGCATGATGGTAAACACACTCTCAGCAATTTTGACCATAACACACTTTCTGCTAAACTCTTCTCTTGCTCTTTTTCGATTAGTCTTTCTCTCCTTCGCTAAAGCAGATTCGGCTCACTCCGGCGGTTTCTGAGCCTGATTGTCTTAGCTGGGGCACATATATAAAGTTGTTTTACTGGGGTAAAAGCAGTGAATAAAGAGTCATTTTGTAGTGCTGTAAAACTTTACCCTGTCTGAGGTCCACACGCAGTGCCAAACAACTACGCAGAACCAGACAGCAGTAAAGAGAGGGTGAGCAGAAAGACAGAGCGTCTACTGAGGGACACATACACACATACTGTTGCGTGCTGAGGTTGAAAAAGAGGACAAAGGAGCTCCTTAGCACAGTGGCTATTCAGTCCATCAATATCTTCACCTCTCATCCTGCTAATGGACCGTTAGCTTACCCTTCACACACCACTACTATCCAGCTCAATACTACAGAAGGTCTCTTCCGTCTCTCTGAGGTTTCTATCGGCATGTTGCCTTATGGCACAGTGCTCAGTGCGGGGGAAAAAAAAATACAGCTAGACATCCATCTGCCCATTACTCATAGAAAGTAGCGCTGTCTACATTCAGCTTTAAATCCAATAACAGAAACACTACTGTAGCGCTCACAGCTATCACCTAAGAGTGGACTAGTCTACAATAGCCAAATGAAGCCAATGTTTTGATGTGTGCACAAAAAGAGTGACTATTCATAATTAAACAAATAATAGTAAAGAGTAAATAAGCCATACTGTGGAGTCAACACTACTACAAAATGTTTTACTTTTACAATAATTTAAAATGGGAATCGTTCACATTTGTACTGAATGAATTGTGTGTTGTGGAGCCAGTTTCTTACCAGGTCGGTAAAGGTATATGTATCTGTATTTGACACAGTCATATGGAGATCACATGGTATGCAGTGAGCTATAAACTCAGTGTCCACAAAGTGGAAGATTGATGAACCTAATGCAGAACCAAATTTCATCAGCACGAGTTGCACATGAACATATTAAGCTGTAAACTGTTGGCAAGTAAATTTTGGATTTGCAGGGTATTGTTGGAATTGTAGTGGTTTAAGGAGTATCGCTATGGTAACCGCAGATTTGTTGCAAAGGATGAATGGTTCACATATATTCAGTAATGTTTTCTTTCTGAAAATAAAATGATAGAAATAAAGCATTTCTAACCATTTTCCATTAAAGCAATAGAACATGAGATGCAGTGTGTTGTCGTGAAACAACAGAAGGCTGGGCTGAAGTAGACACGAGTCGAAAGCTTATAGCTCTTTTTTTTCTTGCCCATTTTCTTGATTGTGTATTCTTGTCATAATTTATTTAGCTTCATTTAGGTCGTTCTTGTTTTTTGTTTTTTTCTCAGGGCATTTAAGTTTATGTGGTTCGGATGAGGACAGTGTGTCTTGCTAATGATTACTTACTATACCGCCTCAGGGGAATTATCTAATATTAGTTGGAACAAACTGTCTGTTTAAAATGAATGAAATGAAAATGAAAATAAATCTTGGTTAGCCTTATGTATGTGTTGTTTTTTTTGTAGCACTAAATCATGTGTGAACCAAACCACAACTTTTGTGTATCGTTACACTCATATAGTTTACAAATCAGGAAAAAAAAACCTACATGTAGTCTAAACAAAACAGCTTGAGAGGGCCTTTCACATTCTCCCTGTGCAGCTAAATAGTTCTGCACTGCAGAAAGTAATGAATGATTCTAAGGCAAAATCATGAATGCAGTGGAGAACAACTCTAGTTCATGATGTAGGCGAAATATGAGAAAGGAATGAGTGAAAGGAGTGGAGGAGTTAGTGCGGAAGTGTGTTATGAGGTTCACACACTGCCAAAGGCATCTAAAATACAAGATGTTGCTTGAATTCCATCGTTCTTTCAAAGAACTTTATTAGTGGTATTTTTTGGTAGTCGTTTTCATAAATTAGTAAATAAAACCCGATCAGCTGTGGAGGCCGGTTTGAATAAAATGTGTTCAGTGTATTAAAAGACAGAAAGTCTCTTTCTTCCAGACAGATGTAAATTTTGTCCTTTATGAAGGCGGTAAACTCGCTCACCCTGCAGTGTAACGCTATGACAGCCACACCAGGCAATACCTAACTCGCTTTTCCTGGCAATGATGCTGTCTGCTCGGCTCAGCATGTGTGCGTGCTCTCACACACACACACACACAGCGAGTGTTCCAGCGGAGTGACACCGTCACGGCTGACTGTGCTGGGTCAGACTGCTCTCATTCTCCCTCTCTCTTGCACGCGTGCTGGCACAGGTAGAGAAGCAGAAACAGAGAAGAGGTGACCCAGAGAGAGAGCAGACTGTCAACCAGCCAAATCTGTTTCAAATACATACACACACATACACAAAAAGAGAGCGGGAGAGAGAGAGAGAGAGAGAGAGAGAGAGACAGACAGACAGACAGACAGACAGACAGAAATATACAGAGAAAGAAAAAACACAACTATACAGAGAGAGAGGGAAGGCGAGAGAGAGAGAGATAAATATACTATAAAAACAGAGTTACAAATGAACAGACTGACAGACAGATAGATAGACAGACAGGCACATAATTTGTTTTCACATATGAACTATGGAAAATGGCTGAAGTATCAAGTCTGGACATTCTTTGAAGTTACTCCTTCACACATGTAGCGTACAGCCGTAGGCTTTCCGTGTCAGACGCGTTCTCACTACAGGAAATGTTCCTGCAATGGTTCATGCAAGAGGATTAAAAATGACTGTAGAGGCGTGCAGAAGGCAAAAAAGCACACTGCAAAAATAGCAGTCTTTTGTTTACAGCACATCGAAGGTGGCGAACGAGGCTACAGACAAATTCATAATGATGTCATCAACACACCCACTTTGAATTCCTTGGAAAATGATTTGCTCACACATGAGCTCACTCAGGCAATACCAAGTACTAGAGGGTGATCTGGATAAAGCCCAAGTAATGTTTGGTACAACTGATTTGGACATTTGCCATCAGATATACAGCTCTTCTGGGTAATGTATGTAAGTTCTGTGAATTCTGGGTGACCGTACATGTCTAAAATGGGCTATAGATAGATGGTTGGATGAATGGATAGATAGGTGGATGGATAGATAGATGCATGAATAGCTAGATACTGACACATTTAGACACAATTCAGACAGAAAAACATAGACACACAGACACAGATAGATAGATAGATAGATAGATAGATAGATAGATAGATAGACAGACAGACAGACAGATAGATAGATAGATAGATAGATAGATAGATAGATAGATAGATAGATAGATAGATAGATAGATAGATAGATAGATAGATAGATAGATAGATAGATAGATAGATAGATAGATAGATGAACTTGTGTGCTAGATTGTTCTAAAGCAATACTCAAGTTGATACTCAATACTCAAACTTTTACATTTTAGGCCCAATTTGTCTTCCAGTGGCAGAGATGAGCCACCCCATCTTGACCCCAACCCCAGCCTTGACACAGCACACTGGCCTTCAGGGTAAGCTGTGAAACAATTTCCATAACACTCTCTTCTGCACGCTCTCTAGTCTTCTGTTTATTACTGTAGATTACGGCTCATTTTCACTCCGGGTGACTCCCATAAGCCTGTATTACAGTGTGATTTTCAGTCATATTGCAGAGACTGTAAACGTTACACCAGGACATGTAAAGCTGGGTGGGCAAGCCACAGAAGCTTCAATGTACTAACATACAAATGTGCTAACATGTGGCCAAATTATGACAGAATTCTCTGAAACTGATGCTGGTGATGAGGTTTTTCCATGCTTCCTTTGTAGCAATAGAGTTTCCACTAGAGACACAGGGCGACAGTGCAAACACGCACACACAGTCTCACACGCACGTATACTTACATCTATACAAACACTTGTGTCGTCCCTTAGACCACTGGCTTGTTATGACATTAATGATAATTTGAGAAAAAGCAGATGGACCTAATGTGTCATCCTTGTATTGATGCTGTCCATGTAAGGTTACAGTAGTCAGTAGGCTATCCTTCTGTGAACGTACACTGGCACACACACACACATACACACACACACACACACACACACACACACACACACACACACACACATTTACACTCACACACACAAATCCTCCACTGAGAAATTATTGCGTTTTTGAAAATTTACAACCTACCCCCTCTGTTGTGGATACAGCACTTTCCCTATAAACGTGTGTGTGTGTGTGTGTGTGTGTGTGTGGCAGTGTGGTTAAAAGCTCACAAGCATGCATAGTGAGCAGCATGTGTTGTGGAGAAAATTGAGTCAACTAATGGAGCCCCGATATGGTGCGGTACTGCATGTTATTACATGTGCAATTAGGACATGTGCACCGTAAATCTCCTTTCGCCTTCACACCACTTCACATAAAGGTTTACCCAATGAGAGCCCATTAAGTGGCTGTTAAAACCACTCCAGCACGCTTTGTTTTCCATGATAAATCAGCCCTAAGCAGCTGTTTACCGGCTGAGTTACTTCAAACTGCTGGGACTGCAGCAAAGGGGCAGAGACACACTCCACTGCAGCCACGCTGGTAAGCATGTAAACATAGTAAAGCATGGTGCAAAACTAGAGATGGTAAAAAACTATTGGCTATGTATCGGTATCTGCTGATTGTCAGCTGAAATATCCAGTATTTCTCTGAGTTAGTTGATCCTGAGCCAGTCAGATCATATTCGCGACCTAACAGCTACAGAAACTCTGTGCGTGGCTCCTCAGCCACAGGATGTGTGCTGTTTCTTATTCAACCGTTAGATGAAACTATGGAGCTTGCACGCAGCTGCAGAACCCCACTAAAGCCAGTGTTTTTCTATGTTCTGTGTACTGTATTCGTCAGTCTGGCATTTTGTTTACAGTTTATGAGTCAATTTGTAGTATGTTTAAAACTAACACAGCTCATGGAAGTAGCCGAGTAAAGACTTTTAACATAACTGACCGGATACCACTCTCAAGAGTCCATCACTAAGCCCAGTATAGTGAGTATCAGAACACAGCAGGTCTAACAAACAACATTAACCACAAAAAAAGCCATTAGTACAGACCACATTTGACCATGATCAAAAGTACAGCAGCCACAGTTGGAAAGCTAAAGGAATCATGTCCAAAGTGATGGAATTTTTTGCGCTAGATAAGCTGCTCTCATCGGTTGTTTTTTTTCTCCACAGCAAAGAACATTTCATCTTGAGAGACAATGTTCAGAACATCACAGAAGCTCTTCACAATGATGTATTATCAAGTCTTCCTGGAAAGGTTAATGTGGCATCCAGCCCTGCCCTCGATCGGTATTGGCAATCGACAGATCAAGCTGAACAGCGTTTGATATCGGCCCCAACAGAAATGTTGTTCCATTTCTAGGCCGGACACAGGTGCATCAATTAATCAATAACAGCAGTAAGATTAATAGGTCAATATTTCATTTTGCATGTATAAGAAATCTATTTTCTGATCTATTATCCAAAAATCTACTTCTAGTTTTAGTTGACTGGCATACTCAGCACTGAATTGCTCATTTGCTGTTCTTCTTTTTTAATTGCTGTTTTCAACCTGTTGCTCCTTCATGAGAATTCACAAATTCTAAACATCATCTTTCTGTTGGGTCTGGTCCTGGGCCTGTTGGGTAAAATGGATTTGCTAATTGACATTTTATGCTGCATTCTTTTCTCAATAAACAGCCCTCGTTCTTCACAGCAAATCACAGCCAGTATTATGCTAAGGGCCCCATTGTGTTGTGGGAAAAAAAAACAATGGCAAAAGGTTTTAATTTTCCTGCATTGTAGACCTATCACTAAAAAAAATATTATTATATAGACTGATCTAACACATAAAAATGTGTATTTGCAGCAACTTGTAATATACGTACGTATGTATAAAACTGCTACTTCTTAACAGTCCACAGTGGGCTTAAAGCCTTATCACTCAACTTGTGCAAAAATGAAAACTGTCCTCCTGAATAACACTAAATATTGAAGTATAACATTTATGTGGTTTTAAACATCATAAATATCAATATTTATCCATAATTTAGTCTAAATGTGTAGATTTTTAATAACGATTTCTGTCTGTTTCAGATTTGCCATAGTCACTATAATTTGTAGATCATTTCTATCAGTTATAACTATTATAACTATAAGTTGATTGAGTTTTTGAGAACTGATAAAGTATTCCAAAACATGATATCTCAATACCTCAATTTATCAATATTTTCTTACAACCTTTATTACTCCACAGTGTCAGAGGTGAGAGAAAGTCACATGTGCAAGTCACAATCAAGTCTCAAATCTTTACCTTCAAGTCTTAAACAATTCCCAAGTTACTGTGGTATATTTCAAGCAAGTCTCAAGTGAAGTCATACAAAATTATGATGCTCTAACTCCAGTTTACAAATTTATATTAGTTGTGGTCATGAAGAGATCTCAGCCCTTTCACTGTCAGCAAAATAATTTACAAGTGAAACAACTGCCAACATTAGCATCCATGCTGCCTGGCAGGTTATACTATTAAGATTTTGGGATGACAGGTAATGATGCAAAAAAATAAAGATATTGTTTAGGTCATCCATCAGTTTGGGTCATCTTTCATTTTCACCATTAAACATCACCATCGGCACAGCCATCTAAGGACGGTTGGCACTAGAACTGTAGGTCATTCCATGCCATGCTTTTACTGGTACCATCTTAGACAAGCATTACAGCAATGATCTATTCCAAGATTTGGGTCTAAACCAATGTACACAAATGTAGGCACGGCTTAACTCGCAATATAGTGAACATGAGTGTATTCCTGCCGTGGATATGATGTTTGCATTAGAGCAGTTGAGCCATGATGATGAATGAAAAGGGTGAAAGGGAGGTTAATGCTAATATAATAAGACAACCAACAGGGGCCTGGATATTCAGTCATGTTTTGCCTCCTACTGGCATAAGTGAGTGACAAAAAATGCTGACAGTACACCGATTCTTAAGCAAGGGCCAGTGCACAAGCAGAGAATTCCAGAGAGCTGTGGTCTGCTGCCCCGTACATCCATCACTCCATCTGTCCCGTCTTGCTCTACCTCTTGCACACACACACACACATGCTATATGACAACGTAAGCAGTTTCAGCACTCCACCAGGTATGTGGTTTAAGCCCCAGGTGGCTTGAAGTAAGTTAGGCTATCCCTTCTGATCTCTAGTCCATGCTTTTGTTCATCAGGACACTGTGCAGTGTGCTCATATAGAGCCTACAGCAGGTGCCACTGACCACATTTATTCAATAGTCTATGGAGAGTGAAAAAAAATGCACATGCGGCGCATTCTAAGGGCTATCTTGGGGCAATACTTCCATCAGACACTCGGGGCGAGATGTAATAAGCCTTCAGTGTCAGTGTCACGAATAAACAAGATGCACTTTACACATATGTTATGTGGGAAATGGGTGTACATGATTAAACACACGATCTGACTTGCATGAATAGATGCAAAATGCATGCATATGCATCTGAAAGAGGTAACATAAATATGAAATGATGACACAAAATGGGGTCACCCTAGGCATACAGAAATCACAGGTTATACAGGTTGCAGCAAAAAAGAGCATAATTGGCCTTGTTGCGTTAGTGGAAGTTTAAAGAGATGTGGTTGGCTGGAATCACATGACCGTCACAGTGTGTGTTTGCTTATCAGTAAGTACATGTGTGTTCACTACAGAGTTCTAAAACCCAATCAATTAATTCATAAATAAAACAAGCAGATTAATCCATGAAGATTATAATGTATCAATTATTTATTTAAATGAAACAATCTACATCTATTATAATTAATAAATAGTTTAACTATAGTAAATATTTTGTTCAACTAACTACTACTAACTACTGTATATTGTGATACCGCAAACTCCTGATATTTTAAGACTGTTATCATACCATTGTAACTGTGATTGGCAACTGGCCACCCCACCCTCTCTATTAAAACAAAAACAGTGCAATTAGTAGGTAGTATTACACACAGATTGAGTACCTACAGCCTCAGTAAACTGAACATTCATTCCAGACACAATGGAAGTACGTACTGTAGTCTTATGAAAATATAAGGCATTTTTGCACATTCTTGTGATTTTTTTTCCATCTGGCCCTCAGTGCTGGTCTTTTCTTGCTAAAAGCCTGGATATTTGAGTGACTCATAGCTACGTGCTGGACTTCTCTTATCTGAGCACTTTGCTAGAGTGGCTTGCCTAAGAGATAAAAAAAAAAACAGGAAGGCACAAGTAAGTTTACTATGCCTTGGAGATGAACAAGGAATAACACAAACACACACACACATACATATCGGCATCCTCTGGGAATCCATTATCGATTGGTTATGACATAAAGAAGAAGCAGCAAGTTGATTATGCTCTAGAGAAGAATGAGAAATCCAATACACACACATACATATACATCTACACCTGCATCCTCTGGGATGGTGTTATCCAGTGTTGCTTCTGACGTAGATTGATTTATGTCATTTCCTGAGTGAGGAAGCCATTGATCTGCTGCTGACCTGCTAAAAGGAGCATGTGCTTTCATTAGCACCATGGGCAGGAGCCAGGGGAGCTATAGCTATACACCTCTGTACACGATCATCTATCACTGTTGTTTAGCCTGCCGAGTAAACACTCGCTGATCAATATGGCAACTGTGACACCCTGAGCAAGTCAGACACTCACACTCTAAAAGATGTAGTTTAAGACGGGTTTCTGAAGCCTCAATGTGACGTCAGCACAGCTACAAATATCTTCAATTATGGGCAAATATTTACAGTACTATACAGCCTACTTTCCAATAAACTACCAGGCCTGCCTGCTGTATGAAGACTGGACAAAAATGATGGCCTTATTAAAAGTCTAGGTTTCAAATATCCGTTGCTGTTTGTCCACAGTGCTTGTTTTCAGGGGTGATTTTAAAGAAGTAGAAAAAGTGATAAAATGTTCCATCTGGATCATTATGCTACACACTCATCTCTTCTGTGTAATTGAGAGAGAGAGACAGATAGGAGGAGAGAGGGAGAAAGGGAATCACGGTTCATCATCAGTAAGGGAAGACAGTACTGTTAACACCAAACAGAAAATTTGTTACGCAACTGCTCTGTCTTGCCTTGAGGACACAGTCAGATAATGCATAATGTTATGCAATGTTTGTTCACCATGGTAGCTAGGCACGGAGATGCCCTGAAGAAAGCAGCATATCCTCAGGTAGAGAACGAAGGGAGTCGAGGAGGAAGAATTACACAAGAGTGAGAAATGGAAGTAAAAAAGTAATTGGATGGTAGGATGTGGTAATGGATAAACATTATAGCAGAGAGCTAAAGTTAAAGTAGTTAGATAGAAAGTATGAAAACAATAATAATGGTACATAGAAACAGAAAAACTACAGAAAAACTAGACAAATAAGGGTGTTTTAAATGAGTCTTTGAGTAAGGCCCAAGAAGAACCTAGAAAACTAGTAAAGAGGCTTTATATCATGTGAAGAGATCTGTGACTGTGAAGTGTTCTTCACACTCACACATTTCTATGACAAATATGGTTCCTTATAGAACCATAGAGTCTCTGAGCAGACAGTGACATATATCATGTAGAAAAAGACTACAGTGCCTACAGTGACCCATACAATAATAATGGTACCTCCATAGAGACAGAGCAGACTGCAACAGGTAGTGGCGTAACAAACCATCCCCTATGATTTAGAATGCATGTGAACAATGGATTAACTGCCAAAGTTGAACCACACTATAGTGGAATACAGTTGTACTGCTGTTGTAGTTATTCATGTCGTTTATTCAAGCATTATGCGGACATCTGTAGCTTGTATTCCAGTGCAAGACAAAGGGTGCATTCCAATCGCGTACTAATTAGCAGTACTTTACTAGTTTTTAATTAATAGTATGTAGTATAGATAAAAGTGTCAAAGTTGAGTATATTCAAATAACCAAGAGTGTAGTTACATCCCACAATGCAAGGCGAAATGGAAAGAAAGGAGGTACCTCCATTTTTAGGAAAAATGGGGGAAACGAATGCAAATGCAGCTGCAACAGTGGCAGTGAACTAACAGTGAGGTATGTTGGAATAGCAACATTTCATCACTTAGCGTTGGCATTAGTAGAAAATGTAATATTTTACTTAATATTAATATTTTAATAGTCAGGTAATATTTTGTGTACTAGTCTGCTAAACCTGTAATATTAAGATTAGTATATTGTCTATACCTTATAGTATTTGTGTTTAGTGCATTTGGGACAAGCCAAACAGAAACCGGTTTTGCCTCACTAAGAGTGTTGCATCCGTTGTAAAACAAGTGTCATACAGTTCTAGTGTGTGATTTCAGTTTTATGCTATTATATTATCATTATATCAGGGCATAAAATGGTAATAAAATGACTTTATTGCAATTATTTCTGGAACAATCTTGTCCAAATTGTGACATACCTATAAGCACCTTTATTTTTTTAAGAGTGTAGAAGGGAAAGAAGAAGAAGAAGAAGAAGAAGAAGAAGAAGAAGATGAAGAAAAAATTTATTAGTATAATCGTGGCTGTATGGGCAGCTCTATGAAATAGGGCATGGCCTGCCTACTAGGCACAGAAATGGACAGGAAATACAGAGTGCTTCTCTCTCTCTCTCTCTCGCTCATATTACTTTATTACTGTATATCAGTGTTGCTGCTGGGCTAAAAGCCAAGCCTTTGTCTGAGCTTTTCAAAGAAAACCATCTGAGAAAAAGCCACCACAAACTCCACACAGCCTTGTGACCAGAGCCTAACACACACAGACACATTAGTATCAGCAGCTGTCAAAAGGGTACACAGTGAAATCCACAGTACGGCGTCTAGACCTACCGTGTTCATATATATCCTCTTGCTTAATGTGTTTTTTGTATTGCATGTATTGTATTTATTTGAAATACATCTTTCAGTCAGTTTTCGAGTAAGAACTTTAGTAGCCAAGAGGAGGAAGCACATTTATGGCTGTGTTGCAGATTGCTGCATGATGCAATTAGCAAAGAAGCTGGTATCTGCACTGAAAGGGTGGAAGGTGGGGGTGGGGTGGGATGGGGTGGTGTACCAGTGTGGGTTCTGTAGGATGCTGACTCTAGACTAGCTCCCTCCATTACAAGAGAAGAAGGAAATAAAACATAGGAGGGGGTGGAGGAATGAAGGGGAAATATAGCATCTCTTTTCTTTCGCTTGCAAGGCAGTAGGTTCTCTCCATATTTCTGTGAGTTTTATTGGTGGAACTGTAAAACAATATGTCCCAGTAGTGCTGACTGGATCTTTTATTCGCTGATCTCCACACAGGCAATCCCCCCTCAGCCCCCCAAAATAGCAGCACAGCCATTCATCATCCTAGAACAGAGGGGCTCCATCTCCATCTCCATCACCCCCTTACAGACTATATTTGGAAAGTAAGAATGGGGAGGAAGCTTCTGGGTTATGCAAAGGAACAAAGCATGCAGAGATACTATGCTATGAACTGCGGTCTGTGTTCATCCAAAACACAAATTGCACCTGTGTACCAAATTATATAATTGACCAAACATGTTTTTAAGATCTGTAATAAGGAAGTTTAAGCCAGTTCTTGGCTGATATCTCCTCCTGATATATGATTATGATTGCCAATTTACAGTTTTATGATAAAAAAATGTGCCACCTAAATGTCTGAATGCCTATGTGTTTTTATGTCAGTGGGTTCACTAAGTTTCTGGCAAATAATAAGGTTTGTAAAATAAATAAATATGTTATGTGTTTGTTGCAAAGTATCCAGCTACTATATAGGCTTCTCTAGAATTTACAGCTGAAAAGTTCAACATTTTTGACAAATCCAGGCTTTTTTCCAGTCTGAATGACCTCTTGCTTTGTGCTTTGTGCTTTGTCTCACAAAATAAAAAAATAAAATAAAAAAGGAAAAAAAAAACCCACAGTAAAGCAGCCCTGGTTAAATACCTAGTGTAGGAGGATAACACATGAGGTTCTCAACAGTCTTCTCAAGATAGTGTGTACATTTTACAACATGAATAGGGCCTCCAAGTTGAGGCAGGTCAAAGGCTTGAACATGTGAAAGATAGAAAAAAGGAACAAACAAATATGAATGTTTGCTAAAGCAAAGTGTGTAATACAGACATGGATCAATCAAATCTGGATCTTTTTTAGTTAATGGAGTAGCTATTTCCAGTGATAACAAAAGTGTGTAATTCAGGACTACACCAATTTGCAAAGAAGAATTTCTGTTGATGAGCTGATTTTAAAGTTGTAATCAACTTTATTCTATTTTTGTAAATAAAAGATGATATATTTTGTTACAATACATATTTTTTAGATTTTGAATCTGTTATTTAAATGTTACAAAATACTGTATATATTTTTTTTCTTATCATCGTTATTATTATCACTGACCCTTAAAGATTTTTTTTTTACTACAGTTGAAACAATGTATTAATGGAAGCAGATGTAAAATCCCTTTTGAAAATACATAAATAAAAATGCATGAGAGATGGGTCTATTTAAACTATTTTGTTTCCAGTTAATGATTATTTTCATTATGGATTAATCTGCTGATTATTTTATCCAATAATTGACCATTGACCGCCCAATGGTTTTTAACACTAAATTGTTGGTATTCTATGTTCAGTTGCATTTTTTTCCAATACTGGTATTAAGCAAATGTACACGGTATGATAACCATCCATTTTCCTACCATGGTATATCTACCAATGGTATATTACGGCAACCCTACCCCAAAAAACATTCCTAAACCCGTAAGACCAAAAACACAGGTCATAGCAATGAAAATGCAAATAAGCCCGAAAGCAATGCCAATCATTTTTTTTTTATATCCTCAAAACATTGTGGAGCCCTGAATGACAGTATTAACTCTCGACTTGTGAGAGTTGCAACTACTTTGCTCAGGTAAGTCCTCTCTGTAGATCTCTGCAGTGCTGTACTGTTTCTGGATATCTTTCTGGACTTCATTTAGCCAGTAATGATTCTGTGTAGAAATGAAAGCACAGTCATTCTGGCAGCCAGTCAGCCAAGAACGTGAGAATGTTAGGAATCTGCAAAATTAGAGAGTCAATAAAAGAGAGAGTACAGGATTGAAAAAAGGGAAGCAGAAATGACAAACACTTGTCAGGGCAGTGTAAAAGTAAATCAAATGAAAAAGTTTCAAATCCTTTAAATGCTTTCCAGCAACTTATTTTCCACACGACAAACACAGATGAGAGCCATTGGCAAACATGCCTCTGATTTAACTGAGCCATCTGACTGATGAGTGGGGGGGAGGGGGGTGTCAGAGAAGGGATTGTGGGGGGATATTTGGATGTGACCACGCACGTGCCCCTCAGAGAGAACAGGATGGTGGGCCGTGTGGGTGTGGAGGTGGGGGTTGATCGCAGGGTCTTGATCAAACACATTTTTTCGCTTGAGAGAGTCTCCTTTGAAGCTGAACACTCTGGTAAACACACACAGCATTATCGGAGGGAAAACATTATTCTAGCTGATTAAGGCCTGATTTAGATCAATATTAGCCATGTTGTGGCAATTACCAGCCCTGTAGGTCACTGAAACAAGAATGCTTTCAATGTTTACATTAACGTCATAGTAGGGCTAACTCCCCTGGCTGTAAGACAACCCAGGAATACTCTGTTTTACATCATTACACCCTTCTACCAAGCTATGATAGCTATCACACACACACACATCGATTAGGGCTCCACAATAATTTGCTTCTTAATCTGTATCTCAACATCAGCTTTCTCATCACTGATATCCCAGAAGTGTGCACCTCTATTTAAGAGCAGTGACTATACCACAAGCCAAACAGCAGGAACTAGGCTACAAACTGATTTAGCATCTAGTTTAAAAACATTAAACACTTCCTGAAGAAGTCCTGGTGAAGTTATCATTAGGGATGTCCCAGTCAGGTTACTGTCCCCCCCCCCTAATGTAATCAAATTCTCTTAATGCTGAGTATCAGCCAATAATGATCGGATCTTTGTGTTTGTCAAAATAATAAAGCCACAGAACTAGAAGCCTTTTGTAAGAAGGAAAAACCAAAACAATGACAGAAAAACTCTTAACAGGCTACAAAAAGCACTCCAGCTGAAATAATTGCCAACATAAGAGTTTTGGAAAAGATGGAAATAAAATAACAATCTTGCTTAAACATACATGTTTTTTAAACTGAGCAAAAACACATTTAACTTTAAGGTGGGTGGGCTACAACAGCAGAAAACCATGTCAGGTTCCATTTCTATCAGCCAAGAACAGAAAGCTGAGGCTGTAGCCGGAACAGGTTTACCAAAACAAGGACAGTTGTAAATGGAAAAATGAAGCTTGGTCTGACGAATCTCCATTTGAATCTTCACATAGCCAAACACATAAGTACTATGTACACTATACCATGGCTGCGGTATAACCAAGTAACATGATAGATTTGACTATACAGGTGTTACACTTCAATAGATTGAGATACACTAAAAGGAACTGGATATACTGCAATTTTTAAAAATCTAATTGTAGGAAAACTGTTATAGAAAGAAATTTGACTTTTTATGCAATCAGATGAGTGGGATCTGAAGACAACACTGCTATCTAGCATTCAGAGTTTAAACACAACACAACCCAAACAATATCTGGCACCAATCTTTGCATGCAAATTGTTTATTAAAATAGATACATTTTTTGAGAATTTAAATAGTATTGTGAAACATAATATTAAGATACTTACATTTTTCCTAATTTTCTTATAGCCCATATAAATACAGGTTTTGAAAGGCAAGCTTGCTCTAAACAAGGAAAGACAGGTCTTTGCTGAGCGTCTAATCTCACTGTAATGTAATCTAACTGTTCTGAAGACTGGATCAATAAGCTGTTTAAAACGAGAAGCCTGTGCCATTAAAAAGTTGGAACATAAATAAGATACAAGATACATCACTTTGGTGTTGATGTATGTAGAAGTGTCTCAAGCAAGATACACTACATTTTGTGATTCAGCAATTTTCTGTCAAACTAACAGTCTTTATTATCTTCATTACAAAAGACAAAAAAGAAGAGATTAAGCTTCTCAAAAGAAAGCTCTTCACTAATAAGTCTCATGTTAGGACATAATCTACATATGGGAATGTTGGTTAGAGCAGAGCCTGCTGAAAAGGTTCAAGGCTCAAGAGTGTGTTCACAATGCCCCACTGGGGGAGCTATGCACCATGGCAACTCACACACCAACTCCAAGAAGCTCAATACACTCCTGGGAGCATGGGGGCTCAATCTGGCAGCACATTTTAAATGCCACAAGGGGCAAAGAGTGGCTACTTTAAAAACTCCATCCAACATGAAAATGCCTGAAACAAAGCCCTCAAAGTGCCATGTGAACAGATGTCATATTTCAGGCATATGGTTCAACACTGATTGTTATACTGTTCATACAAAACACCACCTTCATACAGGAAGAGGTTTAATAGGGTTTAAATACGTTCGTATGTGTGTGTGTTTCATCAGGTTTCATATCTGCATAATCGTATCTGATGTGCCCAAGTAATAAAAATAATTCAGTATTTGACAAATTTGGCTTCATGAGATGGGTAATACATTGCTTTTTTCACGCTGTGGCAGAATTGGGCTTGCAAACATGCTGACATCAGCACAAACATTGAGGGAAAGAAATGGAAAATCCAAAGCCAGAGGCAGTACAAAACATTAATAAATGCATGTAATTTGTTATTCTCAGAATATTAAAATTCTAGGTGCTTTCTAACACTTAGACAAATACAAAGCAATACAAAGACCCTACTATAAGCATGCTCAAGAAATTAAACTAAGAGATGATGCAGCTAAAGTCTGCAGCAGAAAGAAATCTGGTGAACAAGACAGGCTAGAAGAGAAGAGAAGAGTAGGAAAAGAAGACAAAGGTAGAGAAGAGAGGACAGAAGATGGAGAAGACACGAGCGGAGAAGAAAGGAGGAGATGGAAAAGAGAAGAGAGGAGAAGAGAAGAGAAGAGAAGAGAGGAGAAGAGAAGAGAGGAGAAGAGAAGAGGAGAGAAGAGAAGAAAGGAGAAGAGAAGAGAAGAGAAGAGAAGAGAAGAGAGGAGAAGAGATGAGAGGAGATGAGAGGAGAAGAGAAGAGAAGAGGAGAGAAGAGAAGAGAAGAGAAGAGAAGAGAGGAGAAGAGAGGAGAAGAGATGAGAGGAGATGAGAGGAGAAGAGAAGAGAAGAGAAGAGAAGAGAAGAGAGGAGAAGAGAAGAGAAGAGAAGAGAAGAGAGGAGAGGAGAAGAGAAGAGAGGAGAGAAGAAAAGAGAAGAGAAGAGAAGAGAAGAGAAGAGAAGAGAGGAGAGGAGAAGAGAAGAGAGGAGAGAAGAAAAGAGAAGAGAAGAGAAGAGAAGAGAAGAGAAGAGAGGAGAGGAGAAGAGAAGAGAGGAGAAGAGAAGAGAAGAGAAGAGAAGAGATGAGAGGAGAAGAGAAGAGAAGAGAGGAGAAGAGAAGAGAAGAGAAGAGAAGAGAAGAGAAGAGAAGAGAAGAGAGGAGATGAGAGGAGAAGAGATGAGAGGAGATGAGAGGAGATAGCAGAAGGTTAAATCAGAAGCTTTCAGCAGTCTAAATGTGAAACTGCCACACCCACTCTGTTCATGGCCTCATAGCAACAGGTGCTTTTAGTGTTTGGGCTCCATTTGTGATCAGCTAAATGCAGCCTTACTCTAAAGGGAGGGGAGCGAGGTTGGCTTTTATTTGGGACCGTACAGCAGACAGACATAATGAGACAGAGAACGAGTAAACACAGACCTTCTCCACCCAGAGCATCTCCACCCTAATGCTATTCACTGCTAAAGCAGTAGGAAGGATTTATCCATAGTCTTTCACTATTTCTCTAAACACACATTCTCACCCATTAGGCTCTTAGTCTGGCTTTGGTCGAATCAAGGCACTTTTATAGACAGCACAGGACCCCCTCTCTCAGACCAGTTGTTGGGGTCTGCACATGCAAGTTTCTCGAGCAAGTGGCACCAAAGAGGTAAAAAAAATAAGGCCTAAATGTCATATAAAAATGCATATTGTCACTGTCATGCCAAAACCACATATCTCCAAATGTGCAAATTTATAGAAGGAAAAAACCAGCTTTGAATGGAAGTCAAGGTAAAACATCTAAATCAATTATTTTGGAGTTTATGTATTGGTCCATTCATTATGAAATTTATCACATTAAAAGTGGAAAATGGCAAAAATGGAAATAAAAGTGAAAGTTTCCTAATTAATTGCTGTGTCTTACGTATAGCCAGAGTGTGTGTGTTATGTTTCTAGTGAAATGGGCTGAACTTAAGGGAGTCAGAGATTACACCAGACTTTAAAAGCCTTGCAGTTCATTCAGTGGAGACTCACTGGAGCTGAACACAAGAGTACAGCCTAAAGAGATTACAGTCAGGCTTCTCAGTGACAAGACTCGCTTTGCTTTCCCTGATTCAGGCCTTTCAGTGGGCAGCTGCTAAGCCAATTAGCAATAATGGCAGTGACTCCCTCTCAAGCGGTGCCCTGTAGAAGCATGCAGAGCAGTGCCAGCTCCAGCAGCACAGTCCAGACTGACTGTTGATCGGGGGCCTGCTCCATCATAGCCAAGCCCCCTGGCATCATTAAATGAAAAGCTGGGTGTCCTCACATTCAACCAGCTCAGAAAAAGCCCCAGTTCTGGTAATTTTTAATTCATGTCCAGGTCTATAAATAACCAAATGGTGAAGCATAGGCTTTCCACCTGAAGAAGCAAGTTGGAAACAGCTGAGAACACACCTTTTCCGGCACATCTCACACAGCAGCTGGCTCTTTTTATTTTCTTCAGTTTAACTCTATGCTAAAATACTTTTTAAATTCTACATAAAATGCACAAATTAATTTTAACCTTATTTTAATTCTCAAACAATGTTCCGGGTTCCTTTTTGAGTTTCTTACTAAAACCTTTCTTAAGCACTTTTTAAAATAATGGTCTATAAAAAAGTTCACACACACACATCTACACTCCCTCACCCTCATTACACTGCAGTCTGTCTGACGTAGCAACAAATTAGTATTCAATAAAAGACACATGGCAAGGAAAAGACTGATGAAGTGAGTCGTCCTCAACCATTTTAATTCCCGTCTTCAGTTCTTCAGAGTTGTGTGTGGGGCGATTAAATTAAAGTAACAGTATTCACAAGCTTGATTACATTTGAAAGAACTCATTTGAACATCCTCACTTTTCGCCAAGCCAGTGCTGTTAAAAAAGTAATTCTCACATCAGTTAAAACAACACTTAGCTGGAGCTGAAGTAGGCTTAAAGCGTACTATAGCTGTCTTTTGAGCACTGACAGCAGCCAAAGAAAGCAAGTGGAAAAAGAGGCCCGCGTTGGAACTTCTGAGAGTTTTTTTCCTTCTTTTTTTAAGTGTGCAGAGAGTGCAGATATATTTTCCATCCATTAGTTGAGTGTTGGGTCCTGACACACACACTCACAGACATACACACACACACACACACACACACACACACAATCTGGCATATGTACAGTCAAACACACATACTTACAGATACACATGTAAACATATGGTTGCAGTCATGTTACACTGCAGTAACTCTTTTTTTCTTTATTATTATTATTATTATTATTATTATTATTATTATTGCTATTGTTAGTATCATTATTATTATTTATATTGATGCAACAGGCATGTTTTACATAAATAATATGATTTTTTTCTTTACTTATTTCCTAAAGCTTTTTCTTTCCCCCACTGTTGCTCCACTCATCCATTAATAAAAAATAACTACATAAAAGACACAACAGTAACAACATTATTATTATTATTATTTTTAGTAGTAGTAGTAGTAGCATTGTTAGTATTATTATTATTAGTACTATTACTATTACTACTACTACTACTACTACTACTACTAAAAATAATAATAATAATAATAAAACCATGACAAATAGGCCAATAGAAACTATCCAAAAATTGGAATGAGATCACGTTACTTCACATAATCATAAATAGTTACTTATAAAGTTGCCATGACATTTTGTGAGCCATAATATACAATATACACCCCCACACACACACACTCACTCACACACAACCACCGCACTTGCTTTTCATTTTCATTTAATTAACTAATTGTATCATAATCAGAATCAGTGTCATTATGTTTGATCTCCAGCTGGTTCAGCCACAAAAAAGGAACACAGCTTGGCACATAAGCATCAAACACACACACAACAGCTCAACTACACACACCCCATATCAACCACTGAGAGAGCAGCCTGAGAGAAGACATTTAGTCATCCAGCCACAGTATATCCTCACCATGTGACAAACATAGTGCTATATATAACACAAGATATCATTCAGCCTAACATAATAAATATTACATACTATATGGCACAAACCATAATCTACATAATGCTATTAAATAAATACATAAGGTCCAAACCAACAGATAATTTTACTTACCTGAAGGGTGAGTCAGTGGTGAGAAAGCAGGTCACAGCCAGGACCAAGAGGAAAGAGAGAAAGACCAAAAAGAGAAAAATCAGTATCAGACAACATTAAAAGCATCCTTAAAATATTTAACACTTCATACATAAATTCTGCACGTAAAGAGATTTACTTAATTTAAATATGTCAGTATCTTCCACATAAAAAATGTAGTTCATATTACATAACCATTATAAGTATAATGAAAGGTACATCTACACTGATGCAATATTACATTTATGTGGAAGCAATGAACACACGTGAATCAAGTAAAGTGCTATTTTTTTTATTAGTTGTTGACAATTTATTGACTTTTGTAGTTTTTAATCTACATACACAGCAAGGTGGCACAGAGAGTGGAGGCTGGCATGCTCTCGGACGGCAAGGTGGTGTGCGTATACAAAGCGCTGAGAGAGCTCAGGTTTGTTTGACCGTGTGAAGGCTACAGGCTGTTGTTGTGCTGAGAGACACACGAACTACGTAATGGAATCTCTGCAGTCTCGTGTCTGGCTCACGCAGAGCTGTCCCATCCATCCTCAGACAAGCGTCTGGACGTCTGGACAACATCACACTCCTCCACAACTCTTAGCCTCCCCACACTGACACAGGAGCTGAGACAACACACAGCCCACCTCAGAACATGGATGGGTCATGTGAGTGCGCACATATGCTCAGAAACACACTTGTTTTCATACAATGTTACAACGTGGGGTCATACATATGTCCCCTAAGTGTTATATATGTGTATATGCATATGCATATCTTATAAAGTGCACTTCATAAAGCTTTTGGTGGTCCCAATACCGAAATGTAATGTTTTTCTCCCATTTTCCAGCATTGTCAAGATTGTCAAGTTTTGTCTTAAAAACATATACAAACACATATTTTATTATTTTATTCAGGCACATAAAACGGTTTGAATGTATGCCATGATCCTGTGAAGTGGTGCACATCATACAATCATATCCCTTTGGCAGGGACAGTTAAGGCACAGCAGATGATAACTGTCTTCATAGACACTTATGCTTGTGAGAAACACACTGATAGTTCAAGGAAAACCACTGGAAGAACTCCAAACCCCAAAAGGAAAGGAGTTAGCCTTCTTAAACATTCTTATCCTTCACTGTCACATGAGTAATACTTCATAAGGAGAGAAAACCCTGCACAACTCACAACAGAGCACTGAGGAGCACATGACAGCACAGTGCTACTACCACAGAGTCCACTACAAAGACACAAATCTTACAGGCATCAACTGCAGTGAGGCAGCACTTATAAACAAGAATAAATTGACTGTCATACTACTGATAACTGAATTGCCACATCATACAATAAAGCTACTGACTGAGAAACATATAGAAGCATATAACCTTTGTAGTTTAACTTTCTTTCGGTCAGGTAATTTTCCACCCTGATCCGAGTCTAATAATGCTGAGTATCAGCCAATACAGATCCGATCTGATCTTTGTGTTTATATAAACAATACGGCCACATAGTTTAGATGTGCTGCTAATTAATACTGAAGTAAAGTCACTTTATTTTAGTAGCAGTTTCTATAATGAGACATTCTGAACTGACTTAGTCAGTTAGTTCAGTGGTGACTTTTATTTTATAGTGTGTTTAAAATCTTATAATCCAGTCTGAATCCCTGACCATTCAGCTCCCAGTTCCATAAAAAAAAAACCTTTTGTAGTGGTATACACTCCGGACTATCAGTTGTTGTTTGTCGACTACTGCTGTGATATAACTGTTTTATAGTGGATGAATGTGCTATGATTTGGGTTTCCACAGTGTGTGTGTATCAGCATTAGCGTTAGCCTCCACTTGGTTCTGAATACGCTGTTCGGTAGTGGTTTAAAAACAAAGAAAGGCGTGCAGTTCTCCAATTGGTAAAATAGAGCAATTCTGCAATAGTTTTATATTGTTTCAGATATTATGTTACATTTTTATCTTCTGCTGTAAAATAGTTCCACACTGCAGAATCTAAACTCCTTTACCCTCTGAGAATGCCCCCCAGTGCTGCCAGCTGGGCAATAACGTCCGTGAATGGCACCATGAGGCCTCCAGATGGCTTTACATGAGAATTTATATGCAACCATGGTTAAAACAACTTGAAACTGGATTGGGATTAAAACAGCTGATACACAACACATTAACATATGCCTGGAACAGCCATGTTCCCAATCCACTGGATCCGATCAAGACTTTACTTTACTTTTCAACTTTACTCTGATATTTTTGGATGGTTTGATTAGATTTATAATTTGCAGCAGATGTAAAAACAATACAATAGAGACAAACTTTATAAACAGCATTTATCAATTAACATTAAAAATCTTAAATAATTAAATATTTTTGCCCATTACTGAATGTTATTTAAAAACATGTTCATGTTTGAAAATATGTTAATTTATGACTCACTTGTTTGCTGCAGTCCAAACATTTCAGTTTTTAGCAATCCAATTATTTTTGTGCTTCATTGGTACGGTGATGAGTTACTTCACTCCTGTTTCAGAGGACCAAAGTTACAAAGCAAACCACTGATTGTTCTCTTCATTTTGTTCAGTATCTCACTATGGGAATATGGCTCACTCCCATACAGCATACTTATGCGAAAACTGACTGACAAGACAACCACAGTGGAGAAACAGCCAGGGCACTGATGACTAGGGGTGTGTGATTCTTAGAATGTGGAAAATTCTAAATTGATCACAAAATTCCAAAAATGATGTTCTTAATGATGATAACGTAATGTTGACAAAACACAAATAATGGAACTGCAGAAGTGCAGCACATGGACTGTCTGTGGTACCCCCATAACAGAGATGAGCAAGAAATCCAACCGCCACCCTCTGCATTAAAAGCTAGCGTATGGAAGCACTTTGGCTCTGGTGGGCAGCAACTCCCCACAGCAATCCCCACACTCTTCAACAGACCAAAAGAAAAGTCATGGAAGCACTGAGGAAAATGGATAGCTGTAACATGTGATGCGTAAACATCCATTGCCACAGAATCATCACTGCACAATCTTTTAACAGATGAGTAGCAGCTAGCATCTCATGTGCAACATACAAAAGCAGTCTCATAAGTTAGGTCAGTCACTTAAACCATCGAAAGGGATACATGCTGGGATGATGAGATGGTCAACCCTGTTCAACAAGCTACCTACAACACAAAGAGATTATTTGACTCCTGACAAATGGACTTAGACACAAAGTACAGGCCAGACAAGCAACCTCTGCACTTTGTCTGAGGAAAAAGGAGGAGCATGAAAGGCCCTAAGTCACTGATGTTTGACACAAATGTAGTTAGGTAGCAAAATGGTTGCAACCACGTTAGGTAGCAGATCCACTGCACTCTCATTTACAGTGCCAGACAGTCAGTGTGGGGGTGAAAGATCTAAACATGTGCTTTACACTACAGGCCTCTTGACAGGATTTTTTTAACTAGCAGAAGACTCAACAGCTCTGTCATGCCTATCCTAGATTGGGCTGACCACTTGGCGGTGAAGGTTCCACTAGCCATACATGAGATTTCCTCTGGAGAGGAGATCTGCCCAAACATTCATCAAGCCAGGCACATGCTTTGCATGTAGCACTCCAGAGTGCACATTGCTCCAGGTAATGAGTCTACACGCCAGCGTGTGTAACTGGAGAGAGCACATTCCTGCTTAGCAATTTATATACACCACTACCGCCCCAGAAACATTTACTCCTGGCAGGGCATTAAACAGCTCTTGGTGTGTTTTATAATGAACCCAAATTTGTGATTCGCATTCCGCCTGCTTTTGAGATGAGGAAAAGAGCAGGTGGACTTCTATATAGGCAGATATTCTTAGGCCCGCTTTCTGTAAGCGGCCCAGAGTTGCTTCCGCACGCTACGTGAGCAAATCCAAGCCTGAATGAGACCGCAGGGAACTCAGAAGCCATGTCCCTGAATGTGAACCTCAGGTACTTTCTGTCAGAGGGGTAGATGAAACTCTCAAGGAGCAGTTCAGAATAAATCAAGCATGGCCTTAACACAGGAAGATCTGTTCTCTTCATAGAAAGAGGAGACATGTTGTGTTTAAGGAGAGACAGACCAGAAGTCAAGATGCTAGCTGTGCTCCTCCTACACTGTGAGCTCCTCTAAGCCACTGATGTCCAGTATAGAAAAGCTTGTGATAGGCATGCAGCAAGAAAACTGTTTTTCTCAATCCCATTTAATCTGTGCTACACACTCTGCTACAGGAAAAAAAGCAGCTGCTTAGCAGGCGGAGGCCAAGCAGGCAGTCTTTTCCCAACAGATCTCGCTCCACTCCTGGGCTGCCTTGGGAAGAAGGCCAGTCAATGTAGAGCTTAGCTGCAGCTTTTTGCATACCACCTTAAGTCACAATCGACAGAGGAGTAAAGCTCATTTAAGAGATCTATCAGGCCTGTGTATCTAAAGCGAAGACAGAACGGCACTGTTATCCTTGCAATATGTAAAAGATCCAACGGTTAGAGCCTTATCATCCACCTTTCTGCCATCTACAACGAGTAACTGCATTTTGCAGTGACAAAATGAGGGAGTTTTCCTCCTACAACAAATGGGCTAGCTAGTGAGGTCTTAGCATGTTTAACATCTTTCCTAACTTTTAATGGCGGTCAATTTCAAAGTAATTTTGTAGCATGTTTATTGGTCCATTCATAATGAACTGACACAAAGCTAAAGAACAACTCCCAGATTCAAACTATGTCAAAAACTGAAAGAATTTTGACAAGAAAGTAAGACACGTCACAGTGTGACAGTGATATGTAAATATGTAATCAGATATTAATAGTTTAGCCAAACAAAAACAGTAGCTGCTTTCATCCTAAAGCTTACAGCAGTTAAAGACAGCAATATTCAGCCTTTGTTTAGTGGCTTTACCATAAAAGCTTATACCAACTTCACACCATGGCCAAGTATCAGTAGCTTGCCCAGGCTATTGTCTCATAATCTATCGTCTCATAAAAGAAGCAGTGGCAAGCTGTTTATATCCATTCATCAGTCACATCAGTTTCTTGGCCATCGTTTCTCCTTCTTTTCATACAAAGCCCAGGGCAAATTAGATTCACTTATGGTTGCTAGATTGATGAAGAAAGTCTGTTTGTTTATTGCAAGCCCCCCATTAGCTGAGCTCTGGCGAATCTCTTACACTCAGAAGCGTTCACTCATCAGAGTAACAATCTATCAGCATATCCACAGAGACAAATAATCCAACTAAAGGAAGACGACTGATAGAGAATGAAAGCGAGAAAGCTATAAACAACCAATAACAAAGAGAAACCTGAATAAATGAGTAGAGAAACATAACAAATGCAGATGCTTCCAGACATGTTTACTGCATGATATAATTAAGCAATTAAAATTCTACATGCTTAGTGGCACATATAAAAAAAGCTGAACATGACCAGTTGCATCAAGATGACATGAGAAAAGTGGCTTTGAAAGAGTATTCATTATTGGGGCACATATGGCAGGAGCCATCAGTCACTAAGACTCATCAAGCTTATCTAGCCAGTGTTTCAAAAACAACACTAACTAAAGTGATGTGTAAATTGAAATCTATAGCGAAGAAATCAGTAAACGCTAAATTAGTGCAAAGTTATTCCGACTGATCACCTTTATGATGATCCTAATGGAATCCTTTTGCCCCCCATCCACAGGGCACAAAGGGTCACTGAATGGTTTGATGAGTATAAATGGAATTCATGGAGACTGACATAGTTAGCTCTCTAGGTAGGTCTAAATTAGCAGACGTTACATTGCTAAATTGTTCTAAAAATAGCAACTGACACAGTAAAATACTATCCTAGTTTACATTCTGCTTGATCAGCAACTGTTTAATTAAGAGGCCCAAAATACATTTAAAAGACTTTGCATTTTTAAATCAATAGTCTAATCTAAATGATTAGTGAAGTAAAATAAGTCCATATGATCTGACCTTATTACATCTATTTTGAATACCTGTGCATTCATGTTGTTACAATCTCCACCATCCACTCTCTCTTTCTCTCTTGGATTGGGGAGTATAACGGTAACAAGGTATACCTAAGTCTTTAAACATGATGACGGTGTTCATAGCACAACATTTAGAGCTGCAGTTGGTCTGATGTGTGTAGTGTAGCTAAGATCCACCACCGTGAGAAATATGTCCTACTTGTTTCCAGTTTTCTGTGCTTCCAACAGCGGTCACTTGATCTGAGTCACTATCATCTAAACATTTATAAGTGGGTTTTCATTCAGCCAGACTTGAATTAGTTTTTTAGTGAGCAAAATGTTCTCCTGCTAACTAAGCTAAGGCTAACCGTTTGCCTTTCTTGATTTGCAGCAGTTTAACATTAGCAATTGCTGTAAGACTGCCAGCTTAATATTTACTGATTTAAAACTCTGCTTGGTGTTCACATAGACCCTGTTTACACCTGGCATTAGCAAGCATTTTTGCTGATCGGATCACATTCGGATTTCACTTGACCACATGAAAAGCCAGGTGCAAGATTCCGCCAAAGTATATCCAGATATTATTTGGATATTGAAATGCTTGGTAATGCCAGGTGTAAACAGGCTCTTGGTCAGTGACACTGTTAGCATCTGAACTCTGTATCCGATTGACTGTTTTTCAGTTGTTGAAATAATGCAGGATGTGATAGTATAAAAGTATAAACATAGGACCATCTGTGCTACTTATGCTACTAACGTATACCATAGTGGATATCGCCCAACCCTATCACTCTCCCTCTCTCCTTTTTTTCTCTGTGGTTCAGTTAAGAAAGCGCTGAGTTGTGGCAGTTAATTTTTTGAATAGCCCAAACACCACTTACTCCAGCAGCCTTTCTCAGATAATTGACCTTCCGATTGATCCATCAGCAATTTTGGCCAACTACCACTGTATATCAGCAGCCTCTGGACCAGGCCATGGCAGAGCGGCCCCTCAGCCCTTTAGGTTTACCAACAGATCTGCAGAAATGTTCTTTGTGCTATTCTGTCAGGATCATGACAACTCTCTGCTCCTGATATCCTAATATGCAATCATAGATCATTGTTCGTTAAGGCTGTAAATCTCTAAGCTAATAATGACATGATTAAAATTCTTCATAAAACTACTTAATTAGATTTTACTAGATTATTTTGGTATATTTCAGAATCAATTTCAAAATTGACTAGATTCTGGAAAACACTTTGGGGTTTATTTTGGCTGGATTTTTATACCTGAAAGTTGCCCACATAACCATTCTGTTCTGTATCATTAAGTGGGCAACAAGTAAATCTTTCGAAGAAAATTAATGAATGGGAAAGGAATCAATACTCCAGAACTTTTTTTTTCATGCAGACATCTAACACAATTCCCTGACTTGTGTCCTGCTACTATCTTTGACCTTCTAAGGCGGTTCTCTATAATAGCACTGGGCCCCAGGTAGGTGAACCAGCAGAACTTCTGACCTTCCTGCAGCCACTGCCTCCCTCTTTCAGCCCACACGGCTTGTCTAAAGCCTTCCCACACCTGCTGCATCTGGAAAGGATTCCGCCGCCCTGCTGCTATTCTATTACCCAACCCCGCGGCAACGGACACACACGCACTGTAACAGGGCAGTACGCTCCCACCCGGAGCTCTCGTTAAGCAAACAGCGGTCCGCTTTATGTGCCCGTTTACCAGGCTACCGAGGCTGTGAAATGGGCAATAAAGCGCCCATCAGTAACCTGAGCGCAGGGAGCTGAGAGGCCAGCAAGGGTGAGTAGCAGGTCAGCCAGCTTCAGTCCAGGTGTGCAGAGCTGGAGGTGAAAGGTACAGGGCAGGAAAAGCAATGATTTAGTCAAAAAGCACAGAAAGGCAGGGCCCTATTTCGTGTTATTACAGTAACTGAAAAATAAGGCTATAAGACATCACTGTAATGCTCCTTTATGGAGGCACATAAATAATTTAGTGCAAGGTTATAAAGAGGATGTCAATGTTTCGTCGAATAAACACTCGGTAAGTGTGTTTACTTACAGTTTATAGCGATCTCAAAGGACCAATTACTCAAGCTTTTATATTACGCAGTAACATTAGGCACATTATGAGTTTTGTTCTCTGTTGCTATGACAGGCTTGCAGAAGGCCTTGTAGAGATGGTGGTCCAGTGAGGAGGAATGAAAGGCAGCTTTTGGCTGGGGGAGAGCGTTCTCACATAACGGAGGCAGAGTTTGTTCAAGTTTCGGGACAGAGATGGAGCAGGGCAGGACAGGGCAGAAAGAAGTGCTGGGATTAACGATCACTGCTTAATGTAGAATTCCAGCAATTACAGGTGTTGAATGTAAAGCAGAGGGACACATTTTTATCCACAAAGAGCCAGTGTGGCAGTAGATTCCCATTTAATCAGGCAGTAAGCACAAGCAATCAATTCGATGAAGACCAAAGCCAAAGGATTAAAATAGTAGAATCAGGTGTCCCCCAGCTTGCTAAAAACCTGCATGCAAACCAGACCTTTGTGAAGAAGATTGGTGGTAACCCCTGACTTAAAGGATTTTCTAACAAGAGTTTCATGTGAATGAGATTTATATTGATACATCAATTCAGGTCAAGGTCTTTACATGTAAATGACATTTGTTCTGACTGGGTACCATGCATTGAGAAAAAGAACTGAAAAGTGAGAAAAGTGCTTAAGTCATAGAGGACACAGCAGGGTCTCGGTAAGCCATACCCAAAAGAAACCAACCAGCACCAAACTGCTCTATTTTTGCCAAAATTCTCCAGGCTTGGCAACATGCTAATAAACCAAAAACAGCCATAAGACTTTGTAGATGCTGTATTCTTTAATAGTAATCAGGATCATGTAATCGTTTGTTTCCAAAGTGAGCTTTGTTGTGACGTGTGCTTCTGGTAGCTCTGGTGGCAACTTTAGAACAGGGAAAACCTTTTGACCTTCAGTGGAACACATGTGAATGTACCATTTTTATTGGTTCATTTTTTGCATTTGGGTTGGATGGAACTATGCTAACATTAAATAAGTAAAGTGTTGGTCTATATCTGCAGTTAAGTAAGTGCTCTTGAGGATGCAGGCATTGTATACAGTCCTGAGTTTGGTATGATTAATAAGACTATTTCATGTATTGTGGTTCTATACATCATGGTTCTATTCATTTTTCAGAATGTAGGGGAGTTAATAACAGTTCCTGTATCGGTGGAGTGATAGATTTAATCCTTGCAGTGCTCCAATCTTAAAGATTGTTTAAATATCATGTTGGAATTTACTAAACTTCACTGTCTTTCTAAATACAGCCTGCAACAAAGTGGCTTCTTACTTATCTTTGAGCGTTTATTAAACACAACAGGGGTGGTTTAACAAGGGTACAAGTAGCTTTATCACTTTCTACTTCATGTCTCTACACTGTTCTGTTTAGAGCCTCCCCCTCCTCAACACTCTAAATAACCCTCAGCCAGACTGGGGTGAGATAAATGGCTGCATGTTCGTCACTGTGCTGGGGCTATTTGTTTTGTTTGTTGCTGTACATTTGACTCATTAAAGTTTCACAAGCTGAGTGAGGACAGAGGGAGGCAATTTGTGTTGTTACAGCCAGCCTAGCGCATGTTATTTCCTGCTAAGAACATAGTTAAGTGTAAATGTTTGCCCCGTTTGGCATATCAGTCTTAGTGGCAGCTGTATGGTAAAGCTCATCACATTCCCAATAAATTCTATTTATTTTATTTTTCTAATAAGAAAAGGAGAAGAGAAGGAATGCTGTATGATCCTCAAGGTGCAGATGTAAAACCATGAAATGGTACGGCTGTGTGATGCAGCGTCACTGAGACATCTGCTCTGCATTTTTCCTTTCCCTAACAGCACAAGGTCCCTGGTCCTCACACTTATTTATGTCTTTTTCCATTTTGTCTTCCACACTCTCTGCATATCTCCTTTCACTCCCTGATCTTAATCTCCTTTCATCTTCCATCGTTTTTGCTTCTCCCTCCTCTTTCTCGCATCTAACGATCACAACTTACCTTGAATTACTTTAACTTAGACAAATACATTTTAAAAAGTATGTGCAAGTGTATTTTCACTGTTGTAACAAACCTGTCTACCTCAGAAATGGTAGGTTTACAGGAGCAGTTCACATCTCTCTGGGTTGGTTGTTTCCCTCTCTGTTCTGCAGGTGAGGAGCTTTTTCTGCATCATGCTGCTCTCTCACCTTTCCTCGGTCACTCTCTTCATTAGGAGATAAGCAGAGGAAGCAGAGCAGTGTTGAAGGTCAGTGCTTAAGTCATAGAGGACACAGCAGGGTCTCTGTAAGCCATGTCCAAAAGAAACCAACCAGCACCAAACTGCCTGCTAGCAGCACAGCTCTATTTTTGCCAAAGCTCTCCAGGCTTGGCAAAATGCTAATAAACCAAAAAATAAAACCTTTAGTGCCATAAAACCTTTAGTGCACAACTCTTGGATATGGTGACGCTTTCATGCAGTAAATTGTTCTGATATTTGTTACACTTTCACTGGTAATCAGTAATGTGTAATAGAAATTTACATAATCTTGCCAGCATTGAAAAAAGCAACAATATCATTAATAAATATCATTAATATGTCATTAAGAAAAAGGAATGTTAAAGATGGATAGAAATTTAGAGCATATTATTGTCTTGTCTATTTCAGTCTCTGGAACTGGCATGACAACATTGCATAACTTTCTACTTACTGACTGCGACAAATTGTTCAGTCTCCCAGCTGCTCTAAGTCCTCATACAACGACATCAGAGGTCTCAGAAAGCAATGCTGATACACACACACTTTTACAAAAGAGCACAATAAGCTGGAGCAAAGATTGCCTTTCATTACAACAGAAACTGACCAATGAATTGAATCTACACAAAACAAATACTGTTGTGGCCAGGTACGAATTGGGGCCCATGATGGCTTGCGTGCAGATCACTTCTGTGTTTAGGTAAAACCCACAGCATTTTGGAGTATTTTAGACTGTTTGTTCAAGCAGTTTTGAGATAAAGGAAAATTTAGAGTTCATTTGGAAAGGTCTATCTACCATCACCAGGGTTCTCACATTTCACCAAGGTTTCCTAATGTCTTGCACTCTGTTGCTGTGTTTCTCATAAAAATGCTTTGAGTTCCAAAAAAATTCATGAGTTCCAAAAAATGCTTAAAAAATTTTAGGCACTGACCTCCCTCTGCTGCGGGACATTTACGTGTTCAATTGCCATCAACAAGGATCTGCTTTTTTGGATTCCAAGATGGTGCCGAGCATGACTGCCGTTTCGCAAGCTCCCTCGACTCTTGGTAGTTTTTTTTGTTAATTGTGTGTTTGTATATCACTTCTAGTGCACAGAAAGTTGCTAGCACCTTCATTTACAACCGACAAACACTTCTGGAAATTGGATCGACGATCCGCAAACACAGAAACAGTGCCATTCATCTGGGTCGCCTGGCCGGGCCGTAGAAGCCCACTCCCCAGCATACTATTGGCAAACGTACAGTCCCTGGACAACAAGAACAGGGACCTTGTCTCTAGACTCTGGGACTCCTGAGAACCACAGTGAAAGCAATTTTGTCAAATTTACCTCACAGGCCTCACTCATCAAAACTTGATTCCACCGCTATGCCTTTTGGAATGATGTAATGTGAACTTATACATTGAAAGTGGAAACATTTGAAAAGCCACTGGTCCACAAGAAGAACATCATACTAGAAGCAAAACATGGTGGTGGTAGTGTGTCTGTGATCTGAAACTGAAGCACAACTGAATTACACAGACTCTGATCCAAAGCACAAGTGGCTAAAAAAAATCAAATGAAGCTTTTGGAGTGGCCTTGCTAGTGGCCTAGCAAGTCTGCAAAAAAAATCACCTATGTTATTTATTGTTACCTGTCTGGTGTATGGTACATGTCTTTGTACGTGCAATACCTTTCTCACATTCTACACTACCCTATACCCTGTGTACTTTGTATACTGCTAGATTATAAGAACACATGTCACATGGAATGCATTCTGAACATTGAACTTGAACTCTACCGAAGGTGCAGAATTAAAATGTAACAGGAACAAAAGGCCAAGTGGAAAAGCTGATACACATTTATACATACATTTATGCTGTTGTACACCAGACTGAAGCAGACTGTAATCCACTCTATTCATATATCATCAACTGCCATACCTCTCACTTCAGCAACTCAGACTACTGCATATATGCTCACACACACTACTAAGGTGATGAGCACAATTTCCAATCATTATTGACAGGAGCTCTGAACATGGAAAGACCCTGACTGTTTATTCATTACTCCAACAGCTATTACATTAACAACTCCCTCCGTCTGTCTGAGGGCAGCCTGCTGCTGCCCTATGCACACACCAACAGAACTAAAGCAATCAGGGTGATGATATTAGAAACAGCTTCATAATGCACAGTCGACTCAACAGTTTTTTTTATGATGAACAGAATAATAAAAATAAATAAATAAATAAATAAAAACAGCCAGGCTCAGCCTGCAGCTGCCTCGTCTCCTCACACTCATTAATCACAGTGTTAATTAGCTAATTAATCACCCACTACAGTAACCTTTCCTCTGGGTGCTCCCTGCTCTAATCTCTGCTCACAGGGAACACCCCGACTGCTATTTTTATGGAGACTTGAGAGACTTGAACATACGCTTACACACACACACACTCACAGTACAGCACACATTCTGATTCTCTGGATGGTGGAGGAGCTGCCTCTAACTGAGTCTGTGTGTCTAAATAATAGTGTCTGATTGTGTGTGTTCATGTGTGTGTCCCCTGCCAGGATAGATGAGGTGAGTTTGTGAAGTGGTGACAGATTCTCTTGTCTGCTACAGCGGCAGTACAGCTCATCACACAGCTCCGATTACACACACACAAATATATACATAGAAACAGAGAGTGTGAGTGAGAGAAATAGACGGAGAGAGAGACAGAGGAAGAGTCACAGCCTGACTCTGCCAGTGACAGCACATCACTTATAGTCATAACACCAAAACCATGGCAACCAAACACAGTGCGATCCATCTTAAGGTCACTGTAAAGAGCGTGAAATAGCACTTGCAATCCACCTGGATGAGGATATCACATTACAGTGCCTTTTCAAATGGATTTAGGAAATTCTAACAACAGTATTATCATTAGTTTAAACTATATTTGGCCAAACTAGTGAAGTTTTGGATCCATCTCTATATAGAGCTTAGTGAAATTGAAAATAGAGCAACAAAAATTACATGTTTTAAAAAAGTGAGTAGCTTAGTGGTCAAATGCGCTGACACTTTGGCCTTGGGGTTGCGAGCTTGAATCCCGAGCCATGCCGCCTTGCCATCAGCAGGTGGGTAGATGGTGCTCTCTCCCCATCACTCTTAAAGTGATGATGGCCGGCACAAGCATCTGTTAGCTGGTGCGGCGGATGTGGGAACCCAGCACTTTCCTCTGAGTGTGTTGGCTGCCTGGTGATTATGCATCGAAGGCAGTTCGAAAAATGGCAGTGGCTGGATACTGTAGGAGTAGCAAAAAAAAGTGATTCAGTGTTTGAACTTTAAAAAGTTAACCTAGCAGCCCGAAGATTTAGATTGTACTGAAATCCAAACTATTTGACTTTTTTACCTTTTATTGTTTTACCTTTTTAAATATTTTCTTTTTTACCCTCACATTATATCTTTACTATTTTACCCTTACATTATCTTCCATTTTTAAGTTAAAAATTAAAGTTAAGTTAAAATAATCTTTTTAGAATTTGCAATATCTACTGTTTTATTGGTTCCTGTCCAATTCAAATACTCAATCCAACAATTTGAGCTAATTCAAGTCACATTAAGCTCTGATTAGCTGTTGCTAGAGAGAGAAATGGTAGTCTGCTTGAGTTAAACCATTTGCTGCTCGAATTTGTTCCACAGAATGATCAATACAGCTGTTGGAAAACTGTCAATAATATGGGCTTAAATAAAAGAAATGTCAATACAATTAGATCAAATGTTGACATTAGTGAAAATTAGCTTATTGGCCAGCTAACCAACTATCAATCAAATGAGCCACTCTACAAGATAATTGCAGGCAGTTCAGATACAGGCTCTAGAACCTCAATCCACTGCTGCTTCTCAGGACTAATTTGCACAGATGGTATGTCAGGCGGTATGTGACATGTACTTTAGGTTGCGCAAAAGCAGCACTAAACAGGATTAAAATATTGAACACAAGAGCAACAGCAGTCAGGCAGGGCTCGAAGCCTATAACTCCAGGTATTCTGCAGCTATAATCCTGTCTGTGAGACACACTGATCCCCCTGGATATAGACACATTATACGGGTCTGTTCCCCCAAATCCTCCTGGTCAAAACATTGAAGTCCAGGGCTGAAGGGAGGCCAGGTGTAGGGCCAAACTCCATCACAGAGCCTACACCTCACTGACCACTGGTTTATGAGAATGCATTTGGACAATTTTCCTACTGAGTAATGTAGCTTTCCAGTTCATATCTTTTCCTATACCATGTTTTTTTCTTTCTGTTCAGTATTTTTACTCATACTCTCCATCCAAGAGATCTTTCCTGAAAATGACAAAATTGCAAAAAAAAAATCAGCCTCTCCCAGGATGGTAAAGCACATGTTTTATATGGTTTTCATTACATTCATATGGTAATATAATATGTTTGACCTAATGTATGTTTTTTCATCTTAGTTCCTAATTGAATTTTAATTCATGTTAATTAATAACTGCAATAAATTACTGTAATTTACTTAGAACTGTGAATATTCGTCTGTTAGCCCTGTCATGAAAATGTGTCTTATTATTAAGAGTAGCAGTGGTAATATTAATGTTAATATAAGAGTAGAATTACTCCAGGAGAAGCTGAGAGCAAAAGGAACATTTAACTGTTCATCCTCAGTAAATGGACAAGCGATTTCACACATAGTAGACACTATTTATTAGAACTATGGAGCTAGAATGGAGCTAAGTGGGGTTGTACAGACACCCAGTGTGAAAATCTATTGTGGGTTTGATTCACAGCATCATACTGAGTGAATGTGTAATTTTATGCCTAAATGTCTGTGAATATGTAAATATTTATTAAACCCTATTATTAAACACTATGTATTTGATGAGATGTGTGTGTGTGTGTGTGTGTGTGGGAGAGAGAAAGAGATAGCTGTTCATGTCTTTGAACCTGTCATGCAGTATGATCACTGTCAAATAATAACACAAGTGAGAGGATTAGGTAGACATTCAAGATGACAGTCAAACACAGTCATCCAGGTCATGCAGAGGGTCTGGCATTGTGAGCTTAAGCCCTGATTAAACAGTTTCACATCCAGCTACTTACAGTGTCCCTGTAGCCTTTATAACCCACCCTGCATCACTGGTGGACTTCAGCATCCTCACTGAGCCTCATTACATTTTATCCCCATTGCAGACACACAAAAATGGAACTATGCACACAATTCTAAAAACCTGAAGCTCGTGTTTAAACAACATGACTCCAAAACTGCTAAGCACAATTCCATTTGTTTTCATCCAAATGTCATTCACATGAATCACAGTTCTGTAAATCTCTAAATGCAAACTACATTATATAGCAAACGCTGGACATTGAAACACTAGCCTTCTAATGCAACATCATAATTACCAGTTACTTTTCCTCATTGTGCACCTGTGCAAACTCAATTATAAGAACACATCAGCCATTTATCAGTATAAAAGACGCCTTAGGTGACTAATATTAGTGGTAGACTGGATCGCCAACAATTCACATTTTGACTGCCAACCAATTCACATTTTGATTGGTTCACCAACAGACCACATTTTGCTGTACCTTCCACCATATTCTACAGTTTTTGTCAATTGCTAAACTCTAAACCTTGTTATCTGAACCAAATGATCAGTGCCCTGAACCCATTAACTGAAATGGTCACACTTTTGGCAGAACCTTAAGCACTTTTCCCCTAGTTAGACACAACTTGCAAACATATTTTCACCCACTAAAACACATTTGCACTGTGATGCATGTGGGTTGCATAATGGTAAGCACAGGTAGCAAAAGCAAACCTCAATTAAAGCACAGTTGTCTCAACTTAAACACAAATCAGATTTGATCACACATGTGGCTAATGATGTCAAGAAACCAATATAAGCCACTATAAGGAGCCCTAGTTGTTTTTGTTTTTGACTAAATAGGAGTTTTGTTTTGAATGTGCATTTCTTTGTGATAAAGAAATAAAGAATTCATAATCCGATCATTGTGTTGTCCTTATTTCTATGTTGTGTGTACTGACTGTTCAGTGGTGTTTTTTTATTTTGATTGACTCGATTGTGATTGACTCGATTTTGATTGACTTGATTGTGTCTGATCTGACTACACTGTTTGATTTTGAGTGCTATCTGAACTGTTTCAAGGCAATAGTTTCATTTTGCAGGAAGAGTCAGAGGTTTTGTGAATGTAGTTTGAAAACTGGGTTTTATGTTTACAGTTTAGAGAAATGGATGGATGAGGTGCTCTGGCTTGATCAGGATCAGTATTTGTGCATGAATTTTCCTTGTAGTGTTCCTTATTTACACAGATCAATTTTACTGAGTTTTGCTACATACTACATAAAAGTTGCATATACATATAATACTGTAAACGCTATATTGGTACAACAAAAAAACACCAAAAGGAGAGAAAAGAAATGTATTTCCACACACTGTTATGCATTTGAATATGTAACATGGCCTCAAGCCAAAACATACATTAACAGTTTTGATGGTAGTTGTTTTAATTGATCGTATCGGTTTTGGTGGTAGAAATCAGTTTCAAGAAGAGAGAACAGGAGAGGAGAAGGATGGGAAAGCAGAGTAGAGTAGGCGAGAGGAGAGGAGAGGGAGGAAAGCGGAGTAGAGTAGGCGAGAGGAGAGGAGAGGGAGGAAAGCGGAGTAGAGTAGGCAAGAGGAGAGGAGAGGGAGGAAAGCGGAGTAGAGTAGGCAAGAGGAGAGGAGAGGGAGGAGAGCGGAGTAGAGTAGGCGAGAGGAGAGGAGAGGGAGGAAAGCGGAGTAGAGTAGGCGAGAGGAGAGGAGAGGGAGGAAAGCGGAGTAGAGTAGGCGAGAGGAGAGGAGAGGAGAGGGAGGAAAGCGGAGTAGAGTAGGCGAGAGGAGAGGAGAGGGAGGAAAAGAGAGGAGAGAAGAGAGAAGAGAAAAGAGGAGAGAGGAGGAAAGATGAGGAAAGAAGTGGGAAGCTAGCAGATGAGACCAGAGAAAAATAAAGAAGAGAGCAGAAGAGAAAAAGAGAGGAAAGCAGAGGAGTGGAGAAAAGGAGAGAGAAGAGGAGAGGAGATTAAGGAAGAGCAGAGGAATGGAGACAAAAGGGTATGGTGGAAGAACAGATGAGAGAGGAGGAGAGAAGAGGAGATGAGAAAGAGAGAGAGGGGAGCAGAGGAGAGGAGAAGGGGAGAAAGAATAGGAGAGGAGAAGGGGAGAGAAAAGTGTAGGGGAGAACAGAGGACAGGAGAAGGGGAGAAAGAGGAGAAGAGAGGGTTATAACATTTCATTCATACATTGATATAATATATTTGCATGGTGAGCACACAATGTGCAGAGAGCAAGAAAGGAAGCCCAGGAATTTCCCTTCACACACACACACATACACACACACAAATGCTGCCAGTCCAGCATTCATGTGCGTCTCTACACATGTGCATTCTACTGTATTAAATGTGTCTTACGTTTGTGTTTAATAATAAAAAAATGTGATTAAGAATGGATAAAGAACATTTAGTAAAATATTCTATTTAGATAATCAGTCTCCATATAAGCATTACACTGCACATACATTAGTACATCAAATAAATAAATAAATACATCAAATAAAAGCAGATTAAAAACTAAATGAGATTTCAATTGGTCCTTAGGTGCAATTCTTCTGGCCTACAATACCATGCTAAAACAAGACAACTCTAAAGACAGATCTGTGTATAGGTCCTGAACTAACAGAACAGAATGAAGGTAAGTCCATGTAATTAGGATTGATGAAGCAGAACTGAGTAAACAGATTACTTTCTTCACCAATACTCAGAGAAGATACATTTAGACAAGTGAATCTTTAAAATATTACTTTAGTGTCTGACTTTAGTGATGGCAAATAACCTGAACTAGTTACAACCCACATCTGGTAGTGTTTACCAAGCCTTTAAAGGTAAGACTTCCCACTAAATTTTGTAACATTTCTGTGAGGATTTGATTGCATTTAGCCAAAAGAGCATTAATCAGGTGTTGATGACTGACTGATGATTAGTTCTGGTTCACAAACACTCCAAATTATTTCCAAGGTATTGGATGAAGCTCCTTTACTTCAGAGAACATGGTCCCAGTGGTGGGCTTTGTATCTCTATATATACTTATAGTGCTTTCTATGGAGATTTCAGAAGCTGTGTTTGCATAATTGCCTGTGTTTAGTAATGTGTGCACTTTAAAGTAGCTGAATAGCTACTTTAAAAAGGTCCCCCCCCAAATTTGGACATCTGGTGTATATAGTACCCAGTAGTATGTTTAAAGTGCACTTTTTTTAGCTCAAGAAAATGTTATGATTTGCTAACATTCAGGTGCAGGAAAACACTGAACAGTGCAGGTGAGGGTTAGACTGCAGGTGGAAAACACACACAAAAAACCCCCACACTAAGCTGTTGCATACTTTATCACAGACATACACAACCAGTGATTTCTTTGAAGCCTTTCTTACTTTCTCTATCTCTCAGGCAGAAAAGGAGATCACTGGGGTGGAGAGTTCAGGTACTGATTGATTTTTGCTGAAAAGTACTGGCTGCTTATATGTAGCAGGAAACACATACAAATCAAAAAATTCAATCTTTTCACACCTTTTACCTGTCACCCAACCCTCACTACCGAAGTTCTTGCGGACAAATTACTTTAAGCCCTTTAAGCCATTCAATGCATTTGTAATAACAAATTCGGCATCCTGCACAAATGCGTCCATATCGCCGTAATGGGAATGAATATTTCACTTTGGCACGAAGCATGCAGGGAGGGTGCCTCTGTCTCTGGGGGGAAATAGGCCTTGATTTATGCTGCTGGGGCCAAAGCCACATCATCAGTGAGGAATCCACAGCTGAGCACGGCTCTGCGCAGGAAATCATCATTAGGTTATCATCACTGTCTGCTTTCTCCTCCCCACGGCCCCTACGTCACCATCCCACGCTGCCCACGCCCGGCTAGGGCCCCTTCACTCATCCTGACCGAATTCACTTTCTCACAAAACTGGGTGTGATTTCTCCACTAAGTCTACTGCAGACATTACCACTGTGACATTTTACAAAACCTCAAGGCCTCAAAAGTGTGGAGGAAGGAGCATCAGAAGATGAACTGGTCCTGCACACTTGTTAATGAGAATCTACACCACCTACTTAATGCTAAATGACTCATAAATTATTAGACTACTTTTGAAATTCAAATTTAAAAAACTATTATTAGTAATATTAAATAATGTGGTTGTATTTTAGATTAATTATCTCACTTGTAGCTCATTGAAATAGAGATTATGTTAAAAGTGCGGATTCCACATTTGTATTAAACAGACAATAACATTGTGAATACAGTGATTTTTTTTTATAACAAAATTACCTTTTTGAATATTCTAGTTTAGAGAGTCAGTTTAGAAGCCAGTAAAAACCCAACAGTGGCAGCTTATTGGACCCAGATATCGAACCCACAAAATTGTACACAAAAACACCATCCTTCTTCAATTCCAATTTCAAATAAAAAAAAAACAATAAAAACTCTAACAGTTAAATCAATTCAACAGGATTATTATTACAAATATTTTATTATTTATTATTACAAATTATTACAAAGTCCAAATGTAACTTGCTGCAAGTTGATAATGGCTGGAAGCTGGCAGGAGGAAGGCCATTCAGTGAGAGTGAAGTAAAGAAAGTATCCAGGAAGCCATGTTGAGAGGTGTAGGGGGATAATTGCAGAAGCATGTGCTGTCATAAGAGCAAATCTAGCAGAGAGCTATTCTGCCAGGTAGAATTTCCATTAATGAGTAACCATTACAGCAACTAAAAATACCTCTGGTTGAAAGGTTAGACCTAACTATCTCTCATCTTTTTTGATATTTATGTAAAGCAGACGGACACTATATACACTACACCCTGTCGTATTGTTAATAAAACCATGTTATTTTGTGAATGTAATTAAAAGGGCTATAATGATATAAAACATTGTACACTGACTTCAATTTAAAGTTTTTAAATGTTTTTTATTTTTCTTGTAAAGTTGCATGAAGTTGAATGTCTTGCATGATGTATAAATAAATATTTCTATTAGCAACTCACACCTGGTACCAGCAACTTAAGTCATGTTAACATTTTGCTTTAGCGTGGAACACTCTTCACACAAAAAATAAATTTGGAGTGTAAAGGCAAAACTAAAAATAATTCATTGAAAAGTTAAATATGGTGTTCCACAAACCCAAACTAGAAAAACTGTTGCTGTGCTGTTTGGCCAACAGACAGGTAAACATGTATTAGTGAGAGCCATAGATTTGCTGTTCTTCAGTCAAACAAAGCCAGTGTGGTCCAGTAAGTTATGAAAGCGAAACGAGGTGCTAATGAGTGTTTATGGTGGACTGGTTGCTCCTACAGAGCACAGTGCCAACTTCACTCGGCCTGTGCTGCAGCACACAGGGGAGTCCCTGCTGTGTCCGAAAGGGGCTCAGAATCTTCAGATAGACAGAAACCTTACCAATCTCAAAGGAAATTTGGATTTCCTCAGCAAGTGTTAAATGGCAACACTGGGTGCTACCATTATATTGGGCCTAAAACCTTTCTCAGAGTGGGATTATAACCCACATATTGTTACTGCCAAAACAAAACCATGTCTCTATTTTTTGTATGCCAGCTGAAGTTGCCTTTAACATGCAATGAACATTATGAGGCAGAGATTTTACATTAACTTGACATGATAATGAGATAAAACTGGATACTTTTAAAACAGCAGCCAGCAGCCTCAACTAGCAGATCTCAAAAAGAGACTCAAAACTCACCAGCAAACACTTCAAATAAAGTGGAGCAGTCAAATCCCTCCTGGTGTCTGGGTTTATCAAGGCAATCACACAAGATGCTAGGCTTTGTGTCTATACTCTATCATCTAACAAAAAATGTGACTCATATCATGACAGGTGTTTTCGGCTGATCTGAAAGCATGGTTAATCTCTCACACACCCAGTGGCTTAGAGTTGCCCTAGGCGCCGCTCAAGCAACACCTTTACGTCCTTTGCAATCCTCTAATGCTCTGTACACATCCTGCATCACCATAGCAACACCATGTAACAGCCTAGACTACCACTTAGAGCTAAGGCCTTTCAATATCATGAAATTCAAAACCAACCTTGAGCAACATTCAACATTCAACTCCATTTGCATTCAGTACTTCATACTGTACATTGGTATCTGCACTCTCTGTCTTTTAAGTAATTGACCCCTTTCACCTGATACAGTCATACCAATGCAACACACTAATATAAAATGTCTGTGAACTGCCATTCTGAGAATCACTCACATAGTCTGATGCAAATCTGGCCATCGGTGGTCTTATGGACAACCACCTTTTCAACTGATAAATTGTTGAAGATTGTGATGCAACTGATGAACCACATTCAGTAATTGTAAAGTAACAAAGTTCAATTTACTTTTATTTATACAGAGCTTTTTTTTTTCCACAACCAGGGATCTAGGTCCAAGTCTCTTTAGAGTAAGCCAATGGCAACAGTGGCAGCAAAAACACCCTCAGATCAAGAGGAAGAAACCTTAACTGAAACTAAGACACAGAAGGGAAACCCAACACCCTCTGGTCTATACCAGATAACACATAAAAATCTGTTGTGATCTTTGATGTAGCCTAAACTGTAGCTAATGTCCACGCGGAAAAACAAGCATGTGGATCCACTTGGCTTACCAGACAGGAAAGCGCATCAAGCCGAAAATACACTGACAAAGATGTACATTTGTCTATTTTTAGGAGGGTGTACAATACCTGGGTGGGTACCTGCAGTACACTTGTGTATACGCACCACTACTGGGTGTGCCTAATAAAACTTGAATTCAGTAAGTTTTGAAACTTAGTTCAGTAAAGCTAACTTTACAGATGGTTTACAATAAGTTACTGTACTTATAGGTTTACAGGTACTGTAAGAGACTGTTCACTGTTCACTGTTACAGACGGTGAACACACAGTGAATTGGTCTCTTTTAGCTAGAGGTTGAGAGCATACAACATACGTCTGTAGGTCTTCACATTATGTTTAAAGAATTTCTGATGTGTGCTGAGCAGATAACTGGAGAGCACAAAAACAGCAGCTCTTGCTCTCAAACAGTGTGGCAATAAATGAAATGAAAAAATGAAATGAAAAAATAAATTCATTCCTTTCTCTCCTTTCTTTCTCACTCTCTCACATACACTTACACACATGCACACAATAAAAGATTCCAACATGCTCAGACGCCAAGTTTCTATTTTTGACTCAAATATCAATCACTGTGACACTAAAATATTAAAGCTTGAATGACGATAAATATGAAATATGCAGAGACTCATTAGAGGGGACCTACATAGGATTGTCCATTTAATCAGAGAGGATGAGAGCAGATGGCCAGAGTGAGAATGGGTCCGAGGAGAGCAAGCCGGGGTTATTTCAAAACTGTGACCTGTGTTGAATCTGCTACTATAGGCCCCTTCAGCATAGGTGACAGTAAGGTGTCCTTGTCCTGGCTGATAAAGCAGCACAGTTCAATTGTACAGCACAGCAAGTTCCACAATTATGTTATCATGTATATGCTGACATGCATGTATACAGGGTTATAAAATGACTTTTATGCCACTAATGTACACATTTTGCTTTAAATGTAAAAATAGATAATAATACCTTTAGGCTTTTAAATGTAAATAAACTTTGTAATATGTGTTGTCTAATTTACAGCCCATACAATATGCATATACATTTTCTTATTTATTATTGTTATTTGTACTTGCATGTTGGTAATCAGTGTTGTATAGTATGCCAGAATAAGCATTTTTTTTTTAAGGATAGAAAAATTATCTAAAATCCAGTATTACAAAATGCATGCAATAATTCTCAATAACCATCGAAATACAAAAGTAAAAAGTTGGCTATTTCACCAAGCACTAAAGAGCACCCTTACATTGGATTTGTTCCATACTTCAGAATCTCCTCTCTGACTGAGCTTACTGGGACAAAAAAGACAAACTGAGACATATTCCCTCTGTCTCCTCCCTTTCATCAGCGGATCCTTCTTCTGCTTCTGCAATCTCCATCTACAGCCCTGTAGGCCCTGCCTGGGTCAGCAGCACCCGGTCTTCACCCCACTCACCCACCACAGAGAGGATCAGAGTGAATAAAACAGGAAAACAGAGGAGACAAGAAAAAAGGAGTGACTTTTATTGGGTCCGGCAGTGCGGCAGGAGCCTCTCTGGCAGTTTAGCGTTTCCATATGTGTCTGTGGCCCCGCGTGTGCGACTGCCGTGCTGTCTGTCTACATTACAATGGAGCAGAACTCCTAAAGAGCATTCAGAGCATTCATCAAAAGCAGCCATCAGCTCAGCTGCCACCAATGTACTATTCCTGGAAAAGGAATTGACATCATTGATTTTTCCTATTGGTGAGGCACGGCAAGGGTTTCATTTCGGAAGGTGTTCCAGCACTGTGCCTACACATTTCAAAATGACAGTAATCACAGCCAGGGTACAGAAATGATACACGACCGAGCAAAGGATTTTGGAGGTTCAGCAAAACCTACCCTTGAGGACAATGAGAATGTGACTCTCTGAACACTGAGAAAATGACTGGGCTATGAAGATCATAGCTTATACTGCAACTGGTCATGTCCTTTAGACCATACACATCTCAACAATCCATTAAAATATGCTGGGAAAAATGGCATTGGGTATTTGGGCACTGGGTAATTTTGTCTCTAGTAAAAATTCCTGACATTATCCAATTCAGTAAAAAATTAAGCCACCTTTATAAATCCAAACCATTTAAAAAAGTTCTTTGCAACTGTAATTATAAACCACAGCACCAATGCCAGATCAGAAAATATTCACATTAAATTCTTGCCTTTTTAACGCTATCTAATGAGCAAACCATTTGTGGGCCAAGTGTGAGCGTGAGTTCTTTGGGTCAAGCGTGTGTTTTCCCACACAGCGCAAAGATATTTAGCCACCGGTTTGACCACAATTCTAATTAGTCCTCAGGCAAACACCAGCAGTGGCATTTTCTGGGCTGTAGAGGAATGGCCAGCAGAAAGTGAGAGCAGATTTAATTATGTGGGAAAACAGCAGGAAAACTGGCTGAGAGCTGTGTCCCAGTGTCACTTAGCCTGAGAGAGAGTGTGTGTGTGTGTTTGTGTGTTTGTGTAAGAGAGACGACTCAGCTGGGTGCCTGGGAGTGGGTGACTGACTCCAGTGGAGTCAGCTTGATTCACTTTATTACTAGAGAATCCTGTGACAATCAATCAATACATAATGAAGACAGTGTATTGATCAATATCATCGATTTAACTGAACTAAATTTAAAAAGTTTCATGTTAAAAATAGGGGTGCAAATGTAGTCTTTTTTGTCATTCGTACATAGGAGGATCAGCCACTTCATTAACACAACCTCCTTGTCTCTACACTCACTGTCCATCATATTACAGACTTCTACAATTACAGACTGTAGTCCATACTCTGTAAGCCTCCTTTCACCCTGTTCTTCAATGATCAGGATCCACAGGGCCACCACAAAGCAGGTATGGATGGTGGGTGATTCTCAGCACTGCAGTGACACTGACAGTGTGGTGCTGTGCTCTGGTATAAGTGAATCAGATAAAGCAGTGCTGAGGCAGTCTTTACACAATGGTCACTCTATTACACACTCCTACCTTGTTGATCCACCTTGCAGACTTCAGAGACAGACACTCATTTGTTGTTTCACTGTTTGTATTGGTCATCTTCTAGTCTGTTGGGTGAATATTTCTGGTTGGTGGACTATTATCAGTCCAGCAATGACACTGAGGTGTTTGATCCACTCTGTCAGTGTCACTGCAGTGCTGAGAACAACCCTGACAACTTTCTGTTGTGGTCCTGTGAGGTCCTGACCATAGAAGAACAACATGAAAGTAGATGAACAAAGTATGTAGAGAAAGAAATGGACTACAGTGTGTAATAAAACTATATACAACTAATAATAAAACTAGTACCCCTATATGGTAAGTGGAGCTGATGTAATGGACAATGAGTTTAAACACATGCTGCTTACTTCAATATTAAAACATAAACATAATCAATAATATTAACAATAATAACAGTTTCATATGTTTTATAATGTAGTTCTGAATAGGAAATAGCTTTACGTTGACTTAATTAATCAAAGAGTCAATAAAAGAGTTCATACTAAATGACTGCACAATCACAGTTACAATGCTACAGTCACTAGATACACAAACACACAATTTTGTTTAGAAGCCATTATGCAGATAGAATTGCTCTCTGATCTCTCATTTGTGAAAGAACTATATTCATGTTATCATATTCGCTAAGAGATCAAGCGATCATCACACACACTCATGATCACATAACTTCAAATGCAAGTTGACACAAGGGGACACAGCACTCCATTTTGTTTTGTTTACTTAAATTTAGTTCAATCAGAGCAAAAGGTCAGGCTGCCAATTTAGCACACACAATAACTCAGAGAGAAAAAAACTCTCCCTGTAAAGCTGAGGCTACAAAATAGTCATATACTGCTGAGCTTTCTTAATTAGTCACATTCAGTGATAGCTTTGTGTTGACCTACTGTAAGTCATTAGCATGCACAGTAGATGGGGTGTGAAACTAAAGACTTGTCTTAACTCTCTATTGCTTGAGACAAAAAGAAGCTATTTCTTATATTATTATATTATTTCTACTAATTATGTAATTTTCCTTTTATTTACTACTTTCACATTTACTTTGACAGATTTTAACTAGGGCTGCCACTAATCACCAACTATCGCCTATTTTATTGATTAGTCAATTCATCTAAACAATTCATTTTGATCCCAAAAATGGGTATTTCATACTGTATATGCTTTAACACTGTCAGTTCTTTACAACACATAAGTTATTGTCATGCCATTAGGGAACAATTCCAAAACACCAAGACGACTAAGTGGCATTTGTTAAGTTACCTGTTGAGCTCTGTGCACAGTCCAAGATAACTGCTGATACTATAAAAATCATCTTTTGTCATCGAACTGTCAAAAGTATCAAGTTCAGCTAAAGACATTATAAATGAGGAGACCAGTTACTGGTTGAAACACTAATGGGAGTTCTCAAAACACCCAAAATTAAACCTGTTAACTGATAAAGTCCTGCCCTTCAACAAAAAGAGACAATCAGCTTGCTGGTTCAACGTGGCACTGTTCACTATGCATGAGGTTATTGCCAGATTTTATCAGTGATAAAAATATGTTTTTGAAACGGTAATTTGACCTTCATATTTAAGTATTTTTTATAGAGATGGGAGGCCACACAACACAGTGGATAGCAAGGACAGCTGAGAAGATCATCAAGCTCTCACTCCGTATTCATGAATGACATTTATACCACACGCTGCATTCACAAAGCCCCCAGCATTGTGGACGACCCACCCATCCCTCACACAAACTTTTCTTTCCTTGCTGCCATCTACTCATAAGATCAGAGTTGCTGCGAGGCGGGAGGAGTGGTGTTCAGACAATACAACCGCATTAAATATCATAATAAGCATGGTCACATCTTCACATGATATCACATTCATCTTTAAAGAGCTGTGGAATAGTGGCTTTGAAAAGACATTACTCTACAATGCTGATGTATGCAGTTAACTGGCATCATAACATTAAGCATCAGGTATAAGTTAAACAAGTATTGTTTTGTCTTTCACAGCTCAGAACAGTTTAAGCATTGTGTTAGCACACTGGCAGATGTAGCATTAACATTTCAGAAGTACTCTCGAAGGCTCCCAGTGAGAACGGCATTCGTCATTGTGCTTCAACGCAGGCACTTGCTGGCATGTCCATCCAGCACATGCCTCATATTTATTCAATCACACACACACAAAAGTGTCCAAGCAAAGCGACATCAAAGCACAGCAAGGGAGCAAGGGATCGAGGGAGTCGAATAAAGGAGAAATATGATAAAAAGTGATTGTTTTTTATGAGACCCACAGGGCCAGTTTTATTTAGCATTTTAATGTCTTTGAGAATTCCCCAGTAAAAAAGTAGCTGTTTTCAGCCCTGGGTGTGTTTGCACTAGTTCACCCTCACAATACCAATACACTGTGCCTCCACCCACCCTCCTTAATACTATACTTTAGCACAGGCCTGCCAAACTGACCCTCCCTTCTCTCTCAGTGTCCTCAGATGTATCTGTCTCTGGCTGCTGGACTCATTTTCTCCCTCGCACATTTAAAGGTCAGGCTCGGCTGGGGGGGCTGAGGGGCAGTATGTGGGCGGGTCAAACTCAGTTGGTCAGTTCCTCTCTAAAATCTATAGCCTAATATGAGAGACAATAGAAGACTTCCAGGTTCCATCCTCATTTGGTCTCGCTAAAGGGCTATTATTTAAATATTTAAAAAGCTCAATTCTGAGTTTCAAATGAATTCTGGAGTTTCTGATTGATAGAATTAATCAATATTTCTTGTGCACACACTGATGTACAACTAGCAAAAAACTATACTACAAAAAAGTAATATATTACATATAAAGTATTACCTTTAAGATATTAGGTTGTTAATTGGGGCAGTGGTGGCTCAGCGGTTAGAGCGCCGGGATATCGATAACAGGGTTGTGGGTTCGATTCCCGGGCTCGGCAAGCTGCCACTGTTGGGCCCTTGAGCAAGGGCCTTTACCCTCTCTGCTCCGCTGGAGCTGGCTGTGTGTGTGTGTGTGTGTGTGTGTGTGTGTGTGTGTGTGTGTGTGTGTGTGTGTGTGTGTGTGTGTGTACTCACTGCCCCTAACACATGTGTGAGTGTGTGTTCACTACCAGATGGGTTAAATGCGGAGGACACATTTCGCTGTACAGTGTACACTGTACAGTGACAAATACGTGCACCTTACCTTAATTAAGGAACATGAATGACCTGAACGACAACTTTCAAAAGTTATAAAATAAAATATAAAGGTTTTTTATAATATGATACAATTAGACTGTCTCTGCATTTTAATGACAATCACAAAACAAATCAGGAATTTATCAAAATAGGTTACTCTAAAAATAATTTCAGAATTTTGACTAATCATACTTGAAAAAGGATGCAGCAGCAGAAAGAAAAGGCACAATTCTGTTTAATGTGGGAAAAAAAATTGAAAAAAAGTGTTGTAGAAAACAGGTATTGTTTCTGGACATAAAAAGTTGTTTGTTGCATTGGCCCAGCCAGCACATTTCCTCCTGACTGATTATGTAAAACTGTGTGATGCAAACACACCTGCTATCCCGTGACCTGGCTTCATTAAAACAGAAATCATTTAATGTACTGAACGTGAGCTGTTGGTGATTGATCTAAAGCCTGATAGGATAATAATTCATCATTTTTTATATTACATGCTTTATTATTCTAGTCTAAATATCTATCAAAAAAAATCATAAAGCAATAATTACCTAAAATGCTGAATAAGTTTACAATATAAAGCTAATCCTAGTACTTAATCATTTAACTTATGGCATACATGGTCATTGGAATGGAATGGCATACATGCTACTTAAATTATAAATTGACAAGATATGAAACAGAGACTTTTTCTTCGGTGTAGTAGTTAAAACCACCATATTGTTAATGATGCTGTCTCGAAACAAATAGTCCTATTTATTTATTTGTTTTCAGAGTGACAACCGATTCCACATAACACTGTATTCTACCTGAAGTGGTTCATCGGAATGCTGTAAAAGAGGCTGTGTGTTTTCCACTGTCTCTACTGACAGCTCTAGAGACCATTGTTATAGGCATCAATAGGTTCCTTTAATTAAACACTAACCACAAGTGGTTTTCTCATTGCAAACACTCACTCTTTTAAAGTGCCATTTTAAAGTTGGTGAGCTGAAGTGTCCTTGGCTCTGTCCGAGGAAGCAAGCCTCAATAAAGCTTACTGCCACTACAATTTGTTCACTTCAAAACAGACAGTCGGACGCACACCATTACATAATCTCAGTCCCTTAAAAAAGAAAGTGCAAGTTCAAGTGCGAAGAGAAAGTTTTAAATCTGGAGAGATGCTACATCTCAGAAATATTCTGTTTTCTGTCTGTCTGTATGCCTTTCTTACTCTCTCTCTCTCTCTTTCTCTTTCTCTCTCTTTCTCTCTCTCTCTCTCTCTCTCCCTCTCTTTCACTGAGTGCCAATTAGTTCTCAGGTCCTGCTGACTCACAGTACAGGTGCCCACTTGGTGCTCTCTGTAATTATGAAGAATGCAGTCATTCTCTCATGGAGCAGGAGAGAGAGAGAGGGCGAGTGAGAGAGAAGATACTAGGCACAAGAACTGGAGAAAAAAGTGCTAAGAAAATTCCCCACTGTTCTCTCAACAGGACCTGAATGATACGGTCTTATACCTTATGCATGATCTGTTTGGTATTTAGGTGTTTAACTGAAAATCTGAAAATTCATTCATCTGATAAATCTGGATCAGATGGAATCCGGGCATAACAGAGACTGGATATCGGTTACAAATCAATTCCAATATAGCCTTTCGCAAGTAAGTTCCTACTGGTGAGATTTGCCCTAGATAATCCCTGGTTAGTACAGTCCTACCCGTAGGAACATTTAGGTTTAATTCTATGTGTGCATTAAATCCATCGACTAATTAGTCTTCCCACAGCTTACAGAGTGCCCATAAAACACAAACAAAACACAATGATACCTTCAATCTGTGTTAATTTACATAAGTTAGCTTCTCGTACCAGCTGATTGCTGCTGCTGTGCCTGTATGGGCTTTATTTATATTTTTAGGAATTGCCTGTGCATTATGTGGCTATAGTATCTACACATCAGTAAGTATTGAAATAGACCTCCTTAGTATTTGTATTAGGTAGAAAAAAGGCTCAGGACATCCTCCAAGTCATAGCTGGTGGGCTGTGTCTAATCAGACATAAGAGCAGCTCATTCAGTTTAGTATGACAAGGTGTACAATACAGGCATATACAAAACTAAACCATGCTAATATACATGTACACACAGACAATACTAATGTTTTTGGAAATAAATACTGCCACTTCCCTTTTATACAGTTCAGTATCACCTCCACAGCCAATCTGACATACACACAGATGTCCTACAGTGGAAAGTGTTACTGTCAAGATCATGATGCGCACAGAGCATTAAATTCATTCATTCATCAGCATGGGATGTAAAGCATTTTTCAAAAAGATAGGTCATAAATAATATTGTACATTACACCATAGCATGTACTAGACCAGAGGTGGTGGTTTTACTTGACCAGCTATTTGTCATCTCCTCATGAGGAGTAAGTGCTCTCATTAGAGCTTCCCAGCAGAGGAGACTGTTTACAGCTGCACAATATGAGCATTAAGGATCAAAGAGCATGAAATTACATCAAAAGAAAGGGAGTGAAAGAGAGTGGGAGAGACAGCGAGAGAGAGAGGGAGGGAGGGAGAGAGAGAGAGAGAGAGAGAGAGAGAGAGAGAGAGAGAGAGAGAGAGAGAGAGTGAGAGAGAGAAGTGTGATGTTTGTTTTTGTCTGGTTATAATGGGCATAAAAAAGCAAAGGCAGGGTGCTCAGTTCTGGTCCTGGAAGACTGGTGTCCAGTGCAGTTTGGTGATTTACACCTGTTTCAACTCATCTGTCAATTACCAGTTTTAGGAGATGTGTTTGAGCAGGAAAATTCCCAAGCTGTGCTGGACACCAGTCCTAGGGGAACTAATACCCCTAAACTAAGGTAGATGTCTCTAAGACTCAACTCAGAAACTTAACTTCAAACTCAATTTCACACTTGACACCTACAAACACACATCTGCATATATGCATATAAAAGCCATGATCTTTTTGCAATGGCTTACATTACTGCACATTTGAATGTTCTAATTTTGGAGATGTTTGCCTTTGAATTTTGAATTTAAGATTTTGTACTTTTGTTTTTATTAAAGTAAGATATATCTGTAAAGCTTAAACCTATTCTGGATTTATGTTGCAGTACTCATCATGTTCTCTACAAATAATAATGATTTTCCTAAATTCTTAAGCAAAATATGCTTATGCCCCCCCCCCGCCCCCCACAAGGTACACTACTTGTCCACATGTTTGTGGACACCTCATCTAATAAATGAATGCAGCTACTTTAAGTTGCAGCATGTCTGGTCCCTATAGGGGACCTTTAAGTATTGCCAATAAAATAGGACCCTCTAGAGCAGATTCACATGAACTCAATGGCACTGTGGCTAATATCAATTAAGAGAAATGAGGGGAATCTTTGTACTGACCACCCAACCATCTTATCTAAGAGACAAAGCGTGTCTGTTGGGCATTCCAGTGGAATTCCACAATCAGGAAAAGGAAATCCCAGACTGTGAGGCCCCGCAATCACTCCTTACAGCATTCCAGTTCCAGCCTCTACTCCTCAAATCTGAGAGATGCACACTCCCACTTCATGCAAATTCAAAACTTTGTTTGCATAGCCACAAGTGTGAATGCGTTCAATCCAACTAGGGCTGTCACACGGATTGAATTATACTACATTATTAAATATTCATTATTGGCAGATTAGTAATTGATTAAAAATAGTAAATACACTGTGACAAAAACTGTATATAAATAAATGGCAGTGAATATGGATAAAATATGCATAATTAACATCAACATACCAACATATTCAGAAATTATAAGCACTGATCCAGTGGCAAGCCACCAGTCTGAGCCCCCCAGAGTGAGTTTAATGCTTTCTAAAAATAATAATTCATTATAATTCATGCCCACTGATATTACTGTGTACCGATACTCTTTACTCTTTAAGCTCCTGTGTGGTAGTGAAAATGCATGACGCTCAGTGTTCCCATGACACTGATGTAGGTCTACTTTCTCATCTAGCTGTACTTCCGTAATGCACCCAATCTCACACACAACATATTGTAATAAAAATTTGCTCTTTGCTAACTGGATTTCACATCTTGTAGGTCTTCTATTACAATTGGGTTTTATCTGCCAACCAGTAAACAGAAAACAGCACAACACACCCTGGCCTCTAAAGTTAACAAGATCTCATGGCACACCCCATCCTGGCGGCATTCTTTTGAAGGCATACACACACACCTCATGTAACAAGCTGCCACCTTTAGCTTTGAAAGTCCTCTTGGCAAAGGATCTTTTAAACAGGCCTAAACATGGCTGACTTAGTATAATCTAGCCCTGCTCCAAGAAACTAGAGCAGTTTTATTTGTGAGCACAGTTCTGTGTATGATATTGCTCATCAAAAGCCTACAATGAAGTTGTCCTATAGTGTGCATGTGGTGGAGGATTTTGCTGCAGAAGACACGGTTTAAAGGTCAGCACTGCTTTATCTGCGAGCAATACTACAGAAAATGACCGATGATTCCGTAGCAATATAAAAGAATGCAAAAGTGGAACGCAATTTCTATTGCTGCAAAGGACTGAGTCATTTCTAATATGGCCTATGGTGGCCTTGGTGATATCCAGCTACCTAGGTTTTATGTGACCTGTGACTAGGCGAGACAGAAGGAATTCAAGGCCATCAGTGCTTCTTAATAGGCTTCCATGATCAATGGTCCATGGTCTGGTTGTATGTATCTCAATTGTATTGCATAGTGGACTATATACTGTAGTTATTCATACAAGACTGTGCCCACACTGATTTAGACACCACACGTTTATGAATAGAAAGAATTTTTGTCATGCTTTCATGTGGAACAGTAAATTGTACCTTTTCATAAACACTAATAAAATGTGCTCTTTGCAGCTTAGGTAAGTGGACTACTAACTGGATTTAACTTCTTGAAGGTCTTCTGCCTTTATCTTCTAACCAGTAAACTGAAAACAGCACAAGGTACCCTGACCTGTAAAGTCAACAACAAGATCTCTTGGTACATTCCATCCTGACGGCATCCTTTTTAGAACATACACACACTGGCATTAAGGTATGGGGTAAGCGTAAGGATGTTTCTTTGCACGTGATGAACATGCAGACTTTCTCACATAGCTGATGACTGACTGTTTTTGTTTGTCCACAAGTTTGATTATATGCTTATTTAATTTGCTTTACTTTATTATTACACTATCAGTCTACACATATAAATTCCTCTTGTTTTAGTAATTCACTTTTTACAAAAGCTTTATGGGAGAATTAGTATTGCATGTTGGCAGGGTCCCTCTTCAGTTTACATCTGTAATTCACTTCTACACTACTGTCATAAAGACAAATCACACTTTAATTTCGATGTGTATTCTCCCCCTGGAAAGCTGTACATGCATTTGTTGACAAGTTGAAGGATAAGAAATATCCGATGTACTAAGAATGTACTAACATCAAGCTAGTGAAAACCAAACCCACTGAAACAAAGTAAAGCTTGGACACAGGAGCATCTGTAACCAGAACTGATGTCAAAGTGTATTATCTAGAAAGTTTGCTCACATCACTTTGAGATGTCTAGCTAGCAGTAAAAAAGTCAAAATGGGCTGCTTTCAAGCAAATGAAACAACATAAGATAAGTAAGCAGGTCATCAGTTATGATTTACTAGTCCAACTTGAAGAAAGGCAGTTCGTTCACATACATTTTTATTACTTTTAGCTTATAAGTAAAATCCAGTTTGAGATTTACTCTTGTCTGGGCCCTTGCTCAGTCACCCTCTCTTGTTTTTCCAGACAACATCTTTTACTGTCTCTTTGCGGCCTCTTTGCCATGCTGTCCATATGTTGAACTGCACCAAAGTAACATAGTGCAGTAGCAGACATTCCGGGCCAGGAGTGCTATTCACCCTATTACAAGTGATTTTTCGGCTGCTATTTTTATGTAAAGTCACTATGCACAACTTTGTGCTCCATATTTTGCACAATGCACACTCATAATGTTATAAAACACATAAACACATAGCTCATAAACACAAGACGTTTGTCAGGCATTTTTAAACAGTTTTCGGTGTTGACAGGACTTTCTTTTAAAAACATACAGGGGGAGTGTGTTGTTAGAAATATCCAGATGTGAATGAGGTCTTAAATATTATTAATATTATATTATATACTAAAATTGGGGTTCAACAGTGACAGAAGAACCCAGGACACTGAATACACCAAATTAACTACATGTGACATGACAGGCATATCAGTCCTTATCTGTGCCTTGTCCTCAGTGTTCCCTTAGACCTATGGTGCAAAGGCATGTGTATGACTGACACGTTAATGGCTGTAGCAGGTGCTGTTGATGTGACTCGTGGGAAGCATAATAAAAGGTAGCACACACAACAGCTACAACAAGAGTTCTTCCATTATGTGTTGGGTGTGCCACACACACACACAGTTCTCTATAAATGATCTGTCCCTTTGGAAAAGTGAGCCTGGTGGAATGCCGTCTAAAGCATTTACATCATTACACACACTCAATCAAATGGCAAACAGAAGTCAATTAAAAACACCAAACTGAATTCCATGAAGGCACATGATGCATTGTGTGTTAATGTTACATTAAAGACTAGAATGTAGGAGAAAAAGTTAAGAAAATAAAGTTTTAAAGAAGAGTTTTTGAGGAACTTCAAGGCTATCTATTTTGTGAGGTTTTTAGTTATTCCTTACCTTAAACTAAGGTCGTTTTCTGTCTGTTCTTTTATATTGTTTCTGTTAGAGCTACTCTATACAATAACTCATGTTACAATATGTGGATGTTGCTTTGAGTACTTCAAAATGCAGACATCTGCCAATCAACTTCAAATGTGTCTAAATAACTGCTCCAGTTCTTGTATGAAGAAATTAAACAGCTGGTGACAAGGAGAAGCTGTCTGGTATCCTCATGCAACTTTGCCCTCAGATACAGACCAAAACAAATGCACAGAGACCCTTGAAAGGAGGTAGTCTCGGTTCAGTCCCAAACAAACTCTGGAGTGGTTTGTTTGTGGTATGTGAGATCTGACCTCCACCTAAAACCAACTATATGGTGTACTCCTCACGTTTGAGCTAAATGGCTCCCATAGCCAGGTGTTATGGGATATTACCCAGATAATTACTAGAGCTATGAGCAAATGCCATCTCTGCCATTGCTCCTTGATAATTCTGCGCAGAAATATTCACAAGTCCAGAACACAGGACCTTCTTCCTGTATTTACTTTCTTGCTCTAGCCCCAGACAGGCCTGACCAATAAGCGGACACAACAGTCTCACTTGGTTTGTTGTGACAGATTTTGGTAAACTTGATTTTTTCCCTGTGTGAAAATAAAACCAAACCAATGGGAAAACACTTCAAGCTTACAAACTGACTGATTCGGACCAGAGCAAATTAACTATAGGTGTAAAAATGCCCTAGGAGACAACATTCTACTCCAATCATAGTGTAGCTGTTGCATCATCAAACACAGGCAGATGTAGTCTTTGCTTTTTGAGATGCTAGGGAAGGTATTTACACAGTCATTTTGGTTAGCATTCTATTATTGCACATTTTCAAACAAGACACTGATTACCCCCCAACCTCACCTCAGAGTCCAAGCATATTGCTCAAATTGGCATTAGTTACTGATATGCTCTTAAAATATTAAAATGTTTTCCCAATTTTTACAACACATTAAAAACAACTTAACAACAAATATTTTGTGGCTAAAGAATTTCAGTGGTAGAAAGTTGTTTTTCAATTCTCTGAAAATATATGCAGATCCATTAAGATGAATGAGGACAACACTATTCTGATTTCAATTTCTAAAATATTTGTTTAAAACAACTTAAGATTAGAATGGAAATATGTCCAGGGCATTACAATTATAATTTAATAATAATAATAATTTGACCTATTTTTACAAATAAGTGAATAACACATGGGTGCCTGTAGGCCATGTTCTGAAAATGTAATGAAATATTTTCATCAGATTCACAGCATTTAAAAAGAAAAGAAAAAAAAAAAACAGTAGGTCAGAAAGTCTATAGATTTATTTACACAAATAGCTTCATGTAATTCCCTTCTTTACCACATGCTTAGTATAAATATTTATATTTATATTTTATATTGTTATTTCTATTATTTTTAAATACATGCTTTGGAAATCTTCAACATCAACAGTTCTTCTTAGAGAGCAATTTTGAGATACACATGTCTTATATAGTAAAAGAGGTAGTGCATGTGAGTCATCTGACAGTCTGTCACACAGCCAAGGCTGAGGCAATAGCATAGCAAATCTGTGCGGTTTCTACAAAATTGAGGCATGTTGAGCATCATGGCGAACATTAATCAGTAAAATGTACTCCTACATAATAAGTACATAAATATGTTATTTGTCACTGCAGTTTTGCCTGGGGTGAAAAACATATTTTTGGCATGTACATTATTATTATATAGACAATATTGGGACACCTGATCATTCATTGTTTTGTTTTTTTTGTAAATTAACAGAAATTACAAAGCATGCATTCTGCATTTGTTGGAGTAACTATCTCTACTGTCTAAAAAAGGTTGTGTACTAGAATTTGAAGCATTGCTTTGAAGATTTGATTGCATTCAGTGCCAAGAATGTTATTGGGGTCTGGATGTTGGATGATCACCATCCCACCCCATCCCCAACTCAACACAAAAGTACTGGATGGAGCGACATCATTCCAGAGAACATAGTTCCACTGCACCACAGCGCAATGCTGAGGGCCTTTATACCCCTCTAGCCCACACCTGACATTGGGCCAATAGCTTCCTAGAGAGTCCGATTCTATTGACAATATGTCTGTACAGAGACTAGACAAGCTGTTTGTAATGGTTGTAAAGTGTCAGTAATCGTTGCAATTTAAAGTAGCTAAATGCATTCTTTAGGAAGGGTGTCCACAAACATCTGGAGATATAGTGTATGTTTCACAGTGTGTATCCCTGGTTTTAAATCTAACTCAAATGTGCTCACAGCTAGGAACATAAAGGGGCCAATTTGCATAAATATATTTAAAATTCTGTTTTAAATGTAAAATTCAGAAAAGCAGAATTTTAAATATATTTATGTAAATGAGAAGTGATGCCCAGTGGCAGTCAAGTTGTTGGATATGTTACACTGAGCATTTTCAATAAGATTTAGTATTTGAATTCCATCAATTAAGATACTAAAACTGGTTGGGGAAAAAAACCTCAGAACAGAATTACAAGTCTGCAGTCCCTTCTTCACTGAACAGTGACATGATCTCAAAACTACAACCAGTTGGAGATGGAAGATATTGACTGTATATTGCTGTAATGAAAATGCCACTGTCTATCCTCTCTTTACAGTTTTGCTCATGTAGTGCTGTTTTGACTCTGGTGAGCTAAATATCTATATAATGATCCATTTAAAAAGTCTGAATAGCTTGTATTTCACATGCCCCACATCTCAGCCAAAACCTAAATACGGACCCCTATACATGATGCTAACAGAATGGTTTTTGAAACTCTGTGTTCCCTGGCCCAGCACTTAATGCAGTTTAAATACACAAGAGAAACAGAAATCATGCAAGCTCCGCTCTTTACAGAGCAAAGAGTTCAGGGAAGCACTTAATCCGCCAACGCATAACACCACTTTTCACAGTTCTCTACGATACAATACAGTAACAGGGTGACATTCACTTCAGTAGGATAAGCAGCTTCCTACTGTGCTGGCCACAATTTTAAAAAATCTCATCCCACTCCACATACCAAACCTCCTTACATAGTGTCTATTTTTAGCCATTTAAATGTCATATGAGACAAACAGTGTTGATACCTTTATTATTACTTCATTGCTTTTTAACAAAGAAAACACTTTGGGAATGGGAATTTCTAGAGATGCATGCACACACACAGAGAGACATGTCCATTAACTAAACCCTCCCAACTTTCCTTTACAGCCAATCTATTATCCCACACATTACGGATCAGCATATTTCCACTACGAAATCATCATGAGGTTGAAGTGATTTAATTTCTAATTGCTTTTATTGACTTTGCTGTAGAGCTGTGCTGAACCCAATCATCCGCTTACAAAGCAGACATAAAACTAAAGAGAGAAATTAAAAACTAACTGCCTTTCATCACTATATTTATGTACAAAGCTAGAAGACATTATAAACTCAAAGCTTTTGTGGAGCTACCCAGTGTTATTCAGATATGTCTCATCAGGAAGGATTTTAGGAGGACTAGAGTTTGCTTAAGCATGTCCAAAAATATTCAACATATGTACAACATATGTAAATATTCATTTATATATTGAAATACTAAATTCAGCTACTTTAAAATGAACCAAATACTGACATTGATGTTCAGCTTCACACACACAGCCTATACCAGAGAGAAAAGCACTGTTAATAAAATGGGACACACTGGAAAGCCTATAATCACAATACTAATCATCAACAAGAGGGGTACAATGTCCCCCTAAATTGGGCTGTGGCAAAGTACAACTGCACTTCACAAAACACTCTGGAGTGAGGAAGCTCCATCCAATACCTTTGGGAAGAGTTGGAGTGTCATTTGTGATCCAGACCTAATCACTGAACCTCAATATTGACCTCAATGATGCTCTTGTGGATGAATGCAATCAAATTCCGAAATTTTTTTTTTATTTGTTTTTGTGTTTCCATTAATATTTTAATTATGGATGAACCTGCTGATTATTTTGTCCAACTGAAGTCTAACGGCCAAAACAGACCAAAATACAATATAAAGCTGAATCACATTTTGTAACAGCAACCAAGATTTTTCCCAAACAGTTCAAACAGCAGATCACACATAGACTTAAAATCCAATCACAAATGCCTTGTATGCTGAAAAGACCATAAAACATACATAAAGACGCAAGTGGATTTTTTGTAGTTGTGTTTCATGCAATATTAATGGCTTTTTACATAATATTTTGTTTAAAAAAATGTTATTTAGTATGTTATTTAACTTATTTAGTATGTTTTATTATATTATGTTTTTAAAAACTTGTAATGGTTCTGAATTACAAACAATAAGTAAATAGTAATATTCATAAATATATTTCCTCTTATATTTAAATACATATGAAATATATAGCAGGATATGTGAAATTCTAAATAGCACTGCTGTACACCCTGACCTGAAACTCTTCCCCAGTCCTGCTCTAAAACACATTAAATTGATGTGAATTATTGATAGCTGGCTGAGCAATTTTGACATAGGTGATTATGGTGCAACCCTGAGCATTTGGGTTGAGGGATGAGTGGTTGTTAGGAGGTCACCCACACTCATCTTAGAAAGTGATGATGAGTGATCTTATGGCTTCAACACAAGATCAGTGACAAGAGGGTACAAGTGGTCTAGCCTTCAAAAATTCAAAAATCAAAATTCAAATCAAATATAAAGTCAGTATATAAAGCATTATAGCAAGTATTGTACTGTTTTTATAGATTAGTTTGTCATCCATCATTGCACATAAACCCAGTACACTTGTGTGTATCAGGATCAGCACGTATGGCATTGGGACTGGGGGGCAGAGTAGGGAGTGCCAGCTGGGCAGGACCCATTGCTGTATTTCAAGAACTGGCCTTCCAACATCAAAGGCTGGCAGACTGTTTCGTTTGTTTAAACAGACAACGACCAAACCAGTCCATCGGCGTTCTGTTGTTTACCCTGAATTAATCTCAAACTTACGAGAGGCTGACAGGACACAATTTGTTTCTAAAGGTCTACACAACAATCACAAGAGCCTGTCCTTGGTTGGGTTCACCTCATAATATCGAGTATGTGAGAGCTTCGCAGCATGTGGTTATGCTTAAAAGGCCACTGCATAATCAGCCAGCCTACAGCCTACAAAATCCAGTTTCCAAGACAACCATGAGACTGAAGCCGGTCAAGAACACAGATATATACTGTATACAAGAAGCTGATCATGGGGCAGTCCAATTCACATAAGGCAATAGTCTGCGATACAGTGAAGGTCTTGCACACAGATGTGACACTAGCACTTCAGCGTAACTTTCTGTTACTCGTTTTTGGAGTACGTGTCTAATTAGGGCAAATGGTGGGTGTTCTACAGCAAACAATGTGCAGAAAGAAATGAGGCAAAGGGAAGAAGAGCTGGGAAATGACTGTGAAAGAGGACAAATGAATCATTAAGGGAAAGCTGCACACAGTGTGTTAAATGAGTGATGTTGCCTTTGGTTGCCATGGATCAGGGCTGCAGTGTTGATGAAACAGGACAGGGGAAAAAGATGAGAGTTGATGGAGAGCTTCAGTGCCTAATAGATCAAAAAATAAATATGTAAATAGCGAAATATGTATTGTCCAGCAAAATGAGGAGTGTCATACTTCAACTTATTTTAAATTAAAGCAGGCAGGAGGAGATGGCATTGTGCTACAGACAGCCGGCACAGTTAGCACATATACAGGGTGGCATGCTAACACAAGACTTGTGGCTCTGCGTCACTGTTCAGACCGTGTGAAGGGCAGAGCTAATAACGATGAGACAAACTGCAGAGAGTGATTTTTAGAATGGGGAGGTTTTGATCTTTTCCTGTAATATCATTTCAATTAGAGAGCAGATTAAGAGCCATCTGCACTGAAGACAACATGGCGCAATGTGTTTACTTTGTACTATTAGCCTGACTTCTTTTCTTAATTATGAAATAAAAAAGTGATTTATAATGGAAAAGAGAATGAAAACATGACACAGGGATAAAAGGGAGAGCGAGAGCGGATAAAAGCATTGCAACTTTACGGCCTGGCCACCACACACTAAATCCAGCAATTACTTCAAGACGGAAAAAAAAAGAACTCGACTTTATTTCTTTTAATGCTGACAAACATACATTTGTCATTGTTCGAGCTTCACAAGCCAAACAGAGAATGATAAAAGCTTTTATGAAGACAAGAACACCACAAAAGAGAGACAGCAAATTTGTGCTACACCACGTAATGCCACTCCAAGCACATATCTAAAAAAGGAAAACAGGAAAAATCCAATAAACATTTATTTTATACATGAATTTGAAAATGACCTATCAAACCTCACCCAGTTTCAACAAAGACTTGTTTAACCTCAACCATCAAATACAAATGAAAGTAATATTACCACCCTTATCCCGTACTAAAAAGGTACCCAATTATGCCAACAAAAGCCAACGGATCTGATTGAAACCGTCTGCTTTATCAGTGTTGTTTAGACATGTTCAACTCCATATGCTTCTCAAAGAAACAGCACCAGCAAAGCATCTACCAATAAACGACAAAAATCAGCTTGTTGGCCGCAAAACAACAAAGAATATTTTTATGGCTTCCTGCCTGAATCTCAAACAACCTTATTCAGTCTGCAGGGAAGATACGTGTAGCACTCAAGGAGACAAGAGAACATCATCTTCACAAAACACAAACACGCACATTAATATTCAGAAACCTGTCCAAGTGGACTGATGTTTGATGAATTCCTCTGAGTAAAAATGAAAGAAGGTTTTAGATGACACGACTAATAGTGAGAGCTTATTAGTAAGAAACTGAGAAAATTAGGATGTTCACAAAAAAGGTTTGATGGAACAAGCACACTTTTCCTAATACAGATGGTCACATAATGTATGCTGGCTGGACCCCAGCACATATGTGCCATAGATGCCTTCCAACATGAAAGAACTGTTAGGCAAGCCCTTATCATAGTAGTATCACTTTTAATATCAGAAAAAAAACATTAGTCTTTTTTTAACTGATATTTGTGCCAGACTCATAAAAGATTTCTCATTTCTGAATATTTGCAAAAGAAACATGGAAAAGACTTAAGCATAGGTTAAAAGTCAAACAGCCTTTTGTGCTCTGGGTGGGATGTGTTAGTCATAAGGCTCATATTCTGTTTGCAGATGTGATAAGTCTGTGATGCTGGTTTTGATTTGAAAGTGTGAATCATTCATGAGCGAAAAGCCTGTTAGTCGTCCAAAACAACAAATGACTAAATTGAACATGGCATTGTTAAAGATCAGGCCACTAACTAGCAAAACACTCATGTGAATGACCTCATTTGTGAACCAAAGTTAAGGCTTTTAATTCAATTTTGGAAACAGGAGTTACTCTATCACACAAAAGTATTTTTTTATTCCAATAACATAAATGTAAGGGTACAAAATGGAGGAATGTGTTCCTTCCATTGCTGAGTCACTGGGCTAACCCACAGTCTGATGTGGATTCAGTGTTAATGCAAGTGTAAGTTACTGTAAGTTTCTTATGCAAACACATAGGCCACAGTGAAGAACCCCAGTCTGTACAGAAACACAGAATTACAGTTGCGCTCAAAATGATCCTACCCCTATTGCAAATTCTGTTTTATTAGCAAAAATATTAGAGGAATTTACAAACTTTCAGCTGTTTGTAGCTGTAACAATATCAATTCACTAACGTTTATGGGTTTGCATGCTGCAGTCAGGTGACTGTGACGACCACTCCAGAATCTTACAGGACTTCTTCTAAAGACTTAATGGACTTTGATATACGTTTGGAAAAACTGCCCTGTTGGAAGGTCCAATTGTCACAGAAGGCATGAAGCTTTTCTCCTAGGATTTCCTGATACTTGATTGAATCCATCTTGCCCTCCACATGCTGCAGGTTTCATAGGCCCGAAAAGTTCTGTTTGAAGTTTTGTTTTATAGCTCTACAGAAGTTTCAGGATTCTGTTCTCTGATGCAAATTAGCAACAAATTAACTGATTTGCAGAATCTAAGAACCTGTGCCACATTTTTTGCACAAGCCACAATAATGATTTAGATTTTTATTTTCTTTCTGTTATTAAAGACGGAGCAACTGTGCATTAGGATTTGCTAATGATATATACTAAACAATAAACATTATATTCAGCTCTAACATGTAAGGAAAGTCGGACAAAGAGAGATTCTAAAGCATAAGCATTGGCCTCCACAGTGTAGCTGTCATCATGTTTCATTATTAAAAAGCTTCATATCCACTTGGCACAGCCCCCTCAGGGGGCCTGCAGTCAAAGGCACACTAGCAGAAGCCAGATATACTCATTTGGTTTGCAAAGTGAGACAGTGAGTAAGAGAAACAGAAAGTGAGATAGACATCTAAAGAACCTTCTGTTATAGTTTGATATATGACTGTAAAAAGATATGATAAGCATAAATTTAACACGAAACACATTCAAATAATACACACAGGAAGTCACAAACTGGAAAACACAGAAGTACTCAGAAAGCGTAAATTGAAGGAACCTGTGCTAGAGAAGAAAAGTGCCTAATAAAACAAACCCACCTGCTGTTCTACAACTACACAAACAAACAACCACTCTTTTTAACCACTGCTGTTTATTCTAGGGAGAGTTATAAAATAGCTCACAAAACTTACCTGTTTTCTTTATGCCAAATTTCTGCTCACATGCATTATTTAAACGCTCTGTGGGACACTGAAAATAATCATTGAAATAAAAATTGCATCTTTGTGAAGTGGTGTGTCAGACTAAGCAAATGGAGTAATAAAAAGCTGTTGGCAAAACAGTCTCTCGTGCATAGATAATATGTCACCGAGAGTTTGGTCTCTGATGTGTTACCATGAGAACAGGAGTGGAGCTGGAACACCTGCGGATGTAACAATCAGAAAAGAGCAGTGCTGCATCACATATCAATTAAGTGTACCATGTTAGACTGCACAGGTAGGAATGGTGCCTCAGTGAGAAGCATTTTTTTTCACATCAGTAAAGCTGAGAGGTAGGAGGGAGCAACCAAAATTTCAGGAAGTTTTTAACTTGGCAGCAACAAATGGAACCAAAGCTGATGTTGTAGAACTCAACTCCAGTCTTATTATTCTGACATTAATCCAGAGATTCAAGGATTCAAGGATTCAAGGAGACTTTATTGTCATTCGCATCACATGTGGTACATGGGGTGGAACGAAATTGTGGTACCCAAGGACCCAGTTTTACCCAGACAGCAGTACTTAAATAAATAAAATATACATAAATATATAAAAATATATGTAAAAATGAAAATAAAATAAAATAAAATAAAATAAAATTATTGTTATGCAGCTACTGTAAAACTAATACCTGAGTTAGTTATTATGTGTGTTGTGAAACTAATGGGTAAGGAACAAAACTGTGGCCTCTCACAGAAACAGTTTTAAAGGTTTATAGGACGCTCATAGATCAGGTTCAGGGGGAAGCATGTCTGTGCACTGCTGCTGATCCACACTGCCAGAGCATGGCCAGTCGATCTTCCCTTCTGAAATTACATACAGCACCCCAAAGCAGGTGGCAAGACCAACCCACACACATATACACTGCAAGAAAACATGCATCTGTAATGTATTACTATTAAATAGCCCTACATAGACTGCTGATCTGCCGTCTCTCACTAGATATACAGAAGCACGAGATCAGAGAACAGAAAACACAATCTTCCAAAGATACAAATGATGGATCCCAACAGAAGAGAGTTGAACATCACACACACAAGGGCTATTCATACACCAGAAAACAGCACAAATAATATCACAATATTTGATATTTACTTTTTTACAATTTTATTTGTACTATTACTACATTTTATTATTTAGTGTTTCTTCAAAGCTCACTCTGACTAAACATTCTAGGAGGAAATGGAAGGAAACATAAAACAGCCATAATAAATAATACAATGGCAATTCATATCCAGTCAACTAGTTGCTTATTTCTGGTGTACAAAAAAGACAAGATCAAAACCTTAATCAAGCGCCCACAACCCTGTCACCAATAGCCTGGTGTTCTAACCGTTGGGTCACCACTGTCCCTAACGCAGTTCATGGTGACTGAAGATTCTATAATTGGCCTTAATCTGTTATTTCTGAAATATGCAGTTGTTCAGTGTCCTAGAAGTACTTATACTTAGGATAAACTTGTAATGAACACTTCTTGTTAGTTTATCATCACAAAGATAAAATGTCATCATACTGCTCACCCACAGAGGTCTGGGCACTTAAATAAAGACAAGGAGAATAGAAGTTTCTGAAGCCAAAAAAGGAATGATTTATCATTACTAAAAGCCAAAAAAAATGTACATAAAATCCCTGTAAATTCCTGCTTAAGATACAGCTCTAAGAAAATGACTTTCTTAGCTATGCTCAACCTCCGATTTGGCAAAGCAAAGCGTGTCTGTGGTGTCCCGCTCTCGTTTACACCACTATCCCTGTCACTGTTTCCCCTGTGGTGCTCAGAGAGCTGAAACATGTGGCCAAAGCCACCAGCAGCTGGAGATTGTCTTTGGGCCTACAGGGGCACTGCCTGGGTCACTGATGGTGTCCTGCGACTGCTCACTGCCAGGCAGCCCCCATTCAGACCCACACACCTCCTCCCCTACCACTCGCTCTGGCTTTTATCTGATCTCAGGTGCCTCCATTAATGGCTTAATGTTTCCTCTGTCCTTTCAAGAACATTGCATTTCTTTTCTCTTTAACACACGATTCCCACGCACTTAAGTATACGGTGTCCTTTTGGAAGTTGCGCATCTGATCTTGGCAAGGTGTCGCTTCCATTACTTTACAAGGACAGTGGCAGTGGGACAGAGTGTGTCACTGTGCTCGTCACAGGCACTTCATGGAGACATAGACACTTTGTCACTCTAGGAGTGTTTAAACTGGACAGTAGTCACAGCTCTGGCTTTTGTGCTACCCTGACGCCAGGTTTCCACAATCTAATAGGCCTTTCACGAACATGACATTTTACCTGACTTTTATTTTCATATACACTATATGAACAAAAGTATTGGGACATACTCTTAGTCTCTGAATTCAGGTGTTTTATTCAGCCCCATTGCCATAGGTGTATAAAATGAAGATGATGTAAGGTTACAGATTAGGGATCAGGTGCAAAGTGCATAAAAGTCACCAACGCTCTGCTGACTCCATAACTGCAGAGTTCCAAACCTGCTGTTAGAGGGGGGACCAACTCCATATTGATACCTTTGGATTTAGAATGGGATGTCATAAAAGCTGCTGTGGGTTTAATGTATAGGTGTCCCAATATTTTGTTTATATAATGTGTATATTATGAGCCAAAGTATTATGACCATCTTTGTAATATGTTGTTCATCCTCTGCATGCCACCGAATTTTTTGTTGTTGTTTTTTTAAGATTTGTAGTATCTGGCACCAAGATGTTACAACAGATTTTTCAAGTATTACAAGTAAATGGTGCACACAAAACCGATTTCACGCCTCAACATTTTTTCAACATGTCAACAACAAGAGTTAACAATTAAGTTATCTAACATACATCCTAGATCTTGACATGAATCATTGTAAAGTAACCTTTTTTACATATTTTTCATAATTATTTCATAATTATTATGTATAATATCATAATGTTTTGCCTCATTTGTGTTTGTGTGTGTGTGTTTATAAACACATGACTGAGGGAAAAAATGAATGAAGAGAAGTGAGAGTGGAGTTAGGGCTGAGATTAGGAGTAGAGTTAATACTGGTATTGGAGTAGTGTGGGATTGGGAGCAGTGTGCTTGGGGCTGGGACTGGGTTTTAAGGTGGAGTTGGAACTAGGACTAGGGGTGGAGCTGGGTCTGGAGTTGAGGCTGGAATTGAGGTTTGGGATGTGGCCTCTGCTTGAATCACGTTTTGTGAACCGGGTGGTCCCTCCGTCGTACTGGGAAGCACAAATAAGAGTGAGCTTCTTTCAGATCCTTGCGCAGTGGCCCAACACAAACAGGAGTTGGAATGTGGAGCTTCAACAGTCTAATATTGAGTGCCCAGTTAGACCGAGATGCAGAAAGCAGATATGAAGTAGTTCATACTTCAGGGATTATGAGTAAATAAACGCTATATATAAATCTCTCATATAAAGCTTAATTCCGAAATAAAACCTATTATGTTCTTGGGTTTTCCATCTTCTGTAAACAGCCAAGAACAATAATTATATTTCACAATTCTCATCAGAGCCCAAAAAAACATTTCAACATACATTCCAGTAATTTTGTAACTTTGTCTGTATTCAAATCTGTGTAGCTGAGTGATTATGTTAAAAAACAATCAGAGAAAAATGGACTATAAACTGGAAGCAGCAGTATAATAGAATTGGATCTGTAAGTGTAAGGCATTCACCATTAATGAACAGGTGAGAGTATGTTCCTCGCTGTCTCTCTCTGCTTTTGGTTTCTTTACACAGGACTTCACACTGCACTGATATTCTGTTTAGCAATGTTTGCCCTGCAGACCTCATAAACAAACAGAAACACACACTCAAATATACACACAAGAATAGTTTGTTATTTAAGCAAACAGCTGTCGCGTTTTGTCAGACATACTTGTCATCTGGCTACATTCACTTTGAACAGTAGTGTTTGGTTATCAACTACCACTGGACTCTCACTGACCAGGCAATGAACTTGAGCTACATCACTTTCAATTGGGGAAGAGAAACAAACAAATAAGCAAACTAGAATTCAAATGTAGAGGTGCTCAAACTGAAAAATGACCGTCTTGGACAGCAGCAGATACTGCATGCATAATAAAAGCTGCTGTAAGTATCAAAGCATCTGCAGCTTATCTGAGTGGCTGGTTATAAAGCTATTATTGCAGACTTTCCTGAACCCACTGCCACCCCCCTGAAAGAGAAAACTGGAAATAAGTGAGATTTCAGGCTGTCTGGCTCAAGTGTTCGCTAAAAGCAGTGACGCAGGCAGGGTCTGTGAACAGAGCCCAGAGAAGAGGCAGCACTGAGGAGGGAGTTGCGCTGTCTTGCTTTAGAGGTTACAGCTTATCAGTTGAGGAATTCAGCAGTGTTTTTGTAGAAGACAAATAGGAACTGATTTTGTTTGGCTGGTTGAGTGTGAGATTATCAGCTCCTACAGTGCCTGGTCTTCCTCAGAGTCAAGACTTGGAGGAGAAGAACTGTTTGCATGCTAAAATAGGAATGCTGGTACAGACCTACATCTCCATCTGCTGTAAGATGTAGGTTAATTTGTGTAGTTTTGCGAAAGTTAACATTCTCAATTGCATGTTAAACTACTACTACTACTAATAATAATAATAAGAAGAATAGAACTATTTTGGTAAGCGTGTAACAGAAGTAAAGGTCTTGCATGAGACCTCTGAATAATGCCATGTGCTGAATATGATATAACCACTGTGGTAAAAATACTTTTCCTCTCAACTTTCCTCCCTGAGCCTAATTTACCGGCTACATGCTTTACAATGATTCAGACTACTTAAGAGTAAATATATCCTATGCACCTGCCTGGTAGTCATGATTTCCCGTCAGTAATATTCCCAGTAGAGTCACAGCTATGGAATCAGCTCTCCCAAGTGGGGAGTGAAGCCTGAGTTTAAAATATAAGCCTGTCATTTCACTTTTGTCACGTAGAAAAAGAACACAACTTGCAGGTTTACAAAAATACAAATTACTGTATAAGTAGGGTGTTAAAATTGCCATCATATATAACAGAATTATTTATCCATCCATTACTAATCCATCTTTGTGCAAGGACCAATCATGCTGCGTGCTACTAAGAAAGACGAGGAACTTCAGTGCAGTGTGTTAGTGAGGAAGATGAGGAGAAGGTGTGTAGTGTGTTAGTGAGGTAGATGAGGAGCAGGAGTGCAGCATGTAAGTGAGGAAGATGAGGAACAGGTGTGCAGTGTGTTAGTGAAGAAGATGATGAGCAGGAGTGCAGTGTGTTAGTGAGGAAGATGAAGAGCAGGACTACAGTGTGTTAGTGAAGAAGATGATGAACAGGTGTGCAGCGTGTAAGTGAGGAAGATAAGGAACAGCAATGTTTGAGTGAGGAAGATGAGAAGCAGTACAGTACAGAACAGTGTGTTCTGTTAAGGCATTGTAATCTATGTATAAAACTATAAAACCCGATGAAGTATCAAGGGGCTTATATTTTTTCGGTCACACTCTTTGAGTTATATTACCCAAATGTTTTTACTCTTCATCAGAGCTCACATTAAAGAAGGGAATACAAAGAACAGTTCAGTTTGTATAAGCTGATCCCGATGTTCCTGATGACAAACGGAAAAGTTAAAGCAGGGTTAAATATATTTCATTAGCAGCCGGCACATGTGCAAAGATTCCTTTATCGCAGTACATCAAAGGACATACAGTGTAAAACCACCACAACAAAAGCTGAATCTTGAAACACTAAAAAAGGCTTCATTCATGATGGCATGAATCTGTTTATTCTTCCCAGCTTGCTAAAGACAGTAAAGGATGAGGGACTATTTAAATACTAAAACTGAACCATAGCCAAAGTGAATCAGTCACAAAATATGCTAGTTCACAGAATAACAACAACTAATTTAGTCATAGTGGTGCAAAGTAACTCTCTTAAAAGTAATGTTTTGTTTCATAATTGATTGATGGATTATTATAAAAGTGCTCTGGGGAGCAATTCAATTCAAGAATCACTTTTGTTCATTTAAGTCCATTTCAGTCAGTTAGATAGGTGCGAAAGGTTCTAAAAGTCAAAGAAACATTAAGAATGTAATTGTTGTGTACTTTATACTATATTTGACATACTCAATAGTTCAGTCTGATCTTCTGGACATCAAAGCAGACAAGTATCAGCAATAGAAACATATGAATGAAATGTCTGAGAAACAAAACAGGTGTAGCAGAGACAGAGGTGTAGAGAGAAAGAGAGAGAGAGAGAGAGAGAGTAAGAGTGAGCTCATTTTGTCAATTTTACAGACAGTCTGTTAAATTTTGTACTTTTAGCTTCATAATAAAGAGGTCAATAGTGTCAAAACATGTATTTGAGAGTATATGAGTCCAATTCCATTAAGACTGTGCTGCTGCAAAGTTTACAGATATCTCTGGAAAACAAGCCAAAAGCAGAAAGCAACATGAAATCCTTTATGCTAATCTGTGTGGGAGGCCAAATGGTGATGAATCAGAAATGCTGTCAAGGAGAAATAGACATGACTAATTGCGACAAAATGAGCACACTGTGATCAACGCAGCATGTAAAAAAGTGTGTAAATGTGAAACCAGCACACGGTGCACAGCGTTCTGTACTACAGGGAAAAAAACTGCTTTATAACTGCATATGGGGAACTCCTTGCTGACAAACAAGACTAGAGATAGAAAGGGTGGAGAATCAGAGAATGAAGGGGGATCCCTCCAGCGGCGACCAGAAGGGTGATTATTCTTCCTGCCTGCTGACTGTTTGGCTGCTGCAGGGCGAGGAAATCCTTTGTTATGCCTCAGCTGCAAAACTTGTGTCTGGACATGATCTATTGAGCAAAAAATTGTGTCTCCAATGAATCAGATCCCACTCAATGAGAGGGACTCTCTACATGACTAACACTGATAAAACATCAAGGCTACTTCCAACTCCTTGACTACTCAGCATCCAGTCAGCACAATTAAATCAGACCCCGACAGAATTCCAAAGTCCTTATGCTAGCACTGGAGAATGAGAATCTAATCGATTTACCACTCAGTTCATGGGAAATGATTAAAAGAGAGACAATACAATATTATTGCTGTGAGCAATTGTCATTGGCTAATAATCGTCCCGTTATTAAACCCAGTGCCAATACTGATCTGAATAAATGTTCCATCTTTAGCTAGCTCTCAGACACACTACGATAACTAATCAATGCAAGCTCTGGTGTTCATCTCAAAGGACCTCTATAATAACAGAGTCAGTTAGATTACTGATATGTTTCTTTCTTTTGAAGCAGTAAATCAATGGAAATTGCAAAATTCTACACTAATAAAACTATATTATATATACTATACTTTGGTTTCAAAACAGCCTTAATAATTGATCAAATCAGATGACTTGAAAGCAGGGGCATAGACAGATAGATAATAGTCTGTAATCTATAAATCGTGACAATGATCAATTGGACATGGTCAGCAACAACACCCAAACAGGCTGTGGCATTTGTTTGTTTCTTATGATTCTCATGATGTTTGATTCTTATTAACGAGCCCAAAGTGTGCCCAGAAAACATTTTTATTACACTATTTGGTTGTGCTGGAGATCTCAGTAGATCAGCAGTTTACACAAACCAGTCCATCTGTCACCAACAATCACACAATGCTGAAAATCAGTTTACATGTTGGTAGAAGTGAACATTACTTGAAGGTGCTGCCCTGTATCTGCTGGATTTCATGCATGGCACTGCTGCCACAGGATTTGCTGATTAGATCATTTGGGTTCCAAAACGTTGGGTGAATGTATATATTTTTAAATTAGATCACAGTCTCTCATATTTAAAATTATAAATTGCATAATACTGCATCCAGTATGTCTCATATCATAGCATATTGTCATTGTCATAACAAAACTTCCAAAAGAAAAAGTCCTGTTCTTAATGTTTAAGTAATTTATTGCGCTATTCATTATTAAAAAGGTCAATTCAACATAGAAAAAAGTATAAAAAAGTGAGGTTTTGATATTAGTCACTATGTGCATACAGACAGCATTGTCGGACAGGTGTGAGAATGAATCATATCTTTCTCTGAAACACCTTATTCCATGTTGCTTATTCTCTCTCAGGGGCAGGAATGGAATAGTGCTGCCCTACCCAGGGGCTTTCAGCTCTGTCTAGTGTCAGGTGTCTCTGTGGCGATCAAACAACGTCCATTTCAAAAGCTTTTCCTTCCGCCATTCATACTCCCCCTGGACCACAGGCATGACATCCTGTTTATCGCCTTCTCTTTGCACTTTTTCACGATCTGTAATTTGTTTGAGTTTGTCTCTGCCCTTTTTTCCATTGAGACGGAGCCAATGTCAGGTTTCCATACACCTTTTAAGTGTTAGCAATAACAGCTTGTGCTTTATTTTGTGAGACATGTTTTGACTATGATAGTGGTGGGAACCGTCAAGTAGAAAAGAAACTGGACTGGTTAAAGTCAAAGTAATCATCACATCAAAGTGCCCAACGTGTTCATGGGCCTCACCAGCAAAGGCAAGTGCATTAATAATCAGTAAAAGCTTTGTTCTGATCTCATCCCCAGCCACACTCAGCCTGGAGAGTGGGTACAAGACCACCACTGTGTCTCTGCCAAAAAGAAAACGTCATGGTTAAATGACGAATTGCTTGAAAAGCTTAGTTATATATCACATCCACAACACTGTACTTGGATCTTTAGATGCCCGTCCCCCTTGTGGTTAATATAATTATACCGTGTGAAACGATGGATGGAAACTGATATCTGCTTTGTTCTTGAACTTTCACTTACAAGCATGCTTGCTTACACATGCCTTATGTCAGGACAGTACTCCTCTCTTAAATATAGTTGCTCTCATTATACCAGTCAACACAAACAAGGAGTTAGTTCTGTGACTTATCACTTAACATATAGACTGAATTACAGTTCCATACAGTGTCTGGTACCCTGCCATAAACAAAACACTCTGTACTCGTGTTCTTTTATCATATTGCATCCACTATAATTATTACACGTTGCTTTGTGAATTCTCTTTATCCAGCAAACAATGTTGGTAGTCAATGCTCTCTAATTAAATTAAGGAAAGTCTCATTTCTATTTTTAGTTAAATTATTCTGTTGTGTGGCCTCTCTTTTGTAACTGTATACAGTGATATTAGACATACTAAATGTTGTTTCCTCACTGTTTAGCCACTTTGTAAGTTGATGATGGGCCAAAATCCTTTCAAGAGGTTAGATACAATATTGATTTCATATCATTATTATGTGATGCAATTACCATGTTTCATATCTGTAACATATTTATAAGGTGATGTAACTCACAAACTATCACAGGAATAATAGGACCAATTTTTGTAATGATCTGTGAACTAAATGTCTGCCCTTCTGTCACTGACTCTAGCAAAACAATCTCAATTAATGCCAATTAACCCCCCCCAACAAAAAAAAACCAAAACATTTGTTTGACAGTGATGATATATATAACTTTCAGAGTCATTACCACAACAGACATAAACATCTACAATTCATAAATATCTACAGCTCATTTGCTGACTGCTGTGCGGAATATGTCCGACCAGCTGTCCTGGCTCAGTGGTAACTGGAGCACTTTCTTTAGTGCAATGAGAACAAGAGGCTGTTTCTTTCAGTATGTGTAGCAACTGAGGTGAGAACTCAGTTACAATATAAAAGCCATCAGTGCTGGACATGCTACAAATCAGATACTCTCCATTATCTTAGACAAAGCCATTGAAAGAGGATATTCAGACTGCTTGCCCACTAAAATGGTGCTTAGATAAGAACACAGAATGGACGACTCAGAGAAACTTTACCTCAGATTCAATGAATACCGTCACAATCAACAATAAATGTATAATGTGGCTAGTTTTATATGACGACAGCATCAGGTAATTTTCTTAACTTACAAATAAATACAAACCATAAATGGTTTATTGAATAAAATCTATATGCATGCGATTCACAATACTGAATATTGACTTCCCACTATTGTTTTAAAAAACAATTAATTGTAATATACATATCATAACAACGCTACTTATAATACCTGCCTTAATGAACGCCTCAAACAGCATGATGGCTAGCCTTAATGGGTAGAAGCAGTTGCAAATGTTTGCGCTGATGAGGTGACATTTAACTCCAATTAGAGAAATACTTGTGCACATCAAAACCAAATTAGGGGAATATTCCCCTGTCTTTGCAAGCGAGTCAGGTGTAGTTAATGGGCTGAAGATTGGTATGGGAAGAGAGGTGGCTGTGGGACAAAGCACATGGCTTTAACCTTGGGAAAATGTGCTCAGCTGCAGCAGCGCAGGCACAACGAGATGAATGGGTGTGCTTTGATGAACTGTAAAACACTTGCTGGGGTCAGTGCACTGCAGTGAATTATATTAATGGTCAGTGAAGAAACTTTTTGATATAAATGTGATATTTCCTACTATCATGTTGACTCAGGTGTTCCCAGGTGTTACCCTGTCAGTCATGTCAGTATGGTCTTGTAAGTTTTGGTTTATTGATGCAGCTGTTTCTGGGTATGTTTATTTCACCTAGTTATCACATTTTGGAGAATGTCTGGAGAAATCTAGGATGCTAAGACTTGTTTTTAGCTAGAGGAAAATCATAAAGCAGCCTTTTGACAAAATATGTGAAGATCATAAAACGGCATGTAAACAAAAGAGTAGTACATGATAAATGAACAAAACAGAGGGCTACGGTAATTATAGTGGAAGAATGACCAAAATAACCAGCCAATAACAATGGAATGTTATCTAAAACATGCATTAGGCTAATTGGCAAGCATATGGCGATGAACTTTAAAATAATACATTAGAAATCATGAAGATTGTCTTAATATCATCATTTAAATCATAGTTTTTAAAGGCTTGCTCATCAAATCAATACTAAACTCCATTTTATTAAAAATGTCTCCATGCCAAGCTTTGCAAGCACATATGTCAAAAGACATATCCACTGAAAAATGTCTTGGGACATCTACCCTAAAACAAGCTATTAGTTGCTGTCTTCCTATCTGAAGTGAGTGTTGCACAGAAGACACTGTATTTACACTAAGTAAATAATATTTTTACTCACTCGTAATAATTATGACCAAACATCTATCCACACCTAAGAGTGATTGGTATCTGTGTCTTTATGCTGTCTTTTAAATCAATTATCAAATTATTACGTTTATTACACATTTTAATAGCATATGTTCAGAAAGTGTTCCTGCATACAATAGGAAAGCTAAAATCCCAACTCCGAACTGCTTTACCTACATATACACTTTTAGACAGCGGCTCTCAGGCCTGGTAGTGGTGTACATTTTAGTTTCTAAATCCACCACATCTGATACTACTTAACTACAAACTACTTAACTAACCGAAGCAAAACTATTATTTTTTTTTATTTCTTGCTCCTGGGCTTCCCCTACAGTCAAGTGTAATTCACGCTTTGAGCCACCCCCTAAGGACACGTTTTTCTGAGCTACAGAACCGTTACTGAATATAAAAGTAACACGCAGACTGACGTGGCAAATCCATATTACCAGATTGTACACAAATAAGATTTGAGTTATGAAGAATCACACCGTTTTTGTGAGCGTTATCCTTCCTGCATCTCAAAAGTTACAGAGTGTAGTTAGCAGCGTACTGAGCCCAGAGTAGCAACCACAGGGACACCATTCTCCCTATTACAGGTCAGTGGAGCACCACAATGATTTGGAAGCTGTTATTTTAAGCTACATAGTGTTGCTTTAAAAAGCCCTGAAGCTTGTTAGTACAGGACAAATCTACAATATGAACAAGAAGCAAAAACAAGAACCACTAAAAGAGATAAATTGTGTAAAATGAGGAAAAAATGTAAAATTTTTAGTTTCTCAGTATTTTCAGTATTTAAAATACCAATAATGTTTTTCAGAATGCACTAATATGTTTTACGTCTATTTTGCCTTCTATATATTTTGCCTACGTCTATAGGTGTCATATGATATTGCTAAATAAACCTAACTGAAATTCTTACTTACTTACAACTTCTAATCCTGATTAGCTAATAAACCAAGTCCATTAACAAACCTTCATTGTTGTGCAAAAGCTTTGTACATCAAACTCTATATACTTTGAAAGCCCAGTTACACTTGATGTCAAAATGGGCCAAAATGTCAAAATGGGCCAACTTGGGAAAATGTATTTTGTTAACTTTCATTATATGCTTTTTTTGTGAATATATTTTATTGTTTTGTTTTTAACTTTCATTTTATGTTAAGATGGTATTAACTTTACTAAGTCTACCAAGTTTGAGATCTGAGGTCTGAGGTTGAGGTCTGAGATTTTGTTCCAACAACCACAATTAACAAGTTCACAATAAATTAAATACTGCAAATGTTACTTGTGTGGTAGTACACTGCTGCAAGGTCTGAAGTGCAGACATGTGAGAGATGAAAAGACTCATTTGCTCTTTGGTTTCTTATTGATTTCTCAAGCATGCATCATTCAGATTCATCCAACTAACTGCCTTCAAGCCCTACAAGAGCTTTAACATGATAAAGCCTAATTAGCAATGCTATTAAAAATTATATTCATCACAAGAATTCAATGCAGTCTTTGCTTCGTTCATCAAAGATAAAATCCAACAAACAGAATTTTAAGTAAGAATTTTAAGAATTTTAAGAAGAAAATTGGCCATACTAAAAAACAGTACAGAGTGTTTCTTTGTTGATTGGCCACTTAAATGTGTGGTAAAAGTGGGATGTTTCTAAGTGGTGTGGGATATTGTGCTCTGTGCAGATGTAACAACTTAACCCCTGTGACCTCAGCTGTGCCGTCTGCACAAATAAAACAACAACATCCTGCCTTGCAAGCCCTTTCAGCGCCCCAATCATACCCTCCGAGCGACAGCTCCCCTCCCTCCCTTCCAGCAATTTGAAGAAACTTCTTAAAGGACACTTGCAGAAAGATTAAACTCTTTCTTCTACTAGAAAAAAGAGTAGAAACCATCAGTCAAAGTGTTTAATGGACTCTTACAACTTTCATTTAAGTCCAGCTGGAGCTACCACTGTGCGTGTTAATTTAACTTTATAGGAGTCATTTGAACACTTTTCTCAGTGGTTTTGCTGTACTAGGACTGATAAAATCAGCAGCATCAGATATAAAACTTCTATAAACATCATATGTCAGCTCTAGATGTTTGAAAGTCTTAAATGCGAACATTAATGTAAGATTTGATAGAAGGCTTCTGTAGGAATGGTGAGGGTTATAGTATGTTGATTTCATGACTTCTTAGAAACGCATGCTTTTTTAAATGTGTGTATATATATACACCACATACATACAAAGACCCCTCAAAAGTGTCAGCATTATTTGACATGTAACCCCCAAATAATGATATGTTAAACAATTCCTCCCGCAGACATAACTAACATTTTTGCATCTCTGGAAGCTTCAATCCATGATTTATGTTCGATGAGTCAAGAAAAAAAAGCTGACTGCACTCTCCATCAAAGCTTCTGGCTGTTGAAGTGAGGCAATCCAGCTTGTGCATGTCTTATTATGAA